>NC_083618.1:4867286-5549786 GCF_963584025.1 Labrus mixtus | reverse complement strand
ACAACAGATAGTGCTATCTACTTAATCAACCCTTTCTAAGTGATTATCTTCTCCCAATTCATTGAGGAAATGGTCCTTCAGGGCTCTGTCATTCACATTGTCCTTCCTTTAAAGGACTTCTTCTCATTTTCAGTAAAACACTGCTGTTCCCATCAAGATAAGCATACACAATAAAATAAAGGGGGGCTATAATCTACGTAACTGGATAAAAGCTTATGTAATGGGTGCTTGAGGTGCTTTGGGTTGCAGAACCCAGGGATCAACCAAAAAGCATGAATGAATGACTCATCAGTATAAGCCAAAAAAATGTAACATTGAATAATGAATACCTTTTTAAGTACATAGTCCGGTTATCAACTTTTGAAAATAAAATTATTTCATATTTGACATTCATCTCTATTCTCACCCTGTATCATTTATGAGGGATACACCATTTGAAATTTGTGGCAACTCATTCAGCTAAATGGACTGTGAATGGACTTTTATTTCTCGTCTTCTGACCCGCTTTAACACTGCAGAGGGTTCAAGGTAAGCCAATCCCGTTCATTCATGCACTTCCACATGCCATTGTTTATTCAATCTGGAGCCTATTAGGTTTCAGATTCTTGACACTTTGACATGTGGACTGCAGGAACTGTGGATCAAACCGCCAACTTTCCAATCGAGAAATGATCGACTCTACCACTGACCCACAGCAGCCCACCCGGGCCATTAAAACCTGTTTTGTAGATTTATTGTGGGAGTTGAAGGATCGAGCATTTTCAGGGCTTGACCCATATCGAGTTTGGAAGATCAAATATTATGGTCTCTGCTTTTTCCCCACAATGGGAGTGAAGTACAAAACCACTAGAATATACTTCTTTTACATTACTTATAGTATTAGCAACAAGACCCTGTTGTTCTTAAATATGTAAAATAAATGCACAATATATGCCATGCAGGGAAACAAGCTGGATATGGTAAAAACAATTTTGGTAATTGATACATTTCTCCTTTGGTTATACCTTGAAATTTAGATGGAAAATGTTTTGGGATTTTGAAGGAGGGAAATTGAGAACAACACAGTACTTATACAGCAACTTCATAAATGGCAGTGTCTCTTATTTTTCTGCCCTTTGGTGCATTTTAGTTTTTGTCATTGTACAGATTTCCCAGCACAAGACCTGGTCACACTAGGATTAGTGCACACTTTGTTGTATGGATGGGACAGGGCCAGAGTTTTCTTCCATGAAGAAGCTAAGACTCAACCTTTTCCCAAGTCTGAAAACAAAACGGCCACATTGTTTTTTGTATGGAATTGGATATGGATAATCAAATGTGTCCCTCAATACTTTCACAAGATATGTTTGTATGCATGGGCCTGTGAAGCCCATGTCAGAAATCCAATTCACCTTCTTTAAAAAAAAAAAAAAAACAGCAACAATACAGATTGAAATACTTTCCTTGGGGAATTTATTATTTGGACAATATTATGTTAGGGAGCAGTTAAGGATTTTTCTTGAAAAGAAGGGTCTCATGTACGATTGTTTACATTTTAACTGCAGTGTGAGCATGTCAGCCTCCAAACTTCATTGCCAACTTAATCACAGGAAAAATCATATTAAGATCTTTGCGTCTACTCCCCCCTACTCCCCTTATGCTAATAACATAACAGAAAAGATTGGTGATACTAAAAGCAGTCATATCATATATCTGTGGGAGGTGCATTTTGTGTTTCAATTCTATTTTTTATCATATGAACCTACAATCATTCTGCCAACCAGTGCAGAATGCTCTTCTGTACTATGCTAACAATCTTAATCTTTTTATTAAACACAAACACACACAAGCACACATAACGACACACGCTCATATACACACAGTTGCCATGGAAACAGGATCCAGGGCCTTTTATGACACGTTGTTTGCCCAAGACAACTAAAAATGGTCTCAGCAGCTGTGCAGTGATGGGAGATAAATCATATGGATAATAAATAATTGGACATGTATTAACATAGAATGAGAGGAGATGTTGCCTGCAGAAATGCCAATTAATTTAGAGCAACACATTGTCATATTCATCTTGAGCATTCTGTCATTCTTCTGTTTGTATGATATTGCAGGCTGTTTTCTGTTATGTTGTAATAGTCAAAATGAACTCTAATAATTACACACAGACACATTTACAATCAAACACACACAGCGGACACTTTCTAGCCGTGGTGCCCTTCACTACCCTAATGTGTGTCTGAGGTCCAGATGGCATAGCAGTAGGTGGGCTAATTCACAGCGTTAGCTGTAGTGCTAGCAGTCTTAGTTTTGGCTAGCCCTGGCTGGTTGGAGTGGGAGAGCCTGCAGCCAGCAACCCCACCGAGTGACGCTGGCAAGTGAACAATTCACGGCTACACACTCAGCGTTTAGCTTTGTTGTGTTTGCAGGATGAACTTGGGTGTTTTGTTCTGTGGGAGACCAACTGTGTGGTCGTTTGACACTTCTCTATGAATTATAACAGCGTTGTTTGACTCCTGTGATATTGTAATGTCTGTTATCCTTATTTTTTATGTTTTATGTGTAACAACATGTTTCTCTGTGTTCACGATGACAGGAAGCAAGCTCAACAAGGACCTAAAGCATTATCTGAGCCAGCGCTTCCAGAAATCCTCGCCTGACCACGAACTGCAGCAGACCATCCGAGACAACCTCTACCGTCACGCCGTGCCTTGTGAGTCCATGACACCACTTTCACCCTGAAATGTTGTTCCTTTTTTCTTACGTTTTTGACCACAACTGTTCTAGTATCTTCTCTATGTCCTGGCATCTTCCGAGGGCATTTCTTTCCTTTCTTGATCATATGCTGTCTAGTCAAGGCTACACACTGTGTGTATGATTCCAAAGGAACATCACCATGGCACTAGTATACATCCTCATGAAAAATAAAACAAATGCATGGACAATAAAGATCTGAACTGAACTGAACTGAACTGAACTGAGCTGAGCTGAGCTGAGCTTGGGCAAGATCAGTTTTAGACCCATGTAATAATCTAATAGGATAATAGGATGATCCAGTAAAGCCATACTATGTTCCAGTCCTAAGTGGACACATGGTTTCCTTTTGACCAATACTGTTGTTATCTGTGTTATTTGCTTCATTTTGTCCCCCGTTCATGTTTATTCCCCAAGCTGATAAAAAGTAGAGATGGGACAGATCCAATCTAATATCAGTATCAGGTCTGATATTGAAGTAATTAACATATTGGAATGACGTCGCCAATCCACGTCACACTTCAAGAAAGATTGTTGACCACTTTAAACATTCTCAGCTTGCAAAGTCTCAAATGATCAAAAGTACAAAGCTTACACTTCAGTTTAAAAGATTTGATATGAAAACCTTACAGTTGTTGCTGCTTCCCGTATTGCTGTTTGTATGTGAAGCCAGCACAAAGTTCAGATACATTTCTTTGGAATTTGTATTAATTTACTTTTTTGCTCTTTCGATAAGAAATGCAAAGCCAGATTTACTACATCTTTGTGTACGCTTACACATAATACCAATAACAACAATAACAGTAGAATTATGACTAAATATAATCTCCGGAATCAGTATATCGGTAGTATACCGGAATCAGATCGGAAATGAAAAAAAGTGGATCTTGCATCTATGATAAAAAGCAGTGAGATTTCACTAAGTCAACCCCCATACATTCAGTCAGGTTGGTGTTTGTTGTTCTTTGCCTGTTCATGTGAAGGCAAAGTCTGGTCACTCCTCATTGAATCTGCTCATAGTATCTCATGTCTACAGGATCAATGGCACTAATAATTATACGTACACTGTGGCCTCATCCTGGTCCCTCACCCTTTATCACCAACGAGTATCGACTCTGCCAGAGCTGCTGGTGTAATCCAGGAATAGAGGCTTGTGTCGTTGACTTCTTTTCTCTCTGAATATTGCAGGGATCTAAAGTCACATTTGTTTTTGATGCTGAGATGGATGTTCAAAGGTTTTGTTCGTCAATGCTACGATGCTGAGGATGTGGCTTCGTCACATTAATAACAATGTAACAGTGGAGTGGGATACCTGTGCAACTTCCTCTGTGGAGAGGCAGATAAAACAGAATTATGGTTAGACTGGTGAACCATGTATGTTTCCAGTCTTGTGTTATCCCTAATATGCACATAGCTGTGAAATCAGCCAAGTGCACCGATGAGAACCAGACCCTTCATTGACATGATGGTGGAATCCCTACTGACTTATGACACAACATGCCTTATTTATAAAGATGTATAGGGAGAGTAGAAGAGACAAAATGAGTATATACAAGGTGAAACAGCAGGAATGGATTCTCCTCCCCATTTAGAAATGACTGTATCCAAGTATGTTCAGGTGGATTATAGTAGTTCCCTGTCATTAAATATTGTATTAAGATTCCACATGTGAATATGGGACATGTCACTTTATTTCACTTTCATAATCAAGGATATTTGACGTACATAAATTAAAAGACATGTTTAAAACAAAATTAAACTGTTCTTTTTGCTGGTCATTACCCCCATCACCATACACCTTTTTGAAGCCTATGTTGTTGTCTTTGCATTAAATACTCGGCATGACTTGGGAGATCTGTCATTTCCAATATTCCTGCTTTACTTAAATAGTTAACATCCGTTGGCTTCTCTGAAGTTTATCTGTAGCCCTCTCTTGTAAATTATTATCTTTATTCAGGAGGCTTGTTTAAGGGACTTTATCTGCATTACCTCCACTACTATAAGTCAGACAGACACTAGTGGAAGGTGGGGGTCTGGCCATAATGGCCATTTAAATCACTAAGTCGGCACTCTAATAAAAACCCCTGTGTCGTTAGCAGTAAACAAAGCATGGAGGTGTCCCCTAGGCCATGTGTTTTATAGGACTGCAAATGCACTTGTTGAGCACTGGGACATTCTTAACAGAAAATTACATTTTCAGCTAAGTCTTTTTTTTTTTAATCTCTTTTTGTAATAGGAAGGCATGTTATATTGTGCAAATACCATGAATAATTACTTCTTCTGACCTTCATTCTAAAGAAAAGTCAAATTTAGTGAATGTATAGCAAAACATACATTTAGATGCGCTTACGCTTTGGCCTACGATTGCAAGAGGTCAGTGTGTGTCCATGCTGACATATGTCCAAAGGTTGTTCACTGCACTGTGCATGTGCTTGTGTAGGTGTAGGTGTGATTAATGCAAAGCAAGCAGGTGGAGAGACAGATGGAGAAGTGAGTCCATGGTTGGTTGTGCTGCCTTTAAATCAGGCAAAATGGAGTGTTCAGGCCGGGGGGAACCTCCATAAGACGATTATGCACAACAGTACATTTCAGTCCAATCTGTGATTTTACCAAAATTCCCATCTATTCTTGCTAAGTTTTACTCTCTGATTGACATGGTATTTTGTTTATTGGCAAATTGCTAGTATTATTCACTGGAAATTTTAAATAGCTTTGCAGTAGCTTTTGCTGTAAAATGAATTTCTTACATTGCAGTTACTATATTTTATTTCCCAAACTGAAATTCAGAGCTGTATATGTGGTTGTTTTATTTAACTATTTTGGAATGAATGTATGTAAACGTTAAGTCGTAGGCAAACAAAGACACAACACATATTTTGCTGAGGAATGGTTTTGCGTTTTTGATTGATTATTTCCATGTTTTGCAACCCCACAGTGTTGACATGTAGCCTACATGGTATGGCTGGTTTTCTGCTGTGATACTTAATTTGTCTAGCTGTTGTGTCTATTCACCCAACATTAACAAGCTATAACTTTATAACTTGTGAAATTATAGATGTTTATTCTACCCCTACTAATTGCCTTCACATTGATGCCCCAAACAACCAAAAGGAGACACAAGGACAGAAAAGAGGATATGCTCCCTCGTTGGCTTCCAGCATTGCTGAATCAGTTGGTTGGACTGCCAGGCTGTGTGCACCACAGAGGGGATTGACCACAGTTTACTGTGGTGGCTGGCAGGAGGTTGTTACTCTAGACCACCTACGCATGCCACCACTTCTAAAAAAAAAAAAAAATACCAAGACATAATTTTCATGAAAAGAAATGGGCTAAGACAAGTTTAGCTTCCAACAGATTTACTTTAGGAAACCCCTGGACTTAAAGTTGGGCTGTCCTTTTGCAGAAAGAAAAATAATCTTTCAAAATACACATGAAACATAAATAGAGCAAATAAAACCATCTATGTTTGCCTTTAATATTAGGTTGAATTACGCAGAGAAGTTCTTGAATATCTGCACATGTTCTTGTAGATTAATTTCGATGTGCAGGTGTCGTAAAGTGATTTGTGAACGGTCTTCCTCAGATGTTCCCATAACCCTGAAGAAGTTGAGGCACAGCTCTCACACCCTCCACCATCTGCTACGTCCGTCAACCTCCCCTTGTGGTCACCCCCTCTGCGCATTCAGCATTCCAAATTCACCCATTCTCACGACAAGCCCCCCAATCTCCTCTATCCTGACCCCCCCAAACTCATGACACTGCTGCCTCACTGCCGCCACTGCTGCTGCCTTTCTCTCTCTGTACCACTCTTCCCTCTTATTGTCCCTGACTGTGGTTTGGAGGAGTGACAAGAAGAAAGGAAATGCTCTGTTTGGTTTACGCCTGATTTAAAAGCATTCTAGGTCTGCCAGCCTTGACAAGCGAGCCCTGGATTTCCTGCATATAGGCAAGTATAGCAGTATTGTCTTGTGTGGTGTTTGTGATGCTGACAACTCGGTGTTCGCCTCTAAACTGAGCGAGCGTTGCAGGGGCTAGTGTTCACGTGCATGTGTGATGAATTGAGGGGGCTAGCAGCACAGACGATTGGACAGCCTGTATATAGGCTAAGAGGACGGCTCTGAGGGAGGTTGGGGCTGAAGCCGCGGGGATGGGGATGGAGATGAAGATGGGGGTGGGGTGGAGTTTGGATGTGGGAGGGGTGCAAAAAAAGGGGGGATGGGTGGAGTGAGGGGAGAGAGGGGGAAATGGTGAGATGCAAAAACACTCACAGTCAAATTAACGTTGCAGCTAGCTAGCCAGTCAAGCTAACATCAACATATGTACAAGAAGGATGTGTTGTCATTATACGATCTTGTTCTACCACTGCGTGTTTGTGTATGTGTGTGTGCATGTGTGCACAGTGCATGTGTATTTAAGTGTCTACAGTGTTTACAAAGCAGCCTGTTGAGGACTGCTGTGGTGAGGTTAGAGATTGCACCCACAGATGAAATCACATTGTTCTAACAAAAGAAATGCTCCAACTCACTGGTAAATCTAAATTGTTGAAATAGAGGAAAATGATACAGTGAGCTGAGCGTCAGACAATATTGTTGACTTTTATCAACAAGAAGAGGATCTACTGCATGTCAGTCAAATACCTGCTGTGTGTGTGTGTCTGTTTGACATGCTTTACATGATGTTGGTTTTGTCATGGCTAGGTAAACACAGTCTTGCATGTCTTTCCGATCTTAGATGGAAAGACAAAACTCATCCAATCATTCCTGTTAAACCAGTTCTCAGTTCAGTAAGAGCCTCACATAAACCCGGTTGGATTCCTTGCAATGGCTTGTTACTTGTGATGGCCACGATCACAATATGTGCATCAATTGTTCAGGTAACTTATAGACACTGTATTTGTTTTCCTTTATGTGTAGTATTTTGAGCATGCAATAAATGTGTTTGAAAGGTTCTCTGTTGAATATTTTGTTTAGGTTAAAGAAATTGACCTTTTTTGTGAGAGACATCATTTGTTGCTGAGAGGTCACATATCTGTTTTTTTGTCATATGAAAGTAGTGAATGTGTGTATTTTCTTCTTTGGAGTTTAGCTCCTGAAAAGCAATAGCTCATGATTTGAATAGACTTGTTTTTTCAAAGCTCCTGCCAATAGTCTTTAGGTGGCCATGACACACGCTACAATACATACTGATGCCTCTATATGAGTGACAAAAGCAAAAGCCACCATCAGTATAAAGATGGAGTATTTCTATGAAGTTATTTTTAATGCCTGAAACCACTCCTGCGAGGTAGGTGTCACATGAAGTGAAGAACTGAATGCTGCCAAAAACAGCCTTTTTTCCTACAGTAAAATGAGTGATATATTTGACCATTTAAAAGAGCAGGGATGAGATTTTTATTTTGAAAATAAAAAAACATTATACACGTGAAGGACATTGTCAGCAAAGAGGTAAGATGTTCACAGGAGATAGCAAAATGGAAGTCTAAAGTTCACATCAGGAGCTTTAAATGTCAAATAAATTGAAACTCTTCATATTTTGCAGCTCAATCACTACAAAACTTTATGTGTTAGATCCTGAGCATACATGACTGTTGGAGAAGGACAGAAGGCACGACAGTTACCAGTGTCAGTGTGTTTACATTTGTGTGGAGAGGGTCCGGCCCACTGCAGGTAGATCAGAAGGAAGTTGTGAAGGAAACAAAAGGAGCTTAATTCATGCTGGTGGGAAAGTTTTTTTGGTTTTTTTTGTCAAGCTAACACCATTAGCAGGATTGAAAGAAAGTTGTCGAAACAGAAAGAGTGATGGGTGGAGTGTCCCTGGTCCTTAGCCCCTCCCCCCACCACACCCTCACTTACACTGACTTGTGCTACAATTTATAGTATTCACACACCAAACAAAGACACTGTTGCACACAAATCCATGACAATTGGCATGGAGGTAATTTTCTCGAGTCATTCCTTCATCTTTAAAATGGGAGTTAATGCCCCCCTGCGTCTGAGCTTGTTTTCTTAGGATAGCTCCTACTGTGTTGACTGGCATTTTGGACTTTGTAGATAATGCCTTTAACTGAGACAATGGAACCGTTTACTAAATGATTTCATCTGTATTAGCATCTATATTTCACCATTAAACCATTTAAGAGTCTAAAACGTGGATTTTTTAATTAATTGTTAATGAGGTGAGATTTATCTGTGGATTTTTTTTACATTAATATGCAATGTATCTGAAACAACTCTCTCTCTAATCCAACTCTTAAACATAGAAAATACAGCTCACGAAACAGAGACCAGACATTTGGTTCATTTGGGGGTTAGGTGTCTTGCTCAAAGGCAGCTCAGCAGTGGAATTGAACTGGTATCTCTTCAGCAACCAGTCCTAATCTTCCAAATTTGGTCTGTACCGGGACTTGGATACGCGACTGTCCAGTAACCCAAGTCCCTTCAGACTGAACTATAGCCGTGTTGTTTGCCCAAGAAACTGACAATTTAGTCTATTCCAAATAACCATGAATTATAACAAGTCATTAACATTCTGCCTTACTGGTAATGCTCTAAGGTAAGCCCAGTTTGAGTTTGGAAGCTGACCAATCTGAAACTTTGCCTCATGTCTGAATTAAACTGTCAACTATTGATATACGTGTGAATGTTTTGGCACTTAATTTACGTCAATGCATGAGACACACTTATCCGAAGGGATAGTAAATACGAGTGTCTTTGAAAAGCAACTAATAAAACCTTAGAGAAACAAAAATCTACATTTCATCCAACATTTCACACATGATTTGTGTTTTCTTTGACGTTTTTTGGAATTGCTTCATGTTTGGCAGCAGTGACTTAAATAAAGGAAAAAAAGAAATCTGAAAGTGTCAATCAAAACCACCCTCAAAAATCTTCTATTATTTGGTTGGATGGTTCTCTAAACCCTGGAAGTACCCTTTGTAAATGCCTGCCTATAGTGGACACAACGTATCTAATTGGGACACATTTAAGGGCTATCTGGCAGAGAATGGCACATCACACGACCTTTGACTTTTCTCCCTCGAATGATTTCTAGCTGCTGGTCCCAACCCCCAACCTCCTCTAACCATGGAGCATAACAAATGAATTCTGCACATGCAGAGCCTTCTTTTATGTGACTCAGCATGAGCATGACTTTTTTTGTTTGTTAATTCATATTTTGTCTTGAATCTCATGTGAAGTTTGAGCTTCTTTTTTTTTTTATTCTTTTATAAGTTTTGCCTCATTTCTACAGACACCCTAGTGGCTTAATGCTACGAGCACATATATGCTTTTTTTTCTGCCAAGTTTTAGCACCTATAGTTGTTGATGTACTCATTGTTTTGGACTCCTTCTGTATCTGACATATAAGCTTTAGCCTTACTCATGTTTACACCTTCATGTCAAGTTCTTTTTGCAGATTCCTCAAGTCTTGATTCTGTGTTTTTCATGCCTGCCTCTTCAATTCTACCCCCCCGACTCCTTTCCTCTCCACATTGTGGTCAAGGATGAGTTGTCTGGAACTTGTTAAGCACCCAGAGCATGTGCATGAGTTTGTGTGGAAAAAGAAACAGAGGTGTGGGGGATGAAAAAAATATATATATGACGGGGTCTGCGAGAACAAGAGAGAAAAAGGGGTGAACAGCCAGGAGAAGGGGAGGGAGAGAAGGAGAGCGAGAGGGGGAGGTGGGCGGGTGCATGTGGGTGCCTGCGAGACGGGAGACAGCGGGGCTCAGTCAGAAAGAGAGAGAGAGAAGACTAGCATTGGTGTGTGTGTGTGGGTATGAGACGGAGCGCATTATAAGCCAATGTGTGGATGCTGCTTAGCCTAGCTCCCATTAGCTTAGCATCACAAAGCCAAAGCTGGACAGAGGACAGACGCACAGGCAGAGGAAGGGGAGGGAGGAACGGAGAAGGAAATGTGAATCTGCGCTGGTTTTTTCCTTCCACTCATCCACACCTGATTGGATTTTGTTGCTCCCTCTGTATTCTGTCGACGTGGTGTTGTTCACTGGACTGTAGGGAAAGGAAGGAGAGGAAGAAGAAGAAGCCCCTCACAGGCTCCCTAACTGAGGTATTTTTGTTTTGTGTTTCATTCTGAGAGGGGGACTACAGGCTGCTGTGATTTAATGGTTGGGGGTTGGGATGGAGAGAGATGGAGAGGCAGGCGGTGAGGATGTCTGTGCATCAGGCGGAAGGCATCAGGAGCAGAGCGAGAGAGACAGAGGCACATCGCTGGCAGTAATGGAGGCTGATGTGTTGTGGTCAAACGGAAGCTGTGTGTGTCTGTCTGTGTCTGTCTGTCTCAGGTATGCGTGCGTCTGTCTGTTTTTGTCTGTGCCCTGGTTTGATGCCTGTGTGTGTGCAAAGTGTCACATCCCATGTGGGTGTTTTTTCTGATGGAAGCACTCCAACTCTGCAATGGTTGTATTAAGGTTGATCTGTTGACACACTTGATCATATTGGAAGCCATTACCTCCAGCAGCAAACTGCTGCCTGTCTGTCTGTCTGTCTGTCTGTCTGGAGCTTCAGGGATGCTAAGGTTAGCTTCTACCTCTCCTTCATCCTCCCTCACTCTTTCTCTTTCTCTCTATCCAGCTCGTGTCTCTATATACCCTCTCCCTCCCTGCCCCTCTAAATGCATCGTTTTAAAGCCTCTCTCATCCATTTTCATGTTGCTGTAGGTAGCAGCAAGCCCAGGGTGCTTTTTTTTCTGGCTGGAATAGAAAGACAAAGGCTGTCTGTGTGTGTGTGCGGGGGGCATTTTCAGGCTAGATTCTGGCTGATTTAGCTTCACACTGCACTACTGGCCCTTCAGGTTTTTTTGTTTCTTATTCTAATCTCTCTTCCCCCCCCCCCCCTATCTTCAGAAACCCCCCATCCCTCCTTGTGTGTGTGTGTGTGTGTGTGTGTGTGTGTGTGTGTGTGTGGATCATTTAGAGCTGAAAACATTTGTTATGAAGGTAAAATAGAGCATGTCATAGTTTCAGAAAAGTCCTGTTTTGATCTCATTGTGGTGTGGCATGTATGCCTCTTCATTGCCAGCCACTTACAGCCAGCCAACAAGAGCTGTGAAACCACCCTCCCCTAACTCTGAAACACTCCATCACAAATTAAGGGGACCAGGCCAGTCATTCAAAAGCCATGGCAGAAACTGCCCTCTTCAACATTTAATTCCATGCCACTACCACATAGGGAGGACTCTTTGGATTTTGATGGTTTTCAGAATCAGGTGGGGTGGTTGAGGTTTCCTTAGGGCTTGTTGATACACTGTAACCCATCCTCCCTGCAAAAACCAAACCAACAACAACAACAAAAAAAAAAAGAAATGTGATGACTGGAAAATGCTGGAATTTGCGGCCTGTGTTTTTGGTTGGATTAACCCTTTAGTGGGACAGATGGCTCCATCCCCCTGCCGAGCTGACAAACCCCAGTCAGCTCACCACCCCTCCTGCATTTGTGTGTGTTTGAGTGCATGCTTCATTCCCCCCCCCCCCCCCCCCCCCCAAAAAAAAAAAAAGCTCTGGCAAGCGAGCTGTGGCAAAGATGGTGGATGGCTGTGTTTTGGTTTTGAAATATAACAGGAGTCTGCTCGCCCTTCCCTTGTGTTTTTGTGTGTGCACGTGCATACAGCCGTGTGTTTATCTGAAGACAAGCCTTAGTTTCAGCCTGGAAAATATGGACTAGCTGGCTAGCTTGACATCAGAGCATGTTCATTGTGGAGATTTAGAGAAATTCTTCTGGAATAGCTTCTGAACAACAGTTGGGTCCTTGAATGTTGCCAGATTTTCGAGGCAGGGCCGTTATCCGTGTTGTTTCTCCATGATCATCCACCAGCTTCATTTAATATTCTTACAGTAAGCACTTTTTCAGCATGACCTGCTACAGTGAACCCAACATCATCTGCCAAATAGGGTCAGTTTGCAGAATTTTGTCTGGCACAATATACCAGAAAAAGTATATACACCCACATCCTGTATCCTATATTAACGTCCTGTTGAATTTACTCTGACTGCCATATAATGAAAACCATAAATACCCTACAGAGTAAGTCTGTTCATGTCTAGATCTTTGTGATTTGTTGAGAAAAAGTGGAACATTGTGTCCTTGTTCTATGGTGTGCAGTGTGTTTATGAAGTATAGTAAATGTCATATGTGCCAGGAGTTTGACTTGAAAGTGAAATGACTGGACTCTTTGAAAGACATACAGCGGGATAATTCAATCCACTGCGAGGCCTGCCTTTAATGTAACACAGTCATCACATTTCATTTCAGCGCACCATGACTCAGTGCATGGGTCCATTTTCCTTTTCACTTAATACAGGCAAGACTCAGGAAAAGCATTTGCTCGCTATATGTTAAGGCACCAGTCTTTATTAGAGAGGGAGCCAGAGCTGTTAGCGTCCATGGCCCACAGCTTCACCCCTTCACTCTACATTCACGAGTGAGATGTGCACAGACTACAGACAGAGGATGAATGAGGGATGCACACGTTGTGCCTCTGAGTTATACCGAAGCAGAGTAGACCTCACTTTAACCCGTCTAGAAAATGTCAGCACTTCCTGCCCCAGACTTTTTCTATGTTGCCCTATCACACATGTCTCTCACAATGATATTTTCTCTATCAGGCAAGGTGTGGTTGAGGGGTGGGGGCTCAGCAGGCCGGATACTACGCAAAATGACACTGCTTAAATCGCAGTGTAATGTTAATAACATATCCAAAATGGCTGAAAGGAACATATTCTGACTCTGAGATGACAGTTTCCCCTTTAAATCAATGCTATGTGTGATTGGATGTGTTTAACAAATCAGTGGAAAATATCAGACTGGCGAGATGAAAAGAGTATGAAGAAGCAATCATTCAAATTGCACTGATTGCACACCAGCAGTTCACAACAAAAGTATCATGAATTTTCTTGACTATTATCTGGTGCATTGTGTTGACACAATGGACCCCACCCGGAAAATTTGGGACATTGTTAGAAATGCAGTTCATGCATAAAAGGGATGCAATTTTTTCTTTCTTTTCCACAAGTCTTTTGTGGCTCCAAATTTAACCAAATCAATCTGATAAATGACCTCAGGTGACCTATAGGCCTAAATCTTTGAAACTAAAAAGAAGTCAGCGGGTTTGAAGTTGAACAAAAAGTGAGCTCACCTGATTTCTAGCCTGATCCTCATCCCTGCTTGAGACTCTCACTGCTTCTTTCGCTTAATCTAGCAAAACCCATCTGAATGTTTCAATGAATCCCAAACTGTTGGTTAAATTCTCCAGATTGTAGTTTTAAGGTTTAGACAGTGAAGAAAAAAAAAATCACTACCTGTTCGTTCTTATGCAACAGTTTTTTAAAATAAAAACTTTCAATCATCAGCGATGCAAGGGTGCAACACTTCTTTTGAGATCTCTTAAAGATGTTAATGGCTTTTATCGTCAATCAATAGTTATGAGGACCTATTCAAGTTATGAGCAGGATATTCATTATTGTCATTCGACGCCCCTTTTCCTGGTTTAATGTTAAAAAAAAAATTAGATAAACTGTCTTACACAGTGTGGTATAACCGGAAATGTCATTAAGGTGGTAGCCAAGAGAAAGAAGGAGTAGTTCTTTGTTGTACTTCTTGATTTCATGACATCGTTAACATCAGAGAAGCAAATAGCTATTTCGGCCTTCTGGACTCGTTCAGCAGCTTGAGAGAAAACAGTTGTCCTCCAGTCAAACCAGAAAGCAGAAACACTTGTGTCAGGCCACACAGGCAGATGTTAAATCTGTCAAACATCGTATAAGGACAATACCAAAACAAAGAGAAATGAGCAGATCAGAGACTGGGCGGAGGAGTCTGTGGTATTAACTTTCTTAATATTATTTGTACGAAAGAGAAAGAAGATGAATTGTGGCTTAAAGATTAAAAGAGAGTATTTTACAGAACTGGAACAAATCACAGCACCAGCACAAGACAGAACAAAGAAAACATGGAAAGAGAGAGAGGAATTAAGTGGAGGCGCGATAGAAGGTGGAGGGAGTGATGGAGGAGAGGGGAGCAAAGGAAATGAGTACCACAGGTTTCCTGTGCTATCCACTGGGTCATGCTCATGAAAATTTTAATGGAACTGAGTAGATAAGAGCTTCTTCTCTTACCTTGCACATACATTTAACTCTTTGTTTGTTGATGATTCGTGTGTCTCTTTCATCCCCAAAATGGTGTCAGAGTTCATAAGCGCCGCCATTGTTTCCATGTCACTTTCAGACTACTTAAAATGCACTCTTTCAAATAACTCCTGTCCTGAATGACCTGGATGCCAGCACACAAGCCGAATAAGAATAGCGTGGCCTATAAATAGAACAATTATGATAATGAATCATTGCCAAACACATTTATGATGGCCTACTTTTCATTCATGGCACTGATCAGTTCATCGCAGTGCATATGTAGAAACAAAAAACATTTCCCCCCTTGTTTTGTTTATGTGTTATTTACAACACTACAAGTGGAATTTCCCAAGAAATGAACCCACAATAGTCTAAATCATAGGTGTTTTCCACCTTACTGTGCATATCGTTTCACTGAACCCTCTGACTTTTGAAGACAATTTGTATCTAGGTCATACTGAAGTCTGTGTATCTGTTGGTGGAGTGTGGGCATACTCCAAAGGTCTGTCTCAAATGGAAAGAACGATTGTGATGGAAAATAAAAGGCTGCCTTGATGATTTGGCACTGGATTTACTTTAAATGTTTCTAACCACTTATTTTGTTAAATAAAAAGGTAATTATTGATGCCGAACTTGCATAAATATCTGTCTCTCTCAGCTTATGTCGACATGTTTTCAAAACAGAGCTTTCAGGCGGTTCTTAAATGTCAGTGTTTGGGTAGGTGTGTTTTCTTGAGAGCTTGACATACTTATTTGATTGAGTCACTTGACTTCCTGATGTTAAGTAATTCCAGGTTTAACTGGCTGGGCGATAGAGCACAAAGTACCTTTTAATCTTCAATGATTTATGACAGGGAATTACAAGTGAAGTTTGCTGTGCCCATATTCCAAAACAGTCATTTTTAATGGCTCCATGAACTATGAAACTACTTGTTATATACAGTATATATTTTGTTATATATATATATATATATATATATATGTATGTATACTTTTTTTTTTTTAAAACATAACCAAACTGGAAAAATGCTGGGAAAATGTGATTATATTTGCACTAAAAAATATGTGTTGTGGACAAGACCGTTTGGGCCATAAGACCAGTAAGCTCTTTTGTTCTTTCTTAATGATACTAATAAACCATCAGTGACACTCAGGCAGAGGAAGTCTGTCAGCGTGATTGTTAAAAAGTGATGAACATTGATCTCTGTCAGTTTGATACTGATCTTCTGAATAATGCAAGATATTTAAAAAAAGATTATATCATCTCAAGTTCCCCTTTTTTTGGAGCATTGTATACCTTTGTAAAAAACAGAAGATTTGACAAGTTCTCAAATTGTTTGTTTCGTTTCAACACAACAATCCAGTATTGATCACCATCCCATCTCAACAACCCCTGAGGGCCTTAGCCAGGCTGCATAGGCAAATTAGGCCTTCTATCTGTATGTGTTTTCTTCACTGTCAAATGTCGAGTGTCAGTCAAGACTTCCCTTAAAGTCTGAACAGCCTGGGGGTCAGAAATAAGGTTCCTCCCAGTTTGTCCAGCAAACAGAAGTCAGTATGTTTCATTTGTGTTGCGACACAAACTGCATATTTTCAGTCGTGAAAGGCAAGCAATTCCTTTGAAAGGTATTTTATTCAGGAAACTTATTTTTCTTGCTACAGCTTTCTATTGTTGGACCCCTTTTCATAGTTTGAAATTGACGTTCAATAATATTTGGACAAATCGGTCTGGATTTGTTTTTATTTGTAAGGACCAGGATTTAGTCATGTTCAGGTTTTGTGGGTGTCATGGAGCCCGCAAAAAGCGAAGGAAACCTGGTACTAATATGAGAAAAATATTTCTTTCTGGGTTACTTGCACCTTTTGAAATTGAGAAACCCTTGGAATTTAACAAAGGAATAGACACACTAGTGGACAATACAGATCTTCACCTCCTAACTGGATCTAATGAAGACATGAAACAAGACAACTCCTCAGCTCCCAGCGTTGAACCAGAAGTCGTCAAAGAAGTCAAGCCATTGGAATCTTACCAAGATAAAGATACACTGAAGGAAAATGCTGATGTCCATATCAAAAAAGAACTTGAAGGAGACGTGCAAGATAACTCCTCAGCTCCCAACAATGAACCCAAAGTCATCCAAGAAGTCAAGCCATTGGAATCTTGCCAAGATAACGACACACTTGAGGAACATGTTGATGTTTACCTAAAAAAAGAACCAGAAGAAGACGTTAAAGTCAACTCCTCAGCTCACAGCAATGAACCTGTAGTTGTCCTAGAAGTCAAGTCCTTGGAATCTTGCCAAGATAACGACAGACTTGAGGAAAATGCCGATGTTCACCCCCGAACTGGACCTAAGGAAGACGTTAAACTCAACTCCTCTTCTCCCAGCAATGAACCTGCAGTTGTCAAAGAAGTCCAGCCTAACATTGTCCTTGTGGAGGGAATTAAATGTAGGTCACAGCTAAAATGCAAGGCCGAGCCTGGGGGATATGTGGGCTCAGGGTGCTCTATTGCTCTGGGGAAAGCAAGCGTAGGAAATAAACAGATTTTTCACACATGGTTATTTTTAGAAGCTGGGTTGTGGCTGCGTGCATGCCTCTTCAGCCTCCTTTTACATTTTTCATGTGTTTTGATGTCACGGTGTTAAAAAAAGATGGCTTATTTTAATACCATGTGTTTCCCTCTTGTCATTTAGACTCTATTGGTTGTTGCCAAGCTGACATATTTTCCTCTTCCCTGTAAGCATTTCTCTCCTGTCTTTCAAAATCTAGCACGTTTGAAATAATGATATAATTCATCTCTAAGTCTCTAGGCTTGTGGTAGAAGATGTTTCAGTGATGCTAATTGAAATGTGTAGTCATTTTGAGTTTCTCTTTTATAATGTCAGTGTATTCATATGTCTAATAGGGTCATCCTCTGCTTTCATAAATGTCAACGACCTTTCTTCTAAGTTTATCATGAAACTAGAAGGGCAAATGCTCCCTTGAAATAGTCCGCTATCAATTTAATATGGATGAGGTGCTTGGATTTGTCTGCTGTTGTGTTTTGGTTGTGCTTTAAGAGGGAAAAGGTGAAGATCTTTCGTATGCTAAAGCACCTGTGAGAAGTTTTACATTACAAAACCCACTGAAGGAATTACTGAAGCCTCTGTATGACCTTCATATGCAAGCAATATCGAGATGGTTGACCATTTCTATATCATAATTTAAATTCCTGACACGGGCGGTTGTTAATCAAAGGGATTAACAGCTCGCCGCTGATCAGGTTGTAAACATTTTCCACAGTTTAACTTGAGTGGTATGTTAGACGATTAAAAAAGCAGGATGACACAAAAGATAAACACAAAATGAAAGCTCCACACATTAGCTTTAAAATGACAAAACAATCCATTTTTCTTTACCCTATTTAGATCTAGTGATTTGTGTCAGGTGATGAACATTGATCACTTTAAGACAGATCTTCTGAATAAAGGTTCAGTTTGTTTAATTGAACCTGAAACAGGACAGTTGATTCTGGTCTGTTGAGTTGATGGGTAGATGACACTAAAAAAAAAACCATTTGATATTGATCCTCTGTAAGGTGAGTTAGAGTTGAGACAATCTGGGGAGGCCAAGGTCACATTAAGGGGTGTGACCAGTTGCTGTCACGTATTGATTGTGGTTTGAAAGACTTTGTGGTGTAACTGGATGCTCCCTGTAGTCGGTAAGCCCAATCATGAGATACTTTGTGGATGGGACAACATTTTGATTGGTGATCCCAAGGTCAGGGTAGCACCAACATTTTTTGTTGTTTGCCTTTGAGATCGCTAAATTATGTGAAAAAGTTTTTTGAATAACATCTTTGTGTTCATTTATAACTGAACTAAAACATACCATGTTTACTTTTCATCTTTTGTCTATTTTGTAAGTTTAAGTTTAAACATGTACTGATACACATTTGAAGGCTAGAGTTCAGAAAAGCTCCAAAGCCAAATCTTGGGATATTTTGTTTTAGTTGTACTTTTGGTCCCTGGGTTAGGAGAAATACTTGCTCTTTATATATCACATGCAGTTGTTTGATTTTGTACGTTGTGGGTTAAAGTTGTTCTTCGGACTTCTGCTGAGATAGATAGAGGTCTAAGTGCTAAATAAATCCTTATCAAGGGACAACTCAGGGTAGTATCAGTAATCCTAATATATTTCCATGTGTGCGATGTCACTGAATGAGGGATTGACTTGAAAAACTACTGCAAACAAGAACATACTGTTGAAGGGAAAAATAATGATCTACTTGCAAAAGTAGAGTGCAGGAAACTGTTCTAGATGATAATAGCATTATGGTATGGTTATTTGGTTCCAAAACTGAGGATTTCAGAGAAATGTCAAGTTGATGTTGAAGTGCCTTCAAACTAAAATGATTCAACTAAACCTATTTTTTAAATGTTTTGTATGCGAATACAGAATCTTAAGGCAAGGATTTTGACTTTTGGTGTTGTTTTATGATTTTTCTCTAAAGTCTAAGTATTGTCTACTAGGCCGTCGTTGTATGAAGGAGAATGTCTATGTGGAGAGCGAAAGACAGGGAGAATGCAACTCTTTTTAATCCAAATCCAGAAACCATCAGGAAATAGTTTATCAGCAGATATGTGAATGCAAGTCCTGCTAACAGTCAGTTATAAGTTGTTCTCAGTTCTTGTTTCTCATGTTGCTAATTTAGAGTAACTTTGTCAATTTTCCCGAAGTTAGACTAACACACCTAGACAATGGGGTTTAGAGTCGATTTGCTATTGCATGTATACACCTTAATCAGACCCATACTTAGGGGTTCTGTGCATGCTCCACAGTTCCAACACAAGGTTTTGACCCAGAAGTCAAACAGCATAAATGTGTAGAAGAAAGCCAAGAAGAAAACAAGACAATGGTATCATCATGGAGAGTGTTTGAGTGAGAACCACATAGTTTTGGACAGATGAGACATTCATATTGTGTCAGCTGAAGGAGTTTAACAGATTGAAGGAAATAGTTTGCTGCTTTCGTGAAGTGAACTTTTTTCATGTATTTAGTTTCTTGGTCAGCAAATATTCCAAACCAGTTCTCAAACCAGTGGTTGACATCATGGCGGCTACATCCACTTTTTTTTACGGTCTATGAGTTATGTCTTATTTTGTCTGATTTTGTTCTGGTAAATCTAAAGTGTTTCCACATGCACTCACTTTGCATATGGTTTGTGGTCTAATGTTACACATGACTAACAAACCCTGTAATTGAACTTGCATACCCTTTGGCATACACAGTCATAAAGATGTTTGTGCCACTACAAGGTACTTCTTTATACTTCTTTTCCATTTATTTTGATATAGAACAATAACTTTTAAAATCTGAAACAAAGTAACAAACACAAAAATATTTGTATGCGTAAACCTTCAACTTCTCTGTTGTTGTTGAGTCAAAGCCCTTTCAGTGCTCTCTGTTACAGCACAGAGAAGAAACATTGTGGAAATGAAATATATGGTCAACAGGGTACCCTATGCACAGCCTAAACATGCTCCCAGGTGCTCACGGTTGCAGCGAATCATGAAAAAGTAAAGTTATTTTCAGTGTGCCACGGACTTCTGATTGTGGAAATGAAGTTCATAGTGAAGGACTGGTTAGTCCCTTAAACATGGAGAGTCATTGATAATGAAGATGGTGAGTTCAGAAGCTTAACAGTCTGGGGACAGACACAGTCTTTACACCTACACTTCTCTCTCGGGCTATACGACCTACCAGATGCAAAAAGAATTGATATATGGTTTGAATAATGAGTGTTCTTGATATTGCAAAAAACACTTTTTGATGAAGCGTCTTCTGAATGCATAGCTGAGAAGCCGGCATGTTGTTTTTCCTATACGTCATCATCATAAACTCAGTTCAAGTCATTGGACAACATCCTGAAGTCTTCTTTCTGTGTCGTTACCTCTTGGATATTATGCAGTATATGCCTTGATTCTCTAAGCAATCTTGTTGCATTGATGCAGTTTTCCTTGACAAAGGAGAAAATGAAGAAGACCTAAGTTTAAAGACCTGCCCTAAAAGCCGTATAAAGTAGGCTTTGCTAGTTCTATAATGTGCCTTTAAACTCAAATACCTGGCTGGCAAAATAATCCATATGTTTATGGAAAGCCCTGATGATATGTCTTTTTTTCATTCCATCCAGAAGTTATATATCAGCCACCATGTCAGTAATCATTTAGCTTATCCCTCTTTGTAATCAGTATCTGCATTAACCTCAAAGATCTACTATCAGTCAGGATCTTCCCCAAAGCAACACAACACAAGCACTGGAGTCCTTTGTTTTTGTTTTTTTGACAGTGCTGTGTTTGGTCGGAGGTCCCCTGACTCACTTTGTCACTGGGTCTTATTCAGAGCAACATTTGTTCAATTTTTTGTCGCCTTTATTAGACAGAACAGCTGAAGAGAGACAGGAAATGTTGGGAGGAGGGAGCGGGGGGCGACATGCAGCAAAGGGCCGTGGTTGGATCCAAACCCCTGCGATGAGGACTATAGCCTCTGCACATGGGGCTCAAGACATAACCGCAAGGTCATTAGCGCCTCTTCAAAGCTATTTTTTAATTGACTATAGGGTCTATTCTTGCTGATTAATGGCTGAATATCTGAATGTCAAACTCGATAAGTCAGTTTCAGTTTCCTTTCAGTTTCTGTTTCCTGATTTAGTTGTTTCCAATTGCAATTGTCTCCGACCAAAAACTCTATGAGGATGCTAACATTCCCACATTATGCAGAAACAATTGCCATGAGAATAGAAGCAGTAAAATGGTGGAACCCATTGATAATTTTTGTGAAAAGGCTGTGATGTTTTTAGCAACTACAACCTGCTTATTCAATGTTGAGTAACAGTTCAGAGGTGATGAACTCTGAGTTTATCTTCTCACCGTGGGGGTCTAATCTGGTCACCATAGGTGGCTCTAAGCATAGACAGGACACTCCTCCCATTGTGGCTGTTATGGTAATGAAAATGTGTGTGTGTGTGTGTGTGTGTGTGTGTGTGTGTGTGTGTGTGTGTGTGTGTGTGTGTGTGTGTGTGTGTGTGTGTGTGTGTGTTAGAGGAGCCAGTTGCATAAAGCTCCATTAAGTGATTACCCTCCACCCACAGCTCCAGTTTAGCACCAGACCATGCCATTTGGTGGTCAAGCACCTCATCCCCATTGTCAATAATGTGTGTAGGCTTTTTGTGTGTGTGCATGCTAGTGTGCATTTATACATGTGTATGCCCTGGCTGACACGGGCTATTGATTATAACAGGAGCTGTTTCCTTCCAAATCCTTTTTGTAGCGTTAATTACAAGCCGAATAATGTTTTGCCGTCACACACACAGGCCATATGACTCCTCTGTGACTGTTGGTATCTGAGTCAAGCCTCTGCTAGATTGCCAGGGGGAAGAGGTGGCTCATCACTGTGCCCTAATCTGTGTGAAGGGACATGGAAAAGCATAAAGTAGAGATGGAAGGGCAGCACCGATGATTAAGTAGAGCTCTATTGAACTTGAAACACTTTTTAATATGAAGCAGTTAGCTTTAATGTGCAGAAATGTAACCAGCCATACCTGGGCGATATGACTTAAAATATTATCACATTATAAAATGTAATATCAGTCGATATCAATAATTATCACGATAAATGTCAAATCATTTTTTCTTTAAGAATAAAGTCGTTTTTTTTTTGTATCGAGTGAAAGTTGAGAAACCAGATGGTTTATTGTGTTTCAATGATTATTTATTGTCAGAACATGATGAACATTTCACCATCATGAGCATAGTGCACGGTGCCGGAAAAACACTGATAAGACAGTTTGCTGCTGGGGAGTAAAACTTACTGGCCCGCTGCTTGCTGAGGGTCCACTAACACTCGTTTGGGACGTTTTTTCATTTATTTTCTTCGCTGTTTTCTAACGGTTGATATTGTTTCACAGGGTGGAAAAGGTTTGTGGTGTTGTCAGTTTTAGCTGCGCTTGTCTCTGGCTCAGTACACAGATCACATTCCTCTGCTTTTTGTCAGACTGTAAATATCCAAAATATATCCAAACTCCAAATTTGAGCATCCACCCATTTCACTGCGACATGATTGGCTGTTTGTCTTTTCTTCTTCTTCTTTTTGATGTCTGGTGGCATTAGCAACCCTCCCCCACTTTTCCAGTGTTTGTTTTGTGTAATTACAGGTTTAATATATCAAACTTCTTTTTTTAACATTTGTCACATTTATATGGAGAAAAATGATATTGTGATATTTATCGTATTATCGCCCAAGCCTACTGCTAAGCGTCATCCAGCTTTACCTTCATGTAACTCTTTGTCTTCACCCCCATGGATGATAATTGACAAATATTGTAGCATTACTGTTTAAGTATGACTCTTTTCCAACGGAAACAAGTTTGTGGTGTATGTCCAGTTCCTTCCAATTTCAGATGCAGCTCAAGTTTAGTGTTAAGATAAGCCAAAATAGCATTCATATTACTGTCATGGAACTTGAAAGGGAGTTGTGAAGCAAAAGGAGACTATGTAGAGGATTGTATCATCACTAGAAAACAAACTTCCCCACTTAGCTTCCCCACATCTCTTTCTCTCTCTTTTTATCCTCTCCATCCTTGGTTGTCCCTAGCAACAGCAGAGACCCAGTGGCATGAAGACACATAAATTACTTTCATTTTTTTTTCTTTTCCTTGTTTGTTGTTTTGTTTTAAAGGAACATACAGCCCTGGATCATTTCTTCTCTGTTTTTAAGTTTCAGGTTACAGTACATTTGCTTCTTTTCATGTGTTTTGATGCTCTAGTAGTGGCTCTGTGCTCCCTGAGCTACAGTATGACTGCCAAAATCTCAACACTTGTTTTCCTTGATCATCTACTTGAAATGTTAACGATGATTTTTTTCCCTCAACGCCCACCAACCTCTCTCAGCTTGTTGCAACGTTGAAGCCGTTAAGTCCCGAGCCAGGCAGTGCTAGACGAACACCCTTGTAGCAAATTCCCAAGGCTTTATTTAATGTGCCAGATTATGCTAACGCTCAACTTCGCTAGTCTCACGTCTTCTCCTTCTTCTGCTGCATTTCAAAAGTCATAATCCAGGATAGTTGTCATTACATTTTTTTCAAGTCTAAGTACTCTAGGAGTCTAGAGTCTCAATGCTCGACTCTCTGTCCCAACCCTTCTCACTCTATTTCACAGCTTGGTCAATGGGGCTTTTGTGTATTGAATTAATCAGGCCTATAGCATTGACACCGTCTTACCCCTGAGTCTAAGCCAAGGCACTTCTTTTCCATCCACTTTAAAACACCATCACAATTCCACTTCCTATTTGGTTTTCTAAGAGAAACAGTGTCTAAATGGAGTCGAATCAATGGACACTTTTGTGCTGGGAGTAAACTGACAGTCAGATGAATGCTCAGGATCAGCTGAGAACCCTCCAAGGTCCAGGTTCTGTAAAATGCTCTGTGCCCTGGATTGAGTGCACTGACTTTCTGAAAGATTTCTGAGGCGATTTCTTTGACTGAATTCAACTTCCTCTCGTCCCATGAGTGTCTCATCACAGACAGTGGAGTGTATATCTGTAGACTGTTAAGTATGAATACTAGTGAGGGAAGATGTTATGTCTATTTCTGACCCTTTACTTGATCCTATAATAAAAAATACTTACGGGAATACCCTGATTGGAAAGCTGGATGATGCTTGTCAAGAATAATTCATGTGAGACATCGGTACTTCAGAAATTGCAACAACCATGTCTTTTTACATGTTCTGTATGCTTGCATGAGAGTGCTACATGCTTGCTTGAGTTAGGACCGGCACATCTGTGATTTATCACCGGTGTCATGAACATGGCTGCAGTGGGAGTCTCTCCCCCATCCCCACATATCTATTTTTACCGGCTTATTGCTTACCAACCCACTGGAGACAGATTGATTGGGAGATAAGACAGATAGATCAAGAGATGGAAGAGCTACAAGGTATATAGCAAAGGAGGGAAAGCCCTCTGTTGTCGACAAGCAGATGTCTGTAAGAATGATTGAGATCAGAAAGGTGATTTGCTATGAGCTGGGACTGTCTAGATACTTTAATTTATACAGTTTTAATCCTCTGATAGAATCATCTCCTATTGTAGTTGGATACAATGCAAAAGAGACTTGTGAGATATCTAAAAGAAGAGCTAGACAGCAGTCAGATATAAGTAGAAATGTGCTCGTAAAGCTCGGTAAAGATAGAACCATAGAAGGAGGCAAAGTAGGCAGAATGTGTAAAAGAAAGAAAATACTTTGTCTCTGCCGTGAAGCTGTTTACCATTTACACCACACTGGCCAACTGCCCACAGTCATTAAAGAGAGGTGCTAGAATCTCACAAGCTTCATGCCAAGCCGCCACACACACATTCACACACAGATATTTCCCCCCCTCACATATGGCCAGATCCCACCAAAGTGCTACTATGATACCTCACACTCTACCTTAGTGTGAATGCAGATCATAGCATTAATGGATCTTCTGCCTTTGGATAATCAGCTTTTACATTATTTTATTTTTCTCTCCACATTCCTTGTTTTAATGATCTTAAACCCGGGAATTTTTTGGGGGGAAGTGAAGCGAGTAAATTGTTGCAATATCAGTAGTTGGTAGTTACAACTAAGCTTGGTAAATCAAAGAAGCTGAGAAGACTCTTGTGAATACAAATGTAGTTATATTCCCTCTTATTCATGTTTTTCTCTAACTCCCCCTCTGTCTCTGTTCTGACTTCTAGGTACAACCCGTGCCCCAAGAGAAGGAGAAGTTACTGGGGTAGACTACAACTTCCTCTCGGTGGAGGACTTCCTGGAGTTGGAGAAAAGTGGGACCTTATTAGAGATTGGAACATACGAAGGTAAATCAAGATATCACACATTTTGCCTGGTGTATAGTATGTTACTTCAATTGATGTGTTTTCTGTTTTGTGGGTTGGCGAACTACTCATACCTGAGGAGAAGTAGGAATCATTATAGGTGAACCAGATGTTTGCACCTGCTTAGTCTGCTTTTTGGTGGAAGTTTACCTTGAATCACTTGGCCCACTTTACTCGTGCATCACAGGGTCAATTTTCTCTTTATTTTTCTCTTTCATAAAAAATTATGAATACTTGGACCAACATAGAGGGTGTGACATCATTTTCGCGTTTTGCTGATATTGCATAAATTGACTTTGGTACTATAATAGCTCGTATTTTAAGTTCAGGGTATCTAGAACTTCAGCAATAATGGCAGTAAGCTATTTGCATATAGATATGGTTATGCTTTATTAACACAAATGCACTGGATGCTTTGACAGGTAGCAAGTAGAAATGCAAGCTTATATAAACTTTTTTATAAACAATAATGCCCACTGTACCAGCACTTAAACTTGACCATCCAGTGTATATTATAAAAAAGTAGAAGTGCTGTGTCCCAGACCAGGCCACTCAGCATTCTTTTTGACAGGTGCACCTGCTGGCCCAGCAGGAGGGAACCATACCCCCTCTTTGCTTTCAGCCAGTGCTCAAAACAAGCCTGCCATCGACAACAGTCAAGTTTTTCAGTCCGTCCCTGAAGGTGAAAGAGTACATGCCTCGCTCTAGATTCTGTTTGCATTGACCGTCAACAACCAAATTGAAAGAAATGCAACGCTAAGGGCAGAAAAGCTGTATTTACACATTAACTTGTTGAGCAATGCAGAAGAATTCATGTGTTTTTAGGAGAAGTTTTGGGATAACAAAATTCTAAGTCTCTTGACTTTTTTTGCTCCACTGTTGGCATCGCTCTGTCCACTATAAATTTAGGTCAGATAGCCCTCAGCAACATGTGTTTTTGTATTCCTGGGGATGTTGAAAGTAGCTTCCGGACATATTGGAAAACAGAAGCAAAGGTAGAGCATGAGTAAAGTTTTAAAAAAAAAAAAAAAAAAAAATTTGGAAGTTGGAAAAGGTAGCTGCCAATATCATGAGAGGATTTGTCTTTCATTTAAGCAAAACGAAAATGGTATGAAAAATAGATTTGATGAATTTTGATTAAACGAGGGACTGGGAAGTTGTCAGTAACTGTTTGTTTGACATGTCTGTGTCGTTAAGCTCGTAACTTTGACACACAAACGCAGGCACATGTTTCAGGTCAGGTCCAGGTTTTTGGGACATTACACGATCGTTTAGGGTTTTGCAACCACACTGATATCACAGCCTTCTGATTAATCAACTGTATTGTTTTTTTTATTTCTTCTGCACTGTATGCACCTAAAGCTGCCATGACTAAATGTGTTTTATAACCATCTGCAACTCTAGTCCACAAAAGCAAAAAGTTCAGTTATTGTGGCACGTGTCAGTAATTACACAGCACACACTTTTGCTCTGCTGCTTACAAAAAACAATACTGAAGGACTGTAAACAACAACACTGCCATGTATCGCCTCCATTCACTCAGATATTGTCTAATTAAGTGCCTGCGGTGTCCACTTAGCCTGTTCAGTGTTCCATAACAATGGATTTATCTCTGTATGTAAACACAGGGAAGTTATGGGATTTTGGTTTTGTGAAATACTATTTGAGTAATATATTCACTACTTTGTAAGTTAAAGCAAAGCTGTCTTGGTTTGGAACTTTGTTTTTGCTTATCATGAATAAAATAATATGATTAAATACATTCATCATAAATAGTTTTAGTTTTCACTCTAGGAATGTTCTCACAGAGTGCTGGGCTCTTCATTTGCATACAAAGGCTAAAACTTAACCCCCTCCAACTCACACACACACACAAGCACAAAGCAATATGCACAAAACCCTTTGACCCCTCCTCTCTAACCCTTCTTCTAAATTCCTCTTCTTGTTCCTATCTTCTTTTTTAATCCCCCCCTCCCTGTCTTCTTCTCCGTTGCCTAGGTAACTATTATGGGACCCCCAAGCCACCGGTGCAGCCCCCCGGCGGGAAAGTGATTAGCAATAGTGGTAGCGGCGGTGATGCCCCACTGCCAGACGGGCTCAGCAGTAGCCTGCCAGGCTCGCAGCCATCTACGCCCCGTCGCTCCAAGTCCTACAATGACATGCACAATGCTGGAATAGTGCCTGGAGAGCCGCAGCAGGAGGACGACGAGGATCTCCCTGACATGAACAGTAGCTTTACAGGTACGTACAGGGGACGTACTGGAGGGTTGAGGGGGGGAAGGGGGTAGGAAAGAGTAGAAGAAAATAACGCTGATGATGTCACTGAATTGTTCATGCTTTGGTGATAACAAATCGATGAGAGAAAGTTAGCACTGTAAAGTTAAACACTGGACATTTACCAGACCACAGAGACCATTAGGTATGGGTCATTTAGGATCCAAGGTCTTTAGGGCCTGACCTTTGATAAGGATTAAACCGATATTTGGACCACTGCTGCTCTGTTTTACATTTCTTAGTTATCTATCATGGCTTAAGTCCTCCATCTCTATGCAGGTGCAGTGCTTAATAGCTTTACAAAGTAATCCTGTCTGTCTGATGTAATTTGTATGGGCACTGAAAAGTCTGAAAAGTCTTAATTATCTTTGTTGAGTTCAACCAAGATGTGTTTTTTTCTGTTCAACACTTTCACTATGAGAGAAGGGAAGTGACATCCAATAATTGGCGGTCAGTCAAGACTTCTCTCAAACACGTTCTGTAACCAGGACCAAACAGGAGTCTGTCTCCAATGGATTACGACACAATATCTATTTATTTGGCTTTGAAATACTTCACTCAGCTTTGGAATTGGACTCCAAAGCTGGTACTATTCTCCAAATGTAATAATTTTGGCATCTTTGCACAGATGACAGCCAAAATGATTCACCACATTTAGCACTGACAAAGACTGTCTACTACTATGATTTCAGACAGGTTTGGATGTCTTCTCAAAACTCTACCAAATCTACAGTTATTGTTGACTTATTGTTCTATACAACACAAGCTATAATAGTACGTTAACTTCAGTTTTACAACACTGACATGACGCCTCACATGCTTCTTCCGCTGGAGCAGACAGAGTAGAATGTGTTGAGCACACAGGCAGCTGCTTGCAGTGCCGACTGTAACAGCAGCCCGACAACATGCTGTGCTCTGTTTAGTTTAGTGTATAACACCAGACTGTGATCCTGCTTTCTGCAGCTCTGTTTGGAAGACAAAACGAGAATGTTGAAGTTGAGGTGGATAAAGTGGGAGGGGATGAAAGTGGAGGCAAGGTAGCAGAACATCAAGAAGAAAGAGGGTGGGGCTTCACACGGTCTGGATTGGACAGAGAGTAAGAGAAGGAAGGGAGGATTATAGGTTTTTTGGGAGGAGGATAAGCTCAGAAAATGAAGAAGTAAGAGAAAGAGCTCAAAGGAGAGAGAGAGAGAGAGAGAGGCAGAGGGAGCACTTTTGTATGGTGAGGGGCTGCATATACAAGAGCGTCTTTGATTGGTGAGTAAGTGGTCTCTGGGTATGACTACATCTGCCTGTATCCATGCAGGCAAAATGTAAAATAGTGCCATCTGGCTGTAAGAAGCAGGCTGTGGACATGTGGGCAACCTTCATCTTTTTCAATTATTCTCGATGATTTCATTTCTACTCTGGAGGTCATTTGGGTTTACGAATGAAGCATTTTCTTAATTACTTTCAAATGTTTGGATGTTTAATGCCGACATGAGCGCTTGGGTTCTAATATCCCTCTCAGCGATGATTCTGAATACTTACTTACTGCAGATCTATTCCAGTATGTCAGTGGGTCAGGAGGCATTGTTAGGAGGTTGACTCAGCCTGTAAGCTGTTTCTGCCATGTGTTTTTTTTAGAAGTGAGACCAAAAGTTGTTTATTTGCCGTCTGTGATTGTGTGAGCTCTGAGGGTGCTAGTTGAGCGTGAGTGTGAAAAGGAGAAAAACAGGAAGCTAGGTGATGGCACTTCAGATTTCATGGCTCTAGGTGTGAACTGCCCACTTAGCAGTCCAAGATGGAGGAAATGTTTTTTTTCGGCTGTTAAAAGTAGTTGAGAAAAAAGCTGAAATACATGCTGTCGTGTAACTGTGATTGAACCAAAAGCTTGAATGTGAAAGCTTTGAAAAGTTCCTGGACTGATGTAAAGGGCTGCTAATGGCACCCAGAGGTTTTTTTAAAAGCCTTAAAGTTCTCACATCGTGGAAGTTTTGACAGCATTGGCAAAATCATCCCTGTTAGTCATGTGGAGAATATTTTAGTTATTCAAATACAGAAAATTAGATATTTTTTTTTGCAGTTTTCTATAAACATAGAAATGTGCACTTGATCCAAAACAATTTGTCATATTTGCAACCTGGCAACAGTCATGTCATGCTCTTACAAATAAGTGTCACAGTCTGGGAGGTGTTTAATAAAAGAGAAGAAATAGTCTCTGCAAAAGCCTTTTTTTAGTTGTCAATAGTGATTGATCATGTGTTTGTTATTTCAAGTGTTCACTATCACCAACATGTTCTTTACACCGCGTCTCATTTGCTTGAATCCTCCAGGAGACTCAAGTGAATTAGACGAGATTCATTACTCGGTGCGCCCCTTCGCCCCCCACTACAGTGAACCTCCCTACACTGGGATAACCCCCTCACCAACGGCCACCACGGAGAGCACACAGCAGACACACCCTCATCTGAGCCATCCTCCCCCCGAGGACCCACTGGGACCTCTGCCTGACAACTGGGAGATGGCCTACACCGAGAACGGAGAGGTCTACTTTATAGAGTAAGCCGATCAAGACATATATACACTCTTAATGCATCATGTCTGTAGGTGATGTTTCAGAATTGAAGTATGTTAACTTAAGATTCAAGTCCAAGAAGCAAGCTATATTACATGTATGAGTATGTGGTGTATATGTGCATAAGGTGTAATGTTAAACTTCTCAATTTAATAAATATAGTGCAGATCAGAATGTCTGTTGTGAAACATCAATTATAGAAAACAAGCACATTGTCTCAGGCAAACCTGGTATAACCCATTCTGTTTATAGATTCATGTTTCTGCTTTAATAAAAAGAAAAACCTGAATTCGATCTGCTGTGGGTTCAATAGAAACAGCCATAAAGCATCTGGGAGCATGGCCCAGGTATTAAGAGCTTGCAGTTGAGTGACAACATCCAAGAGCAGATGAAAGGCCTTGATTAAAACTAAACCATCATTTGCAGAGTATGTAACAAATAACATAACCTTCAGAATTTCTGTTGTTAATTTATGAACAATCTTTAAGAATAGTCCTTTTCTGTAGTAGCTTTACCATCCAAAGGCCCCTGTCTGTGTTTCAAATCAATAGTAGAAGAGCTTTTCCTCTTACAATTGATACAGTGTTCTGTGTTTTTAGTTTGGGCTCTTGTTTTGTGGATAAAGATGACAGAAGTGAATTTGAGTCGTATTGACTTTTATGTTTCCCATCAATGGATCACAAGAACGTCTGACTCCAACATATCCTTAAACAAAGAATTCAAACAGTTATTTAACTGAAAAGTCACTCAACTCACTTCATAAAATACAGACAAATCTTCATTTAACAATTTCTAATTCTTAAATCCAGTCAGTCTCAAATCCAGATTTAAAAAAAAAAAGATCCTACTTCATGCTGGATGTGTGGATGTAACTTTTTTAAATTCTTCATATTTTATCATTTAATTTGTGTGTATTTCCTGTGTAGCCACAACACAAAAACAACTTCCTGGATTGACCCTCGGTGCCTGGACAAGCCTCAGAAACCTCTGGAAGAATGTGAAGATGACGGTATGTCTAAGCCTTATAGATCATTTATATCTATGCTGTAATGCGGGTTATTTGGTGTTTTGCCAGGAATTCCTTGAAAACCTGTTTATGGGTAAAGTAATGTTACCATCTCTCCATATATCAAGGTAACTAGCCTTGTGTTTAGGCTCTAGCTGTACCTCCATCAAGGTTTTTCTAGATTTGACTGAAATCGAAGTTAAGAAAAAAAACATTGTTTTTCCAATTATTTATTCCCAATTTAAAAGTGAGAGGTTTAAACTGGAGTAGTAGTTCCCCCAGGAGCCTTTAGGTGTCATTGTTGAGTCACAGAAAACAGTGAGCAGTGATGTGGGTCCACTAGTTTGCTGTGCCCCTTTATTTAGCTCTTACTGATGAGACCAGTGTGCTCTACACCTTCACAAATTAACTCTTTTGCATAATCTAATTCCAATAATAATTAGAGCACTTACACTGAGGTGTCATTACTGCCTGCTCATAGATCTTTAACACAGATATGCAGCAACAGATTCTGATGCTGAAGGACAGAAATAACCATATTTCCAAATATATTGAGTGATTCTTGCAGTTGTTGTTGTTTTGTTAACCTTCGGTGAGATGCGTTAATCCCCGGAAAGTGAGATGTTACCTGACCTGACAGATTTAAGCGAGGATCCAATCACTCAGGGGGGAAAGGCCATTGGCCAGATGCAGTGGAGTGACTCACAGATGTGCACCTTTTCCCTTGTTTTTTTTCTTCTCTTAAACCACTTTCCTGTGCATCTGTGCTGTCCATCTGCTGAGTAGAAGGGGTACATACAGAGGAGCTGGACAATGACCCAGGTAAGATCTCAATTTATCTTTTGCACCACATACACAAACATATAACCCTTCTTCTCATCCCACCACCGCTGTTCATTTGTAGATTGCAAACATCTGATTCATTTCTGCCCTTCAAAAAGTGTCAGCAGATTTTAAACAGTGTAAACTGCATACATGAAGATAATAGTCACAACAGTTAATAGTGCACATCTACATAATAACTCACCGCTGATTGCTCATACAGACTCGTCTGTCAGTTTGTTGAGAGATAACTATGACAAAGACTCTAACCATCTAGCTATGACAAGATGCAACGCTGACAGAAAATTGACCTTCACCTTTATGAGCCATAGTACGGAGCTTTGATTTTCAACAAGCACACACTGTATGTGCCTTGAACACAGCTGTGAACAGTACCCACATACTAGCAGACACAGACACTCTACAAAAAAACTCCCACGTCGGCAGACCGTCATCTCACACACAGGAGGCAAGTGCTCCGATGAAGATTGTTCTAATGATGGTTTCCCTAATGGGTGTCTGTCTGAGCCACAATACAATAGGCCTTTTTTTTTCTTGAATCCTATCAGCGCTCTAACTATCCTATCAGACACAGCAGCCTGGTCGCTTTAGCAGGATAAATGGTGTCTGGAGACCGTGACCTGTAGCGAAAATAATGATGTCATTGGTATTATGGTAATATTACTCTACTTTTAGCCTCGTATGGTGTTTTTCCAGTTGAAGTATCCGACAGCTGTTATCTACAAAATGGTTAAAAAGAGGACAGAGACATAAGATCACATGGGAAAAGTTGACAATGCTCTGTGAAAGCAAACTGCAAGTCTTCCACCTTGTTAGCAGCTCCCATCGTTAAGCATCCTCAACAGCTGTCATGTCATGACCATCAGATCAGACGAGTCCCCCCTGCCTGTCAGACAGCCCTCCACTGGATGAACATGTTCAATAGTTATCGATCAGCACAATCCAATACAAGTGGGCAACAGAATGCAATTAACTCAGTTCTCTAAGGAGAAGCAGACTCAAGCGTTTTATGAGCGCAGGCACATACATGCACTAATTCTAACACAACACACACACACGTATAGTTCCTCTCTGTAGTATATGCTTACTCAAGAGAAATCAATCACAGCATTGCATCAAGAATATGAGATGTAAACTGAAAATGTAATTCATCAGGCTTGACACCTGCTTGAATTCACAATATGTTCTGGAAGGTCTTACGTGGGAGAAGGGATACAGGGTGAGAGAGAAAACGCTGCTTAATTAGCGACAGATTTCTCTTTGTCTTTCTCATATGTGTTTTCCTCCCTCTGGAATATATACCATATTGTCAAGATTTTGAAAAGAAAAAAAACGACCTTTTTGCTGTCACACACAAACATGCTCACTCACACACACAAACAGGTGCTCCTCCTGGAGCGGAACTAGTGCTGTGTGAAATCAAGTGGGTGATTAAAATTTTGCGCGAGGCGAGGCAGGACTGCATTCCATTTAATGTTCCAGTTCAAAACATCTGAATGATAATTTACCATGCCTTCTCTGAGATTCACCTTGTGCTGCAACACTACCACTGTTACCTTACATTCTCTTTTTGCTGCATATTTATTTCTTTGTATTAGCTGCAATAGGCATGTAGAAACATGAAATAATAACTCTAGAGTTGTTTACATGGATCAAATTGATGACTTGGTTTGCAGATTTGTCCTTAGCTTCCCAGTCAGACAAACTGCATTCTATAGTTGTGAGTCAAGTACGGACAATTTAAACATTCCCATCTGGCTCTATTTTTGCCTCTTCTGCTGACTCCACTCGTAACAAACGGACCTCCTCATTAGAAAGCAGAGGGAGGCTCTCCAAGCTGGATGATTGTAATTACCATCTACTTGCACACAGGGTGAGGCTTAATTGGCTGAGGGTAATAATATGTAAAACTGATACATTGCAGGAGAGGACTATTGGACAATCTGTGTTTGTAGCCAATTATAATCTTCTGACATTTTTAACGTGGAGGCCAGCCAATAATCAATGCTTCTCTAATCAAAATATAGAGCTGAATCAGACAGCTCTGCTGGAGATAATGACATCATTCTCTCTGGCAAATGCAGTGGAAACAGAATAAATTGCACCATCAGCCTGGCACAGGCTGCTGAAGTGGACCCAGTTTTATTCAAATTACGATGAATTTGACTTTTTCTTTCTGTGAAAGTCTGTGCAAGTGTCTTCTGAAGTATGCAAACATCACTGTTAGCCACTGACATTATGACCCCATCGGTTGAAGTACGTTTTCAGGCAAGTCAAGGGTTCAGTTCAAGAGGAAAAGCAGGAGCTGGCACAGGTCAAGTCAGGTCACATACACAAACAGAGGCTGTAGTCATGAAAAAAGAAGGCAACCATAACCAGGGATACAACAGCCACAGTACAGTTTGTTAAGAAAGGGGCAGGTTTTTCACTAAGAAGGCCATAGACTTGATTGGAAATGTGCCTTTGTTCTCTTCTTTGGACTACTGTCATTTCTTTTGGGAAAAGAAAACAAGTAACATGTCATCCTTCAAAAACAACAATCAATCATTTTCTCATTTTGTCTTCTACATTATCAACCTCAAACCTTTCTTATATATTTTTTAGTGTGTGCTTTATTTAGTTTTTAGTCTGGATTATATCTCCCTCCCTCCCTCCCCTCATCTCACCTTTACCTGTCTTTCACATTTAGTCCCCCCCCCCCCGCGCACGCTTTCTGTCCTACCTCTCTGACCCTTTCACCACCCCTCTCTCCTGCCTTCTTTCATCTCACCATTCATCCATCCATCTTTGCTCGAGGGGGTCTCGCTCTGTTCTAATCTAATGTGTGGAAATGTCAGCAGTGTAAGGGAACAGTGGGGGCAAACAGGCAGCTTGTGAAGCTGTTGAGTCACTTATGCCTCTGAGACTGACTGACAGGCAGACACAATGGAGAGGAGAAAGGTCTCTCCTTGCCTTACCTCTGATGGCTCAATACATGGTCTCTAGTAACTTCACAGCTTGAGTTTTGCCTTGTTTTCTTTGGCTCATTCTCTGTCTTTTTTTTTTTTTAGAACTTCCACCGGGATGGGAGAAAATAGACGATCCAGTGTATGGGGTCTACTACGTTGAGTAAGTGACATACAGCATGTGTGGCGGCCACACAAGGGTGCACACTATGCTCATACAAAATGTTTCACACATGCAGAAAGAAGAAGAAATGACCCCTTTGCATTCTTCTTCTTTGAACATAAATATGACTGCTTTCACACATGTTCGTTCTAACCAAAGAAACCCTTGACCTTTCTGTAAATTGGATCATCTGTAATGTTTGCACAGTTCAGCTGTAAGACATCACATGATTTCCTTTCAGCTATTTTGGTCTTTTGTGTGCCAGAAAATGTAGGTCATTTTGTTTGTGTCATTATCATTTGGGGAAACGTGAAGCCACTTTGAGTGTGTGTGTGTGTGTCTATGTGAGCATATGTGTGCATCTCATCTTGTGTGAAGCCCCTCAGCCTCAGAATATGTTTCATTGGTTTTTGATGTTGTTCAAAGCAGCACCTGGGGCGCAGGGCTGTGGCATTTCTATTTTCTTCCTCTTTGTCTCTGCAATATTTGTACACTACTATTCACCATTACATTCATTTGCTACATAATGGGGTGCTTTCAGCTGTAATTTCTCTGTAATGGTAGGTTGTCAGGAAAATGTTTATTGTTTGTGAATTAAGCCATCATGAAAATGCTATTTTTTTGAATGTGATGTTGAGGTTTGAATGTGTCATGCACCAGGACTCTTGTGTAAGTATGAATGTATAATGTGGAAACTGTATATTAATCAACTCTTGTTGCCATGTCTCTCCTCCCTCCTCTTGGCCCTATCTCTCTTTTCTGTTACCTTCTCCTCTCCTCTCCTCTCCTGTTTTCCCTCCCTGCTATGCTCCGCTTCCCCGTTGATATTTACTTATTGTCCTACATCCTGGTTTCTATTCCTACTCCCTATTCCTTCCTATCATGCATCCCTTTGCCCCTCCATTTTTATTCTGCAACCTTCATCTACACCTCATCTCCCCTCTCACCGTCCCAAAGTCATATCAACAGAAAGACCCAGTATGAGAATCCAGTGTTGGAGACTAAGAGGCGCAGGCAGCTGGAGCAGCAGCAGCCTCAGCAGCCTCAGCCCCAGAGTCAGCAGCCACCTGAAGGTGAGCGCTACATCCGAGGTTCGTTCACAAGCCCCCGCCAAGGGCGTCATTTCCTTTCTTTCTATCCATGTGTGTGTGACTGAGCTGCCTGCAAATGCCTCTGTATGTGAGTGAGAGTGTGTCTTACTGCCTATATCTTATTGCTTCAGTCCTTGGTGTCGCCCGCTGCTGCCTTATGATTTGCTAAGTGCCCTTCCATAAAGGCATAACTATTATTTACGGCTGTACCGTGCAGCCTTTTTGAAGTTAATTTCAGTTTTCTGTGTTGCCTCTGGATACGTATTTGTTGTAATAACTTGAAACCCTTTTATCCCAAGCGGAAACAGGTAAGTTTTTCATCATCTGAAATTCATTGAACTTCCTAAAGAGTCTCTTTCTCCTAATTGTTGTCACATAACAAAGCACTAAGTGCTGCCAGTAACGAGAGTAATGTTTTAGCTCAAACTTCTGCCAAAACCCAACCAGTTGGTCACCTTAGGTCGCTCCTGCTTCCTGTCTTTAACTTTATACATTCTCAGGACGCCCCGCGGGGAGATTAATTGTAAATGCAGGCCGACCCACATGGGGACTCTGCTATCACGCTCCACCTTCTGCTCATTCAGCAGAAATCATTCTCTGCCATTCGATTACCTGCTGACTTTCCCCTCGTCTGAAGGCTCAATCGCTTAAAATCAACTCAATACCTTCAAGCGGTGTTTTTAACCATTTTTCCCACTTCCGCATTGATTCTGTGTCACTGTTTATAATATTAATGAGGTGTTTTTGGTAGTCTAATTGGTGCCTTGATGCTGTAACAAGGTGATCAATCGAAGATGGAATCTATTTTGAAGTCATGGGCAGCTCTATTTTCGCAGGACTCTATTATTATTCAATTGGAAGATCTGTGGAAAGTTTCAGTGACCTGTTTTACCTGGGTTCAAATATTATCCCTGAAGTTGCACCCTTAAGAAGATTGGAATCTGAAATGTATGTTTCAGGTCTTATCTTGATAGTTAGAGTACATGAACCCTTACATTTTGGAGGTGAGTTTTTAAATAAATAGACGTCAAATAGAAATAGGATCATTTTCAGATCTGCCCCCTTCGTTCGTCCCGCTTCATGGAAAGTCAAATACCTTTTCCCAGAAACATAGCACAGTATGCCAAAGTGCCCCGGAGCCCGCAGGCACGGTTTCTTGCACAAGTAGGGCAGCTGTGCACCCGTTTAGACGCCGTCTAGAGAACATGTGCCTCTTGCTGTTGCAGAATGGATTGAGGACTCAGCGTTGGCAGGGGCCCCACTGGCCAGTTATGCTGCAAACCACCAAGAGACCTACAGGGACCCTCCGACAGGACCTCCAGTGCCCAACGCAATGGGACAAAAACGTAAGTTCCCCTTCCTGAAGAATCAAAACCTGAAACTTCATAAAAGGAAAGTTCCTCATTACTCTTCGCTTTCTGGGTTGCGTTACCCAGAGCGACTCATTATAAGTTGAAATGAATTTTGGCTCTTGTAGTTTGTTTTCCTGAGCCATTGCCTCAGGCCCTGTTTGAGTTTTCATGATGGAGAACCAGTTAAGAAATAATGCTATGATGCTCTAAATACAAGTTACCACCGTATTTTCTTAAAAAGTACAAAAAAAACCTGCTGATATTGGCAAGACATTGCTCATGTTTTCTTACAAACAAACCAAACATACTTTATATATATATGCACCCTGCTGTTGTTTCTCAACTCCTGTCATCTTTGTTTTGAAGATAAAATAATGGCTTGATTTCACCCATCATTTAGCAATACACACATCGTCTAGCCATTACTGTGTGTTTTCTTCTCCTGGTTGCCAGCTCCTTTTATACCAGCCTCCCACCAGCAGCTTGTCTAATTAGCACAGCCATAGCAGAGAATTAACTGCCTCACCCCGTCTCTCCCTCTTACTCTCCCTCGCCGCTTTGTCTGCCGTCTTTTCCCTCTCCCTCATCCTCGCTCTCTGTGTTTTATGGCCCACATTAGCCATCTCGCTGACTTCTGACTCGTCTCCTGCTGCTCTCTGCTTTGGTTCAATTGTAGGTTCTGTCCATCATTCTGTCTTTGAGCTCTATTTCTTTACCTCCCCCCCATCCTCTGAGATTTCACTATTCTGCACTTTCCTAGGCCTTGACATTCCTTCAGAGCAAGGCGTCATTTTAAATCTCTTTATCTATCTCCCTACTTTCATGTTTCTCCTGCTTCCTGGTCTGTTCTTACATCTCTGCCTCGCTGTCTTATCGTCACACTTTTGTCGCACTTTCTCTCCTGTGCTGTAGAAGGCTATTCAAAAGCAAACCACACACACAGACACACACACACACACACACACTGAAAAACCTCACAAACACAAGGACACCGAGGGTAATACATTTTTCATCGAATACGCTGCAGCACTAGCATAACCTGCTGTGGTGCTGCAGGTCACTAATCAAACATCCCTCTGAGATCCCCTCTTCTTAACATGCGCCCTCTCCATCTCCTTCTCACTTTCATTCTTGCCTTCACCTTCACCAACATCTCCATCTTCACTTGTGTGAAGTTATTTTCTGTAGTATATGGCTCTTATATATCTTTCATTTGACAGGTATAGCTCAGCGCCCCCCCGTCGCTCCCCTCCTTAAAAGGGAAGACAGTGGATGAATACCTTACTCAGTGTTTTTGATTTAGATCTATTGCATCTGATGTCTTTTCTCTTTAATCTCAAAGACAAGATAATGAGGTAGAGGAAGCGAGAAGAATAAGGATGACTGAGTAATTGGGTGATAATTGCAGTGTTTTATCAGTTCTCCTGCTTTAAGAGCATTACAAAATGTGTTTCTGTGATTATCATAATGTATTGCCTCACTGCCTTATCTGTATTACAAAACCACCATTTAAGGTGAAGACGAGGCTTCATATGAGAGGCGCTCGAGAGTCTAGAATTGTATAATCTTTACACATGAATGAAAAATGAATGTTCTTTATACTTCTTTTGATGTTTTACTTCCCTGGCAATCTGTTTTAGATGCTGTTTCCGAACAAAGCCTTTGATTTCATGCACTTATAAGTACCAGTAATCAATAAAGCTTCAGTCAGCACAAATACGGTATCACTCTAGAACCCTTTATGGGTATCGTTTACATCTTTTTATTTTTTACAGCTAACTGGCTGGAAAAAAGAGAGAGAGATTATGCAGTCAAATACAGTTTCCAGATTTTCTGAATTCAAGTTACTCTTTTACGGCAGCAATTGTTGAGCTGTAGAGTCTGAATTATTTGACATTATACAACAGGTCTTGATACACTACAGCCAGCAACCTCTCGCTTCACCTGATTCTTGAACAGAACACTCTGACCGGGCCATCTGAAAGCCCTGGCCAACATCCATTGACATGGTTGCATTGTTCGCTAAGAGTAAAGGTTGTGTGTTCATGGATTTCAGGAGATGCACCGAGTCTTAAGGGCTGAGGTTGAGAACTGTATTAGCACCTAGAGTGACATGTAAGCTCTAATGCAGGTTTTGCTGTTACAGCAGTAAATCAGATTGATCCCGTTTTAATCACATGTGTTTGTGTGATCAGGAGGGAAGCCTTTCTTTACTCGAAACCGATCCGAGCTGAACGGGACTTTCATCAACACCAAGCTGAAAAAGAGTCGTCGGGGGTTCGGTTTCACCGTGGTGGGAGGGGACGAGCCGGACGAGTTCCTGCAGATCAAGAGCCTGGTCCTGGATGGACCTGCTGCCCTTGATGGCAAAATGGAGACTGGTTAGTGAACTAAACATGATAAAAAGTTAAAAGAAAAAGGAGTACAGTTTTTTTTTATGTGTTGTTACAGTTATATTTTCTGAATGGTCCTTGTATGAAAGCACTGTGTAAAAAATAAGGAAGCATAATCTTTTATCAAACTGAAAAGCTTTATCTAATGAATGAGTTCTTCCAATGCAAAACAACACTATCAAAGAATATCTTTGCATATATAAAGCTTAAACTTTTTATCGCATAAAATAGCTGAAACTTGTGAATTATTTTTCAAAAAAATCAAATGAACTTCTCCCTCTTCTTTCTTGCTAAGGTGACGTGATCGTGAGCGTCAATGACACATGTGTGCTAGGCTACACCCATGCCCAAGTCGTGAAGATCTTCCAGTCCATCCCAATTGGCTCCATGGTCAATTTAGAGCTTTGCCGTGGCTACCCACTGCCTTTTGACCCAGATGACCCCAACACCAGCCTGGTTACCTCAGTGGCCATTCTGGAAAACAAAGACCCCATCATTGTAAATGGCCAGGAGCACCCCAACAGCTACGACTCGCCTTCCAGCCACGGGAGTCAGAACAACAACAACGGCACGATTAACGGCGGGGCACCCCTCAACGGCCTCCCTCGACCCCACAGCCCCTCAGCGGAGGGGGCGTCTGATACCTCTTCCCAGCACGGCTACCCCAGCGACTCGGTCACCCTGGCTTCATCTATCGCAACACAACCAGAACTCATCACTGTACACATGGAGAAAGGAGACAAGGGCTTCGGGTTCACCATCGCCGACAGTCCCGGAGGCGGAGGGCAGCGGGTGAAGCAGATTGTGGATTACCCACGCTGCCGTGGCCTCAAGGAGGGCGACATCATCATGGAGGTGAACAAGAGAAACGTGCAGAGCATGTCTCACAACCAGGTGGTCGACCTGCTTAGCAAGTGTCCCAAAGGCAGCGAGGTCACCATGCTGGTGCAGAGAGGTGAGTGGAGGCTGATCTTCCCATATGTTGTCCCACTGAATGTGTCATTTGTGTTGTAATTGATGGGAGCAGATGGAGACGAGGAAGATGAGGAGAAGAGTGAGTTATGTGGCAGATTCTGATCTAGTGCCCATATGTTTAAGTAATGTGGAAAAAACAACAACAAACCTTTCTTATGATGTTGTTCTCATGAAGTTTCTGCCTTACAGGCTGTTCTAGCCCACAGAGAGCTCTTTTATTGACACACACAAATTATTTATTCATGTAAATAAAGGTTGGAAGAAAAAGTGATTGCACAGAAGGCGAGATAGAGGGATAATTATGGAAGGGGGAAAGGAGCCCCAGAAGAAGTGGAAAGAGAGAGTGAGGTGTTTATGCTGAGAGGTATTGGCAGACGGAATATTATTGCTGTTTGAGAAGGAAAGATAAAAAGGAGGGTAGGATGACCTAAGAAGGGTAATTATAGCAAAGAAACTAAGGTTAAGTTCCAGGTCAAAGGCTGAATTTGCGTCTCGTTCTATTTCTAATCCCAGGTTCTTATTCACTCCTCTGCTTTTCTGCCATGTTTGTGGGTTGACAGCATGTCTAGTTTATTTTAAGATTTTATATTCCTCCCATATCAAAGCTTGAAAGGTTCCATCAGCGGTGCCGGCTTGCATTACAGCCACCCACAAGGCTATCTGTCTGTATGAGCTGAAGTCAGTGACATTTTCTACTATTAGCTTACATATTCATTGCTATTTGTTCAATGTCAACTCAACAAGAAAAGAGTGCATCGCCATCTTATTACTGCCATTCAACATGAACCAAAACCCAACTTCTGTCGTGGTTTCTGATTGAAAGTCACTGTCGCACCCGAGCCCTAAATGGAAACAAAGAAACTGTGAATGGAGGCTAAAACTGAAATGATTGAATTTCTGTATTTTCCCTTCAATCCCCCTCAGACTCACAGACCTCCAGAGCTCTAAATGCACTGTGTGATACAAGTAATTGGACTATTTTCTCTGTCAAGACTGTCCATAGCTGTGCTTTGGGGCCTATTAGTTCAAACTAAAAGGTTTTTGTGTGTTTTTGGGGAGCACACATGTCGTTTATCTCCTCTGTTGGGTTAAGTGCTCAAAACTGTCAAGGAAAATTGGTCAGATAAATGGCAGGCAAGCCACCATGTGTTCTCGTCCGTCTTTTGATCTACATGTGTGATTCTGTCTCAATTTGTAGCTCCGTATCTTTCTGCATGTTGTCACACTCTCGCTTTGTCTCGCTTCTTGACACACACCCACTCTCTCCACACAAACACACACACACACACACACTGATCAAACTGCTCCACTCCCCCTCACTGGCTTCTGCTAATGAGTAGCATTTCTTCATCCTGCTAGTGTACACAAGCCAACAAAGTGATACAGCCTCATCATAGGCAGGGGCATAATGGGCTGTCAATAAAACAGAAGGGAGATTAGCCTTGCTTGTGTAAACGTAGCGACAGGCTTTGATAGCCACAGAGAGATGGATATGACTGTGGTAGAAGAAATGGCACTGAGCTTACAGAAATGTGGGCATATGGAGCGTTTTGATTGAACCAGAGTTACTATCTGCTTTTTATAGTCGGATTGATCCTGTTTAAGGTTCTGTTTGGATAGTGCCAGGCAGGTTAGAAACAAGCACAGGAAACCAAATAGAAAGCCAGAAAAATCATGTTGTTTATTGTAGGACCCGACTTTGTTTCACTTCATGGGGATTAAGTCAAGTCAAGTGTATTTCTAAAGCACAACAACTCAATGTTGACCAAAGTGCTGTACAACCAAGAGAAACAATACAATTTGAGACAAAATCCCAATTAAAGACCAAGAGCATCCAAAAAAACATGATCATAGAGAAAATACTACAGTTCACCTTCTGATTTATAAGAGAAGAAAGGTCTGCTTAATGACATCATTAAGGTCGAAGTGGCAGCTACTCCGTGTTATATAAAAAAACTGTCATACAAATATTGACAGATGTTGAATAGCATACAGCCTTATATAGCTAGAACCTGCTAAATATTGTGCAGTGTCACCAATCTACAAAATGATAAGCAATCAGAAATGTAGACTAGTTCTGGTTTTTTTTGCACAATCAATTTCTATTTTTGATTGTTTTGTTGACAGAATGTTATTAAAACTAAAAATATGCCCATTGAAGTGGGAAAAAGACAAATATTTGGTTTACCATTGTTAAGTTACCTCCAGCTTTTTCCCAGCCAAACACTGTGTAGACTTCCCCGCTCAGTCACTGAAGACAATCGACCACCTTGACAGAATTTCCCAATTCACAGAGTTTTAACATTATTATGCACATATGGGATCATTTGAATACAAAACTCAATGTAGAATATGACCCCTGTCCTTTTTTATAGAACATTTTATATTCATAAATATTACCATTTCCACCTGTCAGCCTCGAATGATGACACAAACACGACATTAGCATACAACATGGAGCAGGCAATTGTGTGCATGTTTATATTTCTGACTCACACATTTCCCTGTCCTTCAGATTCCTTCATGTCGAGTGATGAATCTGTTTACATTAGACCCTTTGGGTGTCAATGCGTTTACACAGCATCAGTCATGTGTCATGCATGTTGCTGACATTTACACACACTCACACACTATCGTTGCAGTAAGACACAAGAGAACATAAAGCAAGGTTTCTAGACACGGTGCCTTAATTACTCTCCCGCTCTTACACTTCTCACTGCTTTCTCACTCCCGCTCACTCCGACGGTAGCAGCAATGCATGCTGGCCTCTAATTGGGGTCCTGATGTCAGCTTTGCTTATCATACACATACATCTTTTTTTCCCCTTCTTGTGCTCTCTTTTTACTCTCACTCTCTCTCCATCCATCAAGAATCATGTCTTCCCTGGGCAAACACAGCTTCTGCCTGTACATACTCATACATCCGCACAAGCCGTGTCAGCCTCCAATATGGAAAACTGTGCACCCAATTAAAGATTGGAGCCACACAGACCCTTGTACAGTCTTAATTAGTGGAGATCCACTCCTGCTACACCATTCCATCCCCCCATTTTTCTGTTCCCATTCCCCCTCTCTGCTGGCATGTAGTTTCACACCAGCTCTCCCACGTGAGATCTGGAGCCAGTCCCAGAGGACCAGTGCATGAAGACTCACACTTGTTAAGGCGGCTCTGTGCAACAGTGAACCCCTCACCCCTTCTCTCACTGTCTTTCTCACAGTGTGCGAGCACGTCAGCCTGTGTGGAAATGTGAACGTGCGTTTTCAGTCCACACCAGAAGAAAGCACAATTCATGGCGCTCCGGGTGAAAACCTGGCAGTGTGTCTGTCATTCGAGGCATTTTGCTTTCATCATCTTTGCCTAAGCAAGCTTCATTATATGTGTGAATAACCTCTAAAGCAAGTTAATACACAAAAAAACACCCTCAGGTTAGAGTTTCAGGTTATGAGACTGTCAGTGTTTTATAGGTTTAGCTTACAAAAAACAGTTTTTACATTTTGTACTTTGAGCTTTTTTTACTGCTTGTAAGCACACAGGCCTGATTTATTACTTCAATGTGCTCTGTGTTTCGTGATACATCGTTCTTTCATTTGTCTAATTACACTTCTCTAATGTGCTCATTTTCCCCTGCCAGTCTTCTGCTGCCCCCACTGATGCGCTGGCATAACTCATTTTAGCCCCGGAGGTCTTGCCGTAGCACAGAAGCTAATTTCCTCTGTTCCCTTTAAAAAAAGGTGTGTGGATGTTGCAGCGTCTCGAGGGACGCACACACCTGCTTTAGAGCCTTTTGTCAGCGAAAACTTGTTTGGGTGTGGAATTTGTGCTGCTAGCCCAGCAGCCTGTGTCATTAGTCAGCTATAAATAAAAAAAAAACTAAAACAGAAAGCCCATTTATTTCAGGAAGGATGTAGGGTCGCCTTCTACTCAATATGTCTTACCTGTTTGTAAGGCCTGGCAGGTACAGATGAATGCAAGGTAATTTGTGATAGAGTGCAGCAACTGTAGCTACGTATTGGAAAATGGATGGAAAAGTGCATGAAGAGAGAGGAGGAAAAACAGAAGATAGAAGGATGTCAGAGGCTCCAAGAGATGATGAAAGAGCAGCGTATAAACCCCCATGATGCTATGCTTTCCACACTTTTCTCTCTCCCCTTTCCTCTCTCTCTCTCTCCCCCCCCTACGCATGACTCATCAATCAACCAAAGACACGTTAGTCCCGGCCGGGCAATCAGGCCTCGCACCAAATGAGACATGGACCTTTTTCTTTACGCCCGAACAGCCAGCGGAGAGACCAATGGCAGGTTTACGGACAGACACAGAGGAGAGATGTTAAACTCTTTCGCAGATGCCAATATATCTGATGAACCTTTGCGACTCTATCCCGTTTGAGTAAATACCCAAAGACATGTCCAAGATCAGCAATTATTTTCAGGCTACTTGAACAGGAGCATACATCCACAGTGTTTAGGTAGAGGTTTGAGTTTTTCTTCTCATTACGTTGGTTTGCATTTCCCTTCTTTGCCTTAAAGTGCGGTTTAAAAGAGATTTATTGTCCCCTTAAAGACAGACACTGTGCTGAAATGTGTGTTTACTTTTTTTGGACATGCAGGTTAAAGAGGGTAAAAACACCAAGTGGATCAGCACCACAGTAGAGAGCTCTTTTTGGCATACAGGCACGCAACAGCTTGTAAATGCCTCCTGTCAAAAAGCACTCCGTCCATCGGATCAGTGCACTTTGAGGACACACACTGATAGGCACAAATACAATTATGTGAACTTGGATAACCCACATAAACAAACACACATTTACCGGCATGCACAGTCATAAAGGTTGTATAATGTGAAATGTCTTGTACACAGCCATTAGGAAGACATAAACGGTGACGAGGAGTCCCTGCACAGACAGAAGCAGGAAATCAATTCACTGTATGGGCAGGAAGCATCATATTTTTGCCCACTTTGCATTAAAAATTCTGCTGACTGCACTTTCCGTTGGCATCGTAACGAAAAGCGTCACAGCTTGAAGAGCAATGATGAGGGAACGGGTTTCCCACTTGGTACCCACATTTTACCACAGCTCATTTTTGGGCTCACTGGAGGATTTGGATTTGGATTTTGGATCACAGCTTGTTGCACAGGGACAAGGTGAGCTTTCTTTTCTCCCCCTCAACCCCACTGTTGATCTTCACAACTCCACTGCTATTGGGCAGAATGTAAATCTCTGTTCCACCATCCTTTGTTTCTATGGCAATGCTCTGCAGATAATCTCCTCGGGGGTCTCCTCAGGGTATGTGCGCTATTGTGGGAGGAGGGGATTTCACCCCTGCCACACAAGAAGGAAGCCACAACACAATAATTTTCTTTTAGATTTTTCAGACTTTCTTCTTTAAAGAGCAGCATTGCTTTCATTGCAAGAAAAATATTGATGTTCCATCCTTTTTTCTTTATTTTTTTACTTTTTGCATGCACTCTTTCTCCATTGATTTTAGTCACATAGCTGTGGTCCTCTGTCACGTTTCTAGTTCACTGTTTACACACACACAGGCAAAATAAAGCTGTGCTCTGCTGGGCTGTCACATCGTGGCTGCTGATGTTCTCAGCTGATGTGAGCCTTTCACTCCTAAGGGACCGTCTGTCAGTTCCCTATGGTCAGCAGGCACTGTCGCCCCAGTGACAGATGGACCTGCCTGTTGGACACCATCACCCCCAGCCGAGATCTACCAACACACACACACGTACTGCAGACAGACAACATAATCTGCTTTGTAACTGCTTCCGTTTAGTGACTGCTGTGCTGCCAGGTTGTTGCAACAGTTCCTATCTGTTGAGGCATACTGTACAAACCCTCCAGCAGAGGGTCCAGCACCTCTTGTAAATCTGTACCCAGTTTTTCCCAATACAATTATTCCAAGCCTCAGATTCCCAGGAAACTATTTTAGCTGATTTAATTTTCCTTACGCAGTTTTTAACGTTTTCATATGTGATGTTAAATTCTTTCCATATCACCTTAATATCCAGAGTGTGAAAAAGATGCCAGAGTGTCTGCTGTCGGATTTTGACCAGCTGTCGGGCTGTCCGAGGACAAAAACAAGTTGTGTTCCCAGAAATTAATGGAGTTTTGCCTGAGGCAGGGAAACAAGATGACTGTTATTCTGTCAAGTTTGAGAACATTTTTTAACTGCAGGCCTAAACTATACTGGATACTCTGTTATTTCAGCTTCATTGGAATACATAATAATCAGTTAATACATCATTAATCATAGAAAAAAACACTATTATACAAAATGTGTGCCCTGTGGGTTGAACAGTTCTTCATTACTCACTGGTTAGAATGCATTTTTTTTGTCCATAAATTTCAAGATTAGGTAAGCACAATAAATTGAGCTTTTGAGCCCTAAAGCAGTCCTGGTCCATTATTTGAGAGCTGGAGGCACTCTCTCACTCAGCCTGTCAGTGTGCAGGGCAGCCGATCATCGCCCACCTCTTCTTAACATCTTTCCTCCATTCTCCCCCTCTTTGTTTGTAATTAAAAGTAGAGGTTGACTGAAACATCCACACTGCCTTTTGATCAGGGAGTTTCAAATACACTGTGGGGCTTTACTAACTCAACAAAGCTAAAACTCAGCAACAAAGCTAAAACTCATGGAACCCCTAAAAGCAGCGTTGACCTTTACATTATCGTACTGATATTTCTTGTTTTGTCTGCATTGAAACTGTAATACTGACAGTTATGAGTTTTACTTTATGAAAAACAAACATTTATTTTTATCATCTAGTTTCAGTGTTAAACTTAGAAAGTGCTTTACATTCAGGCGACCTGAATCCACCTCTGACTGTGTTTAATACCGATATATGATTGTCTACTTTAAGTGTCTCTGATTGTAAAACTAAAAGGAAAGCAGTGACAGACATTGACAAACAGTAAGCAGCTGATCAGCTGCGGTGGATAGATGCAGGTTAATCAAACTCTCTCCCCCCCCCCTGACATTTTGACTGACAGCATGCTTAGCCCGGAGAGAATACCGCAAGATTGACAGGCTGCATCTGATTTATGTGATGGTAATACGCTTTTGAATGAATGATTCCTATTGATTGAAAGAAGGGGAGAGGAGAGAGATGAGGGGAAGGGTGGGAGAAGAGGAAAGGAAATAAGAAGAAAAAGCTGCAGACGCAACACAGTTGGAGCTGTCAGTTGTGAATGAAGCCAGATGTCTGAGAGATAAAGACAATGAGCATCCGTGTGTGTGTGTGTGTGTGTGTGTGTGTGTGTGTCAGAGAGAGTGAGAGTGAGAGAGAGAGAGATCTTATCCTCTTATTTTCCCCGAAGGATTGACACACAATAGTGGCCCATTTTCTTAGATCAGATGCCGCCTAGTCTCACTCGTGCTTTACATGTCGTTACACACCCATCTTGTATATCAGAGGTTTGTGTGGTTCTCACCCAACACACTGTAGAATCTTGAGTATCGTACAGGTAAATAGAGTCATGCATTTTCTCTTCGTTTTATGCATTCCTTCTCCCATTCTTATTTCCATAACTTCATACAGCTGTTTATTTCATACAGAGCTGAGGGGGGAAGGGAGGGAGGGGGAGGGGGAGAGGGCAGTGATGTGCTTAAGGAACAAATTTCCCCACCTAAATCCAGGCTGTGTCGGCATCTATCAGTATTTCTCTGTGTGCCGCTTCTGTGATCATTTTATTTCTGCAATGATATTTCTGTTCACTGCTCACTCACGCAGACAGCTATTTCTCATACCTTAAGCACACTACAACTTGCGTCGTAGCAATGCCGTGTGTTGTTGGGTGTGTGTGTGTGTGTGTGTGTGTGTGTGTGTGTGTGTGTGTGTGTGTGTGTGTGTGTGTGTGTGTGTGTGTGTGTGTGTGTGTGTGTGTGCAGCTGCACGGATGCTTACCAGCATGTGGGAGGGAGACTGAGACTGAGGGGAGGGAGGAAGAGGGGAGGGTGCGTTGATGATGCTGAGGGAAGAAAAGGGAGGGAGGATAGTGTGCAGTGAGGTGAGCAAGAGAGAGAGAGAGAAAGGGAAAAAAAAAAGGAAAAGGCAGCAGGAAAGAGAGAGACAGGGAGGACACGGCTACTGCCTATAGATGCTGGAGCCTTGGACAGCGGAGTGCGGTGCTCAGCGGACGCAGGAAGATGGTCTCAGTAAGAGGGGAACTGACGGTTGCCTATAATTTAATGTTCAGTATCTTGGACTCCTTCTCCATGGGTAATGCTACGGCCAGGAACTCCAGAGCACAGCTCGCTTCTCTCCTCTCTGCTCCTTGCTCTTTTATTCTCTGGCTTAGTTACTCTCTAGGATTCTGTCCTCTCCTCTCAACTCTCACTTTCCTTCCCTGACACACACACGCACTCACTCATTTGCGTGCGTCGCTGTTTCGGTAGCCAAGATCTGAACGAGCACCGAGTTAGCCCTAGGGGCTGGCCCCAGTCTTCCGCTGCACCAGTCAAGCCGAGCGCTGGACGCGGCAGTGATGCAGATAGATCTCGCTGCCTGCACCTCCCTCCCCTCCCCTCTCTTCCTACTCAAACACCAGCCGCGGATGGGCGAGCACAGGATCCGAGCAGGGGAAGAGAGGATAGAAGGGAGAAGGAGACGAGGGCTAGCCGAGCACTGATGTGACATTGTTTTGGAGTCTGCGTTGTCTGTTTTTTTTTTTTCCTTTCTGCTTTGTTTTTTTTGCATTTTTCTTTTGATGAGCATGGAAATATAGTTAAACTCCATTTGTAACCGGCTTCCTTTTTCTTTTCTCTCTTTTTGTTGTCTGGTTTTACAGGGGTGGCACCTGCAAAGAAGAGCCCAAAACTGGTAAGTAGTTGTTTTCCTATGTTTTTTTTTTTCTCATCTCTTATTCATCATCCATATGGTGTTTCTGTCTCAGGGATATTGGTCTCACTTTTGCTGCCTCTCCTCTGTGTGGTGCAACTTGTGCTGATGTTGTGGGTCTGTTTGTAGACATGGGATGCTCTGTTGTGTGGGGGTGGATCCCTGTAGCTTCACAACACCCCCCCCCCATCACGCTCTCTCTGGCGTGGGCTGGGACGAGGGGCTTTGATGCACAGCGTGAGCTGGGTTGCTAACATGCCGATGATCTCATCGCGCCGGGTGCTAAGCTTGCAGCGTGAGAGTTGAATGTATGATCACAGCTGGGAGACTGCCTCGTCCTGTGATATATGCCTCATCTATGGAGGGACTCTGTTGACTTGGCCCAACTGAACGTGTGTGTGTCAATTTTGTTTTTTTGCAGGATGAGCTGGCTCCTCCATACAAAGATTACGCTAGGAGGGTATGTAATGTTGATGAGCTGGGGTGAAAGTTTTGGCTGGTGCTGGTTATGTAATGTGTAAGATGATAATGGTGATGGTGTAGCTTTCATAGTGCGGAAAATAGAGGTTGTAAGTTGAGAATGATAATGGTGCTAATGCGTGATATTTCAACATAATGTTTGGTCGTATACGTTTGTTTATGTGCTGCAAAATACACTTGGGATGTCTGTTAATGCTGTCATGCATCAAGGCACTGAACCTTAGCGTGGCCTGCTGGTGGCAGAGCAGGATTAAACTCAGTCTGAGGAAGCAGCCAGGATGTGTTTTCATTGCCCCAGCTCCCCTTTCCCTCCCTCCCTCCCCCCTCCCCCTTCCTCTGTCTCCTTAATAAGTTATTGGAGCAGAGAAAGCAATGTATTAAAGCAGTCCCGGAGCACAGAGGGAGAACACAATAACTGCAGAAGGTCAAATCTAATAGATCCATCAAGAACAAGAGATTTGTTTTCATTTAAGAGGGGAATAGGATTCAGACTTTGTGTGCATCAAACTGAGAGACACGAGAAAACAGGATGCTTCATTTGCTAATGGAAGCAGCATTTTGTTTGATGAATCAAAACAAGCCTGAATAAATGTTGCTGTCTGGGTGAAGCATCGGTCCTGGGGTCCGGCTTTTTCTGCACTTGTGACTAATTATATAAACCATTGATTTTCTCTTCACCACACAACCCAGTGAGGTTACAATCACACCACTGGTCTGCTCAGACTTAATCTTCGCTAAAGCGTCAGGCTCCTCTTATGCCTAACAAGGTTGATGAATATAAACATGAATTGCAGAGGTGTAGAAGGCTGATTCAGGGAGTAATGAGTCCAAATTTATTGAAGACATAGCTGCACTTTGAAGGCCAAACACTTTGATATTTTTGCAGAACACATGAGCCCCCCTTGCCTCCGCCCCTTCCTGGTGTATTTTTGTACACCACATCTGAAGTGCTGGGAGGTCACGTGATGTTCAGAGACTGAATTGCTGTCATTTTCTCTTACTGTCTTAAAATATCTTTCTGTCTTTCTCATGCTCTGTAGCCCTTTTCCCATCACTGGTTTCTTTTTGAACTGTAGCTAAGTCATGTGGAAGATGGGGTCTGTAGACAGATACTGTGTTGTGGGAAGGATTTTTAACTTGTATTCACAGTGCACTTGTGCTTGAGCTCAGGTTTGTATGTACTTGACTCTGCTCAAGCACCGCTGCCCTTAAATCCTTGAGCAGGTGCTTAAGAGCCTGTGTTATTGAGTGGCCAGTGGCAATTTTAAAAGAGTTTTACATTTTCAAGCATCACCAGTGAAATCCTCCCTTCATTTCAAACCCCACATGCGCATTATTCGCTGTGAATATTTCTCCATACACAGCAAGGGGGGGGGATGCTGATCCTTGTTAATACATTCCACTCTGTTAAACAAAAGGAATAGGCAATGTACACTCACTGTAAGTGGAGCAACAGTGTTTTTTTTTCTTCTTCTCCCACAGTTGAATGACTTAATCATGAGAAACAGTTGAGCTCTTCTTTTTCCTTTCTTTGCGTGCTAAAATCATTCTCTAGCCTAAATAAAAGGGCTTGATTATTTTTTTTGTGATGATTAAGGGAGCAGCGCAACAATAGCTGACATCATACTCTCTTAGATTCTCCTTTTTTGTCTCCAAGACGTAGCAACCTTTAATCATTCTGAATTCTTATCCAAAAGTCTTCAGTCCTCTAAAGCTTCACCCCACTTTTTGTCTCCTTTGACAAACCACAACCTCCTTTCCTCTTGTCTTTCAACTGCTGAACACGCTACTTTTTTTGTCTCCTCTGTCAGCCTCCATGTTCACAGGTGTAATGCTGCTGCTGACTTTCAGTTGTCAAATGATATCGATCTACTTCTTCTCCAACAGCCATTGTCAAGAAAGGACAGTCAGAACAGCTCCCAGCATAGCGTTTCAAGCCACAGGAGCGCCCACACAGACTCTCCTGTGCACCCGTCCCTGGCGCCCCCTCTCAACGAGAGCATCGCTCCCCCGCCCCCCTCTCAGCCCCTGCCAGGCCTGCCGCCCCAGGACTCTCCAGCTGACGGAACAATCCAGAGAAAACCGGACCCTTTTAAGATCTGGGCCCAGTCCAGGAGCATGTATGAAAGTAGGCGTAAGTATATACATTTTTGGTGGCGGTTTGGGAGAGGGCTGCATGAAGCTTAAGGTTCGATGGGGATCCTTGGTGTGTTTAAATGGTGCTGCTATTTTGCAGCAGGGTTTGGATAAGAAAGAGTCATGCACATGTAAGTAACTGGTATATATTCTTACAAAGAACTGACAGAGACCATACTAATTGTGTGCTTTTGTTCAGTTTCTGTCGAGGAGTCTGGTCACGGTTTGGTGCATGGGTTGTTGGATTGCTCTTTACTAAAACCAATGTAATGTAATTCAACAGTCTTGTGAACAGTTCTCGTCTCTGAAGGTTCAGCTTTTGTTCAAACCGGTTCAGAGTAGTGTTTATTCACAGTTAGATTTTTATGGAGGTTGTAGTTTGTTGTGCTTTTGAATGAGAGCTGTTATTTAGACTGACCTCCTTCATATAAAGTGTTGGAAACCAAATAAGACTGTAGATGAGTGCTGAAGAACCTGGAGCCTTGGGTGGGAAAAGCATTTCTGAATATGAAATAAATGCAACTAAGCAAAGGTTATCCCCTGCTAGTTCTAGCTAAGTATAAAGCATACAGGTATGGTTCAAAGTTGTCTTGTTTTGCAGTAAACAGCAAAACATCCATCCATCAGGCCAACAATAAGTACAGCATTTTAAACACTAGATTAGATAAGTCCAATAGACAAGACATCTGTAAGTCTGTTATGCAGAGAACCAAGATATGACAGAGGTATAAATCCTTTGGGATATCTTAAAGTAGGAAAGTGAATGAATGTTGTGACTGAAACGTTGAGTAATTTATTATTTTCACATTTAGTTGGCTGTCATCTGGAGCACCATTAGCATTAGAGGTCTCCCTCAAGTTCCTGGTCTAGTCCTCTCACATCTATTAGATGCCACTTAGGCCCAGTTGTAGACATTGGCACCACTGACACACTTTTATAGCAGACTTCTCCTAGGAGACGTATGGCCCTATAATTAGCATCCACGGCGTAGTGGATGGAAGTGGATTGCTTATTCCCCTCTCTCATTGTCTAGCTTTGCCAAAGCAAAAGGAAAGCGCCAATTAAAAAGAACAAGCCTCTGTACTATGTCAACTGGAATGAAAAAAAAAAGAAGGCTGTAAAGGCTATGAAAACTTAATAGCTAATCAACTTCCCAGGCCCACCTTGTCAATGATTTTTATCATGTATTTGCTTGTGTAGAAAAATGTGAAACAAAGGGCTGAGCAGACACCAGCGTCTCGTTTGAAGGGCTGAGAGGACTAAAGTGTTTGATTTAAACAGGAAATAAAGAGTAAGGATAAAGAGGGAAAGATACCAAGACTACAGGGATTATTTCTTCATACCTATCCTAATGTGATGGTGTCTCAACAGGGGGTTTTCTCTGTTTCTGAGTACAAAGTGTAGGATGTGTAAAGAGAACACAAAGGATAACGAAGAGGGACATGCCAGAAATACATAAAGTGACGTAAAAGAAAAAAAAGTAAGGAAGAGAGAAATGTCAAGCTTTGTGGAATCGAGAGATCCTGAGGTAAAGAAAAGAAGGGAGGAACTCACAGAGAATGACAGGAAGGGCAGCTCACCTAAAGCAGCAGGTGTGAATCCTCTGCTTCCTCACGCTGCATTGAGCCTCTGGTCCTTAAATCCTGCGGTGTGCACCCCCATAGGGCCCTGGCCGTGGCTGCTGCAGAGACATTTCTCCTCACATCATTCCCTTTAATGGAAAGTCCTTCTGAGCTCAAGGTCTTTAAACACCCAATGTGGTGAAAGATTTCCATTTGAAAAAAAAAGTCTCCAGAAAAAAAAAACCTCACGGCATTAACCTGCTGAAGAAAAAAATGTAGGCCAGAGAGGAGAAGACACTCACTTCTTCTTCATTTGCATTAGTGCCCCTTTTTTTTAACATGATGCCAATTTCATTTTCTTCAATGTTTGGCCCATGCATGTTTGTAATTTGCAGTCCTCGCTCACAGTTCTGCACAGGTGCTCAGGACGGTCTATCTCTGTGAGATATCGATTCACAATGTGATTCACGCCCAGTTGCCTCACTGTGGGGATCACTAATGGGTCTATTAATCGACAGGAGCAGGGTGTAACCGTGCAGTTGACCCTCCCCAGTGTAGGTGCAGATTGCGGCTGTTAGCCTTTGACTCTTCCTCTGCTGGTTCCTGCACAGTTACATTGTGATATATTGAGAGCGATGGCTGCACTCTGCAGGGATTTCAACTGTTGACTGAAGGAACAGATTGGAAACTGGCTGTTTGCGCCTTCTGCCATCCTGCCGCCTCTTACTGGCTTTACTGTCCTTGGCATGAGTGGCCTGAATGAAAGCAAAAAAAGAAATCTCCCTGGGAGGTTTGCTCAGAGGTACATGTTTGTCAGCCCCTTAAACTCTGCTGCAACCATGCAAAATGCATGCACATACATGTATATGTGAATAAATAGACACATATTTAAAGCAAACAATCGTATGTGTATACCATATGACCACACACGAATACTCACTCTCACATACTCTGTCTCTCCCCTGGTGCCCTGGAGCCCCCCTGAGGCTCCCCACATATCCCCTGCTACATGAACCATGAGCTGTCACTCTCTGCAGTGCAATGCTTCTTTTATAGTACAGCACCTTTCTAGTGTCTATCAGCACACACTCATATGGAGTGGACTGTGAACCATCCAGACTTAATAATATATGACCGGTTTCAGCATGTATTAGCACCTCTGTTATCTGGGAAGTGCTCTCCAAGATATTGAAGAGTGGAGATTGAGCTGCATGTGACTAAAAAAAACCCAGTAAAGTCCATTCAGTTGTAATGTCAAACCTAGGGAAAGATTTAAAGCTAGTAGAAAATGACCCTATTCTATTTCTAACATCAGAGAGGAATTTCAGCCTGATCGTTTCTAATTATGGCTCCAATGAATGAGTGTGCTCTGTTTTTTTTTTTTTTTTTGGCATCTTCTATTGGCTTTTGATGTTTATTTAGGCTCCATACCTTTGCTCTTTACTCAAAATAGACCATTTTAATCTTTTGATGGGTTATTTGTTTTTTCTTTAGCCAAAGCCTCAATTCAGATTGTCTTTACAAAGTGATACACTTGGAACAGTTTGGAGGGAATTTATTTGCATGTTGACATAAGCAGGCAGAGCATTTTGTGTCCTTCAAATCAATGGTTACTTCCACAGTAGACAGAGGAAGGCTGAAGACTGTGGTCTTCAGGGCTCTTTGTGACTCAGGCAAAAAAAACTGAAAGTTTTAGTAGGTTATTATTGAGAGAGTTAAACTAGCAGGTACACAAAAGCTGAACTCTTCCTGTACTGGTGCTGGCACAGAGAGTCTCCTTGGCTGTCTGTTGGTATTATGGCAGAAATAATAAAGATGGTTTGTTGATTTTGCAGTTCCAGACTTCCAGGAGCAGGACATTTTCCTGTGGAGGAAGGACACAGGCTTCGGCTTCAGGATCCTCGGAGGCAATGAGCCAGGAGAGCCGGTGAGTCTCTCTCTCTCTCTCTCTCTCGCCTGTTTAATCTTTCATTCCCTCTGGATTGCTTTCAATTTCCTCAATTTTCATAGTTTTTTATAACTACAACCACTGACTACATGCAGTAACATGGTAAATGAAAAGGATGCTATATTTTCAGCAGTAGTCTGGGCAACATCAATAAGGTATTTTACAACATCTGTGTCTTTATTTGATTTATTGTCATCTGTTGTGTAGTTTCAAGCTTCATGAGTGATTCCTACAAAACGGTTTCTCTTTGATCTGGCCAGAGTTTTTTTTAAAAGGTCACCCCAGATACACTGTGTTTTTCTGCCAATGTGTTTGTTTTTTAAAGTAAAATAATGAGGCTTGCACAAAGTCAAACAATGTGATAGGGAAGTTTGACTTCTAGTTGACCAGATGCTAACTTAATGAATTCAGTGAAGGCTGAGATGTTTGAGAATTCTAATTATATGTACATTGCAAGCTGTATTTGAAAGCATTGTTTAAATTCTTTTAACCCTTTTTTTCATTGCTTAAGGCTTAATTTCTCCTCTTCATGATCTAGATTTTTCCTCACAGTCTAACATGTCTCCTTTATCTTCTCCGTTTGTGTTTCAGATCTATATCGGCCACATAGTGAAGTATGGAGCTGCAGATGAGGATGGACGCCTGCGGTCTGGAGATGAACTGATATGTGTGGATGGCACAGCAGTTGTGGGAAAGTCGCACCAGCTTGTCGTGCAGCTGATGCAGCAGGCTGCAAAGCAGGGCCATGTGAACCTCACTGTGCGACGCAAAACCAACTACGCAGGTAAGAGGGGTCCAGATTTAAGGGCAGCTGAGCTGAGAGATTGGCTTAGAGGTCCAAAAACGTAAATTCACACCACTCGCATAGGCCTTAACTCTGAGAGAGAATTAAAGTGAATACACTAAAGACACAAGACGGGTTTGAAAGGTCACATATTGTACTTCTTTTTAACAACTTTAAATAAGTCTCAGAGGCATGACTGTAAAGTTTATTGCTAAAAATCCACCCTGATCCTATATTTGATATACCTATAAACCCCTCTATTTCAGCCCTGCTCAGAACAGGCTGTTTCTGTGTCTGTACCTTTAAATGAGCTGTGTTTGACCCCCTCTAGAAGGGCTTAGGTGGCTCGGGATTTCTCTCTCCATGCCCAATTGTTTACAGTGAGAAGCCGGACACAGAGGGCAGAACAAACACCTAGCTGTGGGAGTGTCACCCACATGGGGGAGGGGTTACTGCCCTTTGTGATGTCACATAGGGAACATCTCCAAACGTCCTGTTTGAGCACACATTTTCTGAAAAGTGGAGGCAAAAGAAGGATAGATATTTTGCAAATTGCATGAAAAGAAAGAGCGAGTAAATGACAACCTTGGTAACAACAAGCTGGGGTTAATACTAAAGTACAAACAATTCTGGCAGGAGCGCACATGTTGAGTAAATGAAAAAATACAACAGAAGAGCAACTATTGTGTGTCTTTACAGTCTAGCCTAACATACTTGTGTTGAACTGAAGAAGTCAGTTATATAACCTTTTCCATCGTACCACGAGCAACCAAAATCTAATGTCATGCCGCACAAGACACCGGACACAGTAAAGTTGGTGACGTTTGTAGTGTCTTACTCTAACTTAACTCTTCATCTGACAGCTCAGACTGATTGCTTCATCTTGTTCCATTAATACTGGAATATCCAGAATGGATCTGCTGTCAAAACATAAAGAAAATGACTGTTGTATTTTTGTTTAAGGGCGCACTCTCAATGAACAGTCACATTGAGAGGTGACAGTTGTGACAAATGTATTGCATCCTGTAGCTCCCTCAAAGTAAAAGCCTCTCTGGCTTTCATCTGTTAAACTCTTGTGATGTAAGGTATGAAAAGCTGGTTGTTGCGTTTACATTAGCTAAAAAAGTAATTCAGAAATGCATGGTGACTTCTTTCCAGTGAACCCAGCATGACTGTGAAGCTAACTTAGGTTCAGTATGTGACAATTAAAAGTAATATAAAGAACTGTATTTAATAAGTGTTAATAAATTACTGGGCAACTGTCTGTTATGATTTTAGGTAAAATTTCATTCAAAATCTTTGTAAAATTAACCTCTTCTGTTCCTTATTTTAACCTTTTGACAAACCCCATCAATGTCTTTATCTTCACTTGACATTAAAGAATGGTATGTCTTAAATACTCACAACATATGTTCAGATTAAAAGATTACTTTTACAAATAAAAACATATTCCTGAAGTTGCACTAGACTTCATAATATCACTACAGCCTCAGCTCAACAGTTCAACAAATGTTCAGTAGCTGAAAAGCACCTCGTCATGGCTCCATCTATTTTCAATGCAGTTCCTTCAGGGACGCGAGGGACATGCTTACTTTGGGCAAGGGCAGCGTCCTACTGTAATAGTCTGGGTGGGTAACACGAGGAAGTGCTCGTCCTCCAAAGCAAGCACCTCCACCCCCATCAGGCGATAAAGAAAAGCCTATAAATATGATGGAGAGCGTGGTCAACCTTCGGCACCGATGTAAGCAGCCAGACATTAGTGCATTGCTGCTCCCCGTCTGCCTCAGAGCGTCCAGAATATGAGGCGCCTTCCTCAAGCAGCTGTACAGGAAATGAAATGTGGAATGAAATGTCCAGATACACCAGGCGGAGCGTGTCTTTAGTTCATCTTCTGTTCAAAACAGATCACGGGGGAGATAGTTGAAGAGGCTCTTCTCCATAAGCTGTCTTGCTGGCTTATCTTTTATAACACTGGATGTGTTCGGTGGAAAAGACATTACAAGAACTTTTTCATTTTCATGTAATTCTTGATAAAACCCTGTTATTGTCAAATCTTAACAGTTTTGTTCTAATGTTATCTTATATGTTATCTACCTTATTATGCAAAGGTATCTTACTTTCCTTCAGCTCATTCAACACTAGCTTCTTCTTTTTTATCGACAGTATTTGTCTTAATTTACCTCCTAGTCTTTTATATAATTTACTGTTTACTGTCTCCCTCTGAATATGTCTCTGTCACCGTTTTTCTTCTCCCACCTTCCACTGTACATGGTCATTTTTTCTCATCTTATCCTCCGCTTCTATCTCTAGTGAAAGCAGAAGGAGATGTGCCTCCATCGCCTGCGTCCTCCCATCACAGCAGTAACCATGCGCCCAGCCTAACAGAGGAGATTGGAAAGCGCACCCCGCAGGGCAGCCAGAACTCCCTCAACACAGTCAGCTCCGGCAGCGGCTCCACCTCTGGCATAGGCAGCGGGGGAGGAGGCGGAGGGGCAGGAGGCAGTGGTAACGCTGTGGTCGCCACTGCAGCTGCCACCACCTCCTCTCAGCCCCCCATCGCCAACTCCACGGTCTCCTCTGGCCTGCAGCCCTATGATGTAGAGATCCGACGCGGTGAGAACGAAGGATTCGGTTTTGTGATCGTCTCCTCGGTGTCGCGGCCTGAAGCCGGCACCACCTTTGGTAAGAGATGTCTCATTATTCTGTTTAAAGTGTTCAAAAACAAATCTCCCTGCACACAGATGTTGATTGCCTATGCAAATATTGCAGTTCCACTCAGCAAAACATGCAACAACCGCTGAAGCAATTCCTTAACACAGCGGCCTTTTATCTTCTCATCTTCTTCTTGGGCTGGCTTTGTGTCATCCATAAAACCTCTGAACTCCAAATAGTCTGACATCAGACTCATTCTCTGGTTATTTACAGTCCCAACCCGATCAATACAAACACTCTTCAAAGAAGTGCTTCTTTTTTTTTCTCTATTTTCGCCTGAGCCTGTCAAACCACGACACTGAAACCCTTTCTTTGCCTGCAGCTGCTGCTTCGCTCACACACAGCTTTCATAATTGATCATAAGTGAAGTCGGTCTTACATAAGGCATCTGTTTTATTCAGCTGAACCTAAATGGCTTCTGTCGATGGCAGGTCGTCGCTAAAAGCCTAATGACAACTTAATGAGAAAGATAAGAGTGCTGCAAGTAGGTTAAATGGGAAGTAATGATAAGTGTGTAATCTGTTTATTTAGAATATGGTCTGGGATCAAAGTGATTCGCTGACTCTTGATCAAGTTTTTAGGTCATTTTGCGTCACTAAGCTAATAGAAAATAACCGTAATGAGTACGTTTTAAATTAAACCACAAACTTTCTCACATATAAATCTGTTAAAATGACTCGACTTTGCTTTTTTCAAACAAGTGGTGTCTTTTCTGAGCAGGTTATTTTCTGCGCTGTGGCTTTCCCGCTACACTACTATAGCTTCCTACTCTTCAGGCTCTTATCTCAGTGTGGGTGGACTGAAAGAGGCCTGAAAAAGCTCAACTTTCCAGTTTGGCTGACAAAGTGGCAAAGCTCCTTTTTTTTCCCAGGCCACAGTAGAAAGCACAGCTCCGATGTGTACACTTTATTTGATTTGACCTGACGTGCAATATCTCATAGGGACCCATTGACCACATGAAAGTTTCACACTCAGTTGTTGCATCAGCTCATAGCAGTGATGGAGTCAGAAGTGCGTCCACTTACACTTTTGTGTGTTTGGAGAAGCACTTCATTTTTTTGTTCGGATGCAACAGCACCTCTGCCATTATTTTTCTCCATCATTTGTTTTCCACTCAATATTTTACTGCTCAATTCAGTTAAAGAGGCAGACGGAGGTTGAGGTTAGATGAGTTTTTAGTGGAATAACAAAGTGAAACAGTAAAAAAGGAATAAATAAATAATATTGAATAAAGATCAAGAAAGAAAAGAGTGATTCTAACTGCAGATCTGATGTCAAACTGCAGACAGAGAGAGGGGGGGGGGGGGGGGGAATAGAGAGACCTGAGGGTAGTTTGTGAGCTGTCAGCTCTGATGTATGTTTATGGGCTGAAACGTTCTGCAGGTGCAGGTGTTTGGGATGCAGGCAACACAACACAGATTTTTCATTATTATCCTTTTCTGCCAAGAGACTCTCATGCAAATATAATAATGACACCCCTTTTCCAAATGTGTTCCTGTAGCAGCTTGAGGTAAAAAAGAAGGATGAGAGAGAGGGAGAATTAGGGGGAACACATTGGATATATATTTTAGCTCATTTTTTTTTTTCCAATAATTCGTTTGAGAAAGACATCTGCAGCCGAAGTACTGAAACTTTAAATATGCCATGTTCTCCTAGAGCACACACACTTCTCTCCCAACGCTTGCATTTTATTCTGATCAGCTCCTCTCAGTGACTTTGCCTGGCTTGATGCTGTCGGTGAATTAACCCGTAAACTTCTTATTCTCTTTTTCTCTGCTCATTTCCCAACTCGCTTTCCTTTTTTTTTCCTTCTCTCTCCAAACGCAATCCAACAACCATTCAACTACACACACACACACACACACACACACACATATGTACTGAATCACGCACCATAACCTGTCAATGGTGACCATAGCTGGCAATGCATGTGTGGCAATGCCCCACAAAATAGGGCGTATCATCGAGGGAAGCCCGGCAGACCGCTGCGGGAAGCTGAAAGTCGGCGACCGCATCCTGGCCGTGAACTCGTGCTCCATCACCAACAAGTCCCACTCCGACATCGTCAACCTCATCAAGGAGGCTGGGAACACTGTCACGCTACGTATCATTCCCGGAGATGGTGAGTAGAGACTAAGAGTTGGGAACTTTACGAAGCTAGTTTGATCACAAAGTGTGATTTTATTTGTATTAAAGGGGAACTCAGCCACCTCAAGGGTCCTTGCATTAACTTGGATTATGGTTACCTGCACATTCTAACAATATCCCACTCAGGTTGTATCCTACAGCCAAAATTCTTATTTAGCTGAACAACTGGTCAAGATTTTGATCATGAATGGGGTCAGGAGTTTTTCAAGTTGCTCTGCTCGTTAGAAAAGGAATGGCATCAACATGTTGGCTAAGTTTTGTACCAGAGTCTATTTAAGGTGCAGGACATGTCGTCCTGTCGTCACTCAGTGGTTAATATGTATGCTCGTAGTGTTATACCAAATGTTCAGTTTCTTTTACCTGCTTTCATAGTGAGTGGAACATTGATGACAGCACTTCCTCTTTGGGGATATCTGGGAGTCTTTCCAGTCTTTGCATTTCTGCCTTCAGCATGCCTGCACTTCAAAAATGAGGGATAGGTGTGTACGTGAGTTTGTGTGTATGGTGTCTGAGAGAGAGAAAAAAAAAAACTTCCTCCGTGATGCTCTGCGATGTAGGTGTGTCTCTTATGACAAATTGGTTTTAAGGAAAAGTTTGTCTACTTTTTCTGTGTTGTGGTGCAGCCGAGAGCTCTCGCTTCTTTGTGCTGACAGATCAACCCGGCATGCTTCACAAATACGGTTTAATTAAGTGTGTGTGCGCGTGTGAGAGGAAGGCGATACTCCCTGTCAACCTGAGCACTGGTAGAAATTGGAGCGATTTGTCCGCCGCTCGTTGCTTTCCGGCTCACTTCTTATTGATGAAGAGGGTTTTTTTTTTTTCCTTTCTGCAGAGCGGTTGATGAGAACAGTATGCAAAAATTGCTCTGCCTCGAAGACCAGAGAGCAAGAGAGAAGGCGTCAAAGAGGAATGACTGGATATGCTTTATCAGAAAGTTTTTGCTTTGTGTTTATGTGCATGTGTCAGACAAACAGACGCTGGCTGTCACAGACGCAGAAAGTGACAGGAAAAAGATTGTGGCTTGTACTCGAGTTGTGTCTCGGAGTGTTTGTTTTCTCTGCTTCTGTTTACAGGAGACTGCACATGCTTATTTTTTGTGGCAATCAATCCTGTCTAAACTTTCTGACATGAATAAACACCGTCAGAAGAGACTCTCTCAAGGTGAAGTCAGGTTCAGCTCCTTTCCAATAAGCTCACCTCTCCCCTGTGTGGGAAAGCAGTCAGAGTTTTGTAGTGATGGATGCTCAATACTTCTGCAAAGACAGGGAACCTGCTGGTGCACAGTAATGCAAGCGCAAACAGATAATGCCTTCATCAGAGCGTATGTCTCTGCAGCACAGAGCAGAAACACCTCATTGCTTTCTATTATGTGTGCATAAAGGGAGACAGGCTTGCCTTAGGTGAAATGAGGTGCCTTTTTCTAAGCAAAACCTTGGCTTGATTTTGTAGTTGTCTCGTCTCTTATCTCATCTCCCTTTATTTCCCTTTTTCCTCTTTCAGAATTTCTCATTTCGATTCTAACTGCTCTTGTTCCTATCTCGGTCCATATGGCGCAAGAGGGCAGACTGCTCTGTCTGGAGACAAATTACTGAATCAGCTCAGAGATTTCTCCGTGCACCATGAATGTTTTTAAAAGCCCGGGTAGAGGAAAAGGCAGTGGGTCACAAGGAGAAAGGAAAGACCGAGAGACACAGAGCAAATTTGATTTAATTTACAGACAAAGCACTCAAAAGGAGAGATACACGGAGAGAGGTAGAGGAAGTGAGGATATTCAAATGAGCAAATGGGTTAACAGTGACAAATTTAAGGTCACAAGCGTGGGAATAGAGCAGCGCAAAAGATGTGAGATTGTAAACAGTTTGAGGTTTATGCCAGAATTTCTTGAGGCAGCAGTTCCAATCAAAGCTCGCCCCAGCCAGGCTTCTGCTTGAGTGGTTTACTCGGCATCTCATTGGCAACAGGCAATCGAAGAGTTAAGCCAACAGGCTTGGAGGGGACTTGTGGAGGTGAAGGAGATGAATAGATGAAAGGGGAACGACTGCGAGAGGAATAGTGAGTAGGGGAGTAAGCAGAGAGGAGTGGAGAGTTGTAATTAAATAAAGGATACCTGTAAGTCCAAGACAGAATATATTGTTAAGAAGAAGAAAGGATACTTATGCAGCAAGAGTGAATTAATGATGGCCTTTTTTGTCGTTAGAGCCCCGCAGGATTCATTGATAACCAGAAATGATTGAATCACTTAAGATCAAAGACAGAATAATCAGAAGTGCTTATGCCCCTTCGAGGAGAGGGGTGTGCAAGGAAATGTACACCGTTTGAAAAAGGAGAAACACAATCAGACAAGTTCCCTGACAAAACGACTGAATGACAAAGTGTTATCTGTTGCTTTAGTCTGGTGTTAGCTAAGCATTGTAGGGAAGGCTTGTGAACTGACGGGGATCCCTGTGGGGCAGCTTACATTTGTTGCAGAAAGCAGCTGAACCTACGCTAAATCCTGAAAATGTTCCATCTGAGAAATAGGAATTTAATTCTATCAGACAGAGTCCTCCAGGACACATAATACACTTCTATTAGAGTGGGGTTTTTTAAATGTAATTTATACTTTATTCCATATCAGGGAAATGGAAACGTCAAAATGTAGTCAGTGAAGGATGAAGGTGTTTTTATGTGCATGAGGTAGACCGGTCCCTGAACTGTGTAAAATAATTGTATTTTGCTGTTTGACATGAAAAGCTGAGTTTTGACCAGGCGTCTTTGAGAGCTCATTATCCTCATACCATCATGTTTCCTTAAATTGGGACACAATGTGTAACATGCTGTTAAACTGAAAACAGCAAAGAGACTCTTTATCTCTTCAGACTGATTTTTAACTGAACTACTTCAATACAGTCTGTTTCAAGCAGCTTGGCTTGATGGGTCAAATGTTGTCCTGTTGGTCTGTCTATCAGCCGGCTGATCCATCAGCTTTGTCCAGACATGATATTGGGGACACCCTTTCATGATCCCCAAAGGATTCGTCCCAACAACTTTCATAAGCAAACTTTTCCTTGAGTGCTACGTGGTATGGTTTAACTAATATATATATATATATTTGTTATCTGATTATCAAACAAATCACACTCTCATTAGCAAAAAGTTATATTTCATGTGTAGATTTCTGGGCTAATGTTAGCCTTAGAATATGAACATGGTTAAAATGACACCTTTATGTTTATCTCTTCAGTAGCAGTTCTGTGCCTTTGTTCAGCATCACTTCAGCTTGCTGGAAACTCTCCATCTTTCTTCTTTAAGGACATTTTGTGAACTTCAGCTGGCAATCAGAAACAGGCTAATTTTAGCACATCATATTAGTGCTTGAACTGTGCTTCACTCTTGGATGGAAAAGTCACGACAAACTTTTTCTTCTTCAGAGTCATCAAACGCCTCTTTGTTGACCAATGCGGAGAAGATTGCCACCATTACCACCACTCACACACCTCAGCAACAGGCTGCACCTGAGGCCAGGTAAGAGGCACATGAGGAAATGAAGCATGTGTTGAATTATGTGTAGTCCCATAAAAAGATGTGCAATGTTGGGTTTCTTCAGTGTAAGTGTAGAAAATGTGCTGATTGAATTAATCAATAATGTGCTAAATGCAGACAGAGATTAACTGACTTGATCTCAATTGTTTTCTCTCGCTCTCTCTAAGGAACAACACCAAACCAAAACAGGAATCATATGAATTCAAAGCCCCTCAAGCACCTCAAGCACCTCCCCCCCAACCCCCCACACAACAAGTCTCACCTCAGGTAAGGAAGGACACACCAGTCATCAATTCCACCTGTCGCTTCATTCATACATGAATCTATTTCATGTCTCCATCAAACACCCAAGCCATCTCTGCTCCATTCCATCAGCTTCCCACCCACATCCACATTCATCTCTTCATAAATCCGTCCAGCTGATCAAGCACCCAAACACTCATTCATCCTGTGGCCCTTCGTGCATCAACCGATCCACCTCCCCAGCCTTCCAAGGACAAACAGAGTGCTTTTTTTTATTTATTTATTTCCCCCGTTCCCCCGTTACAACCTGCTGCCGTTATCAGACTCCATGCATTAAGGAAAGCCTGTTTGCTTTCAATGTAGCCCCTCAGTCCACTTTTCTCACCGCTGAATTAATCTGGCGGTGTGGAGATAGCTCTCACTGATAGCATTGATCCCTCAGCAGAGGAGATTAGGAGGGCGTGAAGACAGGAGCTGCTGTGGCTGTCTGCTTGTCCTTGTGGTGCCCGACGCTCTCTCCTTCTTTCTCCCTCTGTCTGTGCCCTCTCTTTTTTTGTCCACCCAGAGCCCAAGGCATCAATAATTCAGCATCCTTACACTTGAGGATATGCACATGCACTCTCTCCCACACACACACACACACACACACACTCACAGAGTCTGGCAGAACTATTAAAAAGGTGTGACTTTCCTGAAGGTGGCATTTGTCCCATGCTCCTGAAATAGAAGCCTAATTCAAAGGACACACACCCCCTTTATATCCGGATCACACATCTTGATGCAAATGTGTGTGTGTGTGTGTGTGTGTGTGTGTGTGTGTGTGTGTGTGTGTGTGTGTGTGTGTGTGTGTGTGTGTGTGTGTGTGTGTGTGTGTGTGTGTGTGTGTGTGTGTGTGTGTGTGTGTGTGTGTGTGTGTGTGTGTGTGTGTGTGTGTGTGTGTGTGTGTGTGTGTGTGTGTGTGTGTGTGTGTGTGTGTGTGTGTGTGTGTGTGTGTGTGTGTGTGTGTGTGTGTGTGTGTGTGTGTGTGTGTGTGTGTGTGTGTGTGTGTGTGTGTGATCTTTGTGTCTATCAGGATTCCGAGTTCTACTCAGTGGACCTGGAGCGAGACAACAAAGGCTTCGGCTTCAGTCTGCGGGGCGGCAGAGAATACAACATGGACCTGTATGTGCTGCGGCTAGCTGAAGACGGGGCAGCTGTCCGCAACGGAAACATGAGGGTACGGACAAAGTGTGACAAACACACCCTGATGATGTCAGCAGGGGGGTGTCTTATTTTGGGTGCTAAGACGTGTGTAATTAGGAATGAGAGTTGAGTTTGAAAGTTTCATCGATGCATTTCTTGAAGCTTGACTCACACGAACAAAAATTGTTTCCAGTCAGTTCATACAATGCAAATAAAAGTCAGGGTATGTCATCCTCAGCGCGATACTTTTTTGATTTTTTTGAAGGTGTTAAAGTCTACAAAGTCCTTACAGTTATTTACTGAATTTAATATTCTTCTATGTAGTCCCTTGAAATTATTTATTTTGTCTCTATGGGACTTACTTTCTTAACTAAAGCGTATATATAGTCTTTAGTAACTGGAATAATTCCAAATGTATTTTAAGCTTTGAAGCTGCACTCTTTGGAACCTATCAAAGGACACCTGGGTCACATAGTCCATTTAGACTATGTTTGCTTATCATGGTTCCTTCCACTGGTTGGAAATGTGGTAGTCATCCCTGCTCATGTTAACAAAACTGTAATGGGTGATCTCTGCGTGCAACCCCAAAATCAAATCAAATCCAAAGAGCTTTTGACAAGCAGAAAAAAAGCCTTGTCTTCAGCTTAGCAGCGGTCAAGTAGATTTTTAAATGGATCACTGTTGAGTTAGATGAGTTAAACCAGTGACTTTGTTGATTAACATAGGGGCTTGTAATCCTGACTCATAGACTTTACAGTCAAAAACAACAAAAGTAACCCCAAAAACTGCAAGTTACAAGTCACTGCATATTAACACAGTCTCCTGAAGGCCTCGGTGCGTATCAGGAATGTGTGAGTGCAATATAAAATATCAAAGACTGCAGAGCCATAGAGCATACCTGTTGACAGAATATGTACATGTTAATGAATTAACATGCCTCTAGTTGATTTTAAACAGCCCTTCACACATAGACGTCATAAATCGTCATTAATTGCTTAAACTAGGAGCTCTTCCCCTGAGCTGCTTGATTGAATTTACAATAGTGGGTTAATTGATTCTGCCCGTTCTATGTTTACATGTGACATATGCAGACTGTCTGTTGGCAGATACTGTATGGTTATGACCTATAAAGGAATGTAAGGTGTTTGTGAAGATACTCCCTTTAGGAAGTGTGTGGGTGTGCATGTGTTTCTGCATGCATATATGAATATGGAGTTAGTGTTGTGCACCTTATTAGCAGAGGTATTAATAGCAGAAGCAGCTCTGTGAGGCAGAGAGGTGTCAGAGAGAGATCCATACTCTGCCAGAGAGGAATTCCCTCGGCACAGAGCACTGACAGATAACTTCAGGCATGGAGGCAAATAATCGGGGAAACAGAAAGTGTAACTTCTGGCTCCTGTTATTTCTCCTCTCTCTCTCATTTTCTTCTCTCAGCGTCTCAGTTGCTGCTTTATAACGCAATTTGCCCTCTCTGGTAACTCTTGATTTAGAGAGATTTTTTTTTTTTTTTTTCCAGTTTTGGAGTACTCGATATGTAACTTCTTTTCAATTTGTCCTCCCTTTCCCTTCCTCCTGCTGTCACTATTTCCTTTGAACCTTGGTTCCTCTCATCTTTCCTCTTGTGTACTTTCTTTCCCACTGGCACTTGTTTTCCACATTCTGTCTTTTTTCTACTGCCTCCTCTCCTTTTTCTGGCTTTTACTGTCTCTCCTCTTCTCTCTGTATTACCTCTTCCTTGTACCATCCTCACCTGTCACTCCCTTCTCTTCCTACCAACTTTTACTTCCTCCTCGTCTTTCTTTCCTTCTTGTTCCTCTTCCTGCCCGTAGGTCGGCGATGAAATCTTGGAGATCAACGGCGAGAGCACGAAGGGCATGAAGCATGCGCGAGCCATTGAGCTCATCAAGAGCGGAGGTCGGCGTGCCCACTTGGTGCTCAAGAGAGGCGACGGCTCGGTGCCTGAATATGGTGGGTCAATCTACGAAAACATTCCCTTCTCCCCCATCTTCACGCCTTGAACCAGGGAACGCCCAGTGGACGGTGGTGGGTCGAAGGGGAAAGAACTATTTTTCCATTCCAGGACCCTTCACCCCTCCCTGGGACACGTCCACCAGAGGAATGGTTGGTGTTGGTTGGTCTTTCTGGTGGAGGTCACTCCTGGGCTTTGGGATTTTTGGGGGTGCAGGGGTGGAGGTTTTCTCCTGTGGGTGCTGCTGCCCTCTCATGCTGTCACCTGCTCTCAGTTTCCATGTCATCCCGCTGTCACTTTTCACCTTCTGACCACTGAGCAAAATCACTCTGCTGGGACTTCACAGAGAGGTGGTGGGTCTGATGTCAGTGCTACATGCTAACAGAAACTGTTTACAGGGTTTGAATGACCAGAGTCGTAAAAATCAATGTTTCCTGTGAGTAAAAAAGTAATGTTGAGGCCTCCTTATTAAAACACTTTGATATTGTTATGAGTAAAGGAAAACTTGATCCGTTCCATCCCATGATAAAATGGGACATCTCTCAGCTTTGGTTAGACGTGACACAGGCATATTTATGATATTTATTGAAGGTGAATGTAAGCTACTGAGCTCTTAAGGGTTTAAAGTGAGAACTGTTCTGAGAAGAAAAAGGCGGTCTGATGCTTTTTTTTTCAGCCATTTTAAAGAGAGAATCTCACTGTACTGTGCTTGACATTACTCACTGATCCATGGATTTTATTTGCACCCACTGTTACTGTAAGTTAAAAGCTGTGACCATAAGAACTCCACCCATCCAGAGTCAAAAAGAAAACCAGTCGCTCCAATTATATAGACGTTTTTGTACAGTGATGAAAAGAATAGAGGCAAGTATTTTTGTTCCATGTACAGAGCCATGAATTGAAGCCACATATTAATGGATAAAAGTTTATTGCTGCATGAACTTGTCAAAAGTGTACATTGGATTTTTTTTCCCCTTCTATTGTCTATTTTCCATAATATTTATGGAACATTTCTTTTTTTAATCGTAATGACCAGTTTTGATTGATAGTCACGAGTCATCATAAATGTTCATTTTGTTACTTTTTATTTGAGTGGAGATGCATTTGCCTGTCTTGAAAAGTTCATCAATGTACTTTTATTTGCGCTAAGAATGTGCTGTCTTAACCTGCACCGATATGGCAACATGTGAACTTGTATATTTTGGATCATTGTTTGTACTTTTTAGTTGGCACAACCTTTCGACAGTCTCACCAGTATTTCTTTTGATTTCTGTCAGCAATGTAAAACTGCTTCATACGCTGTTATTGTGGGTGTGTGAGTCTCACTGTCTTCTTTGGGGTTTGGGTTTCTGCTGCTTCTGTGTCCACATGTGTAGGTGGGTGTGTGGGTTAGTGTGTCCGATTGTGTGTGCGATTGGTTCCAGGACTTTTCTCTGTAACTGATGATTTCCACTGAAAGGGTTTGGGCAATTTCCTGGACTGTCTCTTTTTCTGAATGACTCAATGATCAAATAAACACGTTTTTTCATTGAAAAATCAACACAATAATTCTCCTTTTCTTCCTTCAAGTTGGTTCCTAGCGATCTAAACCCTGTGCTCTTCTCTTCTGTTTTTTTTTGTATCTTCCCTTTCTCTTTCCTGTATTACGCTGGGCTCTTGTCTTCCTTCAGGGATGGTCGCTCCCCATCTCACTGCATGTATGAGAAATGACAAGATGGGGGAGGCCTCTGTCCTCCAAAATCAGACCACGGTTTGTAACTGTCCTCCCCTGTCGTCTGGCTCTCTCTCCCACTTCCTGTGTCTCTCTCTCTCTTTCTCCATCCTGATCTCTGTGTGGTATGGCCTCAACTCACCCATGCCCGTGCTCTGCTCCATGCATAGAAATCCATTCACCCAAAATGCATCGCCAGTGCCGCCGCTGCCGTAGCCGCTGTTAAGGATACTGTATGCTTATGTCTGCACCAGTTACATTTAACATTTACCAAATGTAAAATTAGATTTAGGTGTAACTCCTAGAATCCGATAGTTAATGAATTGTGTTTTCTGCTTATATAGACAAACAGGAGGAAGTTCCTTAAGGAGTCACAAAATTAATTTGAAATCAATTATTTTCCTTTAAGGCAAATCACCTCTTTTATGTCCTAGCCGTTGCTGCAGCTTAATTAGCCTCAAACATTTACAAAGTTTCTAAGGCATCGTGTCAGTGCATGAAAGAGCATGGCTAATCAGTCCAATCAGGCAGCTTCATTATCATGCAGAACAGGGGCACTCCAACCAGCCCAGTCCAGCAAGCTGAGTCCCTTTCTGCCTCAGAGAGGTGACCTCAGCTCTACCTGAGAACAGGTTTGTTTCATGAAGAAAAAAACAAGTATCTTCAAGCAATGGCTGCCTTTGTGTCACTGCCATTTATTCTCATGTCAGCTACACTAAAGTTTTTCCATTGGCTGTTTTTTTTCTTTCTTTTTTGCATCTTACAACTAGCCATCTCCGCTGGTATTAACATCAGAACGGCTTCCATTGAAAATGTTCTCAGCTTTATGTCCGAGTGATTGCACATGGTAAACGTGAAAGCACATAGGAGCCTTTAGAGTCTAGATCCATATTTGATCCCCTGCCCTGGTCTGTATGTCACATTCTCTTGCAGACGGCATCAACGACAACATCTCAGCCATCGCAGCCACAGGGTTACAAAACGCTGCGGAAGTAAGTGACCTGCCAACAACCAACGCACCATCAGAATCAAGTTTCCCACCAGAACCAAACCAGTCATCCCGAAGCAAGAAGGAGCCGAGCCGCCACGCTACTGGCACCGGCAAGCACCACCGTTCCAATCATCGCCACCGCTCCCCCAACAAGAAAAACAGCAAAGGAAAACACAAGGGGAAGAAGTCAGCAGGCGATAAAATCAAACTGTTCAAAAAGAAGGATGACAAGGGAAGTGACCACCAACCCCATTCCAAGGGCCACCACCGTAGCCGCCATCGTTCTCCAGAGAAGGGGCGGTCACGCAGCGCAGAAAACACACTGGAAAGCCGTCACAGGGGACATCGACACGGGCGCTCACCAGACAGACAACATCGTCACCATTCCCCTAATCGTCGCCACCGCTCCCCTTATCGCTCTCCTTACCGCTCCCCTTACCGTTCGCCACACCGCCACAGGTCCCCCCATCGTTCTCGGCACTACTCCCCAAGACGCCATGCCCACTCCTCGGACCCCTACCGTCGCCATGCTTCTCCTCCGAGACAGAGCCGCAGCAACGAGAAGCCCACAGTGGACGACGCCGTTTTGAAGGAGCCGCCAACGTCTTCAGTGCCCAGAGTCCCAGTGGACGACAGCATCCTCCGTGAGCTGCCAGCCCTGGACCGCCTGAACCGGGAAGACACGCTCCCTCCACTGCGAAGAGAGGATCGCCTGTTTGCAGATGACAGCCTGCTGTTGAAAGCGTCCTCCATGGAGAAAGCCTACAGGGGGGACAGCTTGCTGAGGGACGTGGCGTCGGGCAGTTCGAGGGACGCCTACAGAGACATCACCTTGCCCAGAGTGCGTACCCCTGACTCAGATTCCGCCTACAAGAGATACAGCTCGCTGCTGAGGGGACGCTCACCTGAAAGGAGTGACGGGCTCTTCGCCAGACGAGGAAGCTCCCCCGAGCCGCAGTACCGAACCCGCAGCCTGGGGCGAGACATCTCCCCGATCAGGAGCGACACAAGGGAAGACTCGGAGGACGAAGAGGACGATGACAACTTTGTAGCAGCGAAGGTGAGGGAGTACTACAGCACGCTTCAGACCAACACCAGTCGCTCATCCAAGGCCACACTCCCCGAGCCCAAGAAGACCCACAAGACAAACCCCAAAGACCTGAGCATCTGATTGGACGCTGTTAGACAATAACAGCATCTACCCACAATACACCTCAAACACTTACTTTTAATACCATTTGGTTCAACAGAAATGCATCAAATTGTGAACTAACAAATACATACACACACCAGACAACACTAACTTAAATGCTTTCAGAAACTGAAATACTCACACACACACACACACACACACACACACACACATACTAAACACACACATGCACATTATGTAACATGTTACTAACAAGACAGTGATTCTAAAATGACTTTTGGGAGCTGTTTTTTTTCCTTTTTTTTTTTTTTTTCCTTTTTCTTGTTTTTGGTTTAGCATTCTACATTTACAGTAAATAACAAAGTTTTCCAGAAAATGTAAAACCATAAAAAACAATGATGTGCCTAACAGTTCCATTAACAACAACAATTTGATTTCCATTTGATACCTGACGAGCATTTTGTGCTGCGGTCGTTGTCAGATGATGAATGGATGTACTTTTCCACAAGGAACCCATGGGAGTACTGCGCACCCAGATCACTGTAACGGGTGCTCACAATGATGCTGTGCATGTCTTTACCGGTTTCAATGTCTCTCTCTCTCTCTCTCGCTCTCTCTCTCTCTCTCTCTTGCTCTCTCTCTCACTCACTCTCTCTCCCCAGTGCCACTGTTTTTTAGACATTTGACCAGACTATAGCACAAGCCTGCATTTGTTTGTATATTTTTGACAGTTTGCAGTATGTGTACATTCAGAGGTGATCATTTTAAATGAAGGAAGGGGAAATTAAAAGTTAAACTATGATGATGATGTTAAAATAAAATAATATATTCAACAAATAAAAGAGCGTGTGGTTGTTTTGGTTTGGTCTCTGTTGGATTTTGATTTTGAAGTTCTTAACAGTACAGAAATGGAGTCTGAAGTGTGAAAGCAGCAGAGGTAGATATTGGGTGGCAGGTAGAAGGAGATTGTAGAGCACTGAGCTCTCATCATATGGGCAAACGAAAAACTAGAAGACTGAAGAGGCTGACGTTGTTATCTCAGGCCTCCCATAAGTGTGGATCTGAGTGTGAGAGGATTTGTGGATAAGTCTTTGAAGAAAAGTAAAGCAAAGAGCTTCCATCCTTTCTCAACATCAAAGCCTAGATCGAGCAGCCTTAAAAAAATGTTCCTCCACTCCTCCTCTCTCTGCTTTCTTTGATTAGAGCGGTTTCAATGGCCCACTTTTCCGGTCGTCCTCAACAGTCCTTCCTCCTTTATTCACTCTCTTAGCTAAACATTTTTACACTCACTGAAGAAGAAAAAAATGAAGCTGCATCCATATTTCATAACAGTGGCAGAAATATATGGGTGATGACACCTAGCTGTGTGCACTATTTTATTTCCCCTCCAGAAACAACATGGATGGAGGAGTGAAAAAGCAGAACACAGAGTGGTCACTCTTGGCGACCTGTGAACACCAGCAGGGATGTACTACTGCAGAAAAATGAAATATTTTCTCTAGCATTGCCCGATGCTGCAGGATTTACAGGCAGAGGGGGTGCTGCATGAATCTGCAGCTGCTGGATTTAGTCAAACAACACACTTTTTTTTCTTTAACTTTTATCTTTTCAGATAATATTTAATGTCATTCACTTTCAAGATTCAACCATTGTCTTAATGTTGGAAAACACCCAATGGTTCTTGAATATTTCAATGTCTTTTTAGGTGCTATTTACCCTCCTCACAGCCTCGCGTTGGATGCATGGATGTGGTGCTCAAACATGGGCTGAAATGAGGATTTTCGTAGCTTACCTAGTTTCTGCAGCACATGCCAACGTACTCGATACCATATGTTGAAGAGTATGCATTCAAGATTACCCACTGGACACAAGCTGCAGCTCATGAGAGGAAATGGGAAGCAGAGATGAGGCATCGTGATCAAACACTCAACATAGCTTCTTTTTTTTTTTGGCCCAGTTTCTCTGCGATTCAACAGGGCCTCAGTGCATTTTACTCCTTTTGATGCAATGATCTGAAAGTGTTTTTACATGACCGCATTTATGAATTTGGCTTGCTGTGCCAGTATGAGCCACATGCATTGCAACTCATTGTTTTAGGATAATTGATGATAAAATGTAAGTGGCACAGAGAGATCGTTCTGTAAATTTGGACTATTACATGGAATCTTTATCACAATTTGTCCTTTTATCTTGTAAGAAAGGGCTTTTATGTAGGGAAGACTGCGGACCACAAAGAAGAAACACAAAGAAATGTTTGTATCCTGCACACACTCTCCTTGTTCTTCTCTTTCACAGTGAAGGGGAAGCAGCTCCTAAATAATGGATGTAATCCACTTTCGAGCGCAAAAACACTCCCCTCTCTTTAAATCTCTCTCTCCCTCTTTATCAGGACACACTCCACTCCTTTTCATCATGAACTGCAGGAACACAGCTCCATGTTTTATTGCTTGTGCGACCCCAGAAATGATTAACAATCCTTGTTTGGTAACAATTCATCATGTCAGTGCCAGGCAGGAGGATGAGACCGTAATGAAATGTCCAATAACAACACGACTACAGCCCAGCATGGTGACGGCCCACCGGGTCAAGTCTCCATTCTCCCATCCTCTCAGCTTCAGGTGCTTTCACTCCGACCTTGGAGTCCCTCTGCTCCACAGTTGCCATGGAAACACCTATGCAAAGAGCTCTTTCCGCAAGCTGACTGGAGAAGACGAGTTGTAGAAGCGTAAACAAGGCGGAGGTAGAGGAGTAAATGAAAAGAAAACAAGAGTGCAGGGTTATTTTGGTTGTGTGTGCTCAGGATTTCAAGATGCGTTCACTCATGAGAGGGATAAAGTTTTAGTTACTTTTCTCAAAGGAAGCTTGGCATCCTGTATAACAAGCCTGTTGTGGTTCACCGGCTGGCATGCAGTAGCTGTCCTCATACTGTATCTGTCTCATGCTCCACTGTGCATGGAAAACTGGCCAATTCAGGATGAGGTGGTGTGGTGGAGTGACGTGTGTTGTTGGTGCTCAAATGCTCTTCTATGTAGTGTATTTTGCTTATCAGGATTTCAAACACTAAACTAAAAAGGATATGCTCTGTAAACAGGTAAAGTGTGGGGCTATTCAAGTGGCAGGTTTTATTTAATGGAAAATAAGTTAGAAAAGTGCCTAGTGCAGTTGTCAGACAAACCAATAAACTGTAAGCCAACCACGGCCACCGACACTGGATTACAGTCAGGCATTTTTAAATAAATTGGAAATTTTTGTCCTTTAGTTGAAAACACCCAGATTTTAATTTTATTAATGGTCCTAAATTCATAGATTTGGGGACACACATCAAATATCCCAGAAACAACTTCAATGTTGAATTTGTCCAGCTGGTTGTTTTGCGTGTTCTTCAAATCTTTACAGATTTAACAAATAAGGGACACCTGCTTTAATCCTGCAGCTGGAACACTTTAATGATTTATCTGTTTTTACACCTCCACACACAAGAGGAAGCATTTATCCTGTGGGTGTAAAAAGAGACTATTTTAAGGCCGAAATGGCCCATGCTTTTTGTATATTGTCCAGTTTAAAGGTACAGTATGAGCATGCTAATGCTAAACTTTGAGATTAAAAAAACTCCACACAAAAAGTAAGGACATTTGAGTTTTGTAAATTATTTCTTTGTTGTAACAATGCTTCTTAGCAATGAATCTTATACCATTGGAAAGCCTGTTTATTTCCTTTTTAAATGGTGCCACATTTGTAAGGAACATTCGTTGTGGGATAAGCAGCAGAGCTGAGTATGTGGGTGAAAAACTTGCCAAATTTTCTCTGCCAATGCAGGAGCTTGGGATCGAGCCCTCGACCTTCCAATTGAGAGAGACTGAGCTGCAGCCATCCCATAGGTTAAACATTTCAACTTGAATCACAAATCTGCTTGATTCTGTGTCCTGGAAGCCAATCAGCATTTAGATCTGCCGACTACCTGAAATGCACTAATCTTTTTCTTCTCTGACCTGACAGACCTGACAAAGCTTACATTTTCACTTTACAAATCTGCATCAAGATGTTTTTAATTCTGCAAACTTATTACCCGTTTATTTGAAAATTAATTACAAGACAAGTGGTTTAATTTTCGGGCTCATAATGCTGAGGTGAGCCAGAGTGAAGCCACTAATATAATGTTGAACTGAGACTGGACTGATGAACGAGGGATGCTCTTGTATGTTATGGACTTAGAATTGACTGCGTTTATATTGCAGACATAAAAAGCCGCCCAGTAAAATGACGTATTGCCTGGAAGTGTTTAAGGGCTAACTACTGGCTTCACTGGAATATTTGAGAAATTTGCATCCATTCCCAGAGGTGTGTCATCTATCAGACAATGATGGATGACGAGTTCCATGATTGAGCCTTGAGGAAGTATGACCTTGATGACTGAGAGACCTCACAGATTGTGAGCATGTTAGTGCTAAAATGTTAGCATTTTTCCAAGTTTATTCAAAGAGCCTAACCGACTGTTCCCTTAGCACAGCTGTTAACTAGTTTTCCTTACAATCAAACAATAATTTCTAGTTCAGATGTTACTCCTGGGTTAAACAGATGATTTTTCTAACCAATGTTGCAGCTCTACTCAGTGCCAAAGACAGGTAAAGCATTTTTAGCACATCGATTTATTACCTAGTGGGCAGAACTTTATTGTTTGGATCAACGCTCACAACACTTGGCATCTAAATGTAAAAAGGTCCAAAAGATGTAGTTATCATTTAACTTTACCTAAAAAAATCAGCAAAACCCAGAGGTGCAAAATGAACAATAAATAAATAAGTAAAAATGCTCCCAAATATGAACTTTTTTGTGTTTCTGTGTTGTGCTGGTCCTGCTCCTGTCGTCCATCTGGGAGCAGTCAAAAGCCACTTTCCCCTGGTAAAAATCTTTGAACCGCAATTCATGATGGCATATGTTGCTTGGATAGTTACTACCGACTCTACACTACTTTTCACAAGGCATTGTGGGATACAATAAGTCCACAATGGGTATATGGGTATGATCATGCTTACTCAGAACTACAAAATGTCTTATTCACTATAGAGCACACTGCTATATGTAGCGAGTAGAGTGTGTGATTTCAGACACAGCCTTAGGCTCTGTTTTTCTAACCCGATAACCACAGCAGTGTTGTTTGTATGAGCTTTCTGCTCATTTTCACAGCAGACATTCTGATTGGTCACAGTGAGAAAACCACAGGTGTTACTAATAAGGTTAACGATGGCTCTGCTTCCTTAAAGTGACCAAATAAGGCATGACTGTAACAATGATAATCACAATACAAGGACCCTTCATGCCCTGTGATTATTGTAATTATTCACACCTGCGCTCCTCCTGATGTAATGTTTAAAAAAAACTATCAAGAGAAAAAGCTTGCTAATGCAGGTTTAAGGAGAGTATCTGGAATTTATGGTTAAGAAAACAGTTTTTTATTGTAAAGATATTTGAACCCATGGTGGAGGATTTTTTTTTACTACTTAAAGCAGTGGACTATGCTGAAACTACGTATATGTGAGCTGTAAGTTAAATTTGAAAAACTGTTAAAGCATCAGAGTTAGTCTGATTAAATAGACTTGAGTGGCAGTACTCCAAAAGATGGGGTTGGAAAGGCTTCAGAGAAGGAGGTTTCATGTCCCCTCACTTACCACTGCAGCCACTCCTTTGGAGATGTCAGGACACTGAACTTAGCACTGAGGCGTCACTCCAGGCTTGTGTTCAAATGTGTGAATGTATGCGTGACTAATGGGTAAAGAAGCAAATCCCTCACTTGTGCACTGTGTGGTGTTCAGACTTGAGTGTTTTTCCTTTTATCAGGTCCCTGTCTCACAACTTAATCCCTCAATCGGATTAAGCACAAGGTGCCTGTGATCAAAGCCAAATTACTATACACCTTTGGTAAATATAATGCCATTTAAAGGAATAACTCGTCTACTATAAGAAAAGGAAAAAGCACCCTCAAAGGGTCCTACTGAAGGGATAAAATAGTTATACTGTCATAAGAAATGCATGTGGAAATGTTGGCTTTGCCTGTTTCACTATTGAATGATTCATTTCAAACTTTGTGTGAGGCGGTTGGGTCATGGTTACGCCGAGAAAAATAGACCAATCAGACCTTCAGAGAAGTGCTTTGACTCAATTTTATCTTTGGAAGTGTGACCATCAAAACTGAGAAAAAAAATTATCTCTCCTGCAAACAAAACAAAACAGTAAGGCTGAAATTCATCTGCAACGTCCTTGTGTTGTTTGTGGAAAAAGACTGTCCTTTTGTTTTTGTCACACTCAGAGAGGGAGCCAATGAAGGTATTTCTGGGAACTTTAAATATTGATGAGCAGGACATTGAGCTGGTTTATTTTGCAACAAAGTGGTAGAGGAATTTGTAAAAGACAAGCACAGCATCAAATAATCTATTCTTACTAAGTACATGTCGAGTCAAAAAAAGAGTGAAATAAGTTTTAGCCTGCTAAAATTGTCAGATTTGATTTACTAATTAGATACAGTCATTTGTGGACCTTAATAGCAATCAAGCGACATGGAGTGAATCTATACTGCAGGCATCTTGAATAAACTTTGCATGAGGCTCTCCTGGCTAAAGGATTGTATGCTTGTATTGACACAAACACCTGCACTGCATTGGAAATCAGAGAGAACCAAATGGGGATCTGACACCTTTTGTTTAAATCAATATCATTGTGTTTATAAATGAGGACTGTGTGACCTCCATACATAAATAAAAACCTCCCGACATTTCTTAATGCTTAAGAATTGACGCAGGCAATGCAATGGATAACTTAGCTTTCAACGTTTCACCTGCAAGAATTGTGTGAAACAATGTTAGTGTGTCCGTATTAGAAGACATAAATGAAACCTACACATTTAATATTTCTGAATCATTTTATCAGGCATGAGCAATAGCTTGTCATTTTGAGTAATATATGTTGCGTCTATATTAATGTAAGCACACACTGTATTTACAAATAAAAACTGTGTACTTGAATCATTTTTTTTTAAATTACCGATGGATATGAACATCCTCTGATAAAACAAGCTTTGATCTCCAACCACCCTCTAACCACATATTAGAATTTAAGCAAAGAGAAGTCTCTTAATGAAAAAATGTACTGTGTATAATGACTGATTATTTTTAACTGAAAACCCACACCAAAGGCACATCATCACCATGATTATCTGATTGTTTTAAATCTGTTACGAAACGTTGCTGCTGGTTATTTTAAGATGTAACAAATGTTTAAATGATCCGTGTTGTCAATGTGGCAAGAAGTTATCCACTGTGTGTTTTAAAGAAGATAGGGCTGGGAAATAAATCAATTTAATCAATAAATTGGGTTTGTGAAAAATCCAGATTTTCTACTGAGTGGCCCCAGGGATGTGGTAACCAGCTGCATGTATTTTGCTGAAGTTGCCACGTGTTACCTTTTCTTTTGCTTTACCCTGAAACTGCATATTAAAGTTTACAGTTTCACTTTAAGCCCTAAAGAGAAATTCACTTTATTAATCATTGAAGGGAATCTAAGTTCTAAGTTGTTAAAATGTATTGGTAAAATAAAAGAACTTGTTTTTATGAAATTCAGTCAAATATATATATGTTGTTGAAAGATCAGAAAGAGTTATGCAATTGTTGAATTTGTTTTTACTATATCTGTGTTTGTTTCTTTTATTATCATTTAATTCATTTATCATTTAACTCATGTCATATAGTCATTACTACTTTCTTTGCTTTTACATATCCTGTCAATCATGCACACATCCGAGGCGCCTATGCACCTGTGAGGTCAGGATAAGTGTGCCATACTTTGAGCAAAACCACATACGAACTTATGGGTGTATAGCAAATCTGCATTGTTCACGGTCTTCAAGCTAAAACCCACATATGAACTTGGTATCACATGTGGATGTATAACACTTCTGCAAATCTGCATTGTTGAGGTTGAAGTCTTGGAAAAAAGAGACAATTTGGCTCTAAAAATGCTGTGGAGAACCTGATCGGGGCTCTTTTTTACTTTTTCTAAAGGATCCACGTCACTCTGACTTTTAAATACCTGTTTTGGGACTCTTTCAAAACAGTCTATGTTCAAAAACACCCAAAAATCTTAAAAACACAGGCGTAGTCGAAGACTGCAATTGATGTGTTTTCTTTTGAGCCGGCCTCCCAAGGTGCAGTGACAGATATTTACAAAAACAGGAAATATTTAAACTATTTACAAAACAAAAGTCTTCCAAAAACAAAATTCCACATGAGCGAGCAAACTAAACTGCACTTCAAAAAGAAAGTCTCCAACACACCAACCTGCCTGAAAGCAGCAAGCAGCCATTTTTTAAAGCAAGAAGCCCCTCCCACTGGACGTTATGAATGACATAACATTTTAAACAAAACACACATGAATGAGATGGTTTTTAACCTGTTACATTCATATGGTCTACACATCACTAAACTAAACATTTTAATCCATATCTATTTAACACCACAGCAATGTATCTGTATCTGTATCTGTCTACACTCTCGGGATTAAACTTTTGAACTTCTTTTTTACATTTTTATATTTTTACTTTTACTGATTTGTATTTGAATTTTAAAAGATTTTGTCAGATTTTTACCTTTTGAAGTTTTTCAATAATTTTTCTGAAACTTTTTGAAACTATTTTCTGACTGAAGTCACTCACACCACAAAGACCTGAGCCTCTCTTAAGGACGCCGTGTGAACCTCGGGAGGTAAGCATGAGCAGACACACCACGGCACACTTCTACTGACTTTTACTTCACACCTCAAACACACCTAGCATCCGAGTGAGGAGAGTTGCAGTTAATCCCTCTCTGGGGGCTAATTTAGGGTCCTGAATCAAGGATTATACTTGAATCTAATTATTCCAGAAATGAATGTTAGGCAGATAATCCTAGGGCTAGGCGGTTATATAAGTCTTCCCTTCTCGACAGGGTGTTAGAGGAGTAATTTTACATAGCTCCAGTTCTAGGAAAGAGTAGACTAGAAGCTGGTAGGGAGCAAGCCCTCACATAGTTCTAGGAAAGAGTAGACTAGTTAACTAATGTGTGGTGAGCTTCCGTTAGCTATAGGTAAAGTTATTCACCCCTTTACGCATGTCCAGACATGTAACAATATGTATATATATATAGCCTATATATATTTTTTTTTTATTTAAGAAGAGATTAAAATCAGAAATCAAATTTGGTGTGAACAAATCTGAGATTTTATTCATAGGCCATATCGCCCAGCCCTAGAAGAAGGCATACCCTTGTTTTACTCATCTCCACCCCAAGAGAAAGTCTTCTAAAGGTAAAAAGACTAAAAGCTCTAAGTTTGTCTTTGCTGATGCATAGGACTCAGCTGATAAGTTGCTTGTTGTTTTTTCACGATGAGAATGAAGAGGAGGGGAGGATTGATCCTTTAATTCTAAATTACTGCAGTCACACATCAGACACCCTGCATTAACACAGATATTCTCATCATTTTAAAATTGAGCCTAATAATGAAACCAAAACCATCCGTATGAAAACGGTATTTTATTGAAATGACTGAAGAGTTGGGTAAAAGCAAAGTGCCAACATTTGAATGTTCTACTATCCGTATTTAGCAATGACTCATATCCAACACAGTTGACTTCTCACTGACTGCAATATATAGAGCTACAAATGATATGTACACTCCATGGAAACTGAAATGTTGCCATGGTTTCATTGAGATAACTAAATAATAAATAGTAATATCCTGCACACACATTATTTCCCTTCATTCTCCTTTGTGGTATAATTGAAGGTGCTACAGCCATTATGCACTAAAGACCAATTCATCAAGCTTTTTGTGAGTCACAAACATGAACTCCCTGACTGATGTAAAGACACAGTGTTTACACAGGAGAACATAAGCCATTTTACACATGAATATAAAGACACCATATATATGAAAACAGCTGTTTAATGTGTCTGAGGCTCTGGAGGAGCTTTGACAAACCTAAGAAACAGTAATGTCTTTTGTACAGTCGTCAGGGAGACTGCTTACATAACAAACTATGTTTGTTAAAATTCATCTTCTCTGCAGAAAGGGTCTAAAAAATGACTGTGGTTGCACTTTGGGAAATAGGATTTGAGGTTTTTGGAAACTAGACCTGAACTTCTACATTAATTTTGATATTCTTTAAAAAAAAAAATCAATTTATAATGCATAATCTAACTTTTTGGAGGTATGGTGTTTACATGTTTGTATGTCATTTTTTTTTGGCAAAGGCAGTGTTATACTTCAATGAAGAATAATCAGGTTCAATCCATAGAGATATGACTCAATAGAGAAATCATACTGAGTCTAATGTAAACTGTAAAATAAGCTGTCAAGTTACATTTGAGCAAAAAATACCTGCTAAATGTCAAATTCTGTTACATGCACTTCGATTGAGTCTAGATATTGAGAGATAAAAAAATGTAGGCACCATGTATGTCCCACAGTACCATCTTGTGGCCAGTTTAAGACACCACACCCTCCCTCCCTGACATCATCACTGTCTTAATGCTGTGAGAACAGAGTCACCAGAGCGCTTCCTGTGGCAGACACACTGTCACCTCCTGAGCTGTAACTCAAAACCTCCAGTGTGACTGATGCTCTGAAAGCAAAGCAATCTCTGTTTTCCGCCCCAGTTTTCTTCCATATCGCTGTGAGTATCCTGCCATGGTGTCACACATTCAACATCTGAGGCCAAGGACTCTGTCAGAGAGAGACAGATCAATATGTCACCATAGGAATTTTTGGTGTGCGTTTATGTGTATTTTGTCACAGTCAGGGTCAGGAGGAGATGATGGTCTGAAGCGTCTTTGTTCATGATATTGATTCAGTCTGGCAGAGGCTGCGCTGATGTCATGCAGTAGTACTCTGTTGTTGTAAAACGCCCTCTACTGTTGCTCTGATGAAATAATTGAGGTGAAGTTTGCACTATAGATTTCAAGAAAAGCTGCTTTACTTAAAATGCACTAAAGTTTATATTCAAATACACAGCAACAAATGCTTCTTACCAGGTCATGTTTTCTTTCTTCACTATATATCAAAGAACCTGCAACACCTTCAATAAGCCCTAAACTTTCCAGAAATGATATTCCAGAAAATATCTGCTTGAACTGGAGAAAAGTGAATATTGTGGTTATACACTATTTGCACAGCTCTGTGCTCCTCCACACATTCACTTCCAGATTTATTTTTTGAAGGTCTGTGAGACTAACAAATGAGTGATGTAAAACGTGTTGGCGTCAGGACACAAAGTGTGTGCGTGTTTTGTTTTAGTGTTAACTACAAGAAAAAAGACTGACTCATATCCCTCCCTATTCACTGCACAGCCTGTCTGACAAACAACACATGGTTTACTTTTAAGTATATAGTTACTGTCTGACCACAGCATGGTGCAGTTCCATATTCCTTTATGCATCACTCCATCAAAGCACCAACTCATCTATAGCATGGTGGAGTCAAAGAGAGGCTGCAGGGGGCTAGTCACAGACTCATCAACAATATGCTGAGCAAACACAAGACTTAGTGTTTTGCACATTTCCCCCACCTTTTTTCTTTTTAGCATCATCTTCTCTATAACAACCCATTTTCAGGGACTGCATAAGCTGGAGTTAACAGCAAAGATTTATGTGAGCGGACAGCTTCTTTAAACACCATCATGCAACACAATGAGGTTGTGTTGCTGTGTACACTACAGCGAGTCAACAAAACAAAGGTCACTGTTTGAATTAGCTGACTTAATTCAGTCCCAAATGTGAGGCATTGGCATATATAGTGGAGCTGGGACATTATCTAACACACGCACACTGAATAGCTTTAGCAGGGCAGAGCACACACACACACACACACACACACACACACACACAGTCAATCTCAACAGAAGGGGGAGTTCATGGAGATCCACACAGCATGCTAATGAGCCTGCAGTCAGCCAAGAAAAACACACATCAGATATACATCTGTGCTCTGACCTCGCCACTGGCCTGTAGCAGAAAACAAAGTAGAAATAATGAAGGTACATGTGGGATAAACATTTCCACAAACAATAGCTTTAGTGTGGCCTGATTACTATCAGAGTGCCGTAGCTGTGCAGAAGTAGTTTTTAAGACTTTTATTTTCTGCACTGTGCTCAGAAACATAACGGCAGCAAACCGTCCTGGGACTCTCTAAGTCCTCTCTTCTCTGTGTCAGTGGAACAAAGGCAGCTTGACCTCTTGAAAAAAAAGACAGCAAGCTTCAGTCTGACTGTGGTGGCTGTGAACTTCCTGCCTGAAAGAAAGTTAGTGGGCATGCAAAGGCAGTCACTTGATGGACTGCTACAGCTAGGGTAAAGTGCTAAAGTGATCAGTACAGGTCCTAGGCTGTAACTTCAAATATATATAATCAGTGTTCTTCTTGTGTTTGCCAGTGTGGGACATAACTTGCATGTTAGCATGCCTTACAACGTCCCCATTTACTTTCTTTTACTTTGCCTGTTGTTTGGTTGCCTTGTTGATGCATAACAGATCTTTTACTGAGAACACCTGCAATGGCAGCGGGAAAAAATATGATGGGAGTGCTTGTTTTTTAAACGTAAAAGTGGGCCTCATACTTAAACGGAGTCTGCAGTATTTTAAAAGATCCTTTTTACATTGGTCCCAACTAGAAACAATGTTTACTCTAGGTATTGTCCTCTAATTGTAAATGTAAATTAAAGAGAACTATTTAGAATCCCAATCAGCTCTTTATCGGGTCAGAAGATTAAAAAGGTATACACGGCTTTGCAGTCAAATCAATGTCAGGAGTTACCTACGACATCACAGTCGTCTTTTCAAAAGCCTTTCCCATATATCTGGTGTGTGTACGACTCTTCTCCATGATAGAAGCAGGTTTTACTCCTCCATTGGAAAAGATGAGTCAAGAAGGTTTAGAGACCTCGCACTGCTACCTGACGTTCCTCATTAATCTTTCTCCTTTCCAGAACATCTTCAATCAGTGTGATTTGTGGGCCAAAACAACAAAATCCATGAGGTTTTATCTCAGTGACAAATGTCCTTGAATTAATCATATGTGGTATTTCATTCTCTGTGTTTGATAACTAGAAGCAACAAATCAACAAAGTGACAGAAAATAACGAAGATAATGAACTCACCATGTTTATACTGCAGCCATTTTCCTATGACCTCACGTTTGTGTGGGAAGCTCAAATTCTGTTACGCTGTAGTTGTGCTGAGTTTGAAATCATAAGATGTATCAATATTGGGAATCCAACTTTGGTTGTGCTTTCACTATTCCTGATTAACAGGACAATAAATATGGAAAAATATAGGTCCATATTCAAGGTAATTAACATATTTGGTCACCAGTTAGCTTCTATCAGACAACACCTAATATTAGCATTTACCCACGTCTTTGCTAATATTAACATTAGCTCCAAGATAGGTGATTCAATACTGTAGGAGAATCCCAGGTTGTCCTATAAATTGTCCTTTCTTATATAACGTTAATCAAGCATAGCCATGTGGCTAAATGCTAAGATTAGCTGACGTCTGATGGAAGCTAATTGGTATCAGATATGTTGTTAAGCTTGTAATACGGCTCAATGCTGCAGTTTTCACAGTTAATTGTCTCTCAGTTTGCTTATCAATCTGTCAGTCTTGAAATGATCATTTGTTAGATTTTCAAAATTGCTCCAACTAACAACCTAAAGTACAACAGACAAACATTATAACTGTAATTAAGCTTCCCAACATTAGAATGATGTCAGAAGAAAAAGCCAGCAATATCATTTTTGGTAATTATTAGCCTGTACAGTCAGACTGATTCCATGGAGTCCATTGCTTTAAAAAAAAAAAGAAAAGACTCAGGACTTTTGAGACAACAAGGCAGACATTTTAGTATTTTCTTTTGCGACTTCTCTCGGCTCACGTGAGCTGTTTTTCTATAAACAGATGTGACATCATGATTGGCCTTGAAATGCACGATCGATCTTCATAATCGACCAAGAAATAGTCTCAATTCTTAGTGAATACATTTTTTCCCCCCACTCCAACAAAATACATTTTCAGGGGGCTCTGTAAATTACTGGAGGCACCAGCCAAGAGTCCCATGAGTTAGTCTACATTTTCTGCGGAGTTGATCATTATTATGATCCTGTTTTATCACCATATAGTCCAGCAGACAGTCTCTCTGGTCTACCTACTGCTGGAGACAAAGTAAACGTAATATTCTTAGTCCTTGTAGGGATGTCATGGCCACAGGGTAAAAGCTGCTCTTGTAAAGTGAATTTAGAAGATGCAAAAGCTGTAAAATATGGCTGTACTACAATGTGAATATATTGTCTCCACAGGAAGACTGAAACAAGTGGGATAGGAGGGAGGATGGTTTTGACCGTAAATTGTGAATGATCGGTTTCAGTTGTAAAATATCCAGCGGTTTATGTACAAAGACAGGAAGAACAAATAGGACTATTTCCTGCTTCTGATGACTATTTATTGCATCTCAAGCCAAGTTAGATTCATAAGATGTGTTCTTGAGCAATAAAACTTACGTGACAACCTTCACCTGCTCAGAGGAAGGAGAACTGCGAGGGAGTCAACTGTGAGAGTGTGCTTCTGAATACTTGTGTTCCTTCCTTGAATTCTTCACTGCTACGTATTGCATCCTCCTGAGCGTAAGTATGAGTAAGCATGTGTGTGTCCAGGATGTGACGTCTAATAGCCAAGCAGTAAATGAATATTGTGTAAAGGGGTGTGTGTGTGACCTGCTTTAAGTGCACACACACACCCTTACAGAGTGGCTTGTCCTGAACAATGCAGGGATGGTGGGCTGCTGATTCACAGGACAGGGCAGTGGCTGTCCAGAACACGGGGCTGTCTCATACCTGAAAGAGCAGGATGGGTTGTGTAAAAAACGCCTATGAGGTTGGACGTGGACTTCCCCATGACATCCTGGAAGGATCCACGGAGCCATAAGATTGACTTTGGGGGATTAACAAAGTAGAGTTGAGGGTGGATTTACAACCTCTGACTATAAAAATAGAACAGCACTGCATGTTCTGGTTGAACATCGATCACATATTCTTTGTTTTGACAGTATTCTTTTGCTTTGGCTGACACAGAGGGGCAGGGCTGACCAGCGGTCTCATAGAAGTGACAGCTCTCTGGGCAGCATGACACAGTGTTTAGTAAGAGTGGGTCACACAGCAGGAATGAAATGGAAACCACGCCAGTTCTGTGGGAAAACTGCACTGAGCATGCTCGCTGACCTCTGCTGACCAGCCTCTCTCCTCAGCCTGGTGGGGATTTATCCCGAGAGGGAACCCAGAGGACGCTCTTGCTGCTTAGCCAAAGACAACTCTTTCCCATTTCATTTTCTTTTTTTTCTCTCTCGCACATTATTTTCTTGTTAACATACAATCCTTTTCTCGGAAATGGTTTAACTCTTGAAAACAGATAGTATATTATGTTTAAGAGCACGTTTTAGTGCATCATATTTTCCTTGTCATCTTTACACGTCACTACCAAGTGTGTCCCCCTGCACTGAACATACAGACAGTTCCGGTACAAAGAGAACGATAAACATGCAGTGACACTTTCCAGACTCACAGGGCTGACAGAGTCACTCTGACGTCCTCCACGCGAGCCCAGATTCTTCCCGCCCGTACTTCACCCCCGCTGCTGACGTCACAGTTCTGCGAAGACTCTCTGGCACCCAACTGTAGTGACGTCTTGTGAATACACTTTGTTTACTACATGAGCTCTGGCCATGGGTACAGTCTGACACAAGATCAGCAACAGTGTGATGACGTGCACATCATCATACGAGCTACCGTTTTATCTTTAAATGTTCTTTATATGTTTCACTGCAGTCTCACTGTTAGAGAACCAGAAAACATAGAAATTCATATAACGATGTAGCAACATGGAATCCAATATGTTTTCTTTTAGGATCCTACCATAAAGTGTAGAGGAAATAGTAAAGATAGTTCAAGCACAGCTAAAGAAACAAAGTGATGACACCTCACACCCTAGTTGCACACATGAGCCTTTTTGACCTTACATATGCAATCTATCTTTTCCTACACACACACACACACACACACACACACACACACACACACACACACACACACACACACACACACACACACAAACACATTTGTCTTGCCTTTGTATATTCAGATAAGTCACCCCTTGTCCCCCTGTCTGACCCTGTGACTGACCTCTGTCTGGCAGTGATGATGTCAGACACAGAGGCCACAAGAGGTTATCACAACCGGCTATTAGAGCAGTTTGAGCCTTGAGTGTTTGAACGCTCCCACTAGACTGACAGTGGTCAAATAAGCCACTCCATGCTAACTCAGCATCTCTCTCCTATACAAACACGCACACACACACACACACTGCACACACATATGGGGTGAAGCTGCCCTTGAGCACTAACAGAGCTCCAGATTCTGTGTCTCTGGACTTAACCCATATGTTTTGTATGTGTGCGGTGAGTCAGTAGGCAACTTTACTCTTTACGCTTTACAAAGCTTTTTCATGTGACTTTTGACCTTCATGATGTGTAACTCCTGTGAGATGTAAGTGAGTTCTCTGTGGAGTTAATGATGTTTTCCAGAAGCCCTCAGATGTTAAACTTGTAGAAAGCTTATGGGGATGAGTGTTGGGTGGTTCGGGTTGGCTCAAGCGTCATCAGGTTTTTTTTTTTGAGTGAGGTCTTTGAAGTTTTGACACATCATCTACCAAAAAACTGTTGTGTGTCTGGACAAAGTGTTTGTAGTTTACCATTAAAAGTTTTTTTGATCCAAGCAGCCTGTCATTTGGAAATATGTTAAGGAACAGATTCTTATTTATAGCTTGGGTAAGTAGAAGCAGGTTTTCAGTATCCAAGAGCAACACAGATAAAAGCATGGCCTTGAAGAGCTTGTTGATTAACACCTGCACAGAAGAAGAGTGTGTCCTGACGGTTTTATGTGTCCTCCTTAAGATGGTCCTAGCCTCCCACCACAAGATTGGCTTTTTCACAGTTACAACATCAAGCCAACATAAATCAGTGGATCAGAATGATGACATCTAAAAACAAGATAGAAGAGGACCAGCACACAAAGAAATTGAGAATAAAAAATCTCTGGATGACTGGAAACATTTTTTGTCCCTTACTGTTTCAATTTGTGTCTCAAATATCTTCAAAAAGATTGCTTTGGAAAACCTACTCTATAATAAACCTTACTTTGATTAACTAAAGGACTATAGAGTCCTGACACAAATCAAATAATAATAAAAGAAACTATTATCTAAAATAATGCTCTGTGTGATCCAAAACTCATTTATAAATCCCAATTTATAATCTTCCCTAACAGTGCATACTTCATAAATAGTTGTTATTCCAAACTTAACATATTTGACATAGTAGAGGAGGAAGCTTCTTATATTAAAAACGGTTTACTTACTAGTTCTAACTTTATTTTCAAATGTGAAGCAACTATTTTTTAAAACATGTTTCATGCCAACCACTAATAGGCTACAGGCTATAGATGACATTTTTCATTTGAGGACATACAGTAAGATCAACATTCATATAAGATATAATTCATAAGGTAGGTTTTTCAAGTTTAATCTCACTACATGATGAAGATATGCCATTTAGGTGGAGGATAATAAAACAATACATTTACATGTATTTTTCTTAATCCTGTTCTTTTTAAGTTTTGAATGCGTTACCAATGTTGACCAGTGTTAGTGCTTATTCTTTTCCCTTTAGTTTTCGTTTGTAATCAAGACAATACTTTTCAATTACCGTGTTGTCATCCTCCCATATAAAACAATCCAACAACTCTTAACATCTGCATATGGACACAGATACTTGAGTATTTCACCAAGACCCCCTCTCTAGACACCTTGGCAAGTGAAACACTGAAAACTAGCCGTAAAACGACATTAAACTCTGGTACAACGTCCCTGGGAAATGCTTGGGATGGATTTGATGGGTCCATTCACAAAGACCACCAAACAAAATATCTACTTTCAAGTCTGCTTGGATTAATTTTCCTAATGGGTGGAACACAGAATTAAATTTAAGTTGTTATTCTGTGTTGTGATTTGAGAATGGACTCAACTGTGGGTAAGTGGGGACACTGGAGTGGACTTTTACCTGTATGGAAAGCACTCTGATCTACTGTGACTGTGACGCATACACATAAACAGTCATATTTGCATTCTTGATTGGTTTTATCTTTGTGAAAACAGTTTTGAAAATTGCATGGATTGCTGATTTGTTTATTTTATTTTGCTGTTTGCATTGCAGTGTGGTCGTCATTATTATTCCTGGACTACTGTTTTCTACAGGTTGACAAAAGTATTTTGGTTTGTATTTATTTTTACTTAATAAGACGTGACTCTGACTGGCAACCCACATTATTAACTGTGTCAAATCTGTTATAATCTGCACCCTTTGACAGGCCTGAGAAATAACTGTACGAATGATGGAGAACAAAATACATCTCCTTACTGTTTGCCTTGTTTATTATTGTAGGTCACTTACACACATCGGTATTACACTTTACATTCTTCATGTTTTAAAGCTCTTTATGTTAAAGAGCCCACATTATGCCCTTTTTGGGGTTCTTATATTTAATCGATGTACCTACTTTTGTACGTTGACTCCTTGCTCCCTCTACGCTCTGAGTCCGTCAGCTACGCTCTGCTCAGCCCCCACTGCAGACCCCCACGTGGGTCAAGTCTGCTCTGATTGGTCTGCCGATCCGCTCTGTCGTTATTGGTCAGCTGCTCAGCACGCGTCTCGGAAATTTCAACATGAGCTGCAGGGCTTGCCACAACGAGCCAATGGGCTTAGATCAGTGATCTCACACTGACAATGACGCCTCACTGACAAATTTTTTTCGAGGGGGGCTAGAACCGAGCGTTACATGCGGCTAATGCTACAGCTAACAGGAGGACGTAGGAGAAGCCGCGTTTCTGCGGACTTTGAATTTTTGCACATAGATGTGCCTAAACATGCACAGGACACTTGGAAAACACACTAAAGAGCATATAAAACCAGAAAAAGCATAATATGGGACCTTTAAGTACAGAATAATCTCCTCAGTTTTCACAATATCACAAAAATACACATCTGTTTCTGTATAGTAACAACAGCCCTGTCAGTCAACCAGCTCAACCTGATCTGTGGTACACAAAGCTTAGTAAGGGAAGAAAACATCTCCACTTTTGCTCCATTTGTAACTCCTGGTCCATGTCCCTCCTGGTCCTTTTTCTTGTCGTACATCTTCAATCATCTTGGCATGAAAGGTAGGGCAGATGAAAAAAGTAGTGAGGGAACAGAGAGCATCTCGTCTTTTCTCTTCTGTCCTTCTGTAGAGCTGTTAATTAAATGTGGTGTTTTCATACAGGCACATTCCCTGGATTTTCAAGCTATCAGTTTGGTACAATGGGGCCAGGAGCACAAGCTACAGGGGGTGAGTGGGAGGTTGAGTGTGGGCGTGTGTGTTGTTGTTGGGTGGTATTTATGTATGTATATACATGCAAGTGAATTTGAAGTCTTGTGAGATGGAATACAGAGACTCAGAACACTGGGAAGAGGTGAAGGAGTAGAGACGTGATCAGAATGAGAACTAAGTCAATTTACAGTCAGGATGCAGCATCATGATCATTTCTCCCTCAAACTTCCCCTCCTTCTTTCTATCGTCCTCTGACTCTGTGTTTAGATTCCTATTTAGATTTAGTCATGACCTATAGTCTTTTTAGGTATCTAGGATCAAAAAAGCTGCAGGTTATGCCTTTTTTGCTCTTTTGGTCAGGCATATGGTGTGAAAACTTGGCTGTTATTTTCAGCCATATGGCATTAAAAGATACAATGAAAAGAAGGCCACGCTAAAATGTTCTTTGAAGGTATGATAGATCTTTCTATAAACCCTCCAGTCCTGTCAGTTAAAGGAATATTAGTGTTTCCAAGTGGTCTCCATCCACATCCACATTTAGCTTTAGCCTAAAAGTTTGACATGTATGTTTATTTGTTTTCTTTTTAGCCGAGACTAACATGAAAATATTGATAACACTCCTATGTTTAAATATAAAGGTACTGTATATTAAGGAGAAAGCTTGCTTTGTATGGAAGTCATAAGCTGACATCCATCTTTACATTTTAATTGACCAACGTTTCCAATGATGACAAGCTATGGTTGTTGGTTGCTACTGTATGGTTATTTTCACTGGCTTTCAAATAAAATTAAAAAAAAATAATCTCAGGATAACAAAGCTTGTTTTCTTGTGATAATGGGCTTTTTTTTCTGGTTATCTAGAAACAAATGAATAGTCTGGTCACTGTGATGGGCCAGATGATGACTTGCCATTCTGCCATTGCCCACTCTAATGAGGTCAGTTAAGCTTATGTTATGTTTTTTTTTGTGCTTTTGCCACTCTGAGGGTATAAGATAAATAAGTGAAGATCCAGAGTAAACAACCAGAAGTTACTTGTTACCGCACAAAAACAGTTTTAATGAAATGTCATTCAAGGGGTTCTGTAGCATTATATAGAAACACAATAGATTCAATGTATATGGATTTGTTACACTTTAATTTTTCTACAAGCAAATCGAAAATGGTATAATGCTTAAAGGTGCTTTTAAAGGCATATTTTGCTACCTTTGGTGAGAACCAGGAAAGCGGTTTCCTGTTCTCCCCATCCAGTCTTAATGATAAGCTAAGCTAACTAGTTCCTGGCTCCAGCTCTATATTTAACGAACCACAATGAGAGTGGTGTCTTTCTTTTCATATAATTCCTGAAAGTAAAGTGAATACGTTTATTTCCCAGAATGTCAAACAATCTTTTTAAGGTTTTGGTTAAGCCCCTGAAGGTTGCAGTTCCTGACTTACTTTCTGAGTAAAAGCTTATTTTGAACATGATTCAACTTCTCTGATTATATGTCAGAAAACAAGTATGTCAAATTAGGGAGAGACATATTTCAAAGTGTTCATGTCTCTCATTATTGGTCTTCAAGGCCCTAACCTATATTTTCTCTCCTTGTATGTGGCCATATCTTTCCTTTTGTTAGAAGCAACCACAGCCAGTAGAATGCAGGCATATCCTGCAATGTTTCTGGTTTCTCATCATCCAGTCTGCCTGGCTTCCTTATCAGCCCACTGAGCTTTTCATCTGTATCTATGGTCCTATGCAAAGTCACCAGGTTCTCGTTTAGCCTCCTACCCTGGGAACAAAGCTGTTTAGAAGATTTATCTTTCATCTTTGTGGGTGGATGTTTTGATCTGGGTAGAAACAATTTTCCAGACTGTAGGACAGATGCAATAGTTAGTTCTCATCAGTTCACATCTGCATCCCTTGGAATATTTGGGTTTATGAAATAGTCACTTGTAAATCTGAAAAGACCCCCTTTTCTGGATTATTATACTTAGAATTAGAACCTTTCAAATACCTTGGCAGTCTATTACATCTTTAGTGTGTTTGTGGGAATGGTTGAGGTTCGCTTCCTGCTCCCACTCCCCACTGACTATCAAAAGGGAAAAATTTTGTGGGAGGATCCAGATTTTTCATGAGGCTAAACTGAGGATTATAACCCAGGTTCTGTGAAGTGAACACAAACAAATCTGTAAGGCAATTGCCATGTCACTGCAGCCCAGAATGTACAGACAATACTTAGGACTTGAGTGCTCTGTTTAGCACTTTGGCCCGTTGATGGGGACCTGCTGATGCAAAACAAAAGGTCTTGGCTTTGGCCCTCTTGGCGTGGTTAAGGGACTCTGCGAGCTCTAATTCTCCACTTCCAAACCCTGCTCATTACACCACTGACTGGGGAGCCTCTGCAGTATAACCCAGCACAAAAACAGGACAAATACCTGGATACCATGGAAATGATGATAAAAAAAAACTTACATGGGATTTTACATGGCAGAGAAATTTGGAGGACTCGTGATTAGATATACGAGCTGTGAAGAGCTTTCTACCTGTGTTGAAGATGGTGTTGATTTCTTTCTTTCTAGTTTTGTAGAAGTATGTTTTTTGATTGCTTTGGTTAGTCAGAAATAGAGGAATGGTCTTTCATATGTATGTGTAAGTATTAACAAATTTCACTTACTTTACTTTTTACTTAAGTAATTACATAATTTGAGTGATGACTATCGCTCTTTGCTTCTTGTGAGATTTGATTGGTACATTCATTAGTTGCAAGTCAGATTGTATTAGTATCTAGTCAAGGAGTTTTAACAAGTGTCTAAGCAATTCACTGTAATAAAATATGTGTGTGTCATACTGTGTTTAAGCTAATTAGCTTACCTTTAGCTATTGCTAAGAACCTTGGGTTAGAGGATGCTTTGGCTGATGACAATCACAGACCGCTAATTTAAAAACAATTCTAACTGCCAATGTAGTGGAGCACATCATCATGCAAAACATAGAGAACAGCGAGAGCCATTTGGAGAATAAAGAAAAGGACAAGCTGTTTTAATATTGTTAGCATCATGAGCTGAAGACAGCTACTTCTGTCACGTGCTGTTTTTATTGGGAAAATGTTAGCTAGAGCTTGCAGGCAGCTGCTAGCTAGCTGGAGTTGAATGATGCTTTCTTCTATATAAGACAAAAACAGCTTGATCATAATCAATTCAACTCTAGCTTGAACAACTGTATTTCTTGCTCACAGCTGAATTATTTTGTAAATTAATAGATACTATTAGTTGGTGAATTTGACTACAATCGTATTTGTGTGTGGTTTTCGTATATTTTTTTCATGCAGTTATTTTGGCCAATAGAAATGAAATAGAAACAAAAATAATTGTGCTTGCATTGTACATATTAACGTGCAAAACAAAATTATAACCAGGATATTTCATCCAGTTTTTTGTTTTTTTTTGTAATACAATGTGTTATTGGTCGCTGCTGTTATTGGTCCATTCCTCCCCTTCTGCTACAATAATCCCTGACTGACGTAAACTGCTGGGTGACGCATGTCATCAGCTACTCTAACGCAGGTTTGATGAAGCAGGAAAATTACTGTGTGTGATTGTTAATCACTTAATAACACAAACACAACTTTCTCACCCTGCTCCCCCAACAACTCTCCTTTTCTGCCTTCCTTCCAGACTCAGCAGAACATTTGCACTTTGTTTGTGTCTAAAACCTCAAGCTGTGTCTGCACATTCACAGTGTTTGGGTGTTTGCATCTACATGTGTGTTTTGGAATACAGAATACAGACTAGATGTTGGGGGGATTTCGGTCTGTGGCTGAGCTTGGGATCCATATTTGCGGCTTTGCCTCCCTGCTGAGTTTGCAAGTCTTTGAAGCTGAGTCTGGGGAACAAGAGATGATCTCTGATCTGACTCCCCTCTATCCCCTTCCTCCTCATTTTTAACTCCTGTTCTAAAGTTCCACACATGATGCAGCTGGTCTGTTGGCTCATTCCTCCTCCTGCAGAGCTGTAAAAAAAAAAGCTATTCTCTTCTCTCCCTCACACTTTCCTGATCCATCGTCTTTCCCTTCTCTTATCAGCTCTCATGGAACATGTCTTTCTCCCCTTGTTGCTGATTTGTCAGATCAAGAATAATAAAGTTTTGAAAACTTTAAAAGTAGATATCGCTGAGATGAACCACACTTGATCATTAATGAAACAATAATGGGAACTATTCAGAGCAAATGTGAAAAAGAAGTGGGAAATGTTAAAAGCAGTTCTTTTGTATTTTGTAGATCAATGTAACTGGCACAGAATTTCAGTAGTCCCAATCTCTCTGAATATCTAGTATTAACAGTGGGACAAAACATTGATACATCAATATACCATCGTCGTGACTCAAGTCAAAATTGTCAAATCACTGGTTTCAATTATTGATATTTTATTTAAAAAATAGCATGCTGCTTCAAACAGCAGCACGACTTGACTTCTCATGGTGAAGCCTCTGACATGAATGAGGGTATTATGACTGGAAGTTAATAGGCCAAAAAAGAAGTTGAGGGCAAGATAAAAGAAAAAGAGGAAGACAGTGATGAAAAGAAGTTAAGAGGTGAAAATGACACCAAATTGCAGTGAATGAAAACATGAATCCTGCTCGCCATCTTCATGGGGCATTTTGTATGATTTAGTTAATCAGATATCATGATGTACCACTACATGGTTAGCTTGGTATATCTCAACTAGTGCAGTGTCACAAAATGGTATCTTGGTACTATTCTTATTGTGGGCCACGTTTAATGTATCCTCCTATGAATAACCCGCGGCAACCCTATTGTCTTGTCAAATTAGCAGTGTTTTGAACACAAACCAAATCTGTGTTTCATTGTAGCTTTATTTTGTTTCTTATACACCAACTTTGTGTGCTGTGGTTCAGACAAGTATGAGTTTATATTTATATGAATAATGGTTAATATAGTATGGTCACCACAGTCAGCCATCATGCATTTATTTCTGCTCTAAAGGAGGAACCTGCACTATATAAACTCCATCATTGGAGACAAAACAGGTATTTATTTTTCTAATTGTACCATTATAATGAGGCTTTAAAAGGCCTCCCTAGATGACCTTGAACCCAGGTTTCATCATGTGTCAAATGCCTCAACCTATTAAAAGCCAATTCTACTGACTCAAACGGTTATAACACAATGCAATAGTTTCGAGCAAGAGCAGGAAGGAAGAATTAGCAACACATCCTCAGCACAAGAAGGCCTGGCCAAGGTTGCCATATCGTAACACATTAGACATCCGTTTATTCAATTAGGCCTGGTTATTTTACACCACCAAGGCTTCATGTGCCTTTCCAGCCTCTCTAGCTCCCTTATATTAAGTCCATGCTTGTCCACATGGACAGCCAACAATAATGATATAACTTGCACTGATTTCTGTAAAAGGTGAAGTCATTTCCATGCATTCAAGGCTAAAGATGTGCCTCTCCTCAGCATGCTCTTTTGACCTCGCTGAGGATACTCTTGCTGAGTGTTGCAGACAGATAAGAATGCATCAGTGGTTTGTGGTTGGTGGACCACAGCTCTTCTGGCACAGTTTAAATCCAGTGTCTCTGCACTCTCACAGAGAGACGCACAACTGTGGCCATGCTTACCCCGACATAAAAGGATGAGCCTAATTAAAACATCTTAATTACAAAACAAGATACAGCCGTGCTCAAGTGGGGCAAACGTCCAAGAATTCATGAAAAACACTTTAACCAATCCCCTGAGGACAACTGCTGGCATCAATAACTATCCTCAAAAATAACAAGGACAGATTTTTGTTCTTTCTTGATGCTTTGAAAAGTTTTATAGCCATTTATGTGTCAATAATCTGTTACAAATAGGCTTTAAAAGAGGGTAAATATGTTGTTGTGGTTGAAGTTATATTTGCAAACACCTGCCTGCAGGACACAGGCTGAGCAGTCCCTATCACATGTCTCTATGTCACATGAAGGAAGTTTGACTTTCTGTTGAGAAATGTATGCTATTCAGTGATTGACACAGGGTTTGATAATGACAAAATAGCAGCCCATACTCCTTTTGAAGCTGTGAACACATAAAGCACTACGGGATGTCTTTTATCACAAACAAACCAATCTTGAGGTTACAAAAGACGAAGCGATGAGTCAAAGACACGAATGGTTTGATTTGTGCCAGGCGATTCATGGTCCTGTCAAAGTGATTAGTGGAATTTTTAACCAAGCTTGGAACAAGGCTGTCTGCTTTGTTTGATTTCCTGCTTTCCAGACATGTGTTTTTCCGTCGGTATGTACCCTCAAATACAACTATAGTTTTTAAATAAATTGCCAGCGCAGCAAACATTACATGATTCTTTGAGGAAGATCTAATGAGGGCTGTTACAGGCTTACATAGAGGACAGAAGCAGAAATGCATATAAAATGTAGTATGATCATCCACCTGGGAATGAGGCCACCAGTCACATAAAATTAAAGAGAAACAAGGAAAAAAAACAAGACTATTTAGTCTGCCACATCACTTCCCAAGGTCTTATTGATAACATAGAACACCACTGCACTCACCACAGCCTTATTTGTAACAGAGCTGGAGGGTAAGGTTGTTGCCAGAGTATGTTTCTGTGAGTCCATAACTCCCCTTTGTTTAGGCAGTGACAGTCATGTTTCTGGTTTACTTATATATAATTAGAGTTCACTTTCATGTAGTGATGTGGCAGGTTCTTTATCCATTAAAAAATGTGTCACATTACACAGGCCAAACCAAAATTCTCAGTTTGTTATAGTCGTTTTCACATCTGCACTCCGGATAATATCTAGATAATTGCAGGAGGACTTCTCCGGAGATTCTCCAGACCTAGCTGTTCACATATGCTCCTCACAGCGGGGACTTTCCCTGTCGGGGGGGGGAGCAGAGAAGTAGTGGCCGAAGCAACAGAGTCCGCTACACAACGTTATAATGAGAATATTTGCCTTTATATCAATGCTACGTGTAATCCAATGGAATGACAACATCCACAAAAGAGAGGAGAACAACATACTGAAGAACAGAAAACAGAATGCAGCCGTTTAATTACGTGCATGGAGATGATAGTGGTCGCGTGCAGAAACTTTAGGCAGTCACTGTATATAAACGCCATTCTCTTCCCATTGGCTCGAGGTGAGCTGGAGTTGAAATCTCCGGAGTATATTCGGCCACGTTCAGACATCAGCTCACTCGGATATTCTGCGGATGAAATACTAGGGGTCTGGCCGGAGAAACTCCGGGTAAAGTCTGCGCATATAGCCTAAAGCGCCTCTGGGTAGCCAAATCTCCGGAGTTTTTCAGGAGATTTCTGTATGTGAAAAGGGTTAGTGTAACAAAATCTATTCATTATCAATGTCTACTGTTGGTCAGATTAGACGGGAAGAAATAGTCCATCATATTGGAATAAATGCTTATTTGCTGACATGCCATGAGTTGGATAAAAATATTGAAAACACGTATTTCTCGTATTTGACTGTCTGTTTTCTTACATTTCTCCGACAGCTTGTCACAAAAACTGAAAATAGAGTGGATCAGAACATAGAAACAGACATTACCAAGTTCATCTACCAGCTCCTGCGAAACACACTCTCTGTATTCATAACAAAACCTTAGGCAGAAAAACAAGAGGTTGTAGGAGGACCGGGAGCAGTGACTTCCTGACATACTTTTGGCACGTTGCACTTGCCAGTTATTCAAAAAGAAATTTCAGGAAGTGACTATCCCAGCCAAGAAAATCATAAAAGAAAATAATAGATTAGTTTCCTTTGGACAGAGCCAGTCCAGCTGCAGCCTTCTGCTGTTGTGGCATAGCATTACTGCTGTTACCTCTTATACTCAATTTCTAATTTCTTAATGACATAAAAAGTTGTTGGTCAGTGCCTTCTGAAAAATCATGAATTGTATTGCCTGCACAAATTGATTTATGATTCACCCATGGGATTTTTGTTGTTCAAGTCATGAAATGTATGTTTGCACCTCAGCACTCCAATACACAATTTCTAGGAGTAGTAAATTTCACCCATCCTAATTTATACAAAAATAGATGTGGGCGGTATTGGAAAATCAATCATAGGAGTTAATGGCAAACTGATGCTGAAGACCATAATATCCTGCATATCGAGCACCTTTCACATTGTACCAAAGGTCATATGACTAACAATTATCTTTATACATTGATGCATTTCTTCTTGTGCGGGGCCAGATCATGTTAGTCCAGAGGTTCCCTCTCTTCACATGCATTTCCAAGCACCCATTGCCATCCCTGGCCAGGTGGGATTTATAAACCAGTAATGAGCTCTAGGTCACATCTACACCATGTCTCCTCCCAGTGGGCATGCCTAGAAAATCTCCAGGGAGGCTCCCAGGAGGCATCCTGATCAGAGGCCTGAACACCCTCAACTGGCTCCTTGGACATGAAGAAGCAACAGCTCTAATCCAGATGTTTGTGCTTCACTCTTCTTTTAGGCTGAGCCCGCCCACCCTGCAGAGTGAACTTATTTTAGCTTTTACTCGTGACTATATGTGAGGGCACTTTACCCTCACTTGTAAACAAGACCACAATATACGGCAGTCTGAATATGGCTGGAATAAGACTGGATGCATGCACCACCCAGTAACCCTGCTAGACAAATTTTAATCCCAACTGTAAATGGACTTGAGTTTATATAACTTCTGACTACTCAAAGCACTTTCACACTGCCTGTCACACCCACCCATTCATACCCTTTCACACACTGATACATAGTATCTTCAGAAGAAACTAATCCCATTCATACACTGCCACAGCGGGAGCAATTCAGGGTTAAGTGTCTTGCCCAAGGACACGTTGGACACGTTGGACACGTTGGACACGGAACCCTTGACCTTCTGGTTGAGAGGCGACAACTCTACCAACTGATCCACAGCCGCCCTAGCTGTAGCTCTTGAGAATCATCTGTGACCCTCTACAAATGAAAAACGTAGAGCTTCTACAATCTCTGCTTCCTCCAAAGAGGACATGTAGTTGGGTCAAGGAGTACCTCAAAGTGTTCTTTTTACCTCTCATCAATATCCCCACTCTGGCTCAACAGTGCTGCCCCCTTGCTGTATACTGTCTGAGACAAGCTCTACTTTCACTTCCTGAGTTGTCTATACTGTTGTCATTGAATTTCCGTTTGTTGAATATGTCCCTTTAATCCTCCTTTTCCCCTTCCTAGGTCTAACCTTTTAGCATGCTTGTAGGCCTTCCTTTGTTTCATGTCAACTGACTTGTTGTGTTAAATATGGACAATAACCCTGACTTTAGTGCAAATAGAGTAAGACAATAGGGAAGTTGTATATGAATAGTTTCAGACAAGCAACCAATATTCCATCGTGTATCTTCATCCTTTAAATACATCATAAGAGCCACAGTAAATAAGTACAGTAATATGCTGTAAATCTATGGGTTGTATGTCAGGTCAGAACATGGTTCCACAATATTAATCTTTTCTTGCAGAATTTGAATTCTGAGTAGATTCCTGCATGTCAGGAGAGGCAAGGCAGAGGAAAGACTAGAGAACAGCTTTTACAAGGAGATGATGGCTCCCAAATGAGTCCTGCTTTATTTATTTAATGTGGCTTTGAACTAGCAATACCAACGACAGACAAAGACCGCCTCAGAAACCCTTTTCACACATACGGAAATCTCCTGAAAAACTCCGGAAATTTGGCTACCTGGAGGTTATTTAGGCTATGTGTGAACGCAAACAGCCTCATTTTTCGCACAAACTTTACCTGGAGTTTATCTGGCCAGACCCCTAGTATTTTATCCGCAGAATATCCGAGTGAGCTGATGTGAGAACGCGGCCGAATATACTCTGGAGATTTCAATTTCAGCCAATGAAAAGAGAATGAAGTTTATATAGCGACCAGCTAAAGTGTCTGCCCACTACGATCTCCGTGCACGTAATTAAACGGCTGCATTATGTTTTCTGTTCGTCAGTATGTTGTTCTCCTCTCTTTTGTGGATGTTGGATTACACATAGCATTGATATAAAGACAAATATTTTCATTATAACGTTGTGTAGCAGACTCTGTTGCTACGGCCGCTACTTCCGCGTTGTTTATTTACGTCACGTCTTACGTCGGGAAATCCCCCGAGCCCCCCTCCCCTCTGACAGGGAAAGTCCCCCGCTGTGAGGAGCATATGTGAACGGCTAGGTCGGGAGAATCTCCGGAGAAGTCCTCCTGCAAATATCTAGATATTATCTGGAGTGCATATGTGAAAACGGCTGGAGAGACTGTAATGGCCATCCCCATTACCATAAAATATGTACAATTGGCACATCTGTTAACCTTAGATTGTTTTCAGTCAATCAATGTATTTCCATTTTTGAGCAACTTGTATTGCTCTGTTCAGTAGGCTAACATGTTCAATAATGGGAACCAGATTAGTCATCTTCTAGTACCTTCTAGTTTCATGTGTCAATTCAATTCAACCTCCATTTAGCTTTTCTGTGTGTGTGTGTGTGTGTGTGTGTGTGTGTGTGTGTGTGTGTGTGTGTGTGTGCGTGCGTGTGTGCGTGCGCGTGTTTATGTGCGTGTGTGTGTGTGTGGGTGCGTGCACATGCTTCTGAATGAAGGGTGTGTATAATTGTGCACATCTATCTACAGGGGCAAGGCCAGTTTTAGTCCCTTGGGTGCTCTCAATCCTAGGTGCCATATTTTTCCATAACATCTTGTATTTCTTGCAATAGTATGACCTACCATATGGCTCAGCTCTTCTCCACTTATGAGCTCATCTCAAGTCAACTCACAGCTTTCACAGTCCCAGTCATTGGAGCATTCATGTTTTGGTGTCCCACATGCATACGCGCGCACACACACGCACGCACGCACGCACACACACACACACAAAGACACACTATCTCCCTGAGAAAGACAACACAGTAAACTATATTGTTTATAGTGATAGGCATTCATGCTCTTTGAAGATGTGACCTCAACTTAAACTCTAATTTTGCTCACCATTTATCAGCCAAATGGTCATTTTCTTTATTTTTGTCTTTGGTCATGAGGAGATTAAGGGCTTTTCAGACGGACATTTAACACAGTTTTAAGGGCACTACTGGAAAACTTTCTTTTTTAACCTGTGGCTTGTGCACATTAATGTACTGTTTAGTTCAGTCGTCCAATTTGCACTGAGTCCTTTATCTCTATGTTATTGTAGATTGTCTCTGTAGCCTAAGCAGAGAGATGCTTATAAACCAACAAGCCTAGCAATAGTTTTTATGCTTACAAGCAAAAGAAGAAGAATATATTTAGTCTGAAATTGCACTCTTTTTCTTTTAAAAGAAAAAAGGACGCTGCATGTGCAAAAAGAACATGATGCTCATAACAGAAGAGGAGCCGCTTGTGTTCTGCAGAGCACATCTGGACTTTCCTCAAATTAAACATCCTGAATGTGACCTGAGCTGGAAACGATTTGTTCACCGGTGGTGTCGTCACTCCTGCCAAGAGGCGAGCAATGGGTGATGATCCCTGTGAAAGGATATGTCGAGTATACAGTGTTCCTCCAGTCTTCAGATTGGTTGTGTAGTAGTAAGATACATGGTTGTGTTTGAAGATGTAATCTCCCATTTGATTTCCATTCAGTGGGCAGGATGGGAGGGTGCTGGTCCCCGTTCCCCTGGGCTTCCACATCCACCCCATATCAGGGTCAGGCAGACTCTGTTATAAACACTGATGAAAACTCTGTAAATGCTTTCCCAGCTAAAAGCCTATATGCTGACAGCACTCAACAGCATGGATTGACAGTAAAGAAGACAAGACTGAATTAAGACTGAAGTCCATAACATACATCTGTTGTGATTTTAGCTGCTCACTTTTTGTATCTTGGCAGATCTTTTGTTCAAACTCTTTCAGCTGCAAAGGACATACAGAAATAATTTGATCATGCTTTATGTCTTTACGTCTTTCAGCTCTTTATTTAAGGGTCTCTATATCTGCAAAAGAGAATATAGTATATATAGTATTAACATCAAAGCATGTGGCGAACAAAAGTGCTTATGTCAGCATCTAAAACAGATGTCACAGGTTCAGAGGTCACTGTACAGTTGATTTCTGCAGTTTTATAACAACCAGATAGAGAAGAGAAGAGCAGACCAGAGTCAGTATCTGCAGCCCCACATGGAGCCTGTATGGAAAATAGTTGGTCTACCTCACTGATTGCGTTACAGCAAACAATAACACAAGAATTAAATGTGCGGTTACATCGGGCAGCATTCTTTTCCCCCAATTTTCCTGATTGAAAAAAAATGACTCTCATTTTTGTAATGTTTGATCTCCGAAACAGAGTTATTGTGATGTTGCGGGCTTAAATGTTATGTGCAAAATAATCGGGTTTTGGGTTTTTTTTTTAACAGGAAATCATGGAGACCTCTTGGCGTTTGATGACACCATACTACAAGTGTGGGGAAAACAAATCTGTGGAAGAGCCCTGAAATTAACATGCGACAACTGTAATTAAGGAAAATGTCACAATAATGGTGCCTCTCCCTCACCAGACTCCAGCAGACTTGACTCTTACGTTTTAAGGAAGCACAGCAAGCTACAGTCTTAGGGGGAACTTTGGGCTAGCTCACCCTTTACCCTGTAGGGCATCTGGTGGCTGCCTTATCAGATTAAAACAAGACTAAAGGAATCATCACGGTTAAAAAGGTTTAAACTAATGAGATGGAAATGATGTTATTAGATCCATCTGTTGCTCATTTGATGGCCCAGTCCTGGTGTAGTAACTTGGGATCTGCGGGCTGTAAGTAGGGGGGTTAGAGAGAAAATGCTGCAAGATTCTGTGCTGCAGCTCTATTGTTTTTAAAAAATTCATTGTTTTCACTGAGCTTGTCAAGCTATATTCTGAACTGTATACTTCATGAAGGGTTTATAGGACATGGACTCTGATGAAGAACAGCAGTGTCTTCTCTGCCGGCGTGGCCTTTCTCAGAAGTCTTGACTTGGAAAGCAAGTCAAGACTTATCAAATATAAATCTTTTATTTTTTTTTATTATTTTCCTCAAAGCCAACTCCAGAATAAGGAACGACATGTTTATGCTTGTGTCATTTCAATATGATACAATTATATGCCGGCTTTACTGAAATACCCCCTTATTTCAACGACGCTGAAGGAATTTGGCTGCAGACTCGCAAAGTTCTACTGCGAGGAATCAGTGGGTGAGTTTGAATTGTTTTGCTGCGGTTTTGAGGTAATTCTCAAGTTTAGTACTACAAAATGACAGGGGTTTTAATTCTGGATTCATGGTTCAACTTTCTGCGCTGTGGTTTTTTTTTTTTTTTTTTTTAAATGAATAAATACCAAGGCCCTTGGAGTCGAGAAACAATCGAAATGTTTGTGATTGTTAGCTAAGATGTAAAATGGGAGGCCTGCAGTTTAAGCCCACTTCTGTTCTCAGTGACCTCTGTGAATGGCTGCCTGCTATTTTGGGCTTTTAAGACCTGTCAGAATTGAGAGACTCTTGATGAATTGAACGGTTTCTTTAGATTTTGGAAATGAGGCGTAAAACCCCGTCAAGAGTTGTATGTAACTGTTTCTAAATGAATTGAGCTAATATAAAAACTGAGGACATTGGATCAAACAGATGTGTCAAAACCTCTAAATTCATGAGTGTGCCTGAAAGCCGTGTACCCAGTTTTGCGTGAAAGATCTTTTTATATCATTCTGTGAAGTTAAACACAATGAACATGCAATCCATCATATTAGATTACAAACACTGTCTTTAAAGTTTTTGCACGATTCCTCTCAAGCTGTCATGTTTTCAGTTTGATCTGTAGTGATGGTAAAGCGTACATAGATTGTCTGGTAAATATGCTGTTGCTTTGCCTTAAGACTCAGCACACAGCTGGTTGAAACCTTAAAGCAATTCTATGTACAGAATGCATTTCAGTTTGAAGTGGTCAACCTTTCTACTAAGAGCAATATTTTTCTCAGCCATTCCATATGTAAGTCAGCAGTTCAATTAGTGATTCTTCCCTTGCACCTTTCCTTTTTTATTCACGCATTTTTAGTAATGATCTCTATCATTAAACTGAACAATTTTCCACTTATCCTGCCAAAAGATTTCCTCTTTTCTCTTTTCCACTTCCTCTTACTTCCTTTTCTTTTCTCACCCAAAACCGAAACTTCCTGGAGCATGTGAAGTGGATATAAGGATCGCCGTTGTTGTTGTTGTTGTTGTTGTTGTTGTTGTTGTTGTTGTTGTTGTTGTTCCTGTTCCTGGAGGCCGTCAAAATAAAGTCAAAAAGTAAGAAATTTGACAATTATTCCTATAAGATGAGTCTGTTGTTGTCTATCTTTAGGCTAAATGAATGAAAAGACGAAAGGAAGAAGAGAAACCTGATAACTTAAAAAAAAAATAGACTAGACTTTTATTTAAAGGAAAAGACTTTCTCAAACATAAAAAGGTGTTGCTAATTGCTATGGGTCGAACCCATAAAAAGGTTTTATGGGTCGAAGTAATTTTGTCCACAGCAGGACAACAAAATGAATGAATTATTTGTTGAGGTCCATACAGTATATGAATCCACTTTATTTGTGTCTCTTCCCTCGGGCCATGTAGAGAGCAGAGCAGTTGCAGATGGCTCATTTCAGGAAACCACGGGACCAAAAGAGATCCCTCTCTGCTGTGCATTTAGTATACAAACTACAAAGGCAGGCTGCGGTCAGCACACTCTTGTGAAGGGGCTAAAATAGTGTCAGCAGGATGTCCAACAGACTGCAGAGAGCAGAGCAGAAAGCAACATGTGAAGGAGAAGCCTTCAAATTAAACATTTTTTTAATCAACTGTGTAATGTCGTGTTTTCTTACATTGTTGTGTTTTGAGAAAAGTCATGTTTTTTTAAAGCTACATCATACTGTATGAAATGTTCTGTTGTTGTGTTTTGACCCTCTGGGCCACCATAGTAAACAACCAACTTATAGGGAGAACATCATATGCCGTTTTGGTGCATTTGGTCAATTCTGAATACATGTATATTGTATTGTTTTATTGATGATATGATAGATATCAAATCAATGTAAAAATGTTGCTTGATTAAATTATTATTGATCTGCCATGAAATCAATTTGTTTACAATACTTTTTTTTTCATAGTTACCATCCCATCATCCTCACACTATCACGATTGAGTCCCACATACTCTTCAACTGTAGCATAGTGGGGTGTACTGACATTTTAACACAACGACAAATATTGTAGGAAAAAAAGTGTTTTTCTGTAAAAGACAGAAAAGTAATAATGTTAACATTAAGGTGATTACTCCCACATGTTTCTTTATTTACCAAATGTATTTGGTATCACTTGTGAATTGGCTTCTTGCAGCAGCTGATTTCATTTACAGATTTATGAAAGTCTCCTTTCACATTAAACCGTGCGTAAAGTAGGCGACTTGCTGTTCATTACATTTGTAATACACTATGGAGGCTTTAATTCACCTCACTTTTTTCCTCCAACAATCCATCCAGTCGCTGCTTTCTCTGAGCCACAAATTGTGCAGAAATTGAACTTACCATTCCACACTGATCACACACCAGAGCAGATCTGACCACTATTAGTTGATTGTGTTACGGCTCTTTGGTGTGATAATCAACGTTTGACCTCTCCAAAGTGTTATTAGAGATGAGGCTTGTAGGCGACTTATAAGTAATAGTTACTCTTTTGTGTCTAATGTTAAAAACAGAGCTCCTGTTCCTCCTACACAGGCAACAATGTCGCTCTCTACCTCTAATAACCTTGAGAAATCACACGCTGATTTTGTCTTTTAGCATTTTTTGTCATGTCAAAGGTAGCATTCCAGCAATATTAAAACATTCTTGTACGGCTTTTCTAGCCCTTACCTTAAAGTATGTGTTTATCATAATTTGCCATATGAGAGGGATGTTATGATTTCGTCCCACTGAACTTTGACTCCCCCATACCTTGAAAACACACGGTTGTTAACCTTCTTGTTTTTTTAAGCATCTAAACACACAATGAAGTGTTTAAGTGTGTTTGTATTACTATCTTAAAGCATTATCTCTTTACTTACTTGGGTCTGTCATGAAGCGTGGATTCTTGCAGAACTATTACAACAGGTATTTTTGTTCATATATTGTAAGCTAAATGGTAAATCATGCTATTTCACCATGTCTGGATTAGATTTTATCCTGTTAGATCCTTGACCCCGATTACTCAACTGCATACCAAGTTGAATTTAACAGCAATGCTGTAACTCAGGTTAAATTACCATCCTAACATTTGACCAGAGGTGTGGCAGAATTAAAGTCCCGGGGGCAACTCGAATGAGGTGAGAACAAACACCAAATTAATGCATGATTTGTAACCTCCGTTATGGAACACCTATGCTTCAACTGAATCGAAGCTGAACCTGGGATGACCTAAGTGGGAGTAAATGGGAAAAACAGCACAGAATCAGCAGAGTAGACCAAGTGGGCTTTCCCCAGCGTGTGTAGGCTCCTGTAATAAGAAGCATGAAAACACATTAATATTCTTAAGTAGGACGGCACATTCTGCCTGAACTGGACGTGAAGCTGCCCCACGAAGGCAATAGCAGAACATTGAAAAACTGACACAAAGTCAATGTCATCTTTCAGTGGTCTAACTTTCTGTGACTGTCTTTACTCTTTAAATGCAATAGAGTATTGTTTTTTTTATTTTAAATGTATCAATATGAAGGTCTCCCCTTACAACAGAGAAATCCTTTCTAAAGAACCAAATTTCCTTCATAGACTTGTGCTTTCACTGTTGTATCTATCTGAGGAATGCCATCTGACATTGACTATTTCCTGTACCTCTGAAGCCATCCATTCCTCAACAGAAATGTACGTAGAAGAAGTGGCACAGAGGGGTATCAAGAGCCAAAGGCCTATGAACAGCAAAGTGCATAGGCCTATTTTCATAAAAAATATCATTAAGAGAATTAATATTGATATATAAGTCTCCATCTTTGTCACAGAAGCCCTGTTTACTCCTGACATTACCTTGCAGTGTTTGGATCACAGGTGGAAAGCCTTAAAGGTAAAGTTGGTAGCATTAAACATAGACATCTACAAATGTAATGCTGCTCAATCACCACTTATGCGCATCCATACATGTATGACTGTATCTGCAGAAACCCTGTCCTCCACCTGTGTTTTGATGTTTTAGTTGACTCGGGACAAGAAACAAGGAGAAATGCCTGGCTGGTTAAGCCTTCCATTTCACCCACTTTCGGGCACTTGAAGGACCAATATGTAAGATATCTTCTGGATTTATTCATAAAATGACCTTACTTTATCATTAGACATTAGGGAAACATACTATGTTGAAGTGCTGGCTTCTCTGAAAACAGCGCAGTAGTCAGTATGCCCTCCTTTAAAGTTTTGTTGGCCTGCACGGTCGCTTCTGGTAGTGATGAGCCCAAGAGGAGGGGCATTTGAATGATGTGTTTACAAGCTGCAGCAAACATTGCTATTGACTCTAACTTTAAATAAAGGTATTACTGCAACCAGGACACATACAGGACCCACTGACATTGGATCACTCAGACCCCAAAATGAGGTGCTCTGGAACCTCACTGTCGCCCTGCATCACAGGAGATGCCTTCTCAAATCCTGTTCTCAGCAGAAGTCCAACAACAATCAAAGAAGGAGAGGTCCCCCTAGTAGTACTGACCTATTAGCGCACCAATGACATTGTATTAAACTCAGACCAAAAACCCCATTACAAACTACTGAGCAACAAACAACAAAGAAGTGAAATGAATTCACGGAGAGCAAAAGAGACAAGCTGAGTTTGTGTTGTACATTAAGGCCCAACGAGCCAAGCAAACACAAACTCCACTCCTGTCGCTACAGATCCATTTAGGAAGGGGGATACTGAAAGAGATCAGGGGAGAAGGGGTATGAGGCTTGATGGAAGAAATCCCAGCTCACGATCAGACATTTGAAAACAGCTTACCGAAAAAGCCAAAGACTTCAACAATAAGTGTAGGAAAGGATATGCTTTCAGTTGTATGCATACCACCCTCTTCCTGTCCCATCAAGGATGACTGGACTCAGGGCTGGATTGTACTGAAGATGAGGCTCTTCACAAGACACGACTAGTCAGAAGACATCAAAGTTTAAGCCTTCTGCAGAGCCATATGCAGTAGTAATGATATACAGTAGAGGTCCCAGATGCCCAACCTACCACTCTGAGATTATTTGAACTTTGTGGCTGGCTGAATCGTCTCAGCTGTCTCTGTCCATTACTCCTGAAAAAGCATGCACGTCATAATTTTTAGTTTTAGAGCAAGGCTCCCTGTGGTTTATCCATATTATGAAAAACAGCTCAATCAATTCCTTGTACTTTAGAAGGAAGCAATACATAAACTATATTATTTTTCATTGAGATTGTCTTGTTTTCCTGCGAAGAAAAATATATGCCACAAATCTTAGCTGAAAGATCATTTTTAGGAAAGACAAAGGGGCTCGAGATTTTTCTTCATCTCTTTTACTAAACTCATAAAAGGTACAACTTCCCACAAAATAAGGTTTACTCAAGTGTTTATGCGTGTGTGTGTGTGTGTGTGTGTGTGTGTGTGTGTATGTGTGTGTGTGTGTGTGTGTGTGTGTGTGTGTGTGTGTGTGTGTGTGTGTATGTGTGTGTGTGTGTGTGTGTGTGTGTGTGTGTGTGTGTGCGTGTGTGTGTGTGTGTGTGTGTGTGTGTGTGTGTACATATTTTTGGCTTTCTACAGCGTGCATTGTATGCTGTCAGTCAAAGCCGTCACACTCATTACTTGGTGCCATTCACCCTGCTGGGTTAAAACCATAATACGATTATTAAATCATTAAATGAGATTTGGAGAAAAATAATTTCTTTGTTAAGAGATAATCCTTAATGGCTTCTGAGAGATTAGGTTGAGACAGACAATGAACTCTAACCAGTGAAACTGACCCTGTTTGGCTGCCCCCCACCTAATAAAAATAACATTACATGTGGCACCTATGAAGTCTCTTCTTCAGTAGTTTGAATGGAACAGTATAGAGAAGGTAAAAATTCAAATGTTCTCCAGTAAAGAGGAAGCATATATATACAATTTTACATTAACATTGATTAAAGATTTGTATCTGCAGAGAAGACACAGTCATGTGGTATGGCACAGAAGAAAAAAACAACACTTTTTTTTTTTACCTTTATCCATCTATGATTTAGTCAACTAATCCAGCTGTTGTATGGGTGCACATTGCTGCAGGTCTGTCCGTTATAGCAAGCCTGCAGACAGGCAACAGCACAGCCAGCATTTTACCTGACAGCCATAAAACAGTTCTAACCCTTAATTCTATATCCAGTATGACAAAGAACTAGATGGATCCCAGGAGAAGCAGGTCTTACTGTTAAGTGATGTGTGGGGTGTGGATATAGACCCCTGCTCAAAAGTGAAATGGTGGACAGTCCTTGAATTTATTTGTCATATAATGTCTCCATCAATAAGCTATAAAGCATCAGTTTGGAGAATTCTAAGGCAAAATGCTTCTTTAATATCAAGTTTTTTCTAGTGCCAGCTACATTTTCTGATTTTGCAATTCATCCCTAGATACCATAACTTTTGTGCAACTGGACATTTCAATGTCACATGCATTGCAAATTTCACATGTTCATGCATTGGAATCCAACACGTGATGAAAAGCCACATGTGCATTGGATTAACATGTTGGTCCTCATATGTGAGAAAGCCTATACAGCCCTTATTAAACATGTCTGTTTGGTGCTGCGAGTAACAGCTGGAGAGAGCGAGAGAACTTGAGGACCGTGCCTGTCGTATTCAGTGAGGAATTTTAAATAAATGTGTGTTTTCAACAGAGGACAACTGATAATCCTACCCCTCCCTATCCATCCCCTCGTCCCTGCCTTTTTTTCTGCGCTCAGTTTGTCCCTCCAGCTGTGCTCTGTCCACTTTTAAAGTCAGGTGGTTAAAGAAGGGTGTCCGAGACTGATTAGGTCATCATGCAGTCTTTCTGTCAAGCATGTGGTGCCAAGTGAAAGTCAAGTAGTGGATTAAGACTGTAAACTGATGACATCAGGACCCTGAGAAACAAGATCACTACTACACAATTCATAATCACAGTGAGTCACACTGGAAGAGGTGGACTGTACACTTTATACCCCAAATAGATCCCAACGCCCTCCAACTTCATCAATCACAAGCCCTGACGTCCACAGAGTGCTCTGAACATAATCATGTTATGAAAGGATATCTGCCCTTCTACGAAGTGTTAGTGGAGGAAGAATGACTCACTGAGCTCAGTCTATTGTAAACAAAGGATTTTGTGGAACTGTTGAGAGCTTTCAGGAGAGAGGGCCACTAAGTTTAGGTCTTCTTGAGTTTGCTTAATGCCACATTAGTAACCCGGCTTCAAAACACCTTTGATGACTTCTTCTTCCTCCTTCGGCTCTTCACTCTGAGGTCTGACTTTTTGGTCTCTGGCATGAAGTCTATTGTTGCCATTCCACAGAGAGTTAGGGAATCTTGTAGGATTTCAGATTTTAGGAGAGACCCGCTGACAGCTGCTGTACTACTTGGGCAGAGGCCAGACCCCTATCTTGTGGTCTGTGAAAGCTCCTCCAAAGACCTAATTGCACTTCAGATGTTGAGCGTTGTTTTCACTCAGCTCTATTCCAATGTAAACTTGCCCAGGACTATTCAAAAAGCCCATAAACAGAAACACCTCCCTTCTCTTCCTCCCTATTAGAGCTTTCACCACCTGTAGTCTGCTTTCTAGCATCAAAGAGGGTGGGCATGTGACATAGGTTGTGTGCAATCTGTGTGTATTTGTGAACAGTTGTACATACATGCCTGCAGGCCCAACAGAGACTTGTGTTATTTTGTTTACAATCATTCCTGGAAGTCCAAATGCTCCCATGCTGAAAGAACTAATAAGTGTGCAGCCACAGAAATTGTACCTAGTCTCCCAGGGAAGCATGAGCTGCAGGCTGGCTTTTAACTTTGACTCATATTCTGCGCATACACACACACAAACACACACGCACGCGTGCAACTGTGATCACAGTACAGAAGATATTTAGAAGGCTATATCTGTCTATCAGTGTATCCTGAAAAACTTCAACAACTACAATTCTTGAAGGATTCCCTTGAATTTTTTTGCACAGACATATTATATAGGGAACCTAATGACTAATTCCTACGGCCAGTCTGTGGGCGCTGCCGTCTTGCGGTGGCGTCTTTACTGCCTGCTTACTCTGAAAGCAGCTTTGACAGTTGGATTGAAAGCATCAAACAGCTGCAGATGAAAGTACTTACTGCACATTCTTCCTGAGCTGTATGGGAGGCTGCCCCACAAAGGCAATAGCAGAACTTAAAAATTGACCCAAATTTACAACAACAATCTGATTGCATAACAGAGAAATTAAGAAAAACTCAACCATTCGCAACATGATGTGTGATGAAATGCTGTGTAATATATAACGTCATTCTACAAGCTAGTTTGCTTACAGTAATCAATGAACTGCTGCATTTAATCATCACAGACTAGTTGCATTGTGAAATACATTTCTGTAGATATTCATTAAGCATTTTTTTTATTTCTTTTTGCTAATGCAGCTGGTCTGTAGTGCATACAGCTCTTGCCTGATTACGCTCGCTAATAGAGATCTGAGATAATTGTATTAATCGCCTGGTGGTGGACAACTAAATACCAGATCACTCCGAGACGGCAGAGAATGTGCACGGCCAGAGAATGTGTGTAAAGTGTCTGCTCTCATACAGTGTGTGTTGTGAACTCCCTGTTTTTTTCCCAAAGTTCAAGCTTGTCACATCTTTAAGAGAAACTGTGAATCCCACAGGTTCTTCCTGAAGTCCTTTAAGTTCTTTCAAAAGGTAAACATACAAAGTAGAGTTAAAAGGAAAGTTCACATTCAAACCCACAGCTGTTGAAGGGTGACTGACTGTAGTAATGGCGGCTTGTCAACTTCCGGTTTCCCCGCTGGATTGGCAAACTTTGGTGATCCCAGACTTTCCTTGCAGCTTGACCAAACTAGATGTTTGTGATTTTTGTGAAATGCCTTAGCAACTAACAGATTTATCTGAAGATATAGGCTACAGTATCAGCATGTTAACATTAAAAAAAAACATAAATGGTAAATATTTTAACCAGCTCAACATGTTTGCAATGTCAAGTGAGCATATTATCACGCGGACATTAGCATTGAGCTCACAGCTGTGTCCAGGCAGAATCTGACAAAGCTGAAAGCATAGCTGTAGACCACCATTAAAAAAGGGCCCTTTGTTGTTGCTGGTCTGTGATTAAATTGTAATCCCTTGTTTCATTTTTGTACAACTTTTTATACAGTATTTTTTTCATTAAGAATTATTTTCATTTTTTCTCTCACAGTGTCCATCATTTCCTCATGTGTTGTACAAAACCACGTCAGAAATGGCTTCATGACGTTAAATGGTCAATATAAATCCCTTGCTTGCTTTTCATTCTTTATAAATGGATATTGCCTTGTGATGAAAAAAAGTTTACTGCAGAACCCCCCCCCCCCCCCCCCCCCACCCCCCCCACCCCCCTTGAGAGAGCACCGAGTAAAACGAGAGTTTGAAAGCTCCACGATTACAGTATGTATCTCTTTGAAATCCTAGACCAGGCTCGGCTACTTCATTCAAGCTTTCCGCTCCCTGTTGGTCTTTTATCTGATCTGGAGGGGAAGTGAAGTTTACACTGCTGATAGCCTCTCTGAATGATCCTGCTTGCGCACAACTCAGGAAGAGTGACTCTGATGACCTCAATGACCGTCCATTGAGAACACACACATACACACGCAGCTGTACACACTGTACACACTGCTTCATTGAGAAACTGGGGAAAAGAGCAGTTCACTGTAGATGGTGGCCATCTGCAGCAGTTCAGGGCAGAGGAGTTCCTTTTAGAATATTTTCATTACAGCTTTTTTTTTGAAGAGTAAAATGGTGATTCATTGAGAAATAGAAATTGTTATTCTTAGTTTGAAATGATGGATGTCTGTAGCAGCTATAAAGTAACTACAACAACACATTAAAGAGTTAACAGTCCACTTAAAGTTGTAGTTGCTGCTCACTGCTCCAAAAGTTTTTACTTACCTGTGACCCCTGTGCTGTAAAAATATTTTATGGAGAGTTCTGGGAAAAGTCAATGAAATGTTGTATTTAAAAGAGTTGGTGACCCTCAGCGGGGGTCACCAACTCTTTTAAATACGTCTTCATGTTATAGGCTGCACTATATGCTAAGGAAGAATTTCCTAAAACCAACAAGAACATCTCATTCTTGTAAGTGATTATATGTGCCATATATCTTGAATGTTAACATTTCAGTAACCCTTAAGAACCAACCTAATTGGTTCCATCATAAGGGAAAATGAGTGGTTACTGGTGGAAATTGAGGGGGTCTCAGTTGTTGATGGTAGTTTTGCAGTCGACAGCAGAAACTCTTGATTACAAGAGTTGGTGTGAAATTTATTGAAATGATGTTCACTGTGAAAAATGATTACCAGTCTTCACACCACCACAGGCTATAATGACCATAATGACAGAGGCAGCAGAGCTTTTTAAGCTTGTTTTTTGCTTAGTAGGATCTTGTGGGCAACACCAACCTTTTAATATTTGATCTCTTTGTATTTTTGGATGCTAGTACCACAAGCATTTATATGACTTGTTTGTTTTAAGTATATACCTGTGAATCTAAGTTAGCCTCCTTAATAGCAGTGTGTTTTGATTGTACACAACAAATGAGCTGTAATGTGCCAGCTGTTAGCATTTATCACAACATAAGTTCTTGGGGGGGGGCAGAGGCCTGCAGCGATGTGGCTCTGAGTGAGTGATGGTGATGACATGGAGGCCAACTGAGTGCAACTCATGACAAAGAGGCTGGTGATGCCTAGAAGTTCAAAAAAATCAAGCAATTCATATGAAGACCCTATTCAAACTGTTTATAGTGCATGGTCTGAAGTGCAACGGCCACTTGCATTTGAGTGTACTCGAATGTCGCCGGCTAAACAGCAGATTATCTTAATAAAAAGTAAGGTGGGCACCAAACTCATGCCCACAAAGTCTGCCCGGAACCTGGGTGTCATGATTGATGACCAGCTAACTTTTAAGGTTCAAGTAGCCTCGATTGCCCGGTCATGTCGATTTGCCCTGTACAACATGAGGAAGATCAGACCTTACCTGTCAGAACACGCTACACAGCTCCTGGTACAGGCTCTTGTGATATCACGCATCGACTATTGCAACTCTCTACTGGCAGGTCTTCCTACATACACTATCAAACCTCTGCAGATGATACAAAATGCAGCAGCACAACTGGTCTTCAACCTTCCTAAAAGAGCACATCTCACTCCGCTGTTCATCTCCTTACACTGGCTCCCAGTTACTGCTCGCATCAAATTTAAAACTCTGCTGCTCGCTTACAAAACAGCTACAAAAACATCTCCAAACATCACATCTATTTGCAAAAATTCAAAGTCCGCGGAAACGCGGCTTCTCCTACATCCTCCTGTTAGCTGCAGCATTAGCTGCATGTAACGCTCGGTTCTAGCTCCCCTCGATAAAAATTTGTCAGTCCGACGTCATTGTCAGTGTGAGATCACTGATCTACGTCCATTGGCTCGTTGTGGCAAGCCCTGCAGCTCATGTTGCACGCCCGTTAACTTCTGTAGCACGCCCACGATATGCCGTAGCCTGCGGTAGCACAGTAGTGCTAAGGTGCTAATGTTTATGCTCTCCTCGGATGGAGCCAGTGGCTGCATTCCCAATATGGTAAAAGAGGCGGGACATTTCCGAGAACCATGCTGAGCGACTGACCAGATCGGCAGACCAATCAGAGCAGACTTGGCCCACGTGGGGTCTAACAGTGTGGGCTCAGCAGAGCGTAGCTGACGGACTCAGAGCAGAGAGGGAGCAAGGAGGAGCAGTACATGAAAACAGACACTTTTTTCGGACTTTAGCCATTGTGAACGTACAAAAGTAGGTACATAGATTAAATATACGAACCCCAAAAAGGGGGCATAATATGGGCTCTTTAACTCTCTCATCCAGGTCTACACTCCCTCCCGCCCACTACACTCTGCCAATGAAAGGCGTCTGATCCAACCTTCACAGCAGGGTCCTAAGTCTCTGAATAGACTCTTCTCCTCTGTCGCCCCCCGGTGGTGGAATGAACTTCCAAACTCCATTCGATCTGCAGAGTCCCTCTGCACCTTTAAGAAAAAGCTAAAGACCCAGCTCTTTCATGGATACCTACTAACTTAATGATGATGGTTTCGATATTATTGATGATGATGATGGTAGTGACGATGGTTTTTGTTTGATAACGATGACTTATAAGATGGTTTCTATACTGATTAGAGCTCTCAAGAACTGCCCTCAATGTTGTGCTTTGCCTCTGGTCACTTCCTGTCAGCACCTGTGTGTCCAATCAGACTCAAAGCTGATCGTTTGCTCTTACTGACATTGTTCCCTTTTTTCTAGATCCTTGCTTGTGTTGTACTTACTCTCTGATGTACGTCGCTTTGGATAAAAGCGTCTGCTAAGTGAATTGTAGAATTGTAGAATTGTAGGGCTCTTAATTGTTCATACGTGTGTTTTGCTTGTATTGTATCAGTCTGTTATATAATCTTTCAATTTCAGGTTTTGCTGCACTTGGAGAATTAATAAATTTGTGTAGTACTTCAGCCAAGTTTTGGCCTATGCATGCGGGGGTCTAGCAGGAATCCAGCAGAGCTTCCTCAGGTAAAGCAGTAGAAGTCAGTACATCCCCCACTATACTTGCATCTTCAGAATGGCCACACAATGTAGAGAGCACCAAAATTATGTCAGGAAAATGCGGGAAAGGGCCTTGTCTGTCTCATGGAAAACTCTATTGACTGCATTTGAGCAAATGCTCTGACAGTTTTTTAAAATGTGTTATTCAATCTAGAAAATGTAGAGAAAAGACAGTTGTGGTACAGCTTCTGGCCACTAGGGACAGCACACAATCACCTTAGGCTTACACTACGTGGACTGGTTCACCTCTCTGCTGTCATTCACTTCACACAGGATTCAAAGATGTTCTGAGCTTGGCCTTGTTTATTTTTTTCCTCATAGTTGCTAAGAAGACTTCAAACCTGGTAAGTTATCATGTTCCTCTTTCTGTTACAGTTGAGTGACTGACCTTTTGTTGTAGGCTTGTTGGGAGCATTATCCTCAATGTTGCTAGGCCTTTTGAGTGTTTGTCTCCAGTGCCTGTCTTAAAAAGTTGAAAATGGAAAGCTCTCCAAACACAGACGAGAAAGAGTCCAGTTTATTCTACATGGTCAGCAGGGTGAAATGCCATGCTAGTCATCTAAGTTAGCGAAACGATTATCAGTTTTAGAACTGCACACAGTCAGATAGAATCTCTCTTTGAGTAAAAAAACCAAAAGCACATGAATTGAAACATTTATTAACATTTATTTAAATCTTTAAACTTTGACATGACATTTTTTTTCCAAGTTTCAAACAAACCATTGTATCTCAGGTCAAATTCTGAGGACAAAGACAGGTGTTAACAAAGCTAAGTTAGCTATAAAGTCGGCCTAAGGTTCTTGCTCATTTAAGTCAAAGCTGTTATTGAACTCAAATATTCATTGTTTTTATTGCTCATGTAGATATGTTGTTGGATATTATACACATCACATAAATACAGTGATTAGTTGATTTTATCAACAAACTGTAAAGTGTATTTTTCTATATTACTAGGCTATACTCTTTTGAATCAGCAAAACAGAGGAAATAAGTCACAGGTGTGATTAATTAATGGCCACATTATATTTAATTCATTAAACCGGCTATAAGACCCAATAGTAGCCTGACTTGATATTCAGCAATCTGAGTTACTCCTGTGCTTTTACTCTTGTAACTGTTTTTGTTTGCTGATTTATAAATGGTCAAATAATCTGGGACAGAACTCAATTATCTGGTTTACATTTAAAACCAAAAAAAGTTGTTGATACCATTTTGTGACAATGATTTGATGTAAGGGATGTCATGAGTTAGTTTGTAGGAATAAATCTGAAAATGTCGGTCTACACATTAACTAGTGAATAATAGGGCCATACATTTTGTAATAATAATTTACACTATGTGAAAGAGTTGGATATTGCAGTTGAAAAATATGTTGGACTCTTTGCCGCATATTGATTGAAAAAATAAGACATTTGAGTATTAGTTTAAGTAGACATAGTTTGATAGAAATTGTTCTGTTTCCTGTCAATGGCTCTGTGTGTATGTGTATGTTTTTTTTTTCATGAATGGGGCAGGAGACAGACTGGATAGCCAGCTCTTTGATCCTCCACATAACAAAGGCACCTACAAAGACTTCCATACTGCCTGTAGCATTGTTCTGATGAGGAGGCTATAGCACATAAAACCATTACCATTATCCCTACACAATACCTTTTCCAGCACCTACTTAAGACCTCAAATCACTAGTGTATGTGACTACGCTGCTTGCCAGTTTGCATTTTGTCACCCTGTGATCCCATGAACTTCTAAGTATACAGCACTGCCCAGATTATCTAGCTTGTGGCCCCAGGGCAGGCATTTCCTATATGGGCCCCACCTCACTGTCATGGTCACCAGACGGCTCTGCACACTGTGGAACCACTCACAAAAGTAATCGAATGGATTTGAGTATGTCAATGTGTATTTCAAACTTTGCCTACAGTATCATGCATAATAACAAAGTCAGTTAATTGGGTCATGCAATGGGGGCCCTGAGTGTGGATCCTGCATTGGCTGATGTTAACCTGTAAAACAGCCTGGGTGTAACCAGGACAAAATGAGCAACTCAGTCACTGATCATATCACATCATCCAAAGTGGATATAAGTGACCACTCATGTCACTACACAGTACACGGGAGTGGCCTCATTGTATCACCAGGGTACCTTGCATGAATGATCCCGCCCCTCGCTGGGAAGAAAGCTGCACAGGCTTGCAGCGGAGCCCATCGTAGTTGACTGTTCGAGCAGCCCACCCCTCTCTGCAGTATGCATGTTCGTCAGGGAATCCGCGAAGCGCTCACGTTCCAGCAGTGTACTTCCCCGGCCAGAGACCATCTACCAAAGAGCCGAGGATAATAAAAGTGGATGTGGCAGACAGGAGGCGGAAAGCCCGGAGTGACCGGAGGAATACACTATTACTACAGGAATACAGGCTGCCACTCTCCTCTGAACGTGGACAATCATGCATGTGCTCTTCTGGGGCTTGGGGTTCCTGCTATTCCCTGATTTCTTGAATGTGGTCGCATCTACGGGGAAATTGCTTTTGAACTCAAGCACAGGTAATGTATGCCGCTATGACAACCCGAGCATTTTTTTCTGTCAGGAAGTTGTTTTCTTACACGGAGGGCAGAGAATGAATGAGTTTTGAATGGAGCCAAGCACATGAGTTGCAGCACTTTCTAGTACCTAAAGTCCACTATCTTCTACTTGCACAGCTAAAAAAAAACAGCCTGAGAAGGAATACATTAACAATCATAATCAATCTATTCACACACCTGCGTTCTTTGCTTTTTTTTACTGATGCTACTGGACTACAGAATACTTAATAATGCCATTCATCTGCTTCTATTCCTCAGTAAAAGACCAGATCGGCGTTTATGAGATTGTAACACCGGTGCGGGTGAATGAAGCCGGTGACAAGTTTCCAACCAGTGTGCACTTCAAGAGAAAAAGACGAAGTTTGGACGACAGCACTGGGAATACTACGGATCACTGGGCCTCGCCAAATATTCACTACAGGATATCTGCTTTTGGACAGAATTATCACCTCAATCTCACGCTGGATTCGGGATTTATCGCCCCTCTTTACACTGTGACAGTACTTGGAGTACCCAGAGGAGATAACATAACGGATTTTGCAACAGATGGGGAGGTAGAGGAGGATGAGGAGGAGGACACGGAGTTAAGGCACTGCTTCTATAAGGGACAAGTAAATGCAGAAGCAGAACATGCCGCGGTCATCAGTTTGTGCTCCGGACTGGTGAGTTTTTACGCACGGTTAGACTGCATGTGATGACTTTACGACCGGGTGTTTTACTTTTCCGCCCCTAGTATTAAGGGGCCATTATTGCTTAAACAAGACAGAAGTTTGCCTTGGCATACAAAAAACAACAAATGTTATTTTGCAAAAAGTTGGCACGCATTGTATTTGTATCTATGAAAATATCAAAGTCAAACTTCATTTTTGCACTTTAAGTATGCTTTGATTTAATAATAAATATGCACACTAGTTGAACATTTCCTTCTAAAGAATAAAAACACTTTTAAGCAAGTTGCTCTGCCTAAAGTGAAGCTAGATTAAAAAAAAAAGAAGAAAATCATTTAAAAAAAAGTTGGAGACTCATACAGCCAACTCGTTAAAGATTTTATTCGCAATAGGACCCTTTTTTGTGATACTGCCAGAGGCTAATAAGCTTCCAAAATATTGAACTGTTCCGATTCGTGATGGTCCCAGATCCTTTGCCTATAGTCAAGTTCAATGAACACCTCTGCTCCAAATCTTGCCTCCATTCCTCGTTCTCCCGGCTGCTGGTGACGTATTTACGCACGCTAGTACAGCGGGAGTACGGGTTGTACTGACGTCATCACAAACTGGTCCCACTCCCAGGCTTGCAGACGCATTAGTGCAGGAGCAGAGCATTGCACTCTTGAGGTTAACCATAAAAAACAGTTGTAAAAAAGAAGGGGTTTATGATATAAATGCTGTGTTCTGCAAACAGCTTAAACTAGAAGAGATTACTTTATGGAGTATTGTTTCTTCAAGTCCTCCAAGTGCAAACTTATTTTTAAATCGGCAATACTGCTGGTGGCCAACATTGTATTGTAATTTTACTGTGCACCCTAAAAGGTAAGGGATGTAGGAATTCCCGGTTGCCTTGCCAGCTCCCCGGGTCAATCAAGGTGCACAGTAGTAGGAATAGTGTTTTTCTCAGCAGGATGTAAGCAAGAATCTTCTTCTCGTTCCCACTTGCTGATGGATAGCCAACTCTGCTGCAAATGTTTGCACATGCAGGAAATGTTCTGTTTTTCTTATTGTAATTTTTGTCATACTATATTATGATGAATTATTAATGTTGCCCGTGCCAACTTGTATGAACCTGAACCAACAGGGCATCCAAATGTGCTTGAGGTTGCACTTATCTTATCAGTGACATCATAGACCTCCAAGTCACACAGTCTCAATTTAACTGGCTAAATACTAAATACTAGGCTTTCAGCATGCTTGCCAAGAAGATATAGCCCCTCTACTTTCCTGATAGTCATCACAGGTCTCCCGTTTATTCTTTTCCTCCTGTTTTGAAACCATTCTTACTTGCATGCAAATTCACTCATTTCACCTTTTTTAATGCCCTCAGGTCTTGGCAGCTCTTATTTTCTCTGGCCTATTTACTGAACAACGAAAAGGCAACATTCCCCCGTTGCTTGCCATAACTTTACTTTTCTTCAGTAAAAAAAAAAATATATATATTATATTATATACATATATACATACAATATAATATACATTATAGTTGAAGTGTTTATTATCTTACACACAGGACGTGTGTTTGTTTACCCTGTGTTGTTTCTGAAAAATGAATTAGTTTAGCAGGACACCAACTTCTGTGCATATTTTTACATTTTTTTCCTTTCCAGCTTGGCACTTTCAGGTCTCCAGATGGGGAGTATTTTGTTGAACCCCTACACAGCTATCAAGGAGAAGACTATGAAGAGGAACACACAAAACCTCATATTGTATACAGGAAGAGTGCACCCAAGAAACAATCATCTGGGGAGAACTCAGCTTGTGACACTTCAGGTACAGTGAACATTTTCGGGGTTAGCAGAAATGTACTGAAAAAAATATCAAGCATTTGCTCAAATAGATGTCATTTCAGCTGTAATGCATACACATACAGTATACTCACTATCACAAACACACATGCACAGCTCCTGTAACCAGTATAGATTCAGAGCAATGGGGGGCTTTAGCACATCGGTTGACTCAAGCATCTGCGTCAGTTACACTTTTCTAGATAACCAGCACAATTTTGCTTCCGGGCATGGGTCTCTCAGGGGCTATATGCACAAAAGACAGTCTGAATGTGATTGTATCAAGTCAGGGATGCAAGTTTCTTCCATGGCATACATGTGGATTCTAAGTAAAGTGTTTGCTGTTGGTGTGTCTCTGTGTATGTGGGCCATGACTTTTGAATTAGTTCTCACAGATACAAGCATTGTGTTACCCCAAGTTCTCTACAGTCAGTTCTAGCATGAACTGACAATGTCATACTAAGTCATTTTATCAAGCTAGTGAAGTATGGCACTATAGAAATACTTCCAGTCTATCTTGGTTAACATACAATAAATCCATCTATGTCTAGTGGTAAAGAAAATGAAGAAATTGGCTCTGCAGAAAAGCTCTCCTCCTGTTAAAATAGTACACACTCTTACACTTTTACTTTGAATAAAATGAAAGTAATAGATTAATATGAAGAGGCTTCAGAAAACTGAACGCTATGAATTTAGTATCATAATGCTGATGAAGCCTCTGAAATGTTTTAATGGTATGACAGTGGGATGGCACTGTTTCATTTGAATGTTTATTCCATCTGTAGGCACAATATAATAGCAAAATGACCAAATCAGAGTGAAGGTATGTTGTGAATGTGAACTATCTTAGTTCATAGCCTGCCTGACTGTTCTCTGTCTACAGCTGCAGTACAGTAGTGATGAAGCTTTCCAACTCTCACACAGGAAAAGTCATTTTGAAGTTCACCCTTGTATCTTCCCATCTCAGTTTACTGGCTGAACTTCCTGTTGACTCTTGTACTTCCTCTGCCTCTTTGATAAGAAAGTCGAATAGACCCACTGCCATGAACACGTAGTGTAAATTTTATAATTAAGTCATGCCAACTTAAAGCTGCCAAATAATCCCAATTTTGAAGACAAATAAATCTTCTGCAGGCAGATGTTTGGCTTTACTGTATATGTCAATGTTCGTGTGTGCATGTGTGTGTGTGCTTGCGTGCATGCATGCGTGTGTGTTTGTTTTTTGCCTATACTTGTTTTATATATGTGTGTGTTTGTGTTCCTCCTTTTTGGCTGGCACCACAGTATGTTTGTGTGCATGTGCGTGTGTGATATCATAGCCTGAAGGAAGATACATTTGACCCACTTTTGCCCAAGTCTGTTTTGTATTTGTACAGAACTTGACTATAACCTTGTACATTTTAAGGAGTAGCAAATTGTTCTAAATCAGTTCTAAATAATGTTACCCACCCCTCTGCTGTAGTCCAGCTCAATGCTGGTGGTCCAGAAGAGTGATCTGCATGTGATAAAAGAAAAATGGCATTCAGGACTTTTGTTGCCGTGTCATGATCAAAATCAGACCTAATTCCCCTGATTGTTGAGATTTATTGCTGCCCAGTTGTTGAACTGCCTTCTTTTGGTTTGCGAACGGCAGTTTGTGCTCCATTGTTTTATGGCTGGGTGCCAGGTTTACCTAGTCTGAACTCTTTGCCCTCCTCCCCTCCTCTGAAAGAGGGAGAGAGAAATAAAAGGGATTCCAGGCAGCATTCATTTGTCAACCCACTCATTGAGCAACAATAAACAAAAGAGCAATGGAGGCAGCAACATATTTTAACAATACCCACTTCTAGACAGCCAACTCACTTCAATTCATCTCAATTTTAGAATTAAGGCTTAGTTCTATGTCAAAAACATATTTTTACGCGTACATCTCTTTTTTATTTGTTGAATGTATGTCCTACCATTCCTTCATCTTTGTGTATTTATACATGCTTCTTTCTTTCTGACTTCTCTCACTAGGACACAAACAGAGACAGAAGAGACAAAAGCTTAAAAGAAGGCAAGTGGCTGGAGTGACCACTGTGTCCAACGCAGCCCCTGTGGTCAGTGCGGGTATATTCAGTGACTTGGAGTCACTGAGTGCCAGCCTCGCCAGCGATCCTCTGCTCAGATCACAGAGCGGCAGTTCTAGCGCTCGACCATCAAATGATAGCAGCGGTGACTCAGGACCTCACAGGAGATCAAAGCGCTTCCTCTCCTACCCGCGCTTCGTTGAAGTCATGCTGGTGGCAGACAGCAAAATGGTTGAGCATCACGGCAGCAATCTACAGCACTACATACTCACATTAATGTCTATCGTAAGTACCTTTTCATTAAAAAGCTTGTGGATGCTTGTAGGGAATATGTGGTTGGTGAGGGTGGTTGGGAATTAAACGTGTGTTCATGTGCCTTAGTTATATGAACATAGAGTAACTTAGAATGTACATAAAGGTGCATTAAATGTATGTACCTGCTCAGCTGTGCTATTTGTGCTGCTAGTCAATCAGTCAGCCTTTCTTTTTTTTTTCTTTTTTTTTTTTTTTGGGGGGGGGGGGGGTGCATAGGAGGGAAAAGGGCAGCCCAGGGCAGGGGTAAACACCACTTTCAAACGACCAGGGGGAAGAGAGGGCAGCTTGAGGTAGACCCTTCCTGACAGCTTTGATGAATGTTAAAAATAAGCTCAGGTATGTCACATAGACTGCATACTCTCGTCCACTTCAAAAACCAGCTTCTGCAGGCGCCTGGGGCCGACAGTCCTCAGGAGGAGGCTGAGATGACCTATATTCTGTTCTTGGCAAAGGCTGCCTTCTCCACAGGGGTTCAGGCCATTATCAACTTGATCTTCAAATCAACCATATTCCCCGGTACCTGCTTGAAATTACTAGACTGTAGTCCATGATAGAAGCTACATCCACACTGTTAAGTCTCTGTTTTTAAAATGTAGAATGTATCCTACACATAAGCCTAGCATCCAGGTACAAACATGTTTTCAAACTTGCACAGCAGAGACTTGTGTCAATGCCGCTTTGATGTTTTTCACACTCATGGACTTTTTTTTTTTTTTTTTTCCATGCAAAAACAGAAACATTACAAAACATGACACAGAAGCTCTTTGGTTCATTTACTTGTTCATTGGTCCCCAACAGGCTTGATGTTGCCTTTGTTTGCTTGTGTTAATTTCAGCAACAGTTCCATCTTTTGCCCAGAGGATGTAAATGGGAAAATTGTGTTGCTTGAGTGTTAAAAATGTCTAGAGATTATTTCTGGAACAGTTTAAACATATTTTTTTTAAAGGAATACATACGTTTGGATGTAGTCAAAGTTTTCTGTTAATATACATTTTTCATGTATAGTGGGGTTCACTTTGTGAAAATATCAGAAAAGTCACTTATGTTGATACTAGTGTTAACCTCACAATGTTTGAGTTCATGTTTTGATTTCTTCATTCAGGTATCCTCGATCTACAAAGACCCCAGCATTGGCAACCTGATTAACATTGTGATTGTAAAGTTAGTAATAATAAACAATGAGCTGGTAAGCTTGTATTCATCTCCATTCTTCAGCATTTTAAACAAGTATGTCACTTACACACTCATCAATAAGTTGTGCCTTTGATTCTTACTCCCTGCATCTTTTTCAGGAAGGTCCAGTGATTTCTTTTAATGCACAGACCACTTTAAAGAACTTCTGCATTTGGCAACAGAGCCAGAACATCCTGGATGATAACCACCATTCCCATCACGACACCGCCATCCTCATCACCAGGTGCGAGAAATATATCAAGTTATCAATTTATTTGCTGCATGCTGTGGGTCTTGAATTGTCTAAATCTAATGTCCATCAAACTAAATCACATTGCTGTAATCATAACAGAGCCATTGATTGGCCAATTATTTGTGTCTTCACCTCAGGCAGGACATCTGTAGAGCGAGGGATAAGTGTGACACCCTTGGTACGTGGATTTGTTTTTGAATGTGCTTAAAGACTTTCATTCATAAATGTATACATCATGTGATTCAAAGCATTTTTTCCTCTTTTTCAGGACTTGCAGAGTTGGGGACCGTGTGTGATCCATACAGGAGCTGCAGCATAAGTGAGGATAATGGACTCAGCACTGCATTCACCATCGCCCACGAACTTGGCCATGTGTAAGCACAGTGTGTTTCCACTCATTGTTTACCTTGTGTGTGCCACTACTCCTGGCTGATGAGTTTTGGCTTCAGCAAGACATTTTTTAAACTGCAGAGGTCTTTCTAGGAATCCACACAAGCCTTGCTCACAGATGTGGATAATAGAATTTCACATTTGGACTAAGAAACAACAGCCGTTTATTCCCCTTTGTTTTCTGTGAGTTTTTGATCACATCTCCCAGCTGCCTGCCTTTCTTTTTGAGAGGAATGAGGAAAGAGTCTAGAAATTGGATTTTGCCAAATTTAAACAACTTTTCAGCAAACTGCATTGTCCAAAGTCCTGAGTCAGCTAGAGCTGGGGCACAGGGAGGCGTGTGTGTGTGTGTACATGTATAAGGATGGGTGGGGGTGGGTGGTCCTACAGTGGAGACTGTTACGGAACTTAACAGCCCTCATCACCTCTAATAAATTCTCCCATTAACCTCTAAACAAGAGGTGGGATTGTTCTATTCCATGTTTATCCGCATCAGGTGGTGACAACATGCGTTGGGACTGATTAGCCTCAGAGCTCAGTGTTGTATGGTACCTGTCAGGTGGGGAGCTGAGTAGCTCAGAAAGAGGACTGTGGTTATTGTGGTGTTGTACTTGGTCACCACCAACCAGGGTCTTATTATTCACCCTGCAGGGGCTTGAATGCTTATACTCACTGCGCTCTGATTTTCACATCACATTATTTGTTACACAGTTGCCAATTTTCATAATTTAATAATGTGCTGTTACCACAGGCAGGCAATACAAATGCTCTGCAATATTTTCAACATCAACCCTGAATGGGTTTCCCAAAGCCAGCAGCTTTAAAACTTTAAAGTTCCAGCCAGAAACAGTATAAACGCATTAATCACTATCCTACTGGTTTTTGTTTTATTCACTGCAACCAAAGAGTTTTCTTAGACAGCTGAGCATCTGTGTGGCATCAACTTCAATCACCAGAAGTAAAACCAGCAAAGTTCAGTTCAGTTCTCCTTGTGTCCTCCATGTTTTATAGAATCCTCAACGTTCTCTTGTGTTTTCTCTTTTATAGGTTTAACATGCCTCATGATGACAGTAATAAGTGTAAGGAGGATGGAGTTAAGATTCAGCAACATGTGATGGCTCCCACTCTGAACTACAACACAAACCCCTGGATGTGGTCCAAGTGTAGCAGGAAGTACATCACAGAGTTCCTCGAGTATGTCACTGTCTTTTCTTTCAAATAGATTAAAACATGCATGTTGATAAATATATTAAGATGATTTCTGCTGTTGAGGTGGAAATCTCACAGTAATCTTCTTCTGCATTTGAACCCACACAGAGTGCAGTGTGTTTACTTTGTACACAGTTGTTCTCCTTTTGGCAGCATCAGACACATTTCAGGATTATATACAGATTGTTGTTCATTCTTAGGGCTGTTACAGCCTCATCTCTTTAAAAGGCTCCTTAACCAACTGAGAATGATAAAGTAACTCTTTGCTGTAGGACGTAGTAAATAGTTCATGGAAAGGAATTTTTGAAATGCTACCTCATTTTAAGTGCTCCTTTTCCACCTAACTCTGAAGATACCAACACTAACTATATAAAAAACATAATTTCTTCAAGACTGTGAGCAAGCTGTGTGTCCAGTAGGGGCTCTATATATGTACAGAAAAAAATGACCTCTCCTGCTGTACTGAGTGTGTTTTTTGTTTGTTTGTGTCTCTTGTTTTTCCTTTTTTTCTTTAAGTCATTTTATTTTTATTTCTTAATAGCACAGGGTATGGTGAGTGCTTGCTCGATGAGCCCGTTTCTAGGCCATACAGTGTCTCACAGCAGCTGCCTGGACGCGTATACAATGTCAATAAACAGTGTGAGTTGATATTCGGGCCGGGAACGCAGGTGTGCCCCTATATGGTGAGTGGAGTTGATGTGTTAATCTAAACTGTCATGTTGTACATGTAGTTCTCTGAGAGAAGTGTCTTGTGTTATAATCATGTGCTGCAGAGATTCCTAGCAGATTTTCAAGTCTTCGGGTCATACACTATAGTAAACAACACTCGGATAGTACATTCGATGAATTTCAAAACATGTTATTTTATCACCTATAAACTCTGTTGATAACTCTGTTTGAAACCTGATTATGAAGAGGATCAGGCTCAAACCATCATATCAAACTATCTATTTAGAGCATATTTACTTTGTTGACCTTTTAAAGAATTTTGTAAGAATGTAAATACATAGTTGTCTTGTTGTTATGCTGGAACTTAAGGGTTAATGATGCATGTTTCTGTGTTTCTGTATGTGTTTCTCAGACCCAGTGTAGGAGGCTGTGGTGCACCAGTCCTGAGGGAGCTCAAAGAGGCTGCAGGACCCAGCACATGCCTTGGGCAGACGGCACTGACTGCTCCCCTGGAAAGGTATCAGAGTCATAAAATGAGTGGAAATGCAGACAGGTGCTTTAAGTGAGGCCATGTTTGTAGTTTTTAGATGAAAAAAAAATGGGTGTATGTATTATTTGTCGATAGAATGAGTGAGGATCAGGAGTTAGCCAGCTGAGCTGCGTTCAGTTGAAGCAGCAGTTTGAGTCATGTAGAGTTTTAACTCTCCATTATAACTCCACATTTCTATCCATTACATTGTGTGTTAGTTGTCATATGGTTCTGTGTTACAATCTGACAAGCTGTTCCACATTTCCTTTTTTTTAATCCTAAGGCTTTTTCAGTTAATTTAGAGTGGAAAAAAAACAAAGAAACTTGCCATTAACACATACTTCTCCTTTGGTCATTGAATATAACTAACATGTATGAAGGTGACATGGAGTCATAAATTCTGTGTTCTGTCTTAGTGAATCTTTGAAGTCTGACTTTCTTACCAACTCCCTACTTCCTGCCACTAGACTGAGAGCAGATCAAAGAACATAACATACATTGCAGTAAACACCAACCTCTCGTCCCATGACATGTCAGAGCAAAGCATACAAAAGAACTAATGTTTGAGTGTGTTTGCTGACGAGGGTAAGATTATCCTCCTGTTATGAGCTGAGATATATTTATTGACTGTGTGCGTGACATATACTTGTCTTCTCACAAGGCAGACCAAGCCGTGAACGTTTTTTTCAGTTCTTCTTTTTTTCCATTTGCTTCACTGTATAATTTCTCCCAGATTAGCATCAAAGCGTGGGAGAGCAGATAGATGTGTTGCCAGCTCTACGGATAAGATTTCATACGCTCACGCTGACTGTTTCTCTCCTTTTTTGACTTTCTCCTTCTCATGCTTATTTTTCTTTCAGTCACTCACCTCATCCCTCTCCTCTCGTGCCCTCGTTCGCGACATTAATCCGACTCTTTACTGTTTCTCTGTCATTGCAGCACTGCAAACATGGCCTGTGTATAGCCAAAGAGCATGACGCTGCACCTGTGGAGGGGGCATGGGGAGTTTGGAGTCCTTTTGGTACCTGTTCGCGAACGTGCGGCGGTGGAATCAAGATTGCTGTGCGCGAATGCAACCGACCCATGTGAGCAGTTCCTCCCTTTGTAGTCCTTCATGTCTAGTGGACCTTGTCTCTATCTTAGCTACCAAAGTCAATGTTGCATAGATCAAGCCTCCTTAAGGGAATTCTTTCCATAGCTGTTCATCAAGAAAGGCCTTCTGACCGCAGATCTTCCAGAGTGGTTTCCTGGTAAAAAATAAAGAGGTCACTGAGTTTCTTCCAAAGTTTAATTTTTCCCTGGTTTCATGGATCGAGAGAAAACTATGAGGCATGATGAGTCTGACGATGATAAAACATTGTCTTTCACACAATGTAGATATGAGTATTTGGCTAGTAGGTTAAAAGAAGAACAGGCAAATTTCAAATTTCAAGGTTCAAGGTTAATTTATTGTCATTCCAGAAACATGTGGTACATGAGAATTTTAATCTGTGTTTGAAAAATGTCTAGCATCTATCTATATTATTAAAATATACTAAATCAGACCAATGCTTAGCTAATTCAGCTCTCCAATCCTTCTCGCAGACCCAGGAATGGAGGGATGTATTGTGTTGGTCGCAGGATGAAGTTCCGTTCCTGTAACTCTGAGCCCTGCTCCAGGCAGAAGAAAGACTTCAGGGAGGAGCAATGTGCAGCTTTCGATGGCAGGCACTTTAACATCAACGGTCTACCTCCTAATGTTCGCTGGGTACCCAAGTACAGTGGAAGTAAGAACTTACTTTTTTTTCTGTTACTGGAATCCCGCTATCTCCTTTTTGCAAGTTGGTGTCACTTGTGCACAATGTACATCATTTAGTTCTGACATTGAAATGTATTGATATAAAGTTTTATGTTCTTGTTTTACCTTCCTGTTCAGTCCTGATGAAGGACAGGTGTAAGCTGTTCTGCAGGGTGGCCGGCAGCACAGCCTACTATCAGCTCAGGGACAGAGTCATTGATGGCACACCCTGCGGACCCGATACCAATGACATCTGTGTCCAGGGCCTGTGTAGGGTGAGTCTCCATACTTGTATATATCTAGAACTCTAGGTTTGAATGTATATGTACAGCTAAATGTGTCACAAAAACTCTATGTCCTACATATGACACTTGTTGCAGAGTTAGCATGTGGAGTTTTGTAGTCTTTGCAAAGATTTCATAATTTTTTCTGAAGCGTTTCCATCCTTTTCCAAACCAGACTGTGTTTATTGTTTTAGACCTTTGACAGATATAGTTTGAGTTTGACAGCTTGATTACTAACATACAGTGCACATCAATATGCTTCTTGAAGGAAGTAGTGGGCCACTCTGTGTACACTCTAAACCACACACAGTGTTTTAGTTGGATTGAGGTTCAGTAAGTTGGCTTTCTGGTCTCAGCAAGTGGATTTTCATTCATGCCGTGGCATTAAAACTAACTTTTCGTCCTTTAATATGGAATCAAAAGTATCCACAGCCAGCTAATTACAAGCAGAGCAGGTCATGCTATTTCCAGTGTGGTTTCTTGAAGGAAATCATTTTCACATGCTTGTCAGTGATACAAATGAAAGCAATAAGTTCTTGTGTAACCACTTTATGGTTCACTGGGTTCTCTTATGATCAGCATTACATCCATAAAGAAATAGTCATGGCCGAGTATATTAATCTGATAAACCGTCCTGCAACGACAGTATTGCACTCTAAAACTGAAGTGAAGAAAGAGTTATTCAATAGTCACAGCTGAAGGGTGGAAATAAATACAACATTGTCATGTATTATCTCTTATCCCTTTCCTACTGCTACCATTTATGCTGCTCCCTAATTACTCCTTTTATTATCTTATACCCCACCCACCACCCCAATCCAATATCTTAACTGAGCAGCAAGCAGGCTGTGACCATGTATTGAACTCTAAAGCCAGAAGGGACAAGTGTGGGGTGTGCGGAGGCGACAACTCTTCCTGCAAAACGGTGGCAGGCACCTTTAACATTGTCCGCTACGGTGAGCTACAGCTTCTTTCATTATATTGATGTATCACTGTTGGTAACTATAAATGATGTTTTTTATTTTCTCCATGGTGAGAGTGGATGTTGGCATAAAACTTACTATACTAATGACCAAAACCCATCACTTTTTGCAGGCTATAATGAAGTAGTACGAATACCCACTGGTGCTACAAATATAGATGTGCGTCAACACAGCTATTCAGGGAAACCGGAGGATGACAACTACCTCGGTAAGACATTCAACAACTAGTCTTTAGACACTACTGTTAGCCTAATATTTTCACAGTTAATCATCATCTGTTTACACGGTGTCAGGCCTCTTCTCACGTAATGTGAATGTAAAAGCGCCTTCTGTTTGCTATATCAAAGTTGGCACAGAGTGTGCACGCTAACATGTTAATGAGCCATAAGTTCTGTGGGTGTCATTCCAGCGAAGTCAGTGTCTCTTGTGTGTTTGTGCAGGTGTATACTTTCTTTGGCTCTTTAAATACGTTGCTTTCTGTACCATGTGTCTATCTGTCAGTCCGGATATCACTGCTTTACACTAATGGCTGCTTTGTCAGCTATTAGTCTACACGTTGGCAAGAGCAGGCTTATACTTGAGCTCAGAAAGCCCTTTGGCTACCATACCATCAAGGTCAAAATGTGTGTGTCTGCAGGAGAGTGCAAATCTGCAAATTGCTGTTGTTTTTGTGGTGTTTCTTAAGTTACACGTGTGTATGTGTGTGCATGTTTTTATTTGCCTTTTTTGCTTGATAATATGACAAGCTGTGTGTAAGAGCACAGCCATAAGGGGCCCAAAGTGGAGACGATTTGGCCGGAATAAGGGCCGCTCTCCACGGTCATATTAGTGTAATGTGTGAAATGGCGAGGAAAGTAAAGGCAGGAAATTAGCTCCATAATCGCATTAGGATGAATGAGTGCAGCAGACTGGCTGTTGAACAGAACAGGACACCCCTGGATGGGACTTCTCCAGGAATCCAGGATTATTTTTACCGCATAAGTCTTTACTGTTTCCTATTGCACGTGCCTTACTGTAAATGTAATGTTAGTCAACATGCTGTTAAGCAGCTCTGTCACATGGAAGCTATTGTTTAAGTCTAGCTGGTGACATAAAAACATAATTTCAATTTTTTTTTTAATGTGTATTATGTATATTTTCATGTCATATTCAGTAAAGCTCACTCCGGCTTTTTAAATGGGATCAAGCTGAGTTAGTGCTTTCTTTCTTTCTTGTCCCTGCAGCCATATCAAATAGCCGTGGAGAGTTCCTGCTTAATGGGGAGTTTGTGGTCAGCATGTTCAAAAGGGAAATCAAAGTGGGAAATGCTGTCATAGAGTACAGTGGCTCTGACCATGTCGTTGAGAGGATCAACTGTACTGAGCGCATTGAGGAGGAGATCATTGTCCAGGTAAGTGGTCCTTACAAAAGCCTTAAATGTGCCATGCAGGAGACGCCAAGCTAGAGTGCTTTTATGAGCAGTTAAACGACTGGATCCTGTGCGACCCAAAATATCATTTAGAGATATTTTGAATGCAAGAAAGTCTTTATGTTAATACGCTTTTACTTTTTAACTTTTGAATACATTGAGATCTATGATGTAAAGGAAAAAGATAATCTCACTATATTATAAAACATATCCCATTGCCTATATTTTGTACAGGTGCTGTCTGTGGGGAACCTTTACAACCCAGATGTCAGGTACTCCTTTAATATCCCCATAGAGGACAAACCTCAGCAGTTCTTCTGGGATGCCTATGGGCCCTGGCAGGAGTGCAGCCGTCTGTGCCAAGGTGAGGGGGAGGCACAAGGGGTTGGCACAGTGAGGTGAAGGGAGTCATCAATGATGAATGGTTTGGCAAGAATAAAAAATGAGATAGAACTGAGTATGGAGATGTGGGAACCGCTGAGACAGCCACTGATAGGGGAGAGAGAATTGACAGGTTCATGCTAGACATATAGGTCTGGAACAAGTGACTCAGGTTTGACCTCATAGAATGCTGCGGCAGTTTTCCGTCTTTGGCATGGCTGTGAATACATCAGAATATGTGGGTGTGCAGAGGCAGATTGCAGGTAAACTCGAAAACCTGCCATGTGTTATGACTCACAACACTTTGTCTGAGAACTTCTGTTTCCTTATTTTAAACTGGCTTGCTTAAATAACTAACAATAACTTCCAAAGAGAAATCATTGGGTTCACAAAGCAGGATACTGTTAACCTTTATTGTCATCTGCACTTTTACATATACCAATGTAAATGGCTCTCCTGGCAGTCTTCTAGCACAAACAAGCAAGGAGCTAATCTGAGCAAATCTCAGTCACATAACATATGTGACATTTTTTTTCCCTATTGGGTATGTTTGACCGAGATTCAGTGCAAGGTTGTCGACACATGAGACAAATTGCAACTTGTGTCAATGGAGTCCCAGTGTTTTACATTTATTGTTCTTGAGTGATGTTTTTTCTTAGCCATTTAGAAAACTTGCTGGTACTTACTGGAGCTGAGATGAGTCAAAAACATTAGTGGGGATCAATTTGAGGATGAAGATATGAAACTCAACCTTGAAACTGTACTCATGGGAGAGCTTAAGATATAGCAAATATGCATGTCTTTTGTTGTAATATTTCCATTTCATTCGGTTTACGGTAGTTCTGATTTCTTTTTTACTATATCCTCTTGTCTTAAGTTGCATTGATGTGTTTTTGTAGGAGAGCGCAAGCGGAAGATTCTCTGTAGCAGAGAGTCTGACAGGGTGGTGGTGTCAGACCAGAGGTGTCACGGTACAGCTAGACCCACTGTCATCACTGAGTCTTGCAACACTGAATGTGAACTCAGGTTTGTGTTTCATCTTAAACCAACCCAACAAGTCTTTCTTCACTTTGTCATTTAATACGTCTGATGTGGATTTGCCTGATTGCTCTTGATGCAGGTGGCATGTGGCTCGTAAAAGTGAGTGTACTGCCCAGTGTGGCCTGGGATATCGTACCCTGGAAATTTACTGTGCCAAAATCAGCCGTGCCGATGGGAAGACCCAGAAGGTTGACGACCGTTACTGTAGTGGTCAGCGCAAGCCTGATGACAAGGAAGGCTGCCATGGAGACTGCAATCCGGGTGGCTGGGAGTACTCCTCTTGGTCAGAGGTAAGATTGGTGTGGGAAACGTGGGGGTTTGTGTATTACTGTGATCCAGATGTTTGTCAAAGTTTATCCCGCATTGTGTATACGTGTTTACACTTCTTGATGTTCAAACTTTTCATTTTGCTGCAGTGCTCCAAGAGCTGTGGTGGGGGAACCCGCCGTCGAGGGGCAGTGTGCCGAAAGGCATCTGACGCTGGCGGCGATGAGAGCAAATGCAGTCAAAGAGACAAGCTGACCGTCCAACCCTGCAACGAATTCCTCTGTCCGCAATGGAAGACTGGAGACTGGTCTGAGGTCAGTTCTGCTCTTTATTTGTTTTCTAATAGGAAATGATACTACTGATGCTGATGGCATAAAGTATTTTATATAAAGAAAAGAAATAGAGTGAGTAGACTATGTATGATAACATTGTATACAATGTATATTAACACTGGAGTTTTTCTTATTTGGTTTAACCCGTATACATAGAAAAGAAACATATAAGAAAAAGGATTGTGTCCTATGTGAGTTTTTGTTAAGACATACAGATACATTAAGCTTGTGCATACATACATTTATCTGTGAGGACAACTACATTTGTTTATGTAGCTGCCTTGAGTCAATATAAAGAGAAACAGACTCAGTTGAAATACTGTAGTTTTAAGCCAACAGTGATGTGGGTGAAATGTAAAATCCCAGTGTTGATTGTGCATGTCTAAGCTTTAGGAGAGTTACTCCCCTCCCTCCTCTCGCTGTAGTGAGTGTTGGGAAATCTGTGATTGCAGGGTAAGATCATTCTTAACTGCTGTGCAGTTTACAAACTGTAGAGTGAGGTGCTTAGAAAGATTTGGCCTGCATTCCAGGAATATTTTAGATCTCCCATGTGGTGCTGCTAAATACAAACACCTACCCTGCACTGAATGCATAGGCACTGTACTCACACACATTTTTTCATAGTCTGCATGTCCTGCTCTCCTCAACACCAAACATGAACTGTCATGAACTGTAGTTCCAGCTCAATGACTGGGAACAATTATTGCTCTTGCACACTGTATACAAATCGATTTCTAAAACTCTTTCTTCCAGTGCCTTGTGACGTGTGGGAAAGGCTATAAGCATCGTCAGACATGGTGTCAGTTTGGTGAGGACCGTTTAGATGACCGCTTATGTGGCTCATCTAAACCAGAGTCTGTGCAGACTTGCCAGCAGCAGGAGTGTGCCTCTTGGCAGGTTGGACCCTGGGGACAGGTGAGTGTTGACAATACAGTACATACTATAGATCCTTTGTGGGGAAGGAGGGTAGGTACTGATGCATTGATACAGGCAGATAAGTCCTGATTTATACCCACTGTTAAAACAATCTATTTAAATACAGAACAGGGTTAACAGCAGTTCATGTCCTTGATCCTTAATAGTGCTGTTAGCCTTACTGATCAGATACTCCTTTCAAAATGACCCTGGTGACTAATAATCCAAATCATGCAATACTGTACTGTACATCTATGCTTGATGTAAGTCTTCAACTCAAAAACTGAGGTGTTGTTTTTTGCAATGCAATTAGGAGGTTTATTGAGACACATATCCACAGCCACTGCCTCTATATATAGTGATGCAGTGGTCAACCAGCTGATAGGAAGCCTCTTAGAGGCTTGAATTTAAGTACTTCTCATTCTGTGATAAATTACCGCAGATGTAAACAGGAGGACAGAGATAAGCTAAGCTCATCATTTAGCCCTATGCCCTTTTCTCACGCCCGCTGAAACACAGAGCACATCCTACCAAAATAAATAGACAAAAGCTATGGATGGCCTTGGTAGGCTTGTTCTTCGACAAAGCATTACACAGTGTGTTTTATATGCCGTATATAGTGTCTGTTTATGTTTGTCCGTGTCTGGCTCCGTCTCATTCGTGCACTGAGAACTCGACACCCAAGTATTTGAGATATTTTGTGCCCCCTCGTCAGAGGATGTGCACACGTTAAGGTATATTTGAAGTTGTTTAATGAAGCGTAGTCAAATTGTAGTTGAAGTTGCCGCCACACAAGTTTGACCCTGTTTCATTGGAGGCAGCGAAGCAGAAAAGAGAGCGGGGTAGGACCCTCTGACTCGGCAACAGTGGAAAAAGACACGTTTTATCTATATGAGCAAGCTTTCTCATGTATTTCATCTTTGAGATCTTATCAACTTGGAAAGAGGATCTTAGGATTTTTTATTTGTTGTTTTTTTTACTGGGTGTTGTTTTGTTGGCTCTGATGAGCCGTCTGTTTTCCCTGCAATCCTTGCCTTTTGCTCCTTTTTTATTTGCCTCACTGTTGCTTATGCTCCTCCACCTCTCCTTTTTTTTCCCTCTGTGAACCCAGTGCACTACCTCATGTGGGCCAGGCTACCAGATGCGAGCAGTGAAGTGTGTAGTTGGCTCTTATGGTGCTGTCATGGATGACACTGAATGTAATGCTGCCACCCGACCCACTGACACCCAGGTAAGGAGGGCAATATCTTCTTCCTTTATTGCATCATTTCTTATTTTATCTTCTTTTAACTATCTATCTTATTTTAAATTATTTGTTTTATCTATTTCTATATTTATCTTTATGTCAACCTTGTATGTGAGCAACGGCTGTTTGAATGTTAAGTCTCAAACTGATTTATACCGTGAGGAGAGGAGGAAGCATCCTTGTTCATAGAGACTGACACTCAAGCACACACAGACACACATATGTTTCCACCTGGTCTCAATAAAACGTTGTCTGGTCTACTGGGAAAGACTGAGGGGAGGGGAGGGTTTTAGCAACCCTTCTATTCCCACAAAGACACAAAACTCTCAGAATTCCTGAAAAAATGCTCGAGCAGTGAAGAATGACCCAAGTGTTATTCTTTAGAATAATCTTATCTTCTTTTCTAAGAGACATGTTATGCATCATGCCTATGCCCTGGTTTCAAAACATCCCTTACATGTGATAGGTTGACTAGAGACTTGATAACACACGTAATATTCTGCCTAATATTCAGTTACAAAAGTGATGCTAGACTTTAAAATAACTTTGTTTCTATTTATCTACTGGTAATGGTGCCTGAAAACATGTTGGCTGTTAGATAGTTTGACTCCCTCAGGATTGTAAGTATGGATTATTGTGTTGTCTTTACATGCCAAGAGATGCAAAGAAACCACAAAACTAGTTTTGAACTGAATAAATGATTTGTGTGATCACTGTGGGGTGTAAACCTATTTCAGAAGGCTGAGCATGCAAACTCAGGATGGGGCCCCCATGTAGTCCTAGTAGCTCTTAATTCCGGAGCCTGGGCCAGCAGAGTCAGTGACCCTGAAGCAGTCACCTCACCTCGTTGTGATTCAAACCAGCCAGCCATGAAGTGGGCCACCAGCTCAACAGTCCCGCCACCACCAGTCACCAAGCAGGCCTTAGAAAAAGAGGGGCAGGTCAATGGAGGTCTGAGAACAAGGATGAGAGAGGTGTAGCCAAGAGATGCCTTCCTCAGCACCTTAGAATAAAAACGAGATAAAGACTGAACCCACTACTCCGGCCTATTATATGATTTGTTAAAGCTTTAAAGTTGGAGAGTGCACTCGGTACTCACAGCCTCGTGATCATTTCAGTTAATGCATGTAAAATGTAAGTCGTAAAGGAAATGTGCAAAGAACTACTTCAAGCACTGCCATGACAGCTATTTGCATGGTTAGGAGGCAGAGTGTGGAATGTGGAGCCTGCTCAGAGCCTGTGCGACCTGATTAAGGCACTTTTCTAGAGATGTGGGGTCAGAGGGCACCAGAGGGCATGGGGGGGAAAAGAGAAAGGGCGGAAGGTGAGGGACAAGGGGGTGGATTAGGGGTGGAGTTTACAACCACGCCAGCATGGGCATTGGAGCCCTGAATACCACTCCACTATGACCTGTTATGACAGGGATCAGGGCTTTATGCTGAGTGGCTTACTGCCACAATCCATAGTTTGAACTGACTAGGGGGACCCTGATAGTGCTGTTTTGTTAAGGAGTTTGGGTGGTGGTATAACACAACTTCCCTCAAATGCATTGCAAGGGCAATATAGTATGACTTTAATGGCTGTCCCATGTCAAAGGAGTACCTCTGATATTCGTGGTATTTTGTGGTCAGGGACAGATGTTGTTACAGTGTATTCATTTTGTTAATCACTGCATAAATGGGTGTATGTGTGTGTCCTCCTTTCCACAGGACTGTGAACTGGCCCAGTGTCCCAGCAACCATCCTGTTCTCCCAGGGACCAAAGTCCCCTCCCACCAGAGCCACAAAACTCAGTGGAGATTTGGTTCCTGGACCCAGGTGGGTTGTCTTGTCACATCTGCCTCGCGTGTCTTTTTGTTGGTTTCCAGTTTCTTAACATTTCTCATCTTTACAACAGTGTAGTGCCAGTTGTGGCAAAGGGACACGAATGCGGTACGTGAGTTGCCGCGACAACCAGGGTGGTGTAGCAGAAGAGTCGGCGTGTGCCCACCTACCGAAACCCCCTGCTCGGGAAGTGTGTTCAGTAGTGGCCTGTGGACAGTGGAAGGTGCTGGAATGGACAGTGGTAAGATAACCACCCATTGGCATTGTTTATGTTGTTATCATACATTTTCTCACAATAATGATTTATATGCAGAGGGGTAAAGGGTGAAGTAGCTGCTCCCAAATATAAAGGCTCACTCAAATGTGTAGAGAACCGTTTCAGATAAATTTGGCATTTGTAAAACAATTTTCCATTTTAATCAGTGAGCCTTTTCTTTCAGATCTGCATCTCATTATACCGACAGCAGTGTTGTTTATCCTAAATTGCATGTCATCAGTATAGCCATCCAGATGTTTTCTTTTTCAAGGTTTATTTATTTAAGCATATTGTACATGATTGTTCTCCTACACTGACAATTAGTGCCTGCACATGCCACATAGATGTTTGTGCATAGAAAGAAGTAAAGAAAGGTGGACATCTGGAAAGAAAGAGTTTGTATGAAATGGAGCAAAAGAGAGATGCAGAGAGATACAGCTGGAGTGAGGAACACGTTTCTGAAGCTTTATAACGCAAGAGCTCCAGTGAGGGGCTCCAGTCGTGTTTACAGATGTTTCCCATCAGAGGCTTGGTGATGCAGTGTAACCAGACTGCTGGTCTGGTCACCATACACACACACACACACACACACACACACACACACACACACACACACACACACACACACATTCATACACACATGTACCACCAGGCAAAAGGTAATCAATGACCCCCCCCCCCAAAAAAGAATACAGTTCATCCCAAGGTCAGAAAGACTTTGGAGGCCTGTCCTAGCCCTTCGGACACACACACACACACACACACACACACACACACACACACACACACACACACACACACACACACACACACACACACAGGTTTTAGAGTAGACAACTGTTTCATAGATATAATAGATCAACTTATGTAAGACAGAGAATGGTCTCTGATTTAGAGGGGGCTTAGTGTGACACATTAGTTCTTGGCAGCATAAGTATCATGTATTTTTTCCTTTAAAGGAAGGTATGCAATTGGTCCTTAAAATCTGTACAGAATTGTCAGCCATAGCCAGAGCCATGGCCATTTGTTGTCATGTTAAACTTAAATGAGTTGCCATACTCACATTAAAATAAGCGTACCTTTAATTGGTTTTGAAGAAATGCAAAGATGAGCATTGTCATAGTTTTGTTTGTAGTAACATAAACTTTCAGTGGCTTGTCAGCGTGAAATGGGATCAGCACCTCAAGTTTCAAGTTTATCTGATTGTCATTCCATCCAGAGCGGCGTAACATACATACAGTGGAACAAACACTGCATTGCTCAACATCATTGCCTCACATCATTAGCAGGACTAAAAGAAACATGTCCTTTGGCAATTATTTAAAAATAACAAGAAAAAAAAAAAGTGCAATCAGTGGCAACATTAGAATTAGGCTTTAAAAACATATATGTTTGGAAATAACTTAAAAGGTAGCATGTTGAGTGGATTTCAGGAGCAGGGTGCTCGGCTGTGATGGAGTCTTATGGCCTTTGGAAAGAAACTCTCACTCATTCTCGATGTCTTAGCTTGAATGGAGCGATATCGCCTTCCAGACGGCAGCAGATCAAACACTCCATGTGCAGGGTGGCAAGACTCTCTGTCAATGCAGAGGGCTCTGTTCCTACATCTGTCTTCATATAGGTCCTGAATCGAGGTGGAGAGAGTCCCCTATGACGGTCTTCCCTGCCCCACAGGGTGTGATGCGCAGATTAGTTTTAATATCAGGACTGTGAAGAAATGTATTGAATTAAGTTGACAAAAATGTGTTGTGTGTGTGAATAATTATGCACCGCTTATAGCAAAAATGGATAAGACTTTGATCTCTTGCTGCTGCTTCCCAGAACTCATTTCACTTTAAATGTTGCGGCAAAACATTTATGCTGCTGTTAACCCATATCTAATTTAGAGAGCTTACAAAGACCTACATTGTTTGTTCTCAGTTAAGAAATACTCCTACTTGACTGCATCTGAAGTTTTTAGTTGTAGCTTGTTCTCTAGGACTACCTTATATTTCAAAGTTATTTCAAAGCCAAAACGTGGGTTAAAAATCCAATTCTGATGTTTGTCAAGATACAAATCTATATGAATAATCTCTTTACCCACTGGATATGTGTTTTCAGTGCTCAGTAACCTGTGGTCAGGGGAAGACAACACGCCAGGTACTCTGCGTCAACTACAGTGACCTAGAAGTGAATGTGAATGAGTGTGACCAAGATGATCGTCCCACCACAGAGCAGGACTGTGCTATGTCTCAGTGCCCCTCCCGCAGCAGTGATTCCCGACCCTTCCCATCCTCACCAAACACCGACACCAGGAACAACCTGCCACGCAGCCAATCCCACCAATGGCGGACTGGACCCTGGGGCGCGGTGAGGCATCTTGCATCTAGCATCATCAAAAATATTTCATAACAGCTAACAAGTAATATTCTGTATGAATTTGAGAGATGCACATGAAATTAGTTTTTCAGTTCTTTTTTCTCCAGGTCATTCCCTATTTTTAAGACAAGGCCTTATTTATTGTGATGTAACACCATTGGTCAGTGTAACCCAAAGTCACAGGCTCTTTCTCCCTCCCCCCTACTGTAGCCCTCAGCTGTTGTTTTTTTTTTTCTTAAAACAGGAGAAGTGATTATCTTTGTCCAAAAATAACTTTGACTTTTGAATAATTCTTGGAAGTAATCAAATCTATTTCTGGTGACTTTTCCTTCCTCTGTCCTGAGGAAGCAGCAACAGTCATGGTCAGTCTTTATATATGGGATGTCTTGGTCTCTGAATTTCTAATGGAGTGGGGCCTTTGTGGCTGTCAAAAGATTCCTCATAGTTCATATTTGTACACAAAAACACACTGATTTAGTCATTGAGCTGAGACTTGTACTTTGGTTGTTGACGCCTTTATTTCTTTATGAAATGTAAATAATATACAATACATGTAAATCCCTATTTACACCTGAGTTTAACAATGTGCACTATTTTCTCTCTGTAACATCAGTGTTCTAGCACATGTGCAGGAGGTTTCCAGCGGCGTGTCGTAGTGTGCCAGGATGAGAATGGGTACCCTGCCAATAGCTGTGAGGACCGCAGCCGGCCCAGTGAGCAACGGTCCTGTGAGTCGGGGCCATGTCCACAGTGGATCTATGGCAACTGGGGAGAGGTAAGACAAACACCACTTTACTGCTGTTTACATCAGAGCTCCCCCTGACAGACACATCTAGCATACAGAGACAGAGTGTAAAACTTACTGGCTAATTTATGTTCAAACAGTAACTTTGACTGCCAGATTTGCTTAATGTGTAGGTTTAGAATAACATTATAAATCCTTTAAGGCTCTGACTCATATTCTCCGCACTTGGCACGAGACAAATATTTTCTGAGAAAAGAGACAATACTTTTTTCGTAACTCTTCAAATTACTTTCCCTATGCCCACATGTAAACCACTATCTCTCCTACTGCTGTCTTCAGTGCACCAAGCCATGTGGAGGTGGGATAAAGACAAGGCTGGTCGTGTGTCAGCGTCCAAACGGGGAACGTTTCAATGATCTGAGCTGCGAAATCCATGACAAGCCACCAGATCGTGAGCAGTGCAATACTCAGCCATGCCCATCTAGCCCCCACTGGAGCACAGACCCATGGAGCTCGGTACGCTCATAAAAACTACTTTATACCTTGTTTGTCAACCTCACATTTGTACAAATACTGTTAGTCTCATTCTTTCACAAACAGTCTATGGTGCTCCTGCATTGGAGGAATGTAAATCCCACTACTCTCCTTTACTTTTAACCCCTCCACTTCTTGACCCTTGTTGGTGCCTGCAATCGGTCAACGTTTCCTCGAGATGTTTGGAGAGTTCATTTTGGTTGCACTTAAAAGGCAAAGATAGACTTACTTGTCATGCCAAAAAAGTACGACACCACAAAACCCTTCAGTGACAGCTGTGACCATAAGAACATTTTTTTAATCAGTCCACGTTCTCATACAACTGTTGAGCCTTGTTTTAGTCTTTTCATAAAATTCAGGATCACTTTGTATCGCAATCAAAATAGTTTTGTAAAATATTGTTTTGCTAAGATAATTTATTAAGATATTTTTCCTTTATATCTTTTGTATATAGCATTAACTTTGAAAGTGATTTATTTTGTGTCTTAGCTCTTTGTTTTCGCACATATAGCCAATCAATGTTTATATGCAAATACTGATGAATGTTTTTGTATATCAGGAATATACAGTACCATGCCTTGTTCTTTTATAATCCAAAGAATGGCCCATAATCTCCAAATATATGGTGCTTGACATTGTTGATGTTCTGTTTCTGACAATACAGCACCAACGTACACAGGGCCGTGAATTTTATATACAACTATGTACTACATACATTTTTGAAATGGCTATTGTTTCAAGAATTCAATTTGTCTCAAGGCACATGTGTTTTTTTAGAGAAGTTACTAATCTTATTTAGACACTTTATTTTACAGTTGATGTACATACCCTCTGCTATGAAACCATTCGTTTGGCCAAAATGACTTTGACACTGCAGCATCAATATTTTGACTCAAGAGTCTGTGAAATATCCAGTTTCAACTGTAAACAGCAGCAAACAGCAGCCGTACAGCGCTGTGAAATAAAGTGTCTCACCATGTTTGTGGTAATTAGAACTAATAGCCATTGTATTTGGCAGAGGCTTTTGACCCAGATTTCTTTGGTGTGGCCAAAACAATGAGTTGAAGGCTCTCTGCTCCAAAGGTGCTTGATATGAATATTTATATTGTGTTGGTTCATGTTTTCTTTGTAAAGTTAGTACTTGGAGTTGCTTAATATGCTATGCGCAACAATACCTCACTTGGAACAAAACACAACTCAACTAGCCATTAAACTATAATAACCTACACTATAGTGGTGCTTTGGCCAAACAAGGGAGATGATATATACATATATATATATATATATATACATTTCTATATATGTATATATCATATTCTGGTCAGCTGTGTGTGTTTTTTATTGCACATGGATTTTTGATGCTGACTTTTCTGTACTTATTTTCTTTACATTAGCAGTTAGTGGATTGATCCGCCTGATCAGCTAAATGCAAAGTGGATCACAGATTTGATGAAACAATGAGGAATTGTCTTCTAATGTCCAAACATCTGTCTCGACCTTTAAGAGAGTGTGCTGTTAAAATGTCCTGTTTGAACACATGATACCAGTGACCACAGGGGAAGTTAACAGTGTTTTGTATTCAGAGCTCTTACTCTGAGCCAACCTAATGTGTCTACCTCAGTCTCTGTTATGAAAGCCCCCCTGCCGTATCTTTCACTCCCGTGCACTGGAGGGGTTTTGGCTGGCTGACATAAAGCATGAGTTGTTTAGGCTTACCATTGCAGTTGATGGCCCTAAACACAAATCCAGGGTGTGTGTCAACTTCCACCTTTTAATTCTTCCAATCCTGCCCAGGGCAGTGAAAACTGATCCAGAATCTGTGGTTAGGGGCAGCTTTTTCTTGCAGCCCACCCAGTGGACTTCTCCCGGTCATAAATGTCTGTACTGACATCAAACCTTATTTTAAGGGCCTGTTAACACAGCAGTGAGTACATTTTTTTTTTTTTTTTTTACCACACATCATTTACTAACGAGAACTACCAGTTGTAATGACTTCCACGTGTGTGATTGTAAGGTAGTGTTAATGCAAATCTAGCTCAAATTGGGGAAGGAAGAGCAAAATATTACCTCAGCACATTCCATCATTCTTCATGGTGTCCTTCATCTTATTAGCAGTTTGGTTCAGACAGCAGTACAGATCCAACACTATATCAACAGGCTCTTGAAATAAGTATTTTGAATGTCTCTTATTCGCATATGGCAGTATTAGTCTGTGTTTCAAGAAGATTTCTGTACATTAATGTAATTACTTGTATTTATTGTTACTACATTATAATGTTATGTCAATATTTAATTTTTTATGAATTTGTTGGATTTTTGTTCATTTTCAGAAAAGGTTACGATTAAAGTGAAGTAGAGGGACTACCCAAGGCTTTTTCTTTCTTATTTGAACAAAACATCCTGGTAAAGTTTCAGATAATGGCTCGTAGTGTACAACATGATCGCTCATAATGAGATTCATTTTCTGTACTGTACACTACTTCCTGATACTTACTGATAGGTAAAAATGAAAAAAAGATATCAAGTTAGGGAATTGGGGTAACTTTATGCAGACTTATAAATGATCTATAGTCTGCATTTTCACTTACAAGTGTGTTTCCTATTGAGCAAAAAGACAGCTCTACATTTAGGAAAGATGAGGTCCATTTAAATGTATAAATCTGAAGGTCTTATTTCACAACTACCATTAACTCTTGTATCCTACACTCTGCAGACCTAATACCAAGACAAAGGCAATCCCTGTAGTCAATAGGATCAATGTCACTCATGTATTATGTAATAAAAGGACAAATATTTGTACATCCCTCCATATTAGAACTGCTTAACGAAACAAAGTATACTTTATTCATGAGGAAATCAAATTAAAAAGTTGTTCAAAATGACAATGATTCTATCTTGCATGGTCTCACTCTTTGCAACACTGTAGTTCAGCTTACATCCCTAACTTCATAATACTAACTCCAGCTTAAAGGTATTAACAGTGTGTTTGTCAATAAGGAAGTCTCCTTTATTATTCAGTGCTTTAAGCTTGGCTAAAAGATTTGAAAGACCTCATATAGACATTTAGCCTTCAAAGCATCTTTCGTGCCAAGCTTTCCAACATGGCCTTTCGTTGCGTCATGAAAATGCACAAATCACGGCGCAATATTCTTCATATTCAATGTGTGGTCTCCGCCGACTTCAACGCGAGAACAAGGGTGGTATAGTCTCTGCGGACTTCTTTGAGCGATTGTGCTTTCATTGTTGCCGTCAGGAGTTCAAAGCTCTTTCGGTCAAGGCAAATCTTTATCCTGTTTGACAACAGCTCAGTACACCATTCACTCTTAATGCCCACCCCGGCTCTTTCTGGGACGCCTGGTGACGCGTGCTACGCTATGAACTAGCTAGCGCCCTTTGGCCCTTCCTGTCAGGCCCCTCTACTCTGGACTAATGTGGGTTGATGACAGTGTACCAATGTTGGGGCCATTGACAGTGCCATGAATGAGGGGGGGCGCCAGTTAGACAATGCATTGGTGTATTGGTGGGTCAAGGGTCATGTTTGATCAGGGGAGGGGCCCCTTCCCGGTTCGCCCATTCAGCACAGACAGACTTCTGGGAAATCGCTGTGATCTGGGGATGGGGGGGAAAAGAAGGGGAACGAAAGAGAGCTGACCAGGACTCCCTGACACAATGCCAAAATGTAAAGTGTGTCAGTTTCATTCCCAATGGTGCTGACTCATGCTTTGCATTTCGGGATTTGCGTACCTAAAGTTGTACAGTTGTAGTTTTACATCATCTACTGCATTTTTAACAAAGTCAGTTAAGAATAATCAGACTGGTGACTAAAACATTTTTAGTCAATTCCATGTAGCATTATTGTCAATATGCTGCATCTTCATACAGGAGCTTCCATTACAGACACATTTCTTTAAAATTGGCCACGTGGCGCCAGTGGCCTAGTGGTTAGTATGGACGCCCCACGTATACAGAGGCTATTTTCCTTGAAGCCAGCAAAGCCAGGTTCGAATCTGATCAGTGGCTCATTTCCCACATGTCATTCCCCACTCTCTCTCTGCCAGATTTCCAACTCTATCCACTGTCCTATCTTTCCAATAAAGGCATGAAAAAAGCCTAAAAATAAATCTTTAAAAAAAACAAAAAAATCCTTTCAGTTATCCCTTTACACACACACCAATGGCGTCAAAGCTTCAATGCAATGCTTTGTCTTCCCATCAGGATCCAATTTGTTTAATGTCTTGCCCAAGAAAAACTTCAGCACGCAGACCAGACGTGCAAGGAATGAACAACCAGCTCTGCAACGGTGGAAAACACACCCAACACCCTGAATAATAAACTGATGCAAAAACATACTTATCATTTGTATATTTCATGTATAAAGGCTCGGTTCCTGTATGTGTGAGTGGGGATGTTTGTATCAGTCAACTGTTGGGATAATTACAGAACCTGGAGGACTTGTGGGCAAAGCTAATGAACCCTGCATGTTCTAATAAAACACATGGCGCTTTAATGTGACCCATTAGCACTGGTTCTCAAGGTTTTCTGAGGACATTTTAACGTAGAGCAACAGCGGGAAAGCGTTTTGAGCAAAGCATTTAAAACTTTTGAGGGTTTAAGTTTGAACAGAACAGCAATGAAGAAAATCACCCTGTAGAGTTAATGCTTTCCTTTAATGACTAAAACCTTTACAGAATAGCTTAGTTACTCCTGAGAGGACCAACACACTATCCAGTTTATGTAAAATGATTGTTATCATGTACTTTATGCCGTCGCGCAAAATGTAAAAAAAAAAAAATCACACTGTCCCAAAGACACAAAAACAACACAGTATAATATATTTTTATTCAATCACAATGTTTGCACAAAAATCACTTCATGTTGATTTGACCCATTTACTTTATTTCTCTGCAAAAAAAAACAAACAGAATCACCCTCTTTTGTATTTAATCATTCTGCAACTAACATCACTTACAACATGATCAACTCCAATAAAAGGACAAATATGAAAAACCAACTTGGAATACAACGGCTTTCCCAGGTTTTCGATTGGAACTAGCATTTCTTCCTCCCTGTTAAATGGAGTGAGAGGTCGCAGGGTGTTCCTGTCCAGTAGAGTCCCTCGCTGGTCGGGACAGCACCACACGCTGAGCTGCGCACTCATTCAACTCTGTGTCTGTCGCTTTCCATCCATCCTCACATGCAACGCCCCCTTTGATTATCCAAGCACAGTCCAGCCCCTTCTCCACTCCCTCCTCTGTTACTGCTGTGTGTGTGTGTGTGTGTGTGTGTGTGTGTGTTCACCTGTCAAAATGAGTTAGACTTTCAGTAACTTGGTGAACCCGGAGGTAAAACAAACTGCTGCCGGGTTGTTCCTGAATGCACTGCCATTGGACTAGCTGCTCACTTTTTTTTTTTTCGTCTAAGATGTTTGTGTGTTCGATGAATATTTTTACTTCATTTAAATTATAGCTGAAATGCAACAAATTATAGGCTTTTCTAATCACAATCATGTTGTTTGAGTTACAAATAACAAGATAAAAACACAAATTACCCCTAAGCATACCTTTAAACTTCAATTCAACCCGTTGTTTTCTTTCACTTCTTGCAGTGCTCGGCCTCCTGTGGAAGAGGTTTGAAGTCCCGCAAGGTGAGCTGTGTGACTGGATCAGGCCGTCCTGTCACAGAGGAAAACTGCCAGCCCTTGTCCCCCAAACCCAGCAAGCAGAGGCGCTGTCGGGGAGGACGATGTACCAAGTGGAAGACTGGCAGCTGGGGAGAGGTAGGACTTTTTCAACCCAGCTATAAAACACACATACCATACCAGTCTTGTTCTCACGTAGCCAGACTTTTTTTTTTCTCTCACTCCTTGATAATTCTTACCAGCTTGCTGGCAAGTATGTGGGTTTGTGTGAAAACATCTGCAGCTCAACCGGACTGTATTTATGCGCCATGCCAGGCCACTAACTAAAGCAGCATGCATTTACACATCACATGGTGGCTGTTGCACAGAACAGTACAGCTAGTAAGACAGTCGGACGGATGTGCACCCTTCTCTTTTATTTGTGCTTCACTGATTTGAAGTCAAGCCTGCGTAAATCAATTCCTGTCATGATGATCTTTATTTTCTCTTCCTTTGACCCTCACTTCACCCTCCTCTGTCCCTTTCATCCTCCCTCTTCTTGTTGCTCTTGCAATCACTGATCAATTTTTTTGCGTCTTTAACATCTGCCTCCCAAATGGAAACAAATGTTTGTTTCATTTCAAATAAAAGAGACTATCCACTAACGTTACCATGCTGCATAGAGCCCCTCAGAGCATGTCTGGTTCTTTTTCTTTCCTTTTCGATCTTTTTCCCTCTCTCTTTTCCTATGTCCTCTTACTGTGAATTTATCCCACAGAGCACATCTGTGCTCCATACGTCAGAGAGGATGTGCGTCTGCTTACAGCAGCTGGTAAGCAGGACACATGCCAGGAGAGAATGATATTCCACGCAAAGGCTCTTAGACAAGTACAGCATGGTAACTAATGGTGCAGCAGGCTGCGTCCGCTCAGTGGTAGAGTCGGTCGTCTCTCAACTTGAAAGGTCAGGGGTTTGATCCCCAGCTCCTGAAGTCACGTGTTGAAGTGTCCTTGGTCAAATTTCTCCTGCTGCTATTTCAGTGGCATGTGAATGTGTACGAATGGATAAGTTAATACTGTACTGAAGGACACTTTACACAGCAGCCTCTACCACCAGGGTGTGAATGGGTAGGTGTAAGCTGTGGTGTATAAAGTGCTTTGAGGAGTCAGAAAGACAAGAAAATAGCTATTCAAGCTCATGTCCATTTAACATTTCTGAATTAACAGAGAAATAGTTGCAAGTTGCAACATGTGAAAGACCTGTAAATACTTCTATATTTCTATTAATACATGTTCAAAACTTAAGCTGCAGAAACTAACAGATCCAAACATCTGATGTCACTTCAGCTGGACCGTTCAGATATTTTCATGGCTTCTGGTGTCTTTACCTGCAAAAATATGAGATAAAAGTGTCATTCCTTTTGTTTCAAGGATGCAGTAATTGTAAGGAGTAATGTTATTCACTCAGCGCATGGGGGATATTCAGAATCACAAACTTTTGTCTGAAAAGAGAGAAGACAATATCCAGTTACTATGAGTTAAAAACTCCAAAAGTTTTTTTATACATTTAAAAAAAATGACAAAGTATACTTTGAGCAAATCATTGAAGTGTTTGAGTTATTAAGGTCAGGGGCTGAACATATTTGGCAAAAGAAAAAAACAGATTCTTTATCCCACTCTTATTCTCTTTTTTTTTTTGTAGAAATGTGTTCTTCATTAGCTGCAGCAGAAAACACAAACTTTTATTAAAAACACTTCTGCTGAAGCCTACACAGTTTCACAAAACCACGGCTTTCCCAAGCTCCATCTTGAAATTCTTCTGTAGAGACAAACATAAAAACCATATGACTTCATTATAAACACTGAGGCTTGATTGAAGAAGACCAATCCAAACAAATAATACTACAATGTAAAGCCCTGTGTTGCATTTGTCTTTTAAAGGCCGTAGCTGAAATCCCCAATGCATGGGTTCATAAAATAATATATGTGTGTGTGTGTGTGTGTGTGTGTGTGTGTGTGTGTGTGTGTGTGTGTGTGTGTGTGTGTGTGTGTGTGTGTGTGTGTGAGATGCAATTCAATGTTTTTACATGTAATTAAATATCAATCATTTGAAATGGATTCTAAAAAAAAAAGGTCTCCTGGAAAAATACAAGATGAAGGGACACAACAGGTCAAAGCCTTGATGAGTTTGGGAGTAGTCTTAAAGCCAAAATTAAATAGCCTACAACAGACACAATAAATAAATAAATAAATACATAGAAATCAAGCAAATAAGATATATCATCAATTTTAATACTATAGCCTACAATAGCTTTAAAAAGAAGTAGAAACATCGTAAAGTTCGCATAATTCCGAGGCTTTATTCGTATCGCGATAGCTGAATATTCACGTGAAGTAAAACAATATTGCAAAGGCCTTCTGTGCTTGTTCGGAGTAACAGCGGTTGGATAAGAGTTTTTCGAGGTCTTACCTGCTTTGCTTTCAGTGTTCAGCATCGTGTGGAGACGGTGTCCAGCGCCGGGACGTGTCCTGCCAGGTCGGAGGCCGACGGAGCGTGCAGGAGAGCGGCTGTTCTCAGCGGTCCAGACCGGCGTCCAGCCAGAGCTGCCGGGTCGCTGATTGTCCCTCCCGGTACCGGTGGAGAGAAGGAGAGTGGCAGACGGTAAGGGGAAAAGCTCTGAGTCGAAAAAACAGGGCGAGGGTGATTTTTTTTTTTTTTTTTTTGTCAGTCATATTTGGTGAAGTCTGACTGGCTGCCTCAGTCGGAGGCCAGAGGGGAGGAGAGAGAGAGAGCAGGCGAGCTGCTGCTGCTGCATGGCCTTGATAGAGATCAGATGAGCAGCCTTTTTTTTTTTTTTTTTTTTTTTCATCAGACACAGCAGCGTTTCAGAATGAATGTTACTTCAGTGTGAACGCTGATTGGCCAATCCCCTTATTTAAGAAGCGGTAGAAAAAATGCACTCATGTGACAAATTACTCCCAAAAAAAGTATTTAAACCTAAAAGAGTGAGAGAGAGTTTTGTCTAATTTATTTTAGGTGCTGCCATATCTGGTTCAAAATTGCAGTTTCTGAATTAAAACAGAATGGCAGTTGTTCCTTGTGTGTTTTTTGTTTTTTTTAAATTGTCAAATCAAATTGCCATCAATTCACATTAAGCAGAACAGCAAGGTTTTTACTTTTATTTATCTCTGATTGTAATAACTCTGAAGATCTTAGCCTGCAGTCCTGTCTAACTTTATTGAGTGGATACATTCCTGCTGAGTAAGATCCAGCCGTTTTCTATAGGCTAGAGGCTACAGAAGGTTGTTGAGGGTTGGGGGTGATTAGTGCAGGCAGCTGCAGCAGGAGGCTCTTCACTGTGTTCAAGTGATGTTGAATCTGGGTCAATGAGCAGCGTGACATGTCTTCTCACACAGGACAGTCTAATTATTCTGGAGAACTTTTAAGAGCACCCTGCCTGGGCGTCCCAATTAACAGCTGGAAGTAAGTAGAACGGTTCACCTGGCAGGGGTTAAAATTCCTGAGTGTTTTATACACTTACATTGGGACAATAAATACAGTAGGAGAAGATGTCTGAGAACAACGTTTTACTTCCCAACGCACATGCCATGTAGAATGAAATCGTTTTCCTCAAAAGCTCTGTCTATCCATCCGTCAAGCAGGGTCAGCTTTACACCTGGGTGGTGTGGCAGCACCGCTCACAGAAGCTGTTCCAGGTGTGACAGTTGTTTGACAGCGCTCAACACAATCAAGAGTGATGAAGACAGCAACATGCATAGCACCACAGAGTGTTTCTGCCTCTCTGAGCCCATGTCAACACGTTGAGTGCTTAAATTGCAAATCTTGCCAACTTGAATGCTGAATAGTCGGGTATGGATGTAGTAAGACATCTGACTCATAGTCAAGTAAATGTTGCATAAATAATCATCACTTTTATAGAACAATCCGATATATATACAGTACAGACCAAAAGTTTGGACACACCTTCTCATTCAAAGAGTTTTCTTTATTTTCATGACTATGAAAATTGTAGATTCACACTGAAGGCATCAAAACTATGAATTAACACATGTGGAATTATATACTTAACAAAAAAGTGTGAAACAACTGAAAATATGTCTTATATTCTAGGTTCTTCAAAGTAGCCACCTTTTGCTTTGATTACTGCTTTGCACACTCTTGGCATTCTCTTGATGAGCTTCAAGAGGTAGTCACCTGAAATGGTCTTCCAACAGTCTTGAAGGAGTTCCCAGAGATGCTTAGCACTTGTTGGCCCTTTCGCCTTCACTCTGCGGTCCAGCTCACCCCAAACCATCTCGATTGGGTTCAGGTCCGGTGACTGTGGAGGCCAGGTCATCTGGCGCAGCACCCCATCACTCTCCTTCTTGGTCAAATAGCCCTTACACAGCCTGGAGGTGTGTTTGGGGTCATTGTCCTGTTGAAAAATAAATGATGGTCCAACTAAACGCAAACCGGATGGAATAGCATGCCGCTGCAAGATGCTGTGGTAGCCATGCTGGTTCAGTATGCCTTCAATTTTGAATAAATCCCCAACAGTGTCACCAGCAAAGCACCCCCAAACCATCACACCTCCTCCTCCATGCTTCACGGTGGGAACCAGGCATGTAGAGTCCATCCGTTCACCTTTTCTGCGTCGCACAAAGACACGGTGGTTGGAACCAAAGATCTCAAATTTGGACTCATCAGACCAAAGCACAGATTTCCACTGGTCTAATGTCCATTCCTTGTGTTCTTTAGCCCAAACAAGTCTCTTCTGCTTGTTGCCTGTCCTTAGCAGTGGTTTCCTAGCAGCTATTCTACCATGAAGGCCTGATTCACACAGTCTCCTCTTAACAATTGTTCTAGAGATGTGTCTGCTGCTAGAACTCTGTGTGGCATTGCCCTGGTCTCTAATCTGAGCTGCTGTTAACCTGCGATTTCTGAGGCTGGTGACTCGGATGAACTTATCCTCCGCAGCAGAGGTGACTCTTGGTCTTCCTTTCCTGGGGCGGTCCTCATGTGAGCCAGTTTCTTTGTAGCGTTTGATGGTTTTTGCGACTGCACTTGGGGACACTTTCAAAGTTTCCCCAATTTTTCGGACTGACTGACCTTCATTTCTTAAAGTAATGATGGCCACTCGTTTTTCTTTACTTAGCTGCTTTTTTCTTGCCAATTCTAACAGTCTATTCAGTGGGACTATCAGCTGTGTATCCACCTGACTTCTGCACAACACAACTGATGGTCCCAACCCCATTTATAAGGCAAGAAATCCCACTTATTGAACCTGACAGGGCACACCTGTGAAGTGAAAACCATTTCAGGTGACTACCTCTTGAAGCTCATCAAGAGAATGCAGAGTGTGTGCAAAGCAGTAATCAGAGCAAAAGGTGGCTACTTTGAAGAAACTAGAATATAAGGCGTATTTTCAGTTGTTTTACACTTTTTTGTTAAGTATATATTTCCACATGTGTTAATTCATAGTTTTGATGCCTTCAGTGTGAATCTACAATGTCAATAGTCATGAAAAGAAAGGACACTCATTGAATGAGAAGGTGTGTCCAAACTTTTGGTCTGTACTGTATATATATATTTTTTTTTTTAGAAAATGTGCTTACCTCCTTTTTTTGCCTTGATTTGGATGAGCAGTCCTCATGACTATGTGTTCAAAGTGGAGCATCAGCCAGTACTCCGCTTAGCATAGCATAACGACAGCTAGTTTTACCATGTCCATAAATCCTTCATAGGTCCTCTAGCATAACACTTTGAATGCGATATTAGTTTGTGGTTTGATTGGTTACAACAGAAACGCAAAGCGACAACTAGTCGCTTTATTTGGAGCAAGTTGCCACCAAAGATGCTGTCACTTTCTGTGAAGGTCTAGCTGTTTTCTGCTTCTTTTTAAGCTAAGCTATGCTATCTGTATCCCAGCCTGACCAAAAAGAAATAACAAATATTTTCAAAATGTTGAATAATACTTTTTCAGACACTGTATCTTCTATGAGTCTATAAAATGATGAACATGCATTTCTCTTCATGTATCTATCAGACTTATTCATTTGTTAAAGCACTGACTCTATGATAATCATTTTGTCTACATTGGGACCATTTGGATGCTAAGACTTAAGGCAGGCGTTGACTCTTGGTGAACTCACTGTTGGCAGAGATTGTAAGCAGTTACAGAAGTTAACAGTTGTGTAATCTCTTTTCTGGACTTGGCAGTGTCGACAGCTCAGGATCTTCTGCTCAAAACCCACAGAGCTTTCCTCCTGCTTTGTGTTCTCCTCTTTTCACATTTTGATGCTAAAGTCTCTCGCGGTGAAGATACTGCCTTAATGGAAAACACAAATCTATGACTGTTACGCTCTGCTTTATTTGCATATATATATGAGGTCCAGTTTCACTGAAGGAAAAAAACCCATTGTTTTCTATATCATTTCAGAATGTCTAACACAACTCCTACCTGACTTGCAGTGTTTGTAAAAGGTCCGTCTCTCTGTCTTGTCTCCACTACAGTGCAGTAAGTCGTGTGGGGCGGGCCACCGAAGACGAGCCCTGCAGTGTGTGGACCACAACCAGGAGGAGGTGCATGAGATCTACTGTGTGAACCAGATCAGACCTCCAGACATAGAGAGCTGTAACCCCCAGGCCTGTCAGTACATCTGGATCACAGGAGAGTGGACTGAGGTGAGAGCAAAAGATACTGTGTGCCATTTAAATAGTGCTGCTCTGCTAAAGGCTTGAAGAAAAGGCAACACTTTACTTTTCAAACAACCCATTCATGTGAATCGTCATCTTCAAGTCAAGTGCAGAAATGACAGAAATCACCCACGTGTCCTGAGCAGGGCTGTTGTTGTTTTTCATACCAGTGATTTATCTCGTCCTCCAGTGCTCATCCAGCTGTGGCCAGGGCTACCGTCAGCGTCTGATCTCCTGCAGCGAGGTGCATGTGGAGAATGACAACTACGAGTATGGCCATCAGTCTTTGTCCAACTGTCCGGGGACCCCTCCTGAGAGCTACATGCCTTGTCATCTGGACCCGTGCCCGCGTATACAGGAGTGGCGGGTTGGAATCTGGGGTCTGGTGAGCAAATCTTTCACCCTCTACTGACCTCGGCAAGGTTTTTTTTTTTTTACAACTTGAGTGGAGAATTTAGCGAAACGAGCAGTTTATTCAAATGCATTCAATTCCTAGTGTTGAAATAAGAGGAGTTTCATCAACACTAGTGTGAAATATTGGACACAAAAAAAAAATATCACATTTTCAGAAAGAGCTCATAACAATGCACAATATTTGTATCTAAATTGGGATTTGAAATCTCATACATTAGACTTAACCCTTCATGTCATGGCTAAATCATAACTCGGCAGTCCTGACAGTCATCCACAAGTTTTCTTTTCACACTTCTGTGGCTCTCTTCCTCCAGTGTTCAGTCAGCTGTGGTGAAGGAATGATGGAGAGGACAGTGCAATGTGTTTCAGCGGATGGCCAGCAGAGCATTAAGTGTTCCCTAGGTGCCGTTCCAGAGGCCAGAAAAATCTGCAGAAATCCAAGCTGTGAGTTCTACAAGGATACTACTGCTTTTTATTTTTTATTTTAAAGTCAAAAACTACCAGGGATACATAGAGGGAAGCTGAATGGATCCCAGATTCTGGTATTAGGTACGCCTTGGTCTGATCTGGTCATCCAGGGAATTGGCCTTCAGGGAAATATTTATGATCTGAGGCAAACATCAAACATTCACTGTCCAGTGTATTTTCTTCCCTGCGGTAGGATGGGACATCAAAGAGTGGGTGGCTTTTAGTTTTTCTTTGATTCGTTGCAGGAATTTGCCACACTTCGCTTAACTCCTGGAATTTTCTTTGCATGCGTGCTCATGTGTGTGTATACGGGCTTTGTGTGAATGCCTGTCCTGTTTGGAATCATTTAATAATACAGTAATGTCTGCCTTCTCATGTATATATCTTTTTTTCTGTTCTCCAAGGCAACTTCCCTTCCAGCTGTCTGGACGTCCAGAGCATGAACGGCCCCCTTCCAGACAGTGAACATGTTCTCAATATACAAGGAAAGTCAATCAAGGTAAATGAATATGTCCTCATTTAAACACAAATGCACAAAGTCGTTTTGAAGCCTTTAATCAGGATTTTGGTATTTTTATACATATTTCTCCCATCATTTTGGGTCTTAATGAGTCATGGGTACATAGCCGTGGGAAGTAGGGGTGCTAAGGGTGCTGCAGCTAACTAGTTGCTTTAGAGGAGCCTTTTTTTTTTTAGCAAGGTAACTGTGTTTGTACCTTGAGATGCTTTCACACAGAAACTTTCAATCGTGCACAATCACACCTTCTTGGTTCAATAAATGGAAGGGGCTTCATTACGTTGCTGAGACTTACCAGTTTGTTGGGGTCATTTTAACTGGAGCATCCAGCTCCATCTTATATGGGGCCCCTTTTCCCTAGCCACCTTTATTATAATTCTAAGGCCCCTATCACTTCCATCCCTTTCCTCTTGCTTTGGTTACCATCTCTACTTTTCCTCCTCCTCTGCTTTTCCTCGTCAGGTCTACTGTGCAGGAATGCAGACAGAGGCTCCACAGGAGTACATTTCCTTGACGACTGGAGAAGGAGAGAATTTTTCAGAGATATTTGCCTTCAGGTAAAAAAGCTAACAGGATGAACAACGAGAGTAAGCCTGCTCATTACAAAATCCAACCGACTCCTCGCAGTGTTTTTGTCTGTAAATTAATGAATTCCATGGAAGTGTAAAGTTAAGCTAAGGTATCTTTGTACTGAATGTGTGTATGTGCACATACGTTGTTTGTTTTTTTACACCAGGCTCAATGACCCCACCCAGTGTCCAGCCAATGGCTCAAGAAGAGAAGACTGTGACTGTCGGAGAGACTACACCGCCGCTGGTGTAACCACCTTCTCCAAAGTTCGCCTGGACCTCAGTAATATGAACATCATCAGTAAGTGGCTCTTACACATGCAAAAGATCTGATTCACACTCATATAAACAACCACATCCCGGACCAGTGTTAACTCTACATTACAGTCAAACAAGAACTTCCTTTGCCATTTAATTACGTGCGTGCCCACGAGGGTTAATGGACTCAAGATGTCCTAAAGGTTCATTTAAGGAATACACAATTACAAGCCTCAAGGGGGTTCAAATTAAAGTGCTCTGAGGAGAAGAAATTATACTGATATTAGGCTGGCCCTAAAAGAAAGGCTATATTAAGACCAATCCAATAGAACAAATGTTGGTTATTATGTCAGACGTAAGCTTTCATTTTAAAGGGTCATCTGAGATCCTGTAGCGACAAATTACAACACACACGTTTCTAAGAGCATTTGTCACCGCATTGGTTTATCTTGTGATCCAGCTACAGATTGGCAGTTTGCTTTCACCCGGGAAGGCAAGAGGGTTCCCTTTGCCACAGCTGGAGACTGCTACAGTGGAGCTCGCTGTCCACAGGTGAGAACAACAACAGCTGTTTTCATTTTCCGACAGCAGGAGACAGTGTCACTTTGTTTCACAGGATACTGGACAGCACACTTTCACTATCTGACAGTGTCAATGAGGGTTCTGTTCTTTAAAAATCTCTTCTGGTTACTTAAACAGTGTGCCATTACATCAAATGTAAACATGTATGCAGTTAAAAAAAAAAAGCTTTGTGGATGTCCTCCCTTCTTAGAACCAGTTTTGTAATATGGTTGCAAATTTCCCCCAAGCAAATGAATGACTATTGATGAATTCAAAACCAATATTCATTCATGAAACAAAGAGCAGCAGTGGGCGTTTCTCGTTTATACTTTGCATTATCTTGTCTGTCTGCTACTCACAGAGCTATTACATTCAAGCTTGTAGTGCATGTCATCTGGTTTGAAGCCATGTATAAGGGCTTCCATACTACCTCAGAACTCAGATCTCGGATCTGGGAATCACGTCACACGCGTTCCAGTTGCGAGTTGGCAACAAGAAGAAGTTATACTTTATTTATCCAGCAAGGGGAAATTAAATTTTACACTCTGTTGTCGAACATGCTGCACACACATAGGCTGAAACACACACACCTGCACAAACAGGATCCTATGGACATGCACTAATGGAGAGATGTCAGAGTGACGGGGCTGCCCACAGCGAGTGCTTCTGAGCTGGTGGTGGTGGTGGCGGTGGCGGGGGGGGGGGGTATTTGTTAGCTAATACCTGACCATCACACTACACAATAGTTTTTGCACCAATATAACATGACAACATGTCCACATATATAACTTTCACTAGAACTTGCACGATCGGTGTGGTTGATTTAATTACACTAAAAGAGGACTAAGCTGCTAGTAAACATTATGGTAACAGCTTAAACATTACAGTTGATGGACGTAGCAGCCATGTTGGATTTTAATTCGGGCTACTGAAGGTTCTCCAAGTTTACAAGTCGAAATTCCGACTTCTGAAGGCACCCCTGATGACGTATATCTGACCTGCAACTCAGAGATGAAAGCACCATTAGACCTGATGTTCAATTCCTGCTTTTTTTCTGCTGAATGTGTTTAATCTAACACTTTTAATTTGTTTTATCAAAACACATTGGAATGGTTTGCAACATTACATCACATTAACTACATGAAATGTGAGAACTTCTTTTGAAACTCTTCCACTCTCTTCTTTTAGGGACGCTTCAGGATCAATCTCTCAGGAACAGGCTTCAAGGTGGCTGATGACGTCTCATGGGTCTCCCAGGGCAACTATGCAGTGGCTGATGTACAAAAATCACAGGTATTGGTAGTATAGTAACACATATGTACATGTCTATGAAGTGACACCATTGGTTGATGATTTGAAGTAAAGGCACAGCCCTCAAAGTTTACTTAAGATAGAGGAGTTAATCCCTTACTTGCACAAGCACACCACCGCATCTGACTTCAGCAGTATTCACAGAGTGAGACAGAAAACAATGATCAGTTAGAACAATGTACCCTTTCAAATCAAATATCTTAAGATAAAAGTTAAATGTTTTTTGGCTAAAATGTAGATCAACCATGTCCTCGACTTGTATTTCAAATATTACCACTACAAAAAGAAAGACAAACGATTAAACTGAACATCCCAGACTACCTCTCAGTATCAGGGTAATGTTTAGTTCACGATTTAGTGCACTGATCACAGGCTACACACTATGAACTATGTTTCACCTAGGCCTGATATATTTTGCCTCGTCTTCTCTAATCTGTTCTTTTACCTGCTCAATTCAGAGCTCAAAGCAAAACAAGGTCTCCAGGTGGGTTCTGTATCCCCAGCTCCACTTCTCCCCATAGACTGAGAAGGACCCTTATTGGGCAGCTGCTCTCTTAAGTGCCCCCCTTACTCAATCCTCCGCTCTTTTGAAATGGAGATCATTGCTGGAGAGGGCTTATTGGTGAAAACATGAGGCACTTGTGATGCCAAAAAATGTTCGCAGTCTGATATTCATAGCCAGCCGAGCCGCTCTGAACACTCCAGGCACTTTAAATGAAGCCAGGTTGGGACTGAGCAAACACTCAAACGGAGATGAGACACACCACTCACTTCACACTGGGGCTGTCATGTCATGGCGGAGTGCTTTTGCCGCACTTGTCTGCTGCTATTTCCTTTTTGTTTGTAGATGTTTGGATGAAACCACCCATTATGTCAAATGTAAATCACGCACATGAAGTACTAGTGATTAAATTAGCGTGTAATTTTTGCTTGTTGCAAAGAGTGATGACTTCATTCAGACCTGATGACACCCTGCCTGGTGGGCCTCAGTCTTTGTGGGTGTATTGAAAAGGAAAAGCTAATTTCAGAGCCACAAAAACAACCCACTTGAAAATACCCGAGACAAAGACGGGATTCTACATAACTACATTAAAGAGGCAGAGGCATGTCTTTCCCTGTAAAGGTTGTTTTTTCATTGAGCGTCCTTCAAGCTTCATTTTTTGTATCACTCCGACTGCTTTGCTTAGTGATGTGGGATAAGGCCTCAACAAAAGTTTCAAAACTCAAGCTAGCTGTGATCTCGATGAAATGTCATCTTATATGAAGCATCTGTATGACTGATAATATTTCCAAAATGTGCTAATGGTCATATAAAACTACGGTTCATACAGAAATGTCAAACAGCACAAGCACGCACATCCAAATACTTAAGTACTGGGTGCTGAACAAAAGACATCAAAAGGTAGAAAAGATTGTCCACACACCAGAAGCTGCCAGATGTGTGATGAACGACGCGGGCCCCGAAATGTTAAGTTAAACTTGGGGCTGCCCGGTTGTGCAGTGGTTAGTGCTGTTGCCTCACAGTGAGGAGGTTCCTGGTTCGAATTCCCATCAGACAGAAGCGACCCCGAACAGGAAAAGCGATAAAGAAAATGGATGGATGGATGAGAATTGAATTTGATTGGAGCAGCTTCTGGTGTGTGGACTATTTTTTTCTTTTTTTTACCATGTAAAAACTACAGCTAAATCCCCTCACATAACTCATGTTATTTCTCCTGTGTCCACAGGATGGCAGCAGAGTGTCAGGAATGTGTGGCGGCTACTGTGGTAAATGTACACCATCATCCGGCTCCAGTCTGCATGTAACAGTGGAAATGATGTGACACCTTGCGGGTGCTTGCTGTGCCCGTGTTTCCCTCATCTTTGGTGCTACAGACCCGTCCCTCACATGACCTCTTTGAACTCTTGTGTATGTATAGTGTAAATGAGTCTTGTGTAAGTACTGTACATAGCAATATGAGAATGTCTTATTTATTATACCCTCCATTTATTTTTGTATTATATAATTTAACACTTTTGTTATGTCTTTAGATATTTGCCATTTGGACTTTTTAATACTGTCATTACTCCACACTCTAAGCCATATGTTGCTTTTGAGATTAATTCAGTTTGTTGTTTTTATTCCGATTATGTCTGTATGCAGGGAGATGTCACTCATCAATGCTACTCTCTTGTTTTATACATGGCACATGCTCAGATACCTGGTCTAACCATAGACTTGTTTAACACTGTGTGCAGTTGGGCAGCTCCATTAGAAGACTGTTTGGTTTAGTGAAGCACTCACTTCTTTTATTTTTGTAAATGTCTTTCCATTTCTAAGCTGTGGACGACTGGGCTGCAGCAATCTGTGGAAGTCTAAGACACCTGGTGCCTCCCAAGATAGAACATCTTCTCATCTTGGTTTACTATTAGGATGCTATTTATGTAGTCAAACATATTTAAAACTGGGTATCATAAACCAACTGGATTGTTTAACTGCAACTGTAAGTCTTCATTAAACTGGACAGCAGAGAGGACACATTCTTATGATACATCCATCAGCATCACTGTAACGTATAAATACGTTTAGAAATGTTTAAATATCCAGTCATTCTTTTTGGTTGATTTGAAGAGCAAAAAAAAAAACAGATGTAAGCTTTTTTTTAAGTAAGCAAACAGCCTGCGTGATGATACTGTATCAAGTCAGGAAAGTCTTGTTGTGGACGTGTGGAAGTGGGATCTACAGGTCAGACGTAGGGAGTAAGTGGGATGTTTACTCACACACAAACACACTAGAACACTTTACTGGATCATAAGGAAATGCTCTAGGCAACATAAGCTGAAAAGATTAATCTGCGAGACATCAGAGGGAACCACGTTCCTCTGTGTCTGTGCATACCTCTCTGGTAGTGTGCAGTAACCAGAGGGGCCATGAGCCTCTAGCTTTTACAGAGTAGACATGGTATCTTATCTCGAGTAGCATTAAAGACAGACTTCACCTTGGGGAAAATCAAATTCAAGCTGATACACAGGAGATATAATGCACTGGTCCAGCCCTGGAGACACCTCCAAAACTGCTCACAGGCACTGCAGTAGGATTTCTGTCCAGCTGCTGCCTGAACACAGAAATATGAACTCCTGTACCTCACATTTTTTTTCTCCAGCTTTGTTTTAAGAATCGTCCTAAACTGTCCATGTTGTGTTCACAAGTTTCCAGCTGTCTGGCTTTTTTTATTTTTTTGTGACAATATCAGGGTACGTTTTTTGTTTGTACGTTATAAATGCAGTGTAGAGCAGAAACAAATAAAACACTTCTTGAAGCCTTAACTGTGTATAGGGTCAGATATTCAGGGTACATACTGTATGTATGAACTCATTAAGAAGCCATATTTTGTCCTATTATACTTTCTCTATATTGTGCTATTACAGTGCCTGATGTGAAAGTGTGCACACCTCAGCCAAAGGGAACAGTCGTATGTGCCACTACACAATGATGACATCATTCTAAAGGTGGGGAAGGAAAGTAATTGTGCCTTAACTGAAAAATGCACTTCTCATTGTGAATGTCAAAACTTAAGTTCAGTCAATAAAGTTCTCAGGTGTCATATATGAAGGGACTATTATGTTATTGAAGTTCATGTTTTTTTGTATTTTACACATTTGTCTCATGTTAATCAAATAGCTGAATATGTATTATTGAATTTACACAAGATGAACCGTCATTAAATGCTCTATTTTATATGAACATATTTATATGATGTTTTTTTGATCTGTGACTGTACATACATTTGATCATAAATCACTTCTAATTACCATAAAGTATTACCATAAAATGAACTGGATCGAATTCCTGTTTTGTGAATACTTTCATTCATAAGTTATGACATTGTATAAGCAGTTTTGATGCTGCTAAAAGCTTGTCCTTGACGTATCGTGCTACAACACAGGCTCTTTTAATCCTGAACACACAATAGTAAGATTTACGTGTAATATATAATTCTCCCTCCACGCTGTTTCTGATTAAAGCCTTCACCCATCTCATCTTCAGCTAACAGTCTGGTTTGTGACCTGTCAGATGTGTTTGGGGTCTAATCTAGTTTCTGTCCATATGGGTAATGGTGAATGATCAGGCAATCTATCAGCTATCAGCACTTGTCTTCCAGAATAAAAATAATTCACTGCTGTGAATTCTCAAAATGTACATCTACTGCTTCTGCCTAACTCAAAAATACAAAGCTTTGAATATCTATGTTGTTCATTTGGAAATACCTGATTCAGGGTACAGAAAGTTGACCAAATACTGGGTGAGAAATGTCACTGAGTCGTTCTGGCTTTGGCATTTATTGGTTCTTGTGCTGCTCATAAACTTCATTTGAACACATCATCCTTTACCAAACACACAAAAATTACAACTGCTGCAAGTAGACCCTAAAAAACTACATCTCTTAACAAAGCTCCCTTATGTCTGGTACCAGCAGCTTTAACAAACAAGCACATGTTACTCTTCCACCTACATTTTTAGGAGATTAAATCCTATGAACCTATGAACCTATGACGCTGTTGAATGCGTGCTTGTTTGGACCGAGTGTTCCACCTGTTCCCCGAGTGAGAAAACATTATGATGCTCAGAAACAGTCATGATAAAAATCAACCGGAACAACCACAAACCTGTGTAAAGGTCTATGAAGACTAGACGACCACATTTACTGACTCTCCATATTCCATGTTCTGTTTGGAGTATCTTATTTACCATTAAGAAAATGATGAATAACATAAAACAATTGTTTTGCCATGAAGCTATAAGCACCATAATGACCAACTTCTCTGTTCATGATTGCCTCAGTTTTGTTGCTTCACCAAAAGATGCGGTAGCACCATGAGCAGCTGAAGATTCACTTCAAGAGAGGCTTTATAGTCACCAACCTGAAGAAAAAAGCATGTATTGGTTGCGAAACTGAAAAAAAAGAGCTATTAAAAAAACCTTTGGATGATCAGTTCAGTCTATGATCGCTGCTTGGTCGACTGCTTTCTTGGTTAATGCCAGATTCTGCTGACGAGTAGGATTCAGGAGCTGCAGTCCATAATGTTTCAAGGAAGAAAAATACTTCAAACTCAAAAAATGATATCTGCTCACTTTTACCATTTTGCTGATGCCCATGTAGACAGTTACACAATGATTCAGTGATTCTGAAGAGAAGTGTAAACAGGCTTACATGATAAGTATTTTCTATATGTAATCTCAGGTGAGCTGTGAGCAATAGGAGCTAGCGGCATATCTTTATGATTCATTCCTCAAAAAGTCTGTCAACAGTTTCAGTAAGCTGTTATACAGGGGATAAGAGGAGGTGTGAAAAGGGAAGATATGGAGGAAGTGTTGGTGAACAGGAGCCTTCATCAGCTCCAAAGGGGTTGTTGTATCTGTAGAATGTGACTCATAAGCTGATTTAAAAACATTCCCTGTTTCAGTTCAACCTTTATATAGCCTACTTTATATACATGCACGTACAATTTTCAAAGGGCAATGTAAATGTTATATAGTTTTTCAATAAAATGTATAATGTGCAATACACATGTAGATTTTAAACAGTCTACTGTGTGTGTCTAAATTTACTGATGGGTGATGGGTTTTCGGTCTTAGCCCAAAACATAGCCATGGGTCTCAGGTTCAGGTTCAGGTTACTTTATTTGGTTGCAGGGAGAGTCACTTCATGCAACACAGACAATAAAGCATAAAACATAAAACACAGTGCAAATGCACGGTACATGGGTAAAAGTGCTGAGGTGCATAAAGTGTGCAGGTTCTAATCGTACAATGCTAAACGTTATAAGTTGCACATGTGCATTTGCTCCTTTTCAATACAAGAAATAGGGGCTTTGATGTGCCCATGAAAGCATTCCACACAACCACCAAAAAAGTAGGCAGCAGAGGGATACGTCCTATATGAACTGAGACATAAAAAGCCAGTCATGCGGTGTCACCGGATCAGAGCATAGACAGTTTATTAATGATGAGCAGCAGAACACAGAAATGACATAGCCTACCTGTAAGTTCAAGTGCATCTGTTTGTTAAGTTTGATAAGTCCAATTGATTGTTTCCTGAGTAAAAGTTACCACAATGATTTTCAAGTATGTGTTAGCTTGTTATTTGTTAGCTTGATGCTCACAAACTAAAATATACATCTATGTCAATCATTTAGAAAGCCCCCCCCACCACACACATACACACACACACATAGGGTAGTCTAATTTACTAAGCAGGTGCAGCCATGTGTGATCTAAAGAACTGCATTACTTGTCACAAATAGTCCCATGTTAAGTGTTGACAGATTCTTCCAGACATGCTGAATGTTTGTTTACAAGGACAAAGACTTGTTAATTCTGAGTGTGTATCTACCCCTCACATTCTGAAAACAGAATGTGGCACCAATAAATGGGAATGGAATCTCATTGAACCTTGTTCAGGAAGATGTAGTCCAGTTAGGGCTGATCTTTCACATCTGATTGAGTGTGAAGATATTGATGCTGACTTAGAGGGTGAGTTAATGCCGTATTTGTTCTATGATTGGCATTGTAAACAGTGAACAATCAGGGATAGTCAAACAGAAAGGGACATTGTTTATATAAGCTGATGACATGTGTTAAATGTGCACCTTACCAACCAAACGGTTATTAAGATAGATAGTGATTGTGCATGTGTGCTAATGTGAGTGTGCTGATTATTGAGCGTTTCATTTCCATGGATACCAAACAGGGTTATTGTTGTTTTGCTTTGAACAAGTTAAATCTGCATCCTTTCAATCCATTTGATGCGACTAAAATACACTACACAGTGTCACAAGTGAACATTCTCTGTGCCAAACACCAAAGGAGAAACGTTACTTTTTTCTTCAATGCGTCAATTCATTTCTTGAACATTAAAGACCTCATGCACATACTGCTGTGATCGAATGCTCTCTGTGTTTCCATATATTCTCCTTCGTACTGTACACACAGCCTGGCTAAAGCCTCACAAACCTTCCCACAGGGATTAGACCAGTGACCTCAGCAGCTGTATGCTTCGGTATGTCTGAGACATTCCCAACACTTCTGAACATCATGGCCACCACCTTGCAAGCCACTGGCCCTGATAGATTGAACGGACAGAATAAGAAATCCTGCCTGAGGACAATTTTTTTTTACAACAATGAATGCATCATGAAAAGAAAAACTACAACACTCCCGACTTGAGCCTAAAGTTTTGCTGAATTTCTTACATTTTGCATTGCTTCTATAAATATGTTCATGCTGAATAAGAACCTGCAGCAGTGTACAGACCTTTGACTTGAGAATAAGGAGAGGTGTTTTAAAGACCATCATCACCATCATCCTTCTTGAAGGTGATCAGGAGAGACTTTGAACTGAGGCTCAGTAGCATGCTACAGGTCCACATACACACACAAAGAATGTGGATTACTGTATTGGTATGTGTATTTTTCATTGTTCTAATTTGTTCTGTCTTGCAGCCGTCATTTCATTCAGGACATTTTGAGCAAAAAAAAAAGTTTTCTTCTTGATCCACTTTCCCGTTTACTAAAGAAACAAAGTTTCTCTATGTTCCTTGTTTGGCCTTGAGACAAAGCAGAGAAGTCACACTTCTATTGCGCAATGTAATTCAGTGCAGAGTTATTTTGATTGAAGACAGCAACAGCAGCTTTTTTTCCCTCTCCAAATAAAAACGTAAAAAAAAGAAAAGCAAAATGATGTGCTTATTAAGATGTTTTTTTCATTTTCTCTCTTTTGTTCTCTTTACTTTTTTTACTCCCTCAAAAAAAGAATGGAAAGAATGAAAGAAAGCAAAATCTTGGGCATTTCAAAACTATGAATTCCTTTGGATGTTTCTCTCCTTTGTTCTTTTGTCATTTAAAATCATATCCAGCTAACCTTTTGTGACTATATTTATCAGCCCTGCACCCTGTCATCTGACCTTTTTCCGCTTTACCTGCTCCACTGTTCACACGTTTGACTTTAATTTGAACCAATCGGTCAATTTTGGAGTCAAAAACAATGAATTTCAGAAGAAAAAAAAGAAGAAGAATGATCACAATTCACAGTTGAAAACAGAATGGTTGATTTAAAATACAACAACAGCAATCCTACAGAAAAAAACCATTAACAGTACATCATCCATCAGCCATTGGCCATTTTCTGTCTTTATTTCTTTTTCATTTACTGGACCTTTATTTGGACAGATCATATCTTTTAGAATTGGGGTCAAACCCAGTAAACCAGCCACTTGGCTTCAGGACTGTGATGACCTCAGAGTGACACAGAATGGTTTGAATGAAAACCCAGACTTCATGGGTCCTTGCAATCTATGGAAAGTGGACTGTAAATTTGCTTATATGATGTCTGGCCTTTGCTTTGTGAGTTTGCAGCCGGTCAAGCCCCCAGCACAAGACCGACCATCAACTGGCCACGGTTAGAGAAGTCTTTCCTGGCTGTGAGATAGCTGTTAGATAAAAGTTCTGCAAAGGTTGTAAGCACAATTCACAACATTTAGTATTAAGTCGAACTGTTTTTCAGAGAAATGGGTTGTCTTTGCATCTAAAACAAAAATGAGTATGGTGGCAATTCCTTTAGAACAAAAGTAAAAGAAAATAATTTTTTTGTCAAGACCAACAAAAAAAACAACAAAAAAAAAACTATCCACAACTGTTCATGGCAACCAACACAGTATTGTGCATGCCTGAACTATGGACAGACTGACAGAGGTTATAATGGTGAGAAATAATAATAAAGAGCTTAAGCACATCTTGAAGAATTTCTTGAGTCATTGTACCCTTTTGTGCAGCTATTTCTTCAGATACTATTCTTTGCTTTGCTTCTGCTGGAGAGAGTCAACCATAGACTGTATATTCTGTAAACAAGGACAAGTGTGAGTGACGTCACTCATTGGTTTCTGAAGGGCTGTTCTGAAGACCATCCATGGTGATTGCCATGTTTGAAATGCTAACTACATCAAACTTTCAGTCAACCTAACTACAGGTAAAGAGTTGGAGCTGGGGTGGGCCTCCTGAAAATTTCCAGACATGAATCCAGATTTGCGGATAAAGACATTAACCAATCAGACCATTTTTGTAAAAAGAGTATACATCTTTATTTCTGCTGTCAAAATTGACTTTTTAATATGGGGTGTATGGGACTTCCGGGTCTTTCGGAGCCAGCTTCAAGTGGACACTCGAGGAACTGCAGTGTTTTTGCGTTTCCACATTGGCTATATGTTCCAACACCAAAGGTTGCCGATTGGAGTCAACCAATTTAAAAAGACGCAATGACAGCTGAGCTTAGTTAGAGCACTTCTGTGAAAGACACAATATGATAAGGGCTACAGTCAGACATCAGGGATTTTTTTTGTTTGTTTTTTACTGGGGTACACAGCTCAAGTTTCTTATGCATAGACGTCAGGAATCATTATTTTCTGTGAAAATATAAATGAGGACATTTGGAGAAAAATAGTTACAGGACATTTATTGGAATGCAATTGTTAGTGAGGAAAGAGGAAAGACAGCACTGTTGTCCCTGAGCCAAGGTTATATTGTGACACATAGTGACAACCCTTACAGTAGCCTATGTGAAATTACTCCTGGAGTTTAATCACCTGTCATGAATAAATTAGAATGCACATTTTACAAACCATAGCTAAAAAATTGGAAACTGGTTTTATGAAAGAACGTGGAGGATACAATAAAAAAATCTTTCCTTGAGTTGTTTGCAGATTGGACGTTAAAGCTCATCCTCTCTGCCATTTACTACATCACTAGTATGATAGTTTGCCCCTTCCTTAAGAAAACTTGTCCTCCATTGGCTGTGAGGAAACAGGGTGGAGCTGCTTTACGGAACAGAACAGCTCCATTCATCAATTATAAGTGCTTAATAGGATAGGATTTCAGCCAGGGCTCCGTGCGTTTGGAAAAGTCGTCAGGGAGTTTTTCCAACAAAAACGCATCTCATCTCCAATTTCCTCCCTGCGCCATTCGTCTCTGTCCTCCCGGCGTGCGCCTCAGCCCTCCTGGGATCCGCCTGTCATGTTCAGCAGGAGCTACAAGAGGAGAGAATCACACAGATTGGTAGGCGACGCAAACTTACGAGCTGTTAGCGGTTGTTTCCACACCACAGCGCATGTCTCGACTAGGTTTTTAAATTTGAAACTCCACATATTACAAACGGTTTGGTGCGAAGTTTATCCTCTCCCGTTTCTGCTCTGTCATGTTACTAAGGGCGTCAAGTTACAACTGTTAAGATAACGCTGTCACGAACTTCCTCCCTAGGAGACATAAATTATGATTTTCTTTAACCCTGTTTCAACCTGTTGCTTCTTTTGACTAGGCTACAGAACATTGATTTCGTTTGCACACTGTCTTTTCACAGTGTTATGCAGGAATGTTTAGTTACTTCCAGGTGTTCATTCTATACACCTAATTAACTGCGTATCACTGATTAAAGGCTTCTTGGAGGAAGTCATTAAAAATACGTTTTGACTTTTGCACATTCCTACAATAGGGAGGCTATGATTCTGTTCTCACATGACTACGGTAATATGTTTAAAAGTTTCTTATGTGAAATTAAATTTTCGAAGTCACCAGTTTAGATAATGACATTATGCCATTTGAAGCAGGTATTATCTCTGACTACAAGAACAAAGCCAGTGGTAAACCCATTATCTCCTGTTTCTACTTGTTCCTAGCTGAACTTTGCAGATGAGCCTCAGAGAGGACAACCCTGTGTCACCTGTGGAGACCAATGTCCCGGCTTTGCCCTGCACAAATGGAGGTAACAGCATCACTTCACAACCTGACCGAAATGACATGACAGTGAAGCACATGTGACTGTTGGTTTCTTGCTGTTGTGCAGATGTTGCGACGCCATGTCAACTCTTAGAGTCTGCTCTGATATCAATTGAGGCATTCCAACACAACAAGTGAAAAATAGCATGTATGTCATTACTGCACTGCAGCGTTATGCAAATAGCAATTTGGAAAAGTAGTGATATTTCAAACATCTCATGTCTTCTTCAGAGTTGCATTCAAGAGAAATTCTTTGAGATTTCTGGGACTTCTGAATAGAATTAGTCATCCATGCTGCTGTGAAGAAAGCGGTGTTCAGCCCCTGTGTGCTCCGAAATAATAGATTTTACTGTAGAGAGCAGTCATGCAGCAGGGACGATTCCAGTCTGCTGCTTCTCCAGTCACTCAGTAACAACTGGGAGGATGTGGATGTTGGTATGCTGTGCAACAAGCTGTATGTTGTCTAAAGAAGAGACCATGCTATGAAGTACAGGTGGTTTGTGTTAAGTGTGTGAAAGAGTGTGACTAATGTGTGCCGCTCCGTTGAAGGAATGCAACAAGAAATAGCATCACATTCATGCAGGGAGAGCATTGAACATTGTTCGTTTATCAGTCTCAGCTGATTCATATGAACACACATCAGGCAGTAACAAAGTCTGTCTAATCGAACCACTGACTGAGAAGAGATGTCATGAGCTAGAGGAGGGTCTCTTTACTATTTGGGGGCTGCTGAAGGCCACTTTGTGGAACCAAAAAAAAAGTCATAATCGTGTTTGACCTCATCAGTAAAGAATATGTGGCATACGATGTAGCTTGTGGTATTTTGGTGAAAGAGAATTTGATCTGTTTTGAGCCAGCTTGTTTGAAGTTGAACATTGCAGCCATGGATATGTAAAGAATTTCCCTCTTAATGGGAATCCACAAAAGAAAGGGAGGGTCCGACTGTCCAGCGTTCTCTGCTGTAAACTATTACAGGGGCAACGGTGGGCTCAGGAATGCAGCCTTTAATTGCATGTCTGCAGTCTCACAATATAAAGTCAACTTTTTCCTCTCCAACAGACGAGAATAAAACGTCGTCATTGGACACAGACTGAGGGAGCCACAGACTTTTTGTGTGTGGAAGTAAAAAGGTTTGTTTTATCGCTCCGACTGGTCTTTGTCCCTGTGAGGAACACTTGCCGATCTCACAAAGAGTCTCCTGTTTTTTTTTTTCTAAAGCTAAAGTACATGTGCTTTCACGCTAATCTAGTAAGGTATATTAGTAGTGCTGTGTTTTGGAATGTGTTGGACTTCGTGTGACCCTGAGCTTAGAGATGGGGATATAGTGAGGATGCAGGTGTGCACAGAGCCCTCTGTCTCCTCTGGACACATAAAGCAGGTGGTGTTTGTTTGCTGCCAAATTGACCAGAGCAAAACATCACCTAAAGAAATTGCAATGTTCTTAATGCATCTGGATGATTGTGTCCTCACTCACATACACTCTCCTGCGCATAATCTTATCCTACAAGAACTATAACAGAACATTTATGGCTGGATGAGGACAGTTTATCCTCTCGCTCCATCATTTCCCATAATGCCTTAATACAGCAAAACAGAACTGAAAGCATGACTGTAGACTCCATTATTTGACTGAATTCTTATGTACCTTTATGATCATCCAGCATGAGTCAGCGTTTTGTTGCAGAAAAACTAGCACTTAACTTTTTAGCGATTTAAACAAGTAACCAACATTCAAATTCTAGCTAGCAGAAAATGTTTCAGCTAAAACATTTTATACGCAGCTGCAAAAGTACCTGGGTTAAAGCACTGGTTTTCAATGTGGCCCTAAAGAAGTGGGTTTTCTAAGTGCTATAGTGTGTTTTAGGTGATAATTGAAGAAAACTGCTCAAGTTGATTTGATATACATTGTTTTTAACAAGTCATTGCCGATCCTGCCCGTGACAGCTTGTGTCCTCAACCTACTGGCTTTCAAGTTCCCATGAAAAGGAACTTAGAGAGTAACTGCCGTGCCAGAATAGAACCAATCACAAGAGAGAAGAAGGGACATAAAATTGGGATGAATTTGATGAGATCATTAGCTTCGACAAAGCTTTTTAATTTTGTAGAAAACGAGTCAATGCCCCTGAGTGCAGGATGACTCATCAGATATATATGAAACGTTTTACAGAAAGAGAAAATGTTGTTGTTTTGGTGTTTTAATACTCACATAATTCTTTATTGAAATATATTTGGCAGATAAATGAACATTCAAAACAGGAACGCTTAAAACCAGGAACATTTATTTTTTCATTTCCTCGGGCTTTAATTTGAGGTTTTAGACTTCATCTTGTTTAGCAAACTACTTAGCCACACTTTAGCTACACTTGCAGGAGCACACAGTTTTCCACTTTTATGTTTAAGAGTTTTTCTCCCATTGTAAATTTTGCATGTAGGTAAACATGTTGACTACCAAAGTTGAGATGAGCTCTCATGAACAACTATGCATGTTGCTATAGGCTAAGCTAACCTGTCCCTAACAACTCTTGAAACATTTAACATCTGTTTTGTAACAGAAGTAATGACATATTGATCAATTGTGTAAATATTCATTAGATGAATACACATTACCTCCCTGTTTTTCTCCTTTTTCTTTCTTCCTCCTGTTCTGACTTTTACTTCTATATAGAATATTTGTTCTAAACTCCTTGGGGTTGCCAGCCTAACCTTTTATAGGAAGTTGACTGAGTGTGTTGAGGCATTGCCCATTCAGAGCCAAAAGAGCAGCACTGGCCATTTAAAATCACCCAGGCCTACAGAAACATTGCCCCCAAGAATTTGCTGCTGATGTCATTTGACTCGTACTGTATGTGAGTGTTAAACCCAGTTTTGAGCGAAATGTTCTTTCCTCGTGACTCTAAAGAGTTTTAAGGATGGGGGGGGAGTGTCTGAAATGAGGATTTTCTGTGAGGTTTTTCAGTTTACATCCTGTGTGACTGAAGTTTGCTGCTTCTTCACACTGACAGAAGCTGTTTCAGGGTTTATGAATCCTCAACTGGCTCAGAACTTCATTAGGTGCCACTAACATGGACTGGTAGAAACTTCACGATGCTCTTAGACTTTTTGCATCCCATAGGCTAACCCAGGATCTCATAGCCCAGTTAAAGGATACCTTGGCAGGCCTGCTCTCTAAAGAAAAAAAAAAGAACAAATAAAAGAAGAGCTTGTGTTACCTGACCGATAGTGTGTCTGTGTGTAACTCTATCAGCTGAGTGGGCTGCTGTGGGCAGGTTAGCTATTTCAGTGGATCCTCCTTGCACAACAAGCTCTTTCTGAATTATTAATGCTTGCCTTTGGCTCGATTGATTTTCCCTGTGCTAATGAGACTCATTACCAGCCTTATTAACATGTGCCCTGAGTGTGTGTGCTACCTGATCCGTCTGATCACATCACCGCTCCCTGCACGATGCTGGTGTGTGTTTTGAAGCTGTGTAATGTGCTTTTAAAAGGTTACACTTGACCTTTTGGAAGGATTAGAATGGACATTGACCAGACTACAAAGGAGGTTTAATCCCATAAAAGCTTGCTATTTGGTATTCCTTAATTTACTCTTACCAAGGCAGAAAATATAAAAAAATGAGTGGATTCAGTTCAGGTGGTACAAAAATCGTATACAACGGGGGCGTACCTGAAACTTAAGCTGGAAAACCAGTAGAGGAGGAAGAGGAGTTTAAAGGAGGAAGATTGTAGTAGTACAAGAGGGATTTGGGTTGATTAATAACCCGGCCTTGAATGGCTTCCTGACGTCTGTCCCCTCGGTAACCTGGACTGATCTGCATAACACAGTGGCCCCCTCTGTGGCCCCCTCTCTCTATTCACTGTGTTAACAAGACGGCCTGGCAAATAAGACCGTCAGGGTACTCCAGCCATAAGAATGGACTAGAGAAGAAGAGGAGAAGGCTCAGTGTGAGGCGAGGAGGCTGTTGGGAGAGAAGAAGTAAGGAGCCATTGGTGGTTGGTGCCACACAAAAGAATCTCAGCGGTTTATCACTAAAGCTACGTCTGTGTATTGGTATGGAGATGCTAGGCCTCCTCCTCGCTTGGGTTGAAAACACTCCTTACCCTGCTGTCTTCTTGGCTTGTTTTGGAGCGAGAAAAAAACAGCCACAGCTAGCGTATGGGTGAAGAGATGAATGACCTGATTTAATTCTCTAAATCTAGTGTTTTGTCTTTTTTTAAGGAGTTATTTGTTGACAGGTCTACTGGGTTATGACATGTATGATTGATCGTCCACAGATAATACAAACCCTGAGAAGTGTGAAGCCCTGATATAAATCATAGTTTGACCTTTGGTGCTGTCAGACAGAATAATGTAGCTTCCCTCCCTTTTCACTCTCTCCATCTTATTCCTGCCACAGTTTCTCCTCTCTTATTATCTCCAGTTTTCTTCCCTTTTGTTTCACCTCATTCCCCCCCCCCCCTTATATCTATCATAAATGACCTCATGCTACGCTGACCCAAATAAACAAGACACAAGTTGATTTGACATCTGTGTTATGTTCTCTATAAAGAATTCGTATGGCGCTTGCAGAAACAACAACGGTCCAGGCACGAATGCAGAGAGATCCTGAGGGGCTTGTCGGTCAGCTGATGCATTCCAGTGAAATCCCAGCATTCAAAATTCAGATGCCAAGATGACATGGCACAAAAAAACACACACATAAGTCAGACTTAGAGAAATGTACAAATGCTGAGGCACCATGGTATTGCGAGGGTTTTAGTAACGAGCACAGCTAAACATTAGTTGTGAACGAGCACACAAGGCTGAGATTTTGTCTTATTTTGAATTTTTCACTGCGCTTGACAAGCAGTACACTACGATATTTTCTGATAAGGCATTTTGATAGTATCCCATGACAACAACCCATATTATTGCTTCTTTGGGGGAGCATATTTTACGCCTCTTTTGTTGCAACAGATTTATATTGAATTGTTTTTCATCAGGATGGGTCTTCCTAAATCCAATCAGCAGAGAGGAAACAATTCCTCTCCTCCTGTTGGGCTAATTTTACACACACAGTATGACACCTCAGGAGTCAGAGACAAAAGAGAGCGTGTTTGGGAGATTGTGCTTTTGTTTTGCGTGTCCTACTTTGTTTTCATAGTTGAGGTTAAAAGCATACAGAGCTTTGTTTGGCTGTCAACTTTCTGTCATAAAGAAAGACGGATGTGCAAGCAAGTGAGCTGTAAAGGAATAACAGCAGTCAGTGTCATGCCATCCACCAGGTGGGACCTGTAACAGGAGCTCCTGTAAGGTGTTGTGTTGCTCCTCTGTTCTGTGTTCTTATAATTGCTTTCTAAGCTCTTACTGTTGTGGCTGTTACTCCTGTGTTTTCTATGGTCGTCTAAGATTCATGTGAAACTAAACACAGTAGTAACAATTAGGTGACAAAATACTGCAGTTCTGTCGTTAATATAAAGCTCCATTGTATTTAGAATTGTTATGTCTGCATGTGCCCCCGCCCCCCCCGTCACTGAATAAACGACACAATATGAATTCATAATTAATGCCAAAGGGAGGTTCAATCAAGTAGAGTTCTTCAAGGGTCAGAATATTAGACTGCGTCATATTTATTCCTATCACTTAGACAATGGCAGTTGTGTTTCTTATTTTCTGCATGGAGTTTGAATTTGCATTTCTAATAATAATAAGTATCACATCTTATCATGACTGTATATTTCTTGTGTTCAGATTTATAAACTGTACACGCCCTTTCAAGGAAGCTCCTTTTTTCTTTTCTTTTGTCTTTCCTCTCTGGTGAAGTTCACGTAACTGACCAGCAGGAGGCGAACATGCTCAACTTAAACCCTCTGAACTCCGCCAGTTACTTTACACCAAGGTCACTGTGGTTATTCATCGGTTGGAAAAACCTGTCGTACAATAGTCCAGAAATGTAACTTGAATGTTACTTTGGCAACTGATGAAATTTTTTTTAGAGAGAAATCTTAACTTTTTTTTTTTTTACAGTGTAGAAGGATTAAAACCATGACTCTGAGCCACTTTCATATCATAAAACTGCTCTTGAGCTACAAGTAGCTGCCACATGATAGAAAATAAACAATCACATTATCTTCTATATTAAGACAAAGATGCATTATCGCCTTTATCAGCACAAAGTACATTTAAACTTCAGTAGTGTGGATTAATTGAGTGTATTATCCCCTCCCAGCATATTCTATTTGATATCATGCATACAGCTCTTTATTGTGTTAGACAGCTGTATAAGCGAGTGCAAGTCTCTGAGGCAGCCACCGCAATAATGCTGGTAGCTTTACTCTGATCCACGTCTCCAGTATTGTCCCCGCTTCATTTATCAAGGTCATCTTTAACAGGTGCTCATGCATTTGGATTAAGACCGATAGGCATCAGAAAAACCCTTTTAGTCTCTCACAGATGGTGGGATGTGTGGTTGTGTGTGTGTGTGTGCGCTTTCATATAATATTCTCTGATATAAAGGCACATGCATAGAGAGCCGGTCCATCAGTCAGCGTTTAATCTCTCTTTCAGTGACTATCTATAATATCAGTTTGTTATATTTAACATACAAATCAACAGACTCGTATATGAAAATGGACAATTGCTAATAAAGGTTTATAAAAATGTGTAATGTAGTTCCCTCGCTCAAAGAACAGTGGAATCATAAATAATGCAAAGGATCACACAAACAACACTAGGAAAGGTCTTTCCATCAAAATCGAAACACTATTCGTTATGTACTCTGCTGTCTCTCTACATCAATACATACTTGTCTTGAAGCCGGGGTTTTCACCCTTCTCACATCAGCCGTCCTCTGTAATTCTCCCTGACCTGTGCACTAGCAATGAAAATTCACCCTGATTTTTGCCCTGGTGCTGATCCATGCCTTAATGAAGGCTTAGCGTGCTAAGCTTCCTTTGTACTGTCACTGAAAATAAAGAGAGGCCGGCTCACTGCTGTCTTACACACTGTAAGTTAGCATTTACTGTGCTCAGGCCTGTAATCCCAACCCACCCACTACGGTACTGAGTTAATTCATGTCATCCCGATTGTTTCACTAGTTCATTGCTGCATGCTCAATTGTTCAACTAGCTGATATCATTGCTCTCAATAGCTGCAAAGGATTCCTCTTCTCTTTGAGCTTTGAACAAAGTAAATCTTCCATTCATTATAAAGTTCAAGCACATACCCGAAGAATTTGGTGCAATGGTGAAACAAGCTGTAACTCTTTTTATATGTATTTGCATTGTTCTTGAACGAATGTTGAGAAAGAAAGGTGAGAACATAATCAATTATCTGAAGCAATTTCACTTCCACATACACACACATTCATACCTGCTCATGTTGGTTCACATTCAGTGAGCTCGCATTAGCATCCTGTTGTATAAGCTCTATTTTCTCCCATCAGGTGCACATGCCCTCCACAGCTGCAGCTTCACACTTCTTTCCTGGGCTGTGTCCCAATCTTTCATATTATTCATACTAAATGTATCGTTACAATGAGTATGTAGTATGATCCATAATCATAGAATGCAATTTGGTGTATGTGAGAAATTCCCGGATGTTAGATCGGCCAGAATCTTTAAGTATGTATACTGGTCATACTAAACCGCCCCACAATTCATTTCGGCTCTTAGACAACTTAAAATAAAAGTTATGTGCTGAAATACGTTTTGCATGTTAATAAATAATATTAAATATTACTACTTAGCTTTGTTAGTAATGAACATTCGCATGTTGTTGTTGAATTCTATTTATGGACTGACGGTAGCGCTAGCTTGATGCTAGCTCATCGAACAGAGCTCGGAACGGGAGTGCATCTTGTGACCCGTGTTTTAGTATGTTGCTAACATCAGGTTAGTGTATATATTTGCAGTATGTAGTTTTGGACACAGCCCTGGTTTTTTGAAGAAAAAAAAAACATGGTGGATGGAATAGATTTAATAGAATCATTAAAGCCTCACTTACATCAAACATTGATTTCCTCCAGGCTGAAGGCTGACATACACTCAAGGTTGACATGACTCGAGACACAGTGCATGCTTTTGTGTTGGAAGTTGAGATACAACATTGGTGGAGGGGGATGTTAGTCTGCAACTCCCAATTATTATATTTGTATTAATTTTGTAAGAACTATACAATGTCATAATAGGGATGAAGGGCTCTACATCGAAGACTTATAGCTCATGTGTTCAGTTTACTCTTTTTGTGCAGGCAACTGTCCAACATTTATTTAAAAGAAATAAAATCCTCCTGTCATTTACAGTGAAAAATGATATTAAGAGTCTTTATTACACTTACTTTAATGCACAAAGATAAAAGCATTCTAATAAAGTCTTTAACAAATGTTATTAGTTCAACAGTGAATTTGTCAGAGATGGAAATATTTAGTAAGCAGAATTAGGACCCCGTGATGTGAAAAGTCTGACATCTGACATGACTATGTATACCATTTGTCATAAAGAAATCATGCAAAGCTTGCAGATATATCCTGAATGATTATTAGACATCATCTGGGGACAAAGAATGCCTGTACAGTCACATTTGGTGTCAATCCATCAAGAACATGTTGATACATTGTTGGAGCTGGAGAACAATAAAACAACGTTAGAATTCATCCTTTGGAGACATTTAATATCTATGGGAAATCCCATAGCAATCTATGAAAGACAAAGTCAGAGATTGACCAGATTTACGAGGATCTATTCTCTTTGAACCATAATTGTCTCTACAATTTTGCGTATTCGTTATTTATTTGTGTTCAATATTATGATCCTTTTCATTCTGATTCTTCTGACATGCCCTCTTTACATACAGTTCACTAACACTCCCTGCCTGCAGCCCCCTCTCTCCCTTCCTCCCTTCATCCAATCCATCCATGCATGCATCTCCTCATCTCTCCAGTTTAAAGACTGCCGGTGCACCACTTCAAAGACCTCTTTGATTCTCTCCTCCTCTTGTTATATCCCCTCCATTCTCTCCGTCCAGCCACCGCTCCCCAACAGGGTCGATGTGTGGAGGAGAAAATCCTTGATCAGTGCTTTACCAATTGCGTTGTTTGAACAACCAGTCCGCTGTGGTGTTCATGTGTTTGGAAGACTTTCTCAGCTGTGGTTTTAATGAAGAGTGCACTTGTGATTAAGATTGTAGTCGACAACAGAGGTCAGCATTGTACAGCAGCTAAGTCGTGTGTAGTGCAGGTTTTAATCTCTGTGTCATTATACATACAACCAAGACAATGGCCAGGAATGAATATTCAATTAATAAAAATAATCCTGATCAGAGATCATTACTTAGTTTGTTTAGGTTAAACTAATAAGTAAGTGAAACGCTGACAGTTGCTCTTTGACTTTCCCATTACTTTAATGACTAGACCTATTTTCATTACAGACCTAAAATCCCAGCGGGACTAAAAGCCTTGTTAGTCCAAACTGCAAAAGAGGGGCTTGATGACTCTGCAGTGTTAAAGTGTTTGATTGGTTTATTGATTAAGAGAGCTCACTGGTTTTCAGGGTTGGCTAAAGTAGCCTATTGATTTGAGAGAATGGACTGTTGCTGTCTAATGTTGAAGAAAGGGCCCAGACAGCCCCTCCATCGAACAGCCATAAGGGGAAACACAAGATTTGCTATAGTTGTTGCAAATTTTGAGACTTTATTTTGGAAAGAAATTGAAACATTTTCTCTGCTCGTCTTTTTTTTTCCCAGTACCAATTTAAACTCTTCAAACGTCACAGCCTTGACCCTTGTATATCATCTGGTAACTCTCCATCTCTTGCTTTCTCCTCCTCCCCCTGTCTGTCTCAGTCTGTGAGTTATTTGTCGTCATCTGAGGAGTGGGCGAGGTGTCGTCTTAGTTCTGCATGAGTCAAGGCTGTATCTAATAGGCTGGATGATGCTGTGATGCTGTTCCCGCTCCTGTTCAGCTGGTTCCCTGACACTTTTACCCTGCTGTGAATTTGCTGTTTTTTCTTCAGCTCATGTGTTTGTGAGTGTTTGTGCATGAGTATTAATAGCAGAGAGATGGTAAGCGAAGGCTGTATTTCATGAGATGAGAGAAAAGGCCGCCAAGCTGTACAGGTATCAACTGATCTGGGTGCAGCACAGGGAATGGAGGAGGGCAGGAAGCAGAAGATGAAAAGGGGCTCTGAAGCATGGCCAGCTTCCTGTCGTATAGAGACCTGAAGAAACACTGTTTCATTGAGACATGAGGTCAACGCACAAAAACACATTAAAACAGAAAGACAACTGTAATGATTGTGGCGAGTGATGTGGTTTAGTTGGTTGGTCAGTTAAAAAATGCAGTGAAATGTTGTATAGGTAACCATGTGATCAAAAGCTTGGATTCATTTCAGGCTCCACTCCTCAAGTTTCCACAAAGTCTAATATCTCGATCTATAACATGAACCGGCGCAAAAAATGTAACAGATATTCGCTCCACAGAGGATGAATTCTTCTGACTTTGGTGATCCCTCACTTTATTTCTAGCACCAACATGTGCTCTCTGTAGACTTTATATTGCCTGCAGATGCCTCCTGGTCACTTCTGGCTGCTTGCTAACGGCAGACAAATGCCTAAAAGCTGCTGTGTGTGGTGGGATTCACTACCAGCAGAGACAGGAATCCAAAAATACGTTTTTTATAAGCTGCCAAATAGAAAAACCAAGTCTTTGAGAAGACAAAAGCAGATACAGGCGATCATATTTGAGGCATCGCAGAAAAGGAAAAACTTAGGGATCTTGACACTCAGTGATTTGTCCACACAAGCTGTAATGGTTAAAGCATAGCAATGCAGGGCCCCATTTTGAACTTTTCTAGAATCAATAATGAACTGAAATGGTGAACATATATTTGGGTAATCTGAGTGTCTACCAACCCACAAAATGTGAAATAAACCCATCCAGTCCTTTTTTTGTAGTCTGCATAAGACTTACAACACAGAGTGAAATGCTCCGTTTCAAATTTGCTCAACTTGTGATGTCACAGTGGGATTCTGGTACAGAAAATCCCCTCCCCTCCCCTGGTATCTCCACCCCCAACCTAGAACAAAACTTTTGAGCAAAAAACTTACTACAGAGGAGTGATGTCTACCGGGAAAACTCAGGGGGGGCTCATTGCATTTAAAGAGACAGACACACCAAAACGGAGCGTTCTGAGAGAGCTGGTTTATACAGGGTCACAAACCTCCTCTGGTGCTTGATTCATGTTATATTTTGACCAAAGCACAGCACAGATGTTTCATTTAGACCACAGGGGGACTGTTTGAAAAGATGGAAAAGGGGGATAATATGTCCTCTTTAACATTCAGTGAGATTCCTCAAAACAAAACAAGTTAAGGTGAAGGGATTGTGGGACAGATTGAAAAGATTGAGTTAATCATTGTACTGTTTTCTCTCTGGTTAGCACAGAGAGCGCTAAAATAAACCTTTGTCATGCTGAGACACAGCGTCATAGCCAACCAAAGATGTTGTGTTAACATTCCAGGCCTGGGTTGCAAATTGTGTCGCACACTTTTTTCAATTCAACATTAAGAGATAGTAAAATGCATCGTGCCATACAGGTAGATTTGAAATCGAAAGTATTGGTATGAAAGAAAGGGAACTGAGATGCAGTTGTTGATCAGAATGCCTAAAAAAGTATTTTTGCCAAGCAGGGACATTTGATACCTTAAAATTAAACTTGTCCTTTTGGCAAAACAAATCCTTTTTTTTCCTTAGCTGCAGAACACTACCGAGCCGAGTTAGCTTTGTTGACTTTTTGGTCCCAGCCTGAATTTCTGCATCACCTTTTTCAGAGCTGAACCTTTGCATTTCCTGTGACAGACTGAATCCAGAAGACAGCACATTTAAAGTGAATGTTGTAACCAGTTCAGGCAGGAGGATGTGAAGCTCACATGTACTTTTAAGGCTCGTCTTTTGCTCAGAGACTGCGTGGGCTCTGATGTTGAGTCATTTGGATTAAGATGGATGGAAAATGGAGCCAGCGATGCAGACACCTGACAAAGTTACCTCAGGAATCCGATTTCATCTGTTATCACTCTAATTGCACGAAACAATGTCGGTTTCATAAGCCTCTTAGTGTTCTTCATGTTTGAATGCTGCACACACACATACTGTCTCTTTTTGTCTCCTCTATCTGTCTTCATCACTCATCTGGCCAAGTTTATTTGTGCAGGTTGACCCGTTGCCAAGGCAATGAGTGTGCTGTAAGTTTGCTGCTGCCTTGACAACAGGCCAGACAAGTAGTGCTTTATCAGTATGACAATAGGAGGGGAACAAATACGGGAAGACAGAGTGAACACGCACGCGAAAGAGAGAGAGAAGTGAGAAACACAGCTGTGTGTTGTTCACTTGACATCAGACTTTTCTGATTGTTGAAGCGATGTATACGTGAAGATAATACCCAAAGTTAACTAAATGGTTGATGGAGATTATTATTGACAGGGGTTCAATAAAATGATTTGGTTTTCTGTGATCTTGAACGTGTTTCAAAATTGTTTTGATCCCTGCTAATTAGAAATTTAGCAGGAAACACATAGCATAGTTTTTGCAGATGGAAAAGTGCTTTTGTCAAGTATCAAACAATCAGCATCTAGATCCTTCATTCAATACCTGCTGAAATGCGGTATTGGACTAGAGGCCTAAACTTTAACCTGGGTTTGATAAAGTGATCCATGTTGAAGTGAAGGGCCAAAGAAAGTGCTCTTCTTTTCCATGAGATTGATTTTTGTCTTCACTCACATAAATGCTCCAATCAACGAAAGAGTCGTGCTTATAGGTACCAAATAGTTTTCAATTTATCCAGTGACATTTCACTGACTTCCCCCTGAAGCACACATTAAAAGAACAAAAAACAGACTTGAAAGAAGTATTTAGAAATGTGAGAAGTAAATGTGACTCCTCACTGAATATTGTAGCCAAAAGACGGTTGAATCTTTGAAAATCCTGTGAAACCAGAGAGCAGCAAGGAAACATTTCATTGTAAAGCCCCTCTGTGACTTATTTCTTGACCTGATCCTCCTTGCCTTTAGGCTGGTCGACTGACTTTAACAATTGTTGAATTTGATGTTGAGAGAGCTCCAATTAGATTTGACTGTGATATGATACTCAACACTGGAAACATGCTGCTTGGGAAAAAGTCAAAAAAAGAACTACAGTACGTGCACCTGGTAAGTTCGTCAAAGTGAAAAGCCTGCAGTCTAACCTTTAGATCTGGTCCAGTTCATCACATGACCAGTGTGACTGTATCACACATTAGTCTGAGAGGCTGATGTAGTGCCACTAATGTGTGATCACACTCTGTGTGCTCTCAGCAGGCTCTTCTTTCACGTAACAGAACAGTTTTAAGCCCATGTTATCCGGTCCAGCCATGACAGTGAATGTGACTTTGGTTAAGTGGCTGCGTGACTGCAAAGTCCAGCGGCAGAGCAGAATGAGATGGTCTGTTGAATCAAAAGGCTGTTGTATGCATGTCAGAGGTCAGCTTTTAACCAGTAAATCCCCTTTTCTCCCTTCTAATCCTCTGCTCTGGGGTTTTCCCACACCACAGGGCTCATCTCAGACCAACCAGAGCGCAGACAGACAGACAGGCCTGTCGGGAGCTTGATGGCTCCCGATAGCTTTCACAAGCCTCTGACAAGATATACAAGTACGCCCAATCATTTGTCCCCTGGTCTGTAGGTTCAACAGAGCTTTGACTCCAACTCATGTGTAACTAAATATTACAACAAATTCAACTGCGTTTTGTAAGACAAAAGACAATGTAGTAAGTTTGTGACTTCCATTTAAACAAGATCAAGAAATGCACTCCAGCCTGCCAATGGCAGGACTGTTTTAAAATAACATATTTGCTTTGGAAAACATGACTCTGTGTGATTTTGAACACTAGTTGATACCAAAAAAGTTGACACGATGTCAAACACACATCAGGTGCATTACATCTCAATGGTTAATAAATGTAGCTAGCTCTTGTCAGCAGTGTCAAAAAGTCCATTTCTCTTTTACAAGGAATAGGTAGATGCTGTCATTCAACATTGTGTAGCCTTTTCAGCTTTGAAGTTCATATTGTTTAGCAGCTCAGTTTGAGCCCCTGAAAAACGTTCACATCTGCCCCCTAGTTGCATGTTTCTAATCTGAGTGAATAGGGAATTAAGGCCGCTTTATACACTTATACAAACAACACAGTTAATCCAAAATGAGGTGTACAGAGTTTGTATGTATCCGGTTTCCTTTATTAATGTTTTGAAATAAGCAGGTAAGCAGTGAGAGAGTAACAATGCATGACCCAACCACAACTATGACAATTTTAGTTTGGCTTGTAGTTCTTCCAAGTTCCAGTTCATACTATCTTCTCAGATTGAAGCAATGCAGTGTTGATGTTCAATTGAGTCAAAAACAGATTATTTCACACAAGGCTGTTTCCACTAGAGGATATCTGTCTTGGACTGTTAAACATGAAAACCCCTGATCCCACTTTCTGTCACTTGGTTGCATTTACTTACAACTTACTTAGTACAAATTTAAAGAGGAATTGCAACACTATATAACTATCGTTAGTGAACTTTTAAGTGTTTTTTGTGCTCACATGGCACAAATTCCTAAAACAATGACACAATAATAAGGAGTATTCCAGCAGAATCACTGGCTGTTTAAATAAGTTGGCAAATCACGAGTACTAGTGTACTCTGAGGAGTTCCCTGGACAACATGACAGGAACTGGAAGTGACAGGTTACTCTGCAGATTTGTGGTACATGACAGGGTCAATAGCTGCCCAACATATTTGTGCAATAGGAGCCTGTTTCCCCTCTCTCTCCCCTCATGGTGCGATCAGTCGAGCTATGCTCTAACAGACAGTCAGCAGTTTTGGTCAGTAGAGCTGACTGGGCTTGCTTAGTCAGGGAGCCTTGTGATCTGCACTGTGTGTCTCTGCATTCTTCAACAGTGAGCTTAGCTTTGCGTCAACTCACCCCCCTCTGTGAAATAATGTGGCCTGGGGTGTACACAGTCAACATCACACACACGTAAACACACACTCATCATTTTCCCCTCCAGACTGAATCACTCATTTTGGTGTGCAGATCAAAGCCTCCAATATTTATAAGTGGTCCTGGGGTGTAATTTGTCTCTCGTTTGATTCCGACGAGACCATTCCCTGTCTTTCCCCCGTTATTTATCTACATGCTTATTTATTTATCTATTTAACCCGAACCTTCTCTTCCTCATTACAGCCGCTTTAATGACCTTGCTGTGCTGAAACTAATTGACATATGATGAACGCTGTGCAAGCGGGTTTGGAGTGAAATGTAAATTGTTTGGCTGCAGCTCTGGTGATGAAACGCGAGGGAGACATATTGGGTAACCCGCAGTGTACGGAAAGTCCTGTGTCCTGTCATGTGGGAACACAGAGATCTCACCGCCTCAGTTCAGGACCTGTATATTTTTTTATGGCACATTTTAACTCCCCATCTGGTTGGCTTATGAGACTCTTGGCTATGTTTGTTTGTTTATCCTCTAATGTGTTTTAAGGCTGTTTTCATCTCCCTCGCCCTTTTATAAGCCGGCGTTTGATCCGCATCTGTCCCTGCGTAATGACGCCCCGGTTATTTCCTGATCTGGTTTCCAGGCAGAGGTTGAGTCTTTTGTCTCTGATTGACAAAGCAGGGTAAATATCTTGTAATGACAATGAGGTCCGATGGGGATTGTTGACATTAAGTGTGTGTTTGTGCGGGGGATTGTGGGGGGAATATTTGCCCACCTCTCCTCCTGCTTCTGTTGGCGTCCTCATACAGGTGGGATACGGAGTGTGTGTGAAACACAGGTGGCAGGTGACAAGAATGAGCCAGCGTGTGTATGACAGCAGGTGTTACATGCTGGAGACCCTTTGTGTAACTCAAATGTGTCCTGAGGCAGGTGTAGCCCACAAGAGCTTGTGTATGCTGCAGCACGTGCGCGCTCGTGCTAAGTGACATACGAAGAACGTCCTCTGCGGAGTTTAAAGCCTGTAATATTTAATGGCTTGGCATCTGAGACAGAAAGTGCGCCACAGTCAATGTGTCATTTTCAGGCTGTTCAGCCAAAATATCCAATCATCTGAGCATTTTGCAAAACGATACGGGAAGCAGCAGGACGTGTGTTATTTAAGTCGCCTTCTGTTAATCCTACTGTGATGTGTTTGTGCTTCATTATGAACAGGGCATTTAACATGAGAGGCTTGTATTGAAGGAGACTAAATTAGAGGTGTTAGCATTTAAGCTAGCATGTCTCATATATGCTTCTAAAAATATGTTGTAAATGAGCTTTAATAAGATAGTGCTTTAAAAGTGTATCATGCTAGTAAGTTAAACACTTTGCCTTAGTGGAAAATGCTAGTGGTTATCGGGGAAAATGTAGCAAGCTTTTATTTCATGTACTAGCTTCACTACTGTTAGATGTAATTTAGTCTTTTTTCATGTGAAAGAATGGATTCTCACAAATTCTTATTCTTTAATTTGAGTGTGAATTAAATTTCTTCCTTTCTATATTGTCAGTTTTTAGAGTTTTTATTTTTGTCATGCATTAAAATGTTCTCAATGTTTTTTTCCATGAAGTATGTTAAATACATATCATTTTTTATATATTTTTTTATTTATGTGTTTTACTGTTAGGCATATCTTTGAATTCGTTCTCTGGGAGTTTCCAGTGTGAAACTTCCAGTGAAATACTGTATATACAATATTAGAATGGGGATCAAAACCTGGTTCCCTAAGGACCCTGTTCCGAATTCTTCATAACCTGAAAAATCTATAACGTCTGAGCTTGTGATACTGCAGTTGAGTCTCGTGGGTCCTGTGATGTAACGTTAAATCTTGAGTCAAGTCATGTCCTTTAAATCAAAAAACTGCTACTTAAGCTCCTGTTGCAAGTAGCATGCAGACAATATTGACATTTCCTCCACTCAAAGCAGTTGTGGTGGTAAGGTCACCCAAACTTTGTAACAAGTACTGTTAGTTAATGTTGAAATCTGTGTTAAAATCGACAGGTTAAAAGCTAGTTAGTTAACTCAATGAAGTGACTAAAGGTTACATCATGATGTGTTCATGATCGGGTCAGTAATTTGACTACTAGGTAAAAATGTAAAAAAAAACAAAAAACATCATGTGTTTGAATGTAACCCTGTGTTTCCATAGAGAATACATTCAAGCAAAGGAAACGATTCTTAAAGCTCAAGGTTCCTCCCCATATATGTGTGTGTATTTTCATGTGTGTGTTGAAATACAGGAATGCATATTCATTTTGAAGACACACACACACACACACAAAGTAAAAGACGTTTGAATAGACTGCTTCAGTATTTTTCTTTTTTACCTCTCCCTCTGTGTGTGTGTGTGTGTGTGTGTGTGTGTGTGTGTGTGTGTGTGTGTGTGTGTGTGTGTGTGTGTGTGTGTGTGTATGTGTGTGTGTGTGTGTGTGTGTGTGTGTGTGTGTGTGCGCTGTTCAAAGGTACGTAAGATAGTGAAGGGAGGCTGCTCACTGAGTCCCAGCTCCACCTCTGGCCTGTTTGAATTGCAGATACTCTAACTCAGACAAGCTGTGCTCCAGTGCCTGAATAATGAATCCTGAACACAAGGAGAATGGTTGATGGAGCATGTGTGTCAGTTTCTGTTGTTTGTGGATTTCTGCCTCTATTGTTTTTTGTCAGCATTGATTAGTATGCTGGTGTTACAGACATAGAAAGACAACTCACTGCTGATGTTTTGGTGTGTGAAAATGGATTTACTCAATACATTAGAGCAGGCTGACTTATGGTGGATGCAGTAATAAGTGATGCATCTAACATTGATTTTGCACAAATATAATAATGAAAGAAACACTAATACCTTGTTACTTTAAGAGGATATTGTGTATTTCTTTATGAACAAACCTTGTGAAAAACAAACAATAACTTGATTTGAACAAGTATTGCCAATGTAGTCAAACTCTCAAAAGCGATCGATTGATTTAATGTGCTTGTTAGTTTAAGAGTTGTTGGGAGGTATCTTATCTCTCCTAAGCTGCATGTGTCCACCCAATATTTCCTTGCTCTCTCAGCTTCATACTTATCATTAAGCCATCAAGTATAGGGCTGATTTTTTTTTTCATTCAACACTTAACAGAAACTTCCTAAATCCTGAAAACGTTGCTCAGTTTATATTCCAATATATATCCTGTTCCAAAAGCTGTACGTCCTTTATAAATGCATGGGCTAGAGCTGGGTACCACCAACAAGTAATGCAAGTCTAGAAGTGCTCAAAGACAGACGAGCACTTTATTGTTTTTGACATGTTTCAGCAGTATAACAGTAAGTTTGTTATTTGACTTTCTCTTTGTGTTTGCAAAGTTAGACATTGTTATTGTTGAGTTAGCTTCAGAGCTAGTGGTGCATATGATTAGCACAGAGGCTATAGTGTGTGTCTTGTGTGATTAATGATGTGGAAGAACAAAAGGGAGAGTGCACGGGTCTGTTTCTCACATGCAATAGACAAACACTAGAGTGTCGCTAACACACTCACTCACACAGGTCATTTGGTATTGCCTCACTGCCAGCCTGCCTAAAGCAATTGGATTTTGGTAAGTCCCGCCCTGTGTGCTCCAGCAGGTGACAAAAAGGATAGAGTGATTAAAAAAATGTGTCTGTATGTGAGTATGCATACGACTGCGCATACAGACATTTAATCCTGAAAGCGTTCTCTGTACTGAACTGAAAATTCAGCTCAGAAGAGACGGACTCATGATACAGGTCGACATCAAGCTACACAAGTCTTTTGTGGTAGCGTCTGCGATGATAACTGCCTGACAGCTGTGAAGCATCCACCGTGCACTCGCTGGATTTGGCAGAGCTGCTGGAGCGTGGGCGTGCTTGGCCTTAAAAGTTTGAAGTCATGGTTGCACAACGGAGAGAAGAAACATCAATGCCTACACACGCTCGCGTCGAGCATCACTTGTGTTGTAGGGAGATTGTGTTCCGCTGCGGCTTGGAAGTGTCTGTTTCATAAGCAGTGTTAACGGTGTTTGCATTGTGACTGCCGCAGAATTGCCACAATGTTGGGGTTTGATGAGCTCAGTCTTTAGTTGCACAAGCTCCATTGGTGGATTGAAGTTGTGTAGGATAAGCTCTCTTTCCAGATAAATGGAAGTGGTTATTGTTTGTGTGTCTTTGTCAGTCTTGCATGGAGTTAATCATGTCATGTCAATCATTTATCCCGTGGTTGTTCAGTCTGTTACCTTTGCAATCAAAAGGGCACATGTTATTTATCTGTAGCTATTCATGAGTAACAGCATTTCATTGCGGCTTAAATTGACACTTATTCAATCACCTTGCATGATCTGTTCATATCCAAACAAGTTTTGCCCAGACTATCGTGTATTTTACAGCCAGCTGCACATTCACCGTCTCAAGAGGTTGAATATGACTTTTGTGCCCTGATTTTATTAACCAAGTGGTACAATGAGGTTGGTATTTGTTGTTAAAGGGGAACATATCTTTACAAAATGTTCTTTATTGCCTTGAAACTTTTTAATGTGTTCACCACGTTGTTTTTTGCATCAAGGAGTCTGCTTTACTTTGGCTTATTAGTGAGCACCTACTTCAGTTTTAATTAGTTAAAGTCCAAATTCAAAGTTCAAAAGATGATCAGAAACTTTAAAGTATTTGTTTAAAGGGTTTGAAAGTAGACTATTGTAGCTTTATTATCTTTCATTTCACTTCTTTTATTTGTCTATTTCTCTGTCCCTGCTTGTGTCAGGTACTTGTAAAGAGATCATATTTGTCTTTAATTGACATGCTGGTAATGCACTTATCCCTTACCTTTGTGGCATTTAACTCTATGCAAAGCAATGTTTGATCCAAATGTTCACTGGTTACTTTAGTTGCTTCTTTACTAAAGACTCACCTTACCTTCTCTTCTTTGATGTGGGCAGTTGTCAAAATCAAACTCCACAGCATTCAAATATAATTGGCACAAAAAATAAATATATAAATATGTATATATATATTTTTTTTTAACGAGAAGTTACACTGATCTTGTGAATGACATCTGTTGTTTGACCCTCGTCCTAATTAAAACACAACCAGTCTCCACAGGACTGTGTGTGTGTGTGTGTGCGTGTGTGTGTGTGTGTGTGTGTGTGTGTGTGTGTGTGTGTGTGTGTGTGTGTGTGTGTGTGTGTGTGTGTGTGTGTGTGTGTGTGTGTGTGTGTGTTTGTGTGTGTGTGTGTTTCCAATAATGGGTGTGTTTGTTTGTGTGTGTAGAGTGCAGACCATGACTGTCAGTCAGCCATCATGAACCAGACTGGAAGTGTGTGTGTGTGTGTGTGTGTGTGTGTGTGTGTGGGGGGGGGGGGGGTCATTAGCAGGGCCCAGCCTAGGCCTTGTTTAGGGTTAACAGGGTCATGCTCCCGTCAAATGTGCACATGTGGGACTTATTTCAGACCAGAGGTTAGCCTGGCAGAGAGGGGGCGGCCAGTTTTGGGGTTCACTTGCTAAGTGGGCATCAGTCAAGATCACATTTCAGAAAGCTTTCATTCATTGATTCAGAGCTGGTATCTAAGTCGTCTGATATCAGGAAGTAGATTGAAAATTCAGTCCATGTACCAGCGTGAAGGAGTAATGAACAGTCTGCAGAGAGAGATGAGCTGGTGCTCAGGGTTTCACTCTACCAACTTTACTGCATTGAAAGTTTTTGCTTATGTTTATTGATTTGGCCTCATAGGACATTTGTGTTTCAGTGACTTTCAGGGTTCAAGAAGAGAAAAAGTTGTGCCTTTGTTTAAAAAAAAAAAGCTTTGTAAAATGTTGTGCATTTGGGAAATATAAACAGTTTTGATCAACAGCCATAGTTTATTATTAGTCCTTACATTATAATGTTTTGTGTGTTTTTTAACTACACACTAAAGAAGTGTACTACAGTGTGATGAAAGGAACAGCGTTGTCCAACATAATGAATGCATGAGGAAATCCATGCCACTGTCATGTCTGTAAACTAAATACAAAGCTAACCGCAGTTGCAAATTATTTTTACTTAGAATAAAGACCAACAAAAAGCAACAGAAAAAAAGCCTCCATGGCTTTCTCAAAGTGAATATAATTAACCACCTTAAGCTACAATGTGAGACTTTTTGATGTATATATTTAACTGTAAAGAGCCTGTGAGCTAGTTCAGGCAGACAACTTGAGCTGCACTGATTTCACACTTGACATGCCTCATTATCCACAATCACCTGACAACACCTCCTTTCATCAGCTGTCTTTTTAAGCTGAAAGGTTTCCGGTCTCTCCCTCTTCTCCTTCATTACCAGCTCTGACCTCCACCAGCACTGCACTGTTGCTCAGCCTCACCCCCCTCCCCCCAGCATCCACCTGTAGGATCCCACTGGGGTCATCCCATCACTCCTCAAATTTCTGCATGGAAATCAAAACTGTGAGGAGCGATTGGGTCAGAGCCCAGACGCCAAAAACACAAACTATGTTTCTGCTGCTACAATAAATATTTCAAACAAATCTAAATGAGAGCTGTTTGACTGAAATGACACGGTTGATTTTAAAGGGTGATTCTGGGAATATTTTATTACTGCCAGAAGTTACTTCCTGGTTGCAAGAAAAGTTTAAAAAAAGAAAAGAATACTTCCATAGAGAGCACAGAGGGCCATGAAGTGATTCAAAAATACTGTTAATATAATTTTCTTGACTGTCAGTGGAGCTTAGACCAACTATACTCCAGCCTAATACAGAAGAAGTGACATGTTCCTACAGTGGTTTTGTTTTTTTATTTACATAACAAGGAAGACATCGCAGAATATGTGAAGTTTATATTGTTTGTAGACGTAAAAAATATCTGGTGGGCCTGATCTTAGTCAAGTAAGACACTTTATCATACCAACATTTCTGCTCAGTGGGCACACAACATGAAAACAGCTGTTGAGTTTCAACATTAAATAGAGTGATTAGTCCAGAGTTAGTTCATTTTATTGGCTCGATGTAGTGTTTAATAAGAGCAGTACATCTCTGGAAAATCAAGCCGTTGCTATGCTCATAGTCCCATGGGGCCTATAGACTGAGGTCAGTATTCTTAATGAATCATGTTTGTTCTGTGTCCTGTCGTAATGCTGGTAAATGTTTTTTTTTTCTTCAGTTCAAGCAAGTTTTATTTATACACCCACTCTGCTCGCCTTTTTCACATCTTGCGTCACAGCAGTTTTTTCTTCACCCGTTCTCAGCGATATTTCTGACGGCCTTTGTGACGTGAGTCATCGCATTTTTTGTCCTGGAATAGGTTTGAATTGCGGCAGCATCAATTTATTCTTTTTAGGAGACAGTTTTTAAGCTCCTTAATGGAAAAAAGGTTGAAGCAGAGATTGGTCGTGTGGAGGCGGGTATAATATAAGGTCCTTTCGCGAGCTGCCGCGTGGGAAGAGTACTGTAAGCTGTTGACAGCTTCTCTTTCACAAGTTCTGGTCGTTAAGTCTTCTGAAGATATCTTAAATACTTGGTTGACAACATTCATTGCAGAATAAGATACTTCAACACCAATTTTTTCAATCTGTGTTTTAAATATAATGAACATTTAACAAGTTTGGAAGACAGATTATAGTCAAAACATATTCTCTTCTGTTTCCTGAACACTTTACAGAGCATTCCTCTCTGCATTGTTCAAATCCCACAGCTGGAGAAGCATCTAAGGCCAGTCCTGCTCAACACAGCAGACTTCTCAATGATTTGTGTGGTGTCTAATTTGTTCTCCATATGGTGCACACACACACACACACACACACACACACACACACACACACACACACACACGCACAGACATATGCATGTTGTACACAAATACACACAGCTATACCTTCCCCGAACTTTATTCCATCTGTCCTCTGCAAATAGCTGAAGAATAACTGGGCAAATAATTGAGCCAATCGTCTGCCTGCAGAAGTGCTGTTTCAAAATAAAGGTGAAGGTTGTTTGTCCCCATCAATTATCATAATATGCTACATTTGGTTTAATGAGCCTCATGGGGTTCATCTGCCCATCAGGGCCTGTCTGAGCAGCTTACTGTTCCCAGGTCAATATAGGAAAACTTGGATGGCTCAAGATGTAGGTGGGAAACAAAAACATTGTCTCTGTGGGCTGCTCTGCTTAAACCATTCAGTGCGTTGGCTTTATTCGAGCTTCACTTTGGATTAAACCACCTCAGAGGAAGCGCTGGTTTGTCTGACAAGAGCACCTCACAGGGGTGGGACTTTGATGCAGAGGAAATGAGGTTTGACTGAAAACACCAGGGAGGAGAGGTCACATTGTTACTGGATCAGTTTGAGATTCAGAAGCAGGGCTTTCCATCATGTGAAACTCTCAATAGTCCCTACTTTCCATGAGAAAGGAGACAGTGATGAATAAAAGTACCTGTGTTTTAGGGTAACTGTATCAGCAGCCAAGTTATACTACCTGAAAACCTCGAAATCTTAGTACACAAAAATGGTGATCTGTCCTCCACCACAGGGGAGAGTGATTATTTTCTGTCACAGAAACACTTCGAAGTGCATTCTTCTATCTTTTCATTCCGCCTCATCTCCCATTTTCTCTTTTGCATTCATTTACATCTTCGTGTTTCAAACCTTTTGTAGTGCAAAAGACGGCCTCACTTTAATTTGAGCTAATGAGGGCCAAAATTCAGAGAGTTATATTCTTTTGGATGAGGCGACCTTTTTCAGGTGAAAATTTGCAATGCAAGTTAGTGGGATAGTATCGTTTGAAAAAAAATAGGGCAGTAAGGCACTGTTACAATATTAGCTCTTGTTTGAAGAAGTTATTTCTCCCCCATAAGTAGAAGCAGTAGCACAGAAAAAGTTGGCAAAATTATACCAATTACTAAGTGTTTTAATAGTCAGACTTTATGATGATGAAAGGACTGAGACTTTTTTGAAAAGTGATTTAGGAGTAGAATGAAAGTGAAACTAGGGCTGGGAATCTTTGGCTGTCCCCTGATTCGATTTTGATTCATGGGGTCACGATTCGATTCAGAATCTATTGTCGATTCAAAACGATTCTGGATTCATGGATTCGTTAGTACATACTTCAGGATCTTTTATAGTCACCTGTGAGACTGGATGAATTTCTTGCTGCTCTATTTGGCATTCTACTGAGTTAAAGGATCATGGAAGTTATGAATCAATTTAAAATCTCAGAAGATAAGAATCTCGATCTTTACAGAAATCGATTTTTTTCCCACCTCTCAAGTCAAACTATCTTTAGTAGTAACATAAACGTCAACAAAGTTCTTCATGGAGATAATTTATTCTGCTGTTTCTATTTGTATGGTAAAGATTTTCTGAAGCAATAAACTGATAGAAAAATATTTAACGTAACCCTTCATCTTCCTGCTCCAACCTTCTTCTACCTTGTCCCCTACTCCTAACTCCTTCTGACCTCAGGTGATCTGTTGTGCAGCGTATCTGCTTAGTAACGCTAACCGTGACACTTGACTTGAACAGTCATGATGTCATTACTTCAAAGTGTGCATGAAAACAGCCTGTAACAAGTATTTGCCTCTCAGATGAGATTATTTGTCTGCTTTCATCCATCTTATTAACCTCTTGAATTTAATAGCTTTGTATTTTTTACTTGATCGATTAAATAAGAAAATAATTAGTGAAGTAATCAAAAATCCAAATACTCATTTAACGGCCTATTGAAATCATTGAGCTCTTCACTTTTTATATGCTACTTCTCGTGAGATTTAATCAGGCATACAATTTCTTCCACTGCCTCAAATCAGGAAAATAATTAAAGCGTTTTTTTGTTCCTTGGAAAAATACAATTCTCCTCATTTGCATACATCTCATTTATTTTTTTTCCGAGCAGAGGGAAGTTTTCTCCCGTTCGTATTTATACACAGAGTTCATGCTCATGCAGACTTTCTGTGGCTTTGTGTAGCTCTCGATTCATTCCCCATCTTCTCCTGGTGTATTAAATAACATATAAAGGAACAAAAAACAGAAAGGAAAAAAATCATACTTATTTCAATCAGCAGATTTTCATGTGTGTCAGTGTTCAGTGGTATCCCAGTCTGTCTAATCTAATAAACAGTTTTCCGTCCAATATACAGCTGACACAAAGCAGTGTGGAGTATGGCAGCTCTCCAAATGGCTGGTAGCTCTTCCTGGCCATTTGTATTTTCTGTGTGTCCAAGCTAGGCTGGGGCCAGGCCGTTAGTTGACAGCAGATGATCCCTTCTTTAATGAGATTTCTTTTTTTCTCTTCTCTCTGTCTCGCTTCATGGCGTCACAAGGGAATCGTCTTAGGCAGATAGAAGCCCTGAACCATGAACAGAAAAAAAAAAAAGCCTGGACACAGATAGGACACCATGCAGCACCGAGACAGACAGGGAGGGAGGGCAGGATGAAAGGAAGGATGGAGGAGACAGGAGGGAGAGAAAGGAGAAATTAGAGTCATTGTCATAAACTAACCAGACACCTGACTTGTCTTCGCTCAAAACTAACTGGCATTGGAAAAAAGTTCTGATGTTAAAGGAACAGTCTGGATATCTACTGCATTAAATCATAAACTGGCCTTACTATATCATCAGACATTAAGGAAACATGCTTTGCTGAAGTGCTGGCTTCTCTGTCAGCAAGGCAGCAGCCAGTAATTTCACTCTTTAAGTTTAGAGTCCGGTCCCGAATGGTCTGTATTTGTTCTCACCAGAGAAGGTAGGAGGTTTCAAGGCACCCCCACACGGTTACGGAATCCGCTTGGTTTGCCAGGCACATCCAACTGGTGTACCTGAACCGAACTGGTTCAGATCTAACTGATTCTAGCAGATCTAAAAAAGCTTCTGAATTTTTATAAGCTACATGACCATGAACTAAAAATTGGAGATGCTTTTGAAAAATGGAGAGAGGATAGAATGCAGAAAGGTTTTAAGACCGATGCAGAGCTGGCTAAACACTGAAGCTTCCGTGTCCACAACATGGCAACCCATGTGCACATCGACTTTATGGAGGAGGGGGGGACGGAGGGAGACAGCTCTCTCCAAGGTTTTGTATTTGGACTGCAGTAGTCCAATTTTTAAACGCTATGTATCAGAGCTACATATCGCCTCTTTCATTTCACATATGAACATTGTCATGAAATGCAGGTAACTAACAGCTCATTTTTGTTACATTTCCTATTACAAGAGTGTTGATGTATTAGAAGTCCCACTGAGTGACAATCTACATTCACAATTTTCCAATACAAAGAAGTTTCTCATTGACTGCACATGACTTTACATAATTTATATCTTTTAATTCACAACTGATTGTCTGTGGATGTCATGTCATGTACAGTACGTTTCAGTCCCACTGGTTGTCAAGGTTATGTTCATGTTCAGAATTAAATTAGAACAAGATCTGAGATTTATGACACACGTCACGCTCCATCCATTATTCATCGATCATGGTCAGAGTCTGTCTGGAGCTTACAAACTCCGCCTGTATTTACATCCAACACATCATCCTTTATCTCTACCTGCTGCGCAGGTTAATGGAAGCTTGGAGCCAATCCCAGCATGCATGAGGTAGAGGAGAAGGCAGACAGACAAGAACAGACAAACACATTCATAATTATGTCGAAATCGGGTTAAGATCCTATTCACTGAGCATGCATGACTTTGACTGTGGCAGAAAATCTGCATAGCTGGTATGTAAACTGACAACTTGCCAAATTCGATGGTTTTGTTATCTTACACTTACCCACATACTTGAGTTATTTCATCATATTCTCCATTATTGTGGGTGGTGTGAGTTACTCCTAACCATGCCAGTGTAGCTTTAGGAAAGGCTGTGTTGGTTAATCCAATTACATTTGTAGACTGAAACATCTTAGCAGCATTTGGAAGTATGACATTATCTACTGACATTAATTTACCCTAATATAATGTTACTTGATGACTGATGTGATCCCTTGATGTTATTGGAACAAAAATCAGATAATGACCAAATATGGGCAAAACTGAAAGCCCCACCTTTACTTTGAGTTAGTGTTAAATATCAGCATTATTGTTAGCAGGCTAAAATGTAAAACAACATCACATTGTTTGCATTGTTACTGTGTGCATTGATAGCTTACTGAAGTTAGTGTTGGTAGGTATGCTAGTTTAATCAGCTTGAGCAGGTTAACATTAGCATGTACATGTGTCTCCAAGGACTGTTTTTTATTGCATCTTGAAAGGCCCGCTGTTGAGGGGCTTCGAGCTCTTAGTTTTGTTTCCTTGATGTTTTCTATCAAGCATTTTCTATTTTCATATACATTAATTACTTTATAAGACCTAAAACATACAAGTCATTTCTCATTTTGCTCACTGTATTTTTGAGTACTTCTCAGGCATGTTGGAAGAATCTGAAATCCATTAACAGCTGGATTTGGTGCATTTTCCACCAGTAAAAGAGTCAGTTTAATTAGAATCTAATTACCCATAATGCATGTTAACACCAGATGTGTGGGGGTCATTTATCTGTCCATTAATCTGCCTTTATGCAACCAGCCAGCCTCCTCCTTCCATTGTGACTGATGACTTCTACCCAGCACCAACAAATCATAATGAGCCCATCTGACAGTCTTTATGGCGCCTTTAAGCCTGAAAGCAGAGGCACAATGGGAAGTCTCCCGATGGAAAAGCGAGTAAAATCACCGCAAATTAACTTCTTTATTGTTTACTAGAGAAAGTGTTGAGACTTTGGGGAAAATGGGGGATGAGCATAGTCAGGGGGTGAAAAGATGATACACAGGTAGTAGGGAGGTTGGGAAATGGTGTGGTAACCACATCCTCACCATTGTTCAAATCCTACTGTGTGTGTGCGTTGTGTGTGTGCTTGCATTGTAGCTTGTGGGGTCTGACTTTGAGCGTACTGCCTTTCAAAAGCCTCCCTGATCATTCCTTTGTTCCTCCCCCTCTCCCTCCCTTCTCCCTCTTAGCGTGGCTTCCTCAGAGAGAGGTTGATATATGACATCTGTTGGGGAGGAATTGGATTGCGGACATCCCAAGCGGCACATGGAAATGCATCTCCGGTATTCTCTCCATGCGTCTTGCATCTGTATTGAGGGATTGGGCTGTAGAGAGAATGAGGATTGAGGAGGTTTGGACTGAAAAAGAAATAGCTATCCTCTTTCATTCACTACTGACATGGGTCCAGGAACTTTCAGCAGTCTTTCACAGAAAGAGAGACAAAGCAGAGGGAAGGCGGAAACCAGAAAAATATAGAGACACAGTGTGAAAGAACCATTCTTTGAGAAAGGGAAGGAAAATGAGGCTATAAAGAGAGAGGGAAGCCCACATCAAGCCTTGTTAAAGTGACAGTCTGCTGCTACAGAGCTTTTTTCATTGTTTCCATCTCAGTGATAGACTGTCTTAAACTTGTTTCTTTCTTCAGTATCTACTACGACTCTGTTTCCTGTCTAATTCTCCACTGATAAGAGAAATTATAGGGACATTAGCAGCTTTCTGTTAAAGACACTAAAGGGAAAGGGATATCCTTTGTCAAGTTGTTTTTTTTGTGATGTTATTGACTCCTTTTACTCACATTCTTCTGCTGAATGTTAACTCAGAATAAAGCTGATGTTCAGAGTCAGACTGTATGACTGAAGAGCCTTACTAATGGGACAAATGGCTTGGCTTCCTCACAGGACGGCTGATATATGATATCTGTTTAACTGAAATTGCGTCATGCACATAAGTGAAATTCAAGGAAGGAGAACATTTCTGGTCAGGAAAGAATAAATGATCCTAACTTCCCTCTACTGAGGGCTAATTTAATTTATCATAACTTAAATCTTCTTTTTGTATTTTCTGCAAAAGCCTATATTTGTACCATTTATGAAATTAATGCCAGCGGTTAACTAATTATCTGCTACATGGTGGCATTGCTGCTAATTTAAGATTAAACAAGCTAACAGTTTATCCAGATCATTTAAACCAGCTAATCCCACAATGCACATGCAAACTATCTGTGTAGTTCTGGTTACCAAGCAAAACATGATCATAAACTTTAATTCAGGAAGGATTTTACTCTTTTCATCTCAACATAGGTTTACTGTTTTGCATCTTTTACTTGCCCTGTTGGGATGCTGTTGTCAAATCTCTGCTGTTAAGCTAGGCCAGTGAGTGTTTTCTTATTTTAAATACAACTGATGGCAAAAAAATATTTGACACTAAGAGCCAAGTTGTACGAGGCTGAAGCTTTATACAGATTGACAAGAGAGTTTACATCCATGCTGGTGGCCTTGTGAGGATTTGTTTTACTTTGATTTTAATGCTAAATTAGTGCTGCTCTGCTCACAATGGCAGTGCTGATGGTAAACATTAGAAGATGCTAATGTCTACCATGAATTTTCCCATAGTTAACATTTTAGTTTTGGGTGTTAGCATGCCAAAAAAATGTTTCACTAAGCACAAAGTACAGCTGATGCTGATGATAACTTTAATTTTACAGATATATAGTTATACTTAAACCATTAGTTTGGAGGGAGGGGATTTTCTTGAAGAAAAGCTGATTGACAACCAACTTTCTACCATCCCATAAACCATATATATAATATAGATATATATATATGTATATATAATATACCATGGCTAAAGTTCTCCAAATGAATGGACAAAAAGCTAACAGTTTTGCTGCTCTGCATTGTTAATAATCACTGACTCTTTCCCTTTTTTCCTTAATGAAGAGACACATATAGGCCCTATCAATACATCTTTAACAGCACATATGAAGTCACTGGATAATTTCAAACTACCCAAACATCTTTATGTTCAGATGAACAGCTGAAAGGCAAACTGGTGGTCTGGAGAACGGATGTTTGTATGCAGCCTCCCTGTTTTAAAACGAGGGAGTGATAGGTCGTTAGCGGTTACCGTCTCATTTTCCATGTAATTTCCCCAGCTTAAACCCGCCCCTGAACCCCACTGCTCATCCTTAAACAGCGTCTGCATTATGCATGGAGCAGAAAGTGTATCAAAGTAGATATGAAATATGCATTAGCCCTTGTGCTCCGCTTCCCCTCCCAATCCCCTCATCCCCCCCCCCCCAAAGGAAGGAACCGTTTTGTGTTGTCAGATTGTGTTAGGGGCTAGGATCAATGAATTGTTTTGTGTGTGTGTGTGTGTGTGTGTGTGTGTGTGTGTGTGTGTGTGTGTGTGTGTGTGTGTGTGTGTGTGTGTGTGTGTGTGTGTGTGTGTGTGTGTGTGTGTGTGTGTGTGTGTGTGTGTGTGTGTGTGTGTGTGTGCGTATGTGTTAGTGTGTGAGCGGTTGCATGTGGTATTGTCTTGATATGGCTACGGAAATGAAAAAAGCAATGATATTGTTTGCAGGGATGATTGTGGGGACAATAGAAACACCGGATGAAAGAGTGGGTAGAAAATGGATATGGACTCAAAGGTCAGTGTAAAATTTGTATGAAGGACAAAGGAACAGAAGAGTAAAGAGTGAAGTAAGAAGAAAGAGGGAGAGAGAGAAAAACAAGGGTGAGAGATCATCAAACAGAAGGAGACTCTTCTGGGGGCTGTCAATAAAAGCAATATCCACTGATTGATTGTGTCACTGTGTCACACAGTTCTGATCCCTGGAGACTTTGTGTGTGTGTGTGTTTGTGTGTGTGTGGGGCGGGGGAATCGGGGCCTCAGCTGTTGTCAAAACGGGGCCACGCGCCTGTTTTGGAAACAATCCAGCAATCCCATAATGCAAAGCCACAGCCACCACAAAGGGAGCGCCTCCATTTTGCTGGATATTTTTTGCTCCTCCGCCCTGTTCTCAATTTAGGATTGTATTTTTTTTGGGCACACGAGACAGCAAGGCCATGGCTTTTTAATGAGACTGGAAAGCAAAGCATCTGTTGTGTGTATTAGTTTTGGAGTGTTACTCTTGGATCTGGTTTTTTGAGGGGGGTTTCCACCAGATTTTCCCCCTCTGAGCTTTGAGGAAGGAGAGGACTCATTGTTAGGATTTGCATGGCATGAGACACTCAGCCACAGTTCATCAATGTGACTGCTGTGATAAACAAAGGCAGCATCTCACCCACGCAGATCCTTAGCTGTACACACAAAAAGCACACACACAACCTGACACATACTGTATGTACACACTGTGCAAGGGAGACACAAGAACAACTCTTTTATGGAGACATTTAGAGAAGATCTGTTAAGAAATATGTGGTTTGATCAGGAATTGTATCTTGAAAGAGAGATCGTTGACTGTGTGCATCATCATGAAACACACACACACACACCAACTATGACCCCTCACCCGGATAACCCAACAGGTCAGGGTTTCCTGAGGTCATGGCCTAATCAGACTTGGCTGGTTTAGTGTGTGTGTGTCTGATTTCATGATACTTCTTTGTGTGTGATGGGGTGTTTCATTCCCAACATTAAAAGCTACTGCAGATGGACTGTCTGCAATCACAGCCAGCATTTGATTACTCAGCTTAGTGTGTGTGTGTGTGTGTGTGTGTGTGTGTGTGTGTGTGTGTGTGTGTGTGTGTGTGTGTGTGTGTGTGTGTGTGTGTGTGTGTGTGTGTGTGTGGTAAGGACTCCAGCTGAGGAGTTCTCTTCAATAAATGGTGATCTTGACTGGTAACTAGTTCTTGGAGAATAAAAGACTATTAAAGTACCCTCTATTATCCTTTTTCTATTATAATTTTTTGACAGTTTAAGAATATACTATAATATGTTATTTAGTTTATATAATTAAAAAGATGAAGTTGTCTGAAGTATGTATTTTTCACAGACCAAATGGAAAAGCTCACATTTTAATATGATTAATGTCGTCTTATCAGCAGTTGAGTTTCCAGGGGAAAAAAAGTAGCAGAAGCAGACTGAGAGGAAATGTTGTAATAATTGTTTCTTTGTGAAGGGGAAAATTGTAAAAAAAAAAAAGAAGAAGAAAATTTAATGATTGTGAAATTTGCTCAGTCACCCCTATGTTGTGTTATCTGAAAACGATAACAGAGACGCCGTCTGAAACAATTGGTGAATCATTTATATGTTTTATCATCATATTATTTGTGTTTTCAATCAGGTTGAAATAGAAGACGAGGAAGACAATTAATTCCTACAGTTTGAGTTTGAAATACAGATCTGAAATTGGGAACCAATTTGTTCGACAAATTCATTTATGATGGTCTTTACTGCGCATGTTGTTTTGGATCTGCCAGTTAATCCAGTATGCTGGTCAAAAAATGGCAGATTATATTAGTCTTTGACTGCTTTTAATTGGAAGGTGCTGTCTGAAATAACGTGTCAAACTGAAGTCAGTACGGCCTCATTATTACATTTGCAGAGAAGCTTTCGTCCATCATTCTCATGAAAGAAACGCAGTTATAATGACAAAGTAAATACAGTGAGTCCTTACAACTGAGCAGACAGGTGCGTTATTTGTTTAGTTTAATTGTGCTGACTGTCTTCCTGTTTGGTTTGACTGACAGCTCAGATAGCCACTGGGGATAGTTATTAGCTGCCGTGAAGTCTGCTGGATTAATGTTGTTAATGTTGACATAGGGACTCATGGGGAGACCATGAAAGAGCTTTGTGGAAGTGTGTGTGAATGTGCTGTAAATAAATGTGTGTGTGTGTGTTTCCAATTTCTCAAGGGATTTAATATCCATTTAATGGAATGAGGGAGGAAAAAAAGAGAAAAAAAAGAGATTTAAAGGTACAGAGGAAGCAATACACTTCATGAATTAAATGGCTGTCTTATCTTTTGCCTTGAGCTCATTCCCCTGTACTCTGGAGCCGTATGTGTGTTTGCACAGTGATGCTCTTCAGCAGAATGTTTCACACGCTTTACTTGTGTTAGAGAAACAGCTGGATATTGTGAAATCTGGGCCTTCCTCTGAATTGCCCTCAATTGCATGTTACCTATTCCTGTAGGACTTTAAATCTGTACGTGTGTCCGGAGTTACATATGGGGTTTTTTCACACATGCACATAACTTATGAAAACATTTTGGTGCTGAGCTGCATGTGCACGTGCAGCTATTTTTTACCCTGACTTTTCCAGGACTATTCCCAGCCAGGCCCCCAGGAAACATTTATGCATGATGTCAGGGTGAGACGATGTGTGAACACAGCAAGGGAAAATTCAAAGTGAGCAGGGTACAGACATTTTCAGAAGTGCATGTATGAAAACAGCTGTATGGCCGCTGAGTTATTGTCATTGTCATAGAAATCCTCTCTTCTCTTTTGCCCCGTGCATATCTCATTCAATCCTTGCTTTCATTTGTTTCCCAACGTTTCCATTCCTCTCCCCTCCATTCCTCTTCTCAGTCCACGTGAAGCACAAACAGATCAGAAACAGCTGTGAAAATTATTCAGGCTAATAAGGCCCAATCTTGGCTTTTCAGTTAGTTGTGGTACAAAGCTTCAGGCTGTATAAGTCATGAAAAAAGTACTCTGCCTTAAATATCCCCTCAAAGTTTGCAGAGTTGCTTTAACTTTGCTCCGTTTGTGTGTGTGCAGGGTAACCCATATGCAATGGATACCACTTCTTCTGCCAAAAGGCTGACTGCCAGCCCAAGGAGAAGAGAAGAGAAGAGCGGGAGCACACACTCCCTCTTCTCATCCCTCCTCTATTTCAGTTTCTTGGTCTCTCTCCCGGACACACACTCCATTTATTCTACTCTTTCCCAGCTCATCACTCCTTGTTTTTATTCTGCTTCAAACAAAAGGCAGAATAGTTCAGTATGTCTCCTACTTTTCCTTCTCTTCTCAACCTTTATTTTTTGATATCCCCCCTCCATCTTCCTTTTCTTATTTCACATTGTTTTTGGCTTGTGGTTTAGGGCCTCACCGCTCCTCTCATCACCCGTCACTGTCTGAGAGAGAAATGCCGCAAAGCTAATAAGCTGAGGGTAGTGACAGCCAGAAACCATGAGATGATGAGTTCACTGCTGAGCTGTGTGAACAACCCGGGTCACAAGACAAATTCCTGGCCTTTCTGTGGCTACATGTGATAAGCATGGCCTTGGATAGTGTCTAGACTACGCACAGTGTCTGCGCACACTGCCTGAACCTCACTGATTTCAGGTGGAAGACAGTTTAATTACTTTAACTTATTGCTGGGTTTTTAACATTTTCATCCAAGAGAATTGATTTCATTTTAACAATTTTCATGACATTTTTCCATTTCATCTGTAATTAGTAAGGGTGGGACAGGGAAGCCCCTAAAATATAGCACAATTAAGACCATCAGAAAAACATTTATACTCATGTTTATTACTTTTAGGGGATTATGTAGATGGAGCACACCGATATGTGGTTTATCCATTTTCTATTGTATTCTTAAAGTTGTTAACAATACTTTATGCAGATTGTTTCAAATCGCAGCTTGTCTATTCTTATCTAAGGTTGTGTACACATAGAGGTGTTTTAGAGAGGTGTTCAACATGATCAAAGTAATTCTAGACTTGTGATCATCCTGTCAGACAGAGCAGTCTAACTAGATGTGAACCTGGGGCGGACCAAGTGCACAAATACAATTCTCCTGACCCACAAACTTGTCTTGTAAATGTCTTATATATTTGAACCTTATTTTTAAATAATAAGTAAATACTCTCTGCTGTTTTATCCTGCACTACAACGAGCCTACTGCAACAAAAATTTAGTTCTGATCTGCACTGTAAGGTACAATCTGAATGACAATAAACAAAAGTCTAAGTCTAGGTCTAATGATGAGTCTCTTCAATAAAAACTGCACTCCATAAGGTTCATTTCCTGAGCAGTATATCATCATTTGCTCGCAGCCCCGACCTGGCTAGAGGCGACACTTTTTAGCAGCTTTTCTGCCTCATTATGTCAAAAACATGCAATCAAAGAAAACTGTGGGACTGCAGAGAGAGAGAGGGCTCATACTGTCATATGCGCACACAGGTGGAGAGACAAGAAACAACTTCAATTGATCTTCTGTTCTAAGGTGGTGAAGTTCATCAGTGAAGTGTGTAAACAACAGACAGTCCCTTTTAACAGACCAATGCTGTAGAAACAGATCCAAAGTGTGTTAAGTACGAATATTTTTGCGCGTCAGTCCATGACGATCACTGCTCTGTATCTTATAAATTATAAAGTGGTCATAGGCCATTCTTCTCACTAAGTTCTCTGAATAAGCCTGTTAATAATCCTGAACGTTGAAATTATTTAATAAAATTTGAATTTGTGTAGCACGGAGTATGATGTCATAAAAAAAACACCCCCAACACCCCCAACTGAAACTGACTTCCAACATTCCTGGTATGGGACAAATTACCATTAAAGGCAATATATTATCTCCTGACTCGTGATACAATTTTAAAGACGCGAGTGCCAAATACAGATATGTAATTGATAAAAAAAAAATGTAGTGATCCAAACGGATTTCCCCTCTAGTTCCACTAACTGATTCACTACTTCCTGAATCCTCACTGTGGCTTTTACATGAACGATTACAATGTGAACAGAACACTTTTCCCAGAAGTTCACAGTGGGATAAAAAGAAAAGGAAGAAGACAGAGGGATAATGTTGGACACCAAAAGTGGGTCGCTAGTCATTTTCAGTGGGTAGCAAATATGTGCCTGGAAAAAAGAAAGTGTCAAGAAGTCAGAGAAGTGCTTTATAAAACTGTTTGTTCTGATCCATCTCTTTTTTTCTGTCATGTGTTTTCTACCATCTGAGATCCAAACTGCGCAATTTCTCAATTAATACATTTGATTGGTAAAAAGAATATTAAGATTTGGGTTCCAATTTTCTCTTTAAGGAGTTGGTGGTGGGTCCTGAGCCTACACCAGTTGAGAACCACTGGTATTGTAAGTGATTCCAGCTCCTAGTCATTTGCAAATTCCCATTTTTTAGATGACAATAGAGATGACAAAGCTACAGTTCTATTTCTGCAACAAAGCTTAGTTTCTGTATCCAGCCCTTTCTCTCTTGCTCAGTAAGACTACCAAAGGAATCTGATTCTCCAAGGTAGGCATGGCAACTGATCATTTTTGTACTTTAAAAACAAATTTCTCTACATTTGCACAGAAACCTTCAAAATAATGTTGTGGAAATATGTCTGTTCATGGAAAATGAGTTTCTCCTGTAGACACAGTCATCTATCATTCTCTATCATATAAGTTGTCTTTTCCATCCAACATCGCATGTATCCAGAAAAAAAGCTGTCAGCTTGTGCTTTTGGGCTCTTCCTTGAAACATTCAGCTTGTATTCTTATGTTTTCCTCACCTCAGCACTGCTCCCTGCATGACGCTGGCCTCTGTTTCCTCTCTCTTTGTGGGGATGCAGAATTGATTGATTCCTTCATTTGTTCCTTAAGGGAAGAGGAGGATGAGTGCATGACTTTTCCCCTCTGTGTTTGGATGAATGGAGGGGACTGGGGGTGTTCCCCTTTTTTTCCTCCTCTCGTTTTGGACACACCTCAGGCCTTCTTCATGCTAGTCTCATTTTTTAACAGTGACAAATGAACTCATTTTGTAAAAGCATTAAGTCGATCGTTAGGAAAGTGAGGTATGAGGGATTTTTTTCTTTTTGACGCCAGACAACTCTATCATGCCAGTCTGATATAGAGCCCCTTTTCTCAGGTCATTTCTGCTCTTTTGTTCTGTAAAAAATGGACCAAATGTAACTGGCACAGTGGGGGGCGGGGACTCTCAACGTATTTTGGGCATGATGGTTTGCTATTGTACCAGATTGGAGTGAGGTGGACTGCAGCAGCTCAGTTTCCATAGTAGCAGTAATGGAAACATGAGAAGTGTTGGCTTATTGCCTGTAACTGATTAAATCTACATAAATGTTGGGAGAGGTTTTGTTTTATTAAGGCCTGTAATTGACATTGTTGAGTATTTTTTTTGGTTTTCCTTTGTTTCTTTGTGTTTTTTTATGTCTCTGCATGAGACTGTTAATATTATGTGAATACCTGCATATCCTCAGCAGAAACAACACAAGTCATTGTTGTCAGGTGTGGACAGGAGCCTCCTCCACTTGGCTGCCACTCTGCTTGTTCTCCAGAAATCCTTCAAGATTTACAGCTGTGAGTCTGGCTGCAATTCACTCCCTGAGAACAGTAGGCGCACAGTGCAAGAGCCACAGAAGAAGTGATGACATTCTGCCCACATCACGGCTTTTGACCGTGCCAGAAACCTCAACCTTGGACTGCACGGACATAGATCACTCTCTCCTGCACTCACTCTCTTTCTTCCTGTATTTATTTGACATATGACTGGCAGGGAGGGAAGGGGATAACCTCCCCTCAGAGTCAGCCGTTTTAATCTACGGTTAGTTTAGGCTTTGGCAGCCAGAGACCCATTACAAGGTTGCAGTCAACTTGGGCTGATTTAAGTTATCCGCTGCCCACAAAATGTACATTAGTCCAACTTTTAAAGAGGAGAGTTTTTTGGAAAAGTGCTCCAGCAGATGTTTCCATAGACTCCTGCCCCCGTGGACTTAGAGGAGACTGATTGACTGCTGGGGAGGGAATACTAGTTTACTTTACAAACAAGAAGATCAGTCATCCTAAAGCTGAAGACACTGCTTTGGAATGTAATTGAATTAATTGAGACACAGCATTGCTTATTGCTTATACAAACAGCATGATAAACGCACATAAATCATGTCTCATAATATATTTGAACACATGGCACAGCTTTAACCAGTTGGGCACAATAAATCTAAAAAGTCTTCTGGTCTCAAACATTCATATGCTGAATGAAATAAGATAAATAAGAAACACTGGGAAGACGAACAGACAGACGTTAAAGCAATGAGACATTTAAGCTTTTGTTGTTTTATGTATTGATGAGCTCTTTATTTCACATTTAAGATAAAGATCAACTTGAGTATATCAATTAAAAAAATGTACATTTTAAATAGACACTGATCTTGGCTTTAACCTGAACATCATGTATTTCATCACATGAATAGCAGTCAATAATTGTTATATTTGTTTCTCGATAAAGTCAGAAATATATTTTCTAAATTAACTGTTTTGTCTTTAATATTACCATCACAGGAAAACAAAGCAGTGTTTCCCATACCATTCATTTTGGGTGGTGGCCCACCATCCCAAAAGAAAGGCACAAAATACTCTATTCATGTAATGTATTTGATCTCGTTTTATTTCAGCAGAGCAATTACGTTTTTACATGTTTCACTGTCCTGTTCAGCTGATTGAGAGTCGGACTCTGTCTCTCTCTATGTGTCAGATTACACACATGGTATGATGGTATTAGCAAACAAGGTTTCTCACTTACTAATAACTCACTAAATTGTCATTTGGAAGTAAATCATGTTCAGATATTTTGCATTTGGTTGGTACTGGGTGTTAAACAGCAGAGTACTTAGTAGAGTAGTAAGGAGACCATGAGTTGGAAGAGTTCTTTGTTCACATTTAGCTTTAAAGTTGCCACAAACTATCTTTTCAGAGTCAAATCTGCTTCCTGTTCCCACATGATGTCAGTGCTGAAAACTTTCAGAACATTTAAGTGCATGTGGGGCAGGGCCTTAGAAAAATGCTGACTGCTGTTTGTAGGCAGTGGGTGGGGTTAATGTTGTGAACTGTTTGCCCTCTCAGCAGCCAGCCTGGTGGTCACCCCTGATGACATTCGTCTGTTGAAAAACTCTAGTTTTCTTACTTCCTGTTGGTCTTTTACTCACACACTGTTCTCAACCTTATGATCATCTGCAGGACCCTTCTTATTCTCCTCATCACCTCAACTCAAGGCTTGTATGTCTCCCCCCCCCCCCCCCCCCCCCCCACCTCTTCTCTCTCTCTTAGTCCTCTATCTGAGAGAGATGAAAACAGATTTTTTCAATTAGGGCCAAGCCGTTGAAAGTGTTGCTTCAGGCTGCTGCACTGCTGCTGCTCTTTCTGCCCCCTCTGAGATCCTCCTGCTGTTTAGTGTGCCCCCCCTCCCCTCTGCCTCATTCCCAGCACGGCCAGGGGGGAAGCGGGAAGCGGTGAGTAACTTTTAAACATTTTCATCCTATTCATTCATCTGCTGATTTGTTCGTGCTTGCTTCTGGGGGCGCTGATTGGTGGGGAAGGAGTTGTCTTTGGCAAGGAGTCAAGACGTCTCCCCTGGGTGGTGTAAATTCTGCATCTTGACACCTTCGCTCAGGATAGCTAATCCCCACAGTGATTGGTTGGTTTTCTTAAGGACACTGTTGACTTTCTTTGACGGTTCAGGCATTATGGAATGTTTTAATTTTGGGAGTGCTGGCATACCATTTACAATTCGGGCAGTCCATGGAGCGTGTGCTTCATGTCTGGTGGTATATACGTTCACAAGTTGAGTGTAATTTGAAGTGATGGCGCAGTGTATAGCTCCCACTCTCTGATTCTTTCCGTAAATTACGACTGAGTAGTGACAACTGAGGAAGAGCGTCACTTGAATCTTGTTTTTCCGTTCCCTCGGGTGCTGCTTTGTTAGGCTGCCAATGCTGTTGTCAGGAAGTGGGTGGCATTATCTTTAGATGGAAGCGAGAAAATGTGTGTCAGGAGAGAAGGACGAAGGAGGGAAACGGCTAAAGGTGTATTGATGGATTGAGTTAGAAGAAGAGGGAGGTTTAAAACCAAGTGAATGACAATAAAAGAGAAGAGGAAAAGGCAGTTGAGAGGCAGTGCCTTGTCATCTCAGCTGTTGTGATTTAAGTGGGCTGACAGCACACAAATCTCCCAGCATCTCACAGCTGTGCGACATGCCTTCCCCCTTTTTTTATTTTTAACCCGGACACTTATATTAGGCTGCTAGGTCCCGGGCAGCTTCCAGACTATTGTCTCTGTATGTGTGCTTCTATGGATTTGAGTCTTCATGTGTGTCTTTGTGTGACTTCCCAAGCAAGTTCCTAAATGTAAGTTGAACTTCTGACAAATCAAAGCTTCTTTTTCCTTAAAGCCTCCAATTTTTCTGCCTTAAATCATGTCAGATGTGACAAGTTTAAGAACAGTTTAAGTGTGCTGGCTGTACAGCTTTTATTGACCGTGTGAGTGTGTCAGTAAATTGCCGGAGAGCATTCCACACAGACATGCTGCCAGTTCTGTTGATGGCACCCTTGTGTGAGAGGCTGGTTAAAGACTAGCATGGGCAGGGGAGGGTGGGATAAGGACGCTTGGATTTAGAACACAGCAAGTCATGCAGCTTCCTGAGTCCCACAGTTTGTCTCTGCACCTGGGCTGCCAGCACCCAAACCACAGGGTGTACACCCACTAAAAGAAGGCCTCTATGTTGACTGATTTAGACATGTTGCTAGGGAACATATTGTGTATTTTTTGTGTGAAGGAAAATTAAATCATCATAGGGATTACTTGATAAAACGGGCATGATGATAGTTGTGGAAAGACGTACACACACTCATGCTTTTACCTCTTCCTTCCAGACCTCAAGATAAACATCCCTCACTTCAAAGTTTCTCCCGAATTAAAAAAAAAAAGGCTCAGAAATATGCTGAGCACACTAAAGCTGAGGGATGATGAACTTTTTGAGTCAGGGAGGGAGGGGGGTTGGAAGCTGAGCGATGAATGAATTAAGCTCTGCAAGTGGATCTTTAGTTGCTCCTCGGGCAGTGAGTGTGGCAATTGATTCATAGAGCGAGTGCCCCCCCCCCCCCCCCCCTTCCCCATCCCTCCTCCTGCTGCCAGGCCTGACTCCTGCTGCTCGTGCTGTGAACCAATCAATGTGAAGGAGCTGGCGCACAGTGGTGTATCTACTTAGAGCTGCATTGATCCGTTGCATTGATTTTAATCCTAATTACATTTCATCATCTGAATCTCCAAAATAGGGCTGCAATTTTGCCACATGTTCCAATTTTTTCTGTCTGTACCTCCTCCACTAAACTGTTTCTCTTTTTGGACCATTTCCGTACTGCTTTATCCTCTTTTTGATCAATATCAAATTTAGTAAATGACAGAGCGCCGGATCCTTACGTTTGAGGATTCAGCTTTTTAACACTTCGCTTTTTGAGCTGTGAATTTTTCACCTCCCACAGTATTCTTCACATATCCAAAGTTGATGACATCTCTTGGCAATGTTATGTAGTCCCAGACTTTACGTAAGGACCATTTTAAATATCCGGTGTTGAGTTATTGAGACAGTGATGCCAATTAAAAAGTCAAACTTTGTCTTACCGTGGTGCTTTATGGAAGAGTCAGATAATCGTCAGAATAAACAGGTTTCATCCGCTTGGGAAAGTAAACATTTGGCAGTACATTTAAAAGTGGTTTGAAATAATTCACTCTGAACAAGTGTGATTGATGCTCAACTGACAACCCATCATACTGACACCGCCACCCTGGAGGCATGTTACTTGTATGGTTAGAAAACACAACTGTTAATGTTTTCTTCCTCAAAAAGATGAACTTTAATGTGATAGCAGATTGTTGTCATGACATTACACTGGATTTTAGATAACTTTGAATGGAAGAGACAACAAACGCATGAGCCCCCTCGGTTTAAATCCTTTCCTCTTCCTTTTGTTGCATCTTTCCTCCGTGTTCTCTATCAATTGATCCTTGGATAGTACAAAAGATGTACATCATCTCCATCTAGTGCTACACAACATCTGTTTTGGATCATAGAGCCCCAGGTCAGCTCTCAAGCTGCTTATCTGAGAAATCAGAATGCAACTTGAATGAAATAACAGAGAAAGTGGGTAATTGGGTTATGTGTCAGTTATGACAGACTCCACGGGGCTGCTTAAAACTGAAACAAAAGCCCTTTCATTCATACTGTAAGTCAGAACCAGAATCAGGAAAACTTTCCTCACCCCCGGGGGATCGATGAATGACTTCTGAGGGTCACTCACATTAGAAAATAAGAATTATCAGCAGATTGCATTGCAATTATAATTCTGCTATTCTCATGTGTATGAATGGACATATTAACACACACACACACACACACACACACACACGTACAGAGCTCTTGAGAATAGCAGAGGCTAAAAGTACAATCAGACTGACACTCAACTCTGCCAAGCTTTGCCAGTGATAAGGTCGGCCGGGGGGAGATGTCTGCACTCAGAACCTGTCTGTCAAACACAAGAGCCTGATCCCCCCCACCCACCCCTTCACTCGAGAGTGATGGGAGTGATTAGGGGGGAGGAGTGTTAGAGAGGAAGATGGAGAGACGAGGAGACGGATATAGAGTGGCTGGGGAATAAGAGGATTGAGGCAAATGGGTAAAGAGAAAAGGAGTGGAAGAGGGTCAAAGAGAGAAAAATGGACCATGACAGAATTCATGCAACCAAAACATGAATTCTAATGAAATGAGAATGTTACTGTCGAAGGAAAAAGGGTATAGTGTCCAGAAAGAGAGACTGTGACCCTCTTGTTGTGTGGCAGCCAAACCACCCGTCTGTAACAACGCTCTTTACCGCAGCAGCATGTCAGTCAAGCTAGCCAGAGAAGAATCCTCCATCTTCTACCATTACAACCACAGCCACTCAAACCGTCATTTTCTGGATGTTTGCTGACTACATTCTTGATTAGGTTACAGAGATTAAGTGAATTACTTTTAAAAAATTCATGGAATCAGCTCATTATCATGCTGAGACAAGGACGCAACAATAGCGCTTTGTTCAATGTTCACAATGGATGGCATTTTTTGTAAACACATCTGGCATAAAACAAAATGGCCTTCTAGCAGCAGTTTTTTTTTTTTTTTAGCAAGGTGACTGGGTGAAGAGTTAGATTCTTGGTATCCTCCAGTTGAACTTTCTTTGTCTGAACTTTCTGCTAATGTGGGAGGAAACAAGTTTTTCGCCCCTGCCATATTGTCAACAGCGGATGATCGCATCACTCTGACTCATTTTTTTGTCAACGATAACACACACACACAAGGAGAAATATGTTCAGACTCGCTCCATCCTCCTTTCCTCTCCCACGTAGAGTCATCAGTGATCATATAGAGGCCCCAGATGTTGTTCCTCACCTATCTCCTTTCAACATCTCTTGACATTGTTGTGAAAGTGGCCCGAGTATCATTAATTCAGCTGAGGGCTTCCTCCTGTCCTGTAGCACTGCAGAGATGGATTGGAGTTTCATGGGATGCAGAGCGGCCTTACATCTCCAGTGAGGGTTAATAAGGAAATGAGACACACAGCTGAGCCGCGGCATTAGCAACAAGCTAATTTGATTTTCCTCCACACCTCCCTTGTTTTTCCATTGGTGTTGGTCTGAGAACACAGGGCCCCGTAACAACCGAACACACCACCTCTGTCTTTGGAAAAAACTTTCAGAGTGGAACATTTGGCAGTGGAAATTCCTTGTTTTTGATCCATCTGCTGCATGTGGCACACAAAACCGAGCTATTTTTGGTTTCACAGCGAGCTGAGGAAGTGCCAGTTCTCACGCAGTTTGTTAAAACCCTGATGGAGGCTAATTATGAACTGAATTATAGCAAGAGCAACCATTTATTGCTCTTGGGAAAACATTTCCTCCATGTTTTCTAGTTTGTTGAGCTTTCAGTGTTCATAAACTCCATGTGGTTTCTCACCTGAAAACTCTGCTTCAACATGGATACTGTTCAGACTGTATGAGGGCAGCTTCTCCACACTGACCTCAGCCTGTGAGCTCAGGGTCATGAGTTAATGTTTCAGTGTCAGATGTCTTCTGTTCAGGTCACCCTGAGCTAGTCCCAGAGGTATGACTGCTATGTGGATAAGCCCAGAGAGTGTAAAAGGCTTGAGAGTACTCTGCAGACTATATAACTGTCAGCTTGATCAGTGCCATAGATGGTGAGCACGAGATAGGAAGAGGCATGACAATTGATCATTGGCCTGCCTGTCTTTACTGTCTTTTCATTCTAACATTTAGATTTTTTGTGATATGATTAGAATTCAAATGCGTAAATTCCCTTTTTGAGAATCCAGGCAGCTAACATCACCATGGCTTAATGTAACGTTAAAAACTTGTGCATTATTGATTCAAGCAAAGGTACATTAATAAGCAGTTGAAACAGTCTTTTACCTCCTTTCACAAGTTACACATGATTTAAAAAAACGTTACAGACAAATGTTGTTGCTCTTAGTAAGGTGTATTATTTACTTTTGATTATTTTTACTCAATGACTCCTGTTCAGCCTTGTGTGATATTATCACTGCCTGTAACTTATAATATGAAACCAATTTTATTTAACTTCTCTATCTATATGAGGGCTTCCTGACAGGAGAAATATAGAATCTTTAGAATGTGTTTTGATCAGAAAAGGGATAAATAAAAGGAAAGAAATGTGAGCTGGTATTGCTGGCTATGCTGCTGTGTTTGAGCTTTTCCAGTCTCTGTGGCAACTTGCATAGAAATCCGACCTGCCTTTCCTCTCTTTTAATCCTTGTTTATAATGCCAAGTTACCATAAATACAGGACTCCAGGGAGCACTTATGGTATTACATCCCGTTTGTGGGGCAAAACAAGCTTTAATTAGGCTGAATGCCATCCATATGGGACAGCAGGTAGGCTCCCAACGAGTGTGGTCCAAACACACTCATCGACATCAACAGTAATTATCCAGAAGGTTTGGAAAAGTACTTTAAAGGGCCAAGGACAATAATCCATACTCCATGCATTTCCACACAGACTATATACTCCTAAAGTATGGGAATCTGGGAAGCTCCTGAAGTTGTTTTAGTGTGTTACACCTGATAAATTAACCTACAATGTTTAACATTTTACTCCACACAGACAGAAAGAAGCAACATTAGACAGTCACTGACTTTAACCTTTGAGAGAACTATTTTGTCTGTCATAGACAACATGCAACATTTCTGCTCTTTAATTACATTATACTGAAAGCCCAACTTTCACCCCTCACCCGCTGATTGTAAATTCCTACAAACTTGATGTTTAATTATTTATCGTGCACTCACATAGCATCACCTAGTTTTTATGTATTAACTTGATTTGGCATAAAGTATCTGTGGTGATCCAGAAGATGCAACATCAAGTTTGTTCGGCATTCTAGCTGCAACTTGTTTCCGTTTGGGTTTTCCAGACAGAGAATTGTTCCTCCTGAATAACTCCCTGGTCATTGTTTGTATACCCGAAATGTCCCACACTTTCGACTTTACTGGTTTCTTTAGTGGATACACATCTTTGCTGCTGTATCTCTCGGCCATAGCAAAGAAAATGTAGCATCACACGTCTCTTGATAAGTACTGAACATTTACCAGGTGTCACTTTTTACGTTTTCGCTTCTTGGAGGATGCACAAAAAGAATAATGTACCAGCCCCTTTTTTAGAGTGTGAGAGCAGAAGCACCCGGTGTAGCTGAGCCTTTACGATTAATTAACTGTGATGTTTAAAGCGCAGTTAATAGTGTAACAGGTTAACTGCTTCACCTCTTCAGGCATGTTGACGTTAACCCTTCAAGTAGAACTGAAGGCTGGTGGGGCTACCACTGCTAACGTTAGCCACACTCTGCAAACCAAATTACATTATTTACCCACAGACAATTCTCAACCTTGACTGTTAATGAAGTGTTTTCTTTCCTATAGACTAAAAGGCTTGTCTGAATTTAAAATTTACATTCAACCGACCGGGAAATATGCCACTTGAAACATCTAAGCAGCAACCACCGGTGTTGAAAAGTGGAGATGATGCAGAAGTGCAAAATCCTGCAGTTTGTTGGATGTCGGTTTGAGGCTGGCTGCTGAAGCACCAGAAGTAACATACACACCAATTAAAAAGCCTGTTTTTACAGCAGGAATTAACACGTTTACAGCCTGGTTCAAAAAATGAAATTGGTCTGATTATGTCTCCATTGGGTTGAATTTTTGGTTAACTCTTCCATTTAGATTTTATGAAGGACCTTCGACAGGCTTTCAAAGCCACCTTCAGTAACAGAAAGGTGACATCACTCCATTGTTATTTACAGTTTATGGGAACATCCTTACTTTTATAACATTTGTCGAATTTGTCTACAAACAGAAAGAAAAAAAAAACAGGTTGTTGTGGTATAACATAATAAGCTTCTATCATCATTTTCCCCACTGTGGTTTCTTTGACCACAATGGTTACATTGCAAGCCAAGAAAGTCCAACATAGTTTAACTATCATTTATAGTCTTGCAAGGCAACTGTTTTCCACACTTATTCCACTCCTGATGCTAGGTCAGGGTAATAACCTCCCCACTCCAGCTCTGCACTAACTCTACAGGCATGAGATTGGTAGTGGCCTCCTCCTTCAACCCTTGGAGAGAAAATATCTATTATTCCTTTAACACACATACATGTCATGGATGGTTCTCAAAATCAACCTATTTCAGGATACATGCTCAGTGAAAAGCAGGTTCTACTTATTTAGTGGACTCGTCCTCCAGAAAGAAGAAGGGGGAGGACAAAGGGGATCAGAATGAGCTGGGTTTAAGGGAAGAAGGAAGGAAAAGGGAGTGAGGGAGTTGATGAAAGCCCGGGCGGATGGGTCAAGACAGACGGACACCGAGGCTTAGTGAGTTAAATTAAAAAAAATAAGGGGAAGATTATAAAAGATAAGTACAGCAAGAGAGGCGAACCACTAAAGGGAACAAAGCGAGCAGCAGCGGAGCGAAAGGGACTAGAGAAAAGAAAAGTAGAGGAAAAGTCCAGTGAGGTACGGAGCTGAGGTGAAAGAGTAAGAGGGGATGCAGGGCGAGGAAACCTGTGCAGCTGTAAGTAGAAAGGACGGAGGTTAGATGGAGGTGGGGGAGAGGGAGGCGGATTGAGAGCAGTGCCAAGCTGTCCCATGGGTGATGAATGAGGCCATAATAAGGTATCTGTGCTCCTCTGCCTCTGGCTAGAGAATAACCGCAGCCTTGGCACTGTCGCCAGACCCGCTCAGTCATGCCAAGGAGAACACACACACACACACAAAGTGAAGTTTGGTTGGTCACAATCACACACATACAGAAAGGAGTTTGTGACAAGCTCCTCCACTGCAAAGCACACACATATTTACACACAGGAACTCATGACAGATGATCCGTCTCTTCCTACCACCCACTGTATCCTTAACACACACAAGCGCACACAAGACGCAACCTAACACGTTCAGTAGAACACACATTTTTACCTTTATTTTGTTTCTCTCTCTCTCTCTCTCTCTCTCTACAGGCCATGGTTAGCAGGAGAGTGGGTTTTCAAAAACAACCTATTGTTCAGTATGACAGACTGGTACTGCACAAGACATTGTGGTTCTGAACACACACAGACACACAGACCACCAAGCACACAAACACATTATCTGATGGAAGTCAAGACAAATGGTAAATTCCTCCTCTGCAGTAAACAAGTCGTGCTGTCCTGTGGTTTCCGACGTCGTCACCAGTAAAACCGAAATGTAAGCCTGCTAGTGTGTCACTGGCTCACAAACAGTACATCTTCAGTGTGCAGAGAAGACAATGGCTTTCAGTGTAGGTGTGCCCCCCTCCCCCCAATGCATATGTCAGTCCATGCATTTTCATTCTCACTGTGCTCACAAAAACAAGAAGAAAAAAAAGGCCATGAAAATATTCAACTTCAGACATTCAACTAAATCAGGAGGATTGTTATATATACTGTGACAGTCCAGCTAGCAGGATCCAAAGCAAATCTTGACTCCGTCTCTGAAGTGCAGACGTCTCGGTGGCCATGATGTCAGCTGACATTGCAGAGGCCAAACCACAGGGATACAGCTCAACTGAGAAATCCAAACACTTTGTCAGTCAAGGTCCATGGGATGACAACGAGGAATGTCTGCATGGCCAGGAATATGTACAATGTAAAACAAATAAAATTGAAAAAACAAATCTGAACACTTTTCCTTGCGGTTCATTTCAGACACAAATACTTGCACCAACATTAACACCAAAGTGTTGAGGTGCACTTCAGAGGAAGCTGAAAGAAGTCTTTTCTACCAGTGTGTCTTCATGTAGTTGCCTGCCTTCTTGATTGTGCAACAACTTAATCTCAATCGACGGTTAGTACCTTTCATTCATCCATAGCATGGTACCATGATGACACACTTCTTTCTCGAGGAAACTGACTGAAGATATGACTGTAAATGCAAAGAGGTGTTCATCTGTGACTTAAAGAAAATCTATCTGTACAAAAATGAGCAGTGTAACCGTTTCTGATGGGAATATGCAACATTTGTATGTGTGTATATGTGCTATTGTTTTTTTTTTGTAACTTAAGTTTTAATTAACTTTTAACAGTTTTTAAAACAATGCAGCACATCTTATATCAAACACAATACACATGATTTAGGCAGAGCATGTAAGTCATCTCTTATCACAGAATAACAAAATAATGCCACAGACATAAGACAGGTACAGCGACCAACATGAGTACATTCTATGATCTTATTTTAACGTGTTGCCAAAACAGATCCCATATCTCTCATTTTTCCTCCCACATTCATTTTTCCCAACATGTATTCATATGAAGAGATCTTAACCATCTCGTCAGACCAATTCCTTCAAAGTGGGACGCTTGGGGTCCTTCCACTTTCGCAGTATAATTCTCGTGGCTGTGACAAACCCAACCTTTAAAATGCAAAATTTGGGATTTGTTACGTTAGGCACCAATGTCTTGTCACTAAGGAGGCAAAGTCGTGGGTGCACCGGGAGAGTGACACCAACCCAGTCCCCCAGTATCTCCAAAATATTACACCAAAATGGATGCACCATAGCACTATATGTGCTATTGTTAAATATATCACTACTTTGTTCCATTTTTTTAAGTTTTGGACATCAACTGTTAAAAAATGATTTTAAGCTCCCCTACATTAAAAGAGTTGCAGGGTTAGGAGCTTTAATTAAAAAGGAAAGCACGAAGAGATTGAACTTTGCTGACAGGCAATTTTTTCCCTGATCCCTCTCAAAAGACTGGAGCTGGAAGAGAGAAGGAGAACTGTGGTGGAAAGTAGGACAGGGACCGTGGATCTCTCTCTCTCTCTCTTGCTCTCCTCTTTGTATAACTTTCTACAGTATCTCCCTCTGTCTTTTCATGTCTAAAATGTGTCCAGCAAAAAACATATACATAATACACATATTGTAAAGCTGCATATAAATCATAACATGAAAATGTCTGCACGCATATCAGCTTTGGACGAAAAAGGCCTCTGTAAGTGTGAATACCTCACAGTAATGGATGTTGCCTTATCTTATAACGACCCTCTTATTGGCCCTCATTTATCAATCTGGTGTAGAAACCAGCGCAGATTTGGGTGTAGAAATCATCATACGACAGAGTCCACGTGGGACCTATGAAACGTGCGTATCTGGCTGATCACGGCGTACGCAAGATCGGGTGTTGATAAGTGTGGCGGCTGGAAACGATTGTCATTTAAATACCACGCCCCTATGTATTCACGGTTTAGCCGTCCTCGCCCCCAGAGTTTACGGCATGGAGATACTTAATACGGCAAAGAAGAGAAACGAGATATGACCTGAGTGACACCATAACAGAGAAAAGTAAAGAGGAATAACATTGTGTTGTTTGGCAGCCTGAAATGAAGGATTATAGAGCTTCAGAAGAAATGCGCCTGCATGAAATCTCAGCAGCGTTGTTTTTAAATATAAAAAATATATAACATCCGTGATATGTAACGTACATAATCTAGGCTATAATATAATTTAAAAAAATACTTTTAGTTTAAAAAACCTGGTCAGACCATACGATCACTACAATATATCCTAGTGTTGCGGGTCTTAAAAGAAGCAGCTCCCGGAGCGGACCGGAGGACGCCAGCCGTCCCTCACCTGAAATTATCCCAGATCGTGGAGCGAGTAGCTTCCTTCATCGGTTCAGCCTCAATATCAGGCACAAGTTGTACAGGCGAACCTGCATCTGTGTCGGATAACGTCGGCTGCACTGGCAGCTCGCCATTTATGAGACTTTAAACGAGAAGAGAAACCTGAAACATCCTGCATCACATGAATAAAGTGTTTGATCAAACGCTGTGCAATGTGCACTTCTCATCCGATTAGCCTTCTTTCCAAACATAAGAATTTAACACTTACATAAAAGAAGGTCCTGACTCCGTCTTACAGCCTCCAGAATTCTTTATTCGTTATTATGTCATATGTAGTCTCTGGCCTATGTGCTGTGCGCAATTACGCATGTGGCACATTATTTTAATCTCCGGACATACTGATTAATTACGATCTAATGTTGATGTTCTGTTTTCCTAAATATTTCATATTTCAGAGGCTAAAAGTTGTGTTTACTATCCTCTGGAAGTTTTTCTGTCCTTTTAAAGTAACTGTTTGTAGTTTTTCTGTTTTAATTTGTCTCAGTATTTTCTGCAGTGATATTCCTGTGTACATGAACGTTTAACATGTATTTACCAAAAGCAGCCTCTCTAATCTTTAATCTTTAAAGTAAATCGATTAAACAAACAAAAATTCATCAAATAAAACACACAACTAAAGAAATCACCTGACAGCTCGCGATGCGCAACATTATTTAAAAAGCGATGTAGTCTACAGAAATCGTTTGAGGTGAAGCGTAATATAAAATACATTTTAGATGTGTTATCTAACAGTAAATCTGTGAACCTCTATCTATCCCTCTTAACAAGCACTAGTACGTTATAGTACGATCTAATTATTCTCCGACACAGACAGATTCACTGCACTGCAAGTCCACACTGAGTTGAAAACGTGCGTACACGAACTGAGACCTGGTGTGAGATTTGAGCGTACCCTCCGCTCACGTCCAAATTGATAAGTGCCGAACTTTGCGTGGAAATGGCCGTACACCCATTTTTCTGCCGTACGTACGTTTGATAAGTGAGGGCCATTGTGTGGTATATGTAACACATAAATGATTGCACTATATGAGGCCCCTCCCATGTTGTATGAGTATAAATAGCAGCCATATGGACCCACAGTCAGGCAGATGCGCACACGCACATATCACGAGTTGGAGCAGGTCTCAGAGCACATCTCCCCCCGACACCTCAAATACCCCACATCCACCCATCAACTGTGCCAACCTGGCAAGTTGTTTGTCAAGTTGACTGAGCTGCTTAACAGTTCAGTCGCACAGAAATTGTTTTCTTTAAAAAGTATTGTGAATGCAGGTCATGGCTGCTGACATGGTCTCATAAACAAAAAAATGCTACAGATAAATCATTGCCTACTTTACTCAAGTTAGTTGGAAGTTGAGAGAATCTTAAATACTTAAGATATGATGCCTATCTGAAATGATCTAAGTTTTAAAAAATTACCAGCCCACACATTTCAGTGTGCATTCATGTTGAGACCAAGACAGATGAATGCAACACTTAGAAACTGAAATCATGTTGTTGCATTGGAGTAGCAAAGCCCTCACTCAGGACTTTAATGCAGGAGACCACAGTTCATTTTTCCACTCCAAGACAGTCTTCCTTTTATTAAAACATTAACCATTCCCAAGCTGAAAACCGATTAACACGATCCTCCTCTCACCTTAACCAAGTCAGTTGGCTCATGTAACCAAAGAAACGCTCCACTAGCAAGGTAGCTAGTTACTAGTTTTCTGCTGTCTGCTGCTGGACGGGCCTGACCTAATGTTTGGGGGTCAGCAGAGTGATGTGTGTGTGTGTGTGTGTGTGTGTGTGTGTGTGTGTGTGTGTGTGTGTGTGTGTGTGTGTGTGTGTGTGTGTGTGTGTGTGTGTGTTGGCTCAACTTCATACAAACACAGAGTCTGTAGATTGGTCCGTTTCCAAACAAGTCATCTTTCCAGCGAAGCAGCCTACATACTGCTCTCTGTAACTTCTCCTCCACTGCTGCAAGCTGTTCATTTCACTGCCACATATCTTCATCTTCAGCATTTATTTCTCTTTATTTCTTGTTGTATGTCCTGTTATCTTTCTGTCTGTAAGTTGGCCTTCTTTTATTCTAATAGAAGTCTCATTACAGGTTTTTTGCCTTAAATACGGTATCTCTCTCTTTTACACACACACACACACACACACACACACATGCACACACACTGCATCTGCTGCTATTGCGTTGAACTGTGACAAAAGTTCTTGTAATTTTGTTCTACAGGGAGAGTTTTCATGTTCATGATTCTGTATGATTTGTGGAGCAGAAGGAGGCAATAGGAGCTGCATGAGTGATTGAATACAAAGAAATGTGAAGCAAAAAAAATGTGGTGAGGAGAGGAAATGATCAGGAGAGACTGACAAAGAACGGGATGCAGAAATATGCATGTGGGTGCTGCTGTAGACATACTGGGGTGTTTTGGTTTCTTCCAATATTAACATTGTGTCTGTATTGCCTCCTGTGAGGTGAGAGCTTTGTGACTCAAAATTGCACTTTCACTAAATTAAACATGCGTATACTATAATTTTCAACAGAAACAGGGACATAGGAAAATCACTCTCCACATCTCACCACAGAATTTGGCCACCAGTCAAGTGTTATTAGACACAAAAATGCAACACTATCACATCCTTTCCATTTCCTGATTCAGTTTTCCTCATTAGGAATTCCCAGCCAGGCTCCCCAATGGTAAAATCTGAGAAATCAGTCTGGAAGCCTGCTTAATAATGAGTGAATAGTGCTGCCACTGTTGTTTCGGAGGACAGACTTTTCCTGTGTGTGTGCGTGTATGTGTGTGTGTGTGTGTGTGTGTGTGTAACCCCAGCGGAGCGTGTAACATTAATGAGAGGGCCGGAGACAGGCCTTATCACCAGCTTTCCAGTCCTGGCCAGACCTTAATTAGCTCATAAATGCTTAGCACAGACTGCAATACTGCAGGGCCAAACACACACACACACACACACACACACACACACACACACACACACACACACACACACACACACACACACACACACACACACACACTTTCACACATTCATATGATTTAAAAGTCATCCATATTACCTGCTGCATAATGGCCATTTAAGTGGGATTTATGTCTATCTTTTGTCTCTATGTAATTATTCATATGTCAATTGTATGTATGTGTGTGTGTGTGTGTGTGTGTGTGTGTGTGTGTGTGTGTGTGTGTGCATATTAATGTTGAGGCTTGGGTCATTATGTGTGCCATGTGATGGTATGTGGTCTGTGTGTGTGTTTGCAATCTGAATAAATGACTAACCATTAATACATATTTTCCATGCGCCCAGGCTACAAAAATGTGGGGGACAGGAAGGGTTGTGAAAGCACCATATGAATTAGCTTCCTTCAACCCAGCCAACAAGTGACCTGTGGCCCTCTGCATTGGATTGTGAGACCCCATTATTACATGCCAGAAGTGAGATTTCACTCTGAGGAAAAAACAGACTTTCAGACCACCCCTAAATGTTCCCAGAGCTTCTAACAAAGGCCACCCTGCTGATAAGATAGCCACGGTTCTTGCTTCAGGGCGCTCTTATCTATACAGTACACGCCCGCTGTGTGACAAAACTGTTCAATCTTTCAAAATCATACTCAAAATGTTGCCTCTATCTGCTCCAACCCTTCTTCCTTTTTACCTCGGTTTCTGTTTTCATTTTTTCAAGGTTGTGTTGATTTTTACAGCTGAACCTCTGTCCCTCAGACACACACACACACACACACACACACACACACACACACACACACACACACACACACAGGAAAACAAATGTCGGTGACATCAAGGTGTAAAAGCAGTCACTGCCTTTGACCCCCATCCCCCAGCCGGAAGTCAAAAAAGGCCCCACTGTTTGCTTCAGGTCAGTCAGTAAGTTTACATGCACAGTTAAGTCAAGCTATCGTTATAGCTCCATTGGGCTATTTAATTGGACTACTGTCCTGTCCTAGTCTCAGAATACAAGCACGGTGGGAGAATCAAATTGTCAACAGAAGTATGTCTGACGTAGTTGGTGATGTACCTCTTTCAGCTTGTCCCTATCGGGCCTTATTACGGTTGACGTATTACATCACATCCAGAACAATCTAGAAACAAGTTAGCAAGCGGATAACTGTTTTCCTTCCATCCATGTTTTGCAATATGTTAAACTTCTTCATCATAAACAACAAAAATTGTGTCCTCGTCTGTCACTCAAGCACTTGCCATGTTATCTTCGAATTGGTTTCAGATTTCTTCTACACATTTATGCTTTTCAACTTCCGGGTCAAAGTCTGGTGTGGGAACTGTGGAGCATGATACAGAACACATTGGCCAGTTTGGGTTTGATTGAGGTGTATACATGTTATAGTAAATCAACTCCCAACATAATAATCTAGTGTTTGTCCAACTAAAATCTCAAATTTTTTGAAGTTGGGCTAATATTTTTACATGTTTTTTCAAATCCAGTTTTAGTCAGACTAGCACAATACATTGTTTTTTAGCACCATGTAAAAGTACTGACTATTAGTTAATGGAGAAAGTTTCACTCCACCTCCTTCTCTCCTCAACTCCCATCTATCCATCCATCCATCTGTCTTTCCCTTCATCTTTCCATATGCTGGTGCACAGTTCTAACCAACAGGACATGAACATGCACACTGCTGAAAACTCAATGCTGTCTGTCCTCCTCTGCATCATAAAACAGCACATAAAGTCAGAGGGGTTTTTTTGTGGAGGGGTGGGTGCTTTCATGTTGGACAATGACCTCCGACCTGTTATATTTGTAAATAGCCCCCTTCCTCTACATTTAACCCACACTCACACCCCGTTTTCCACTACATCCAACTCCAGCAGAAGAAAAAAAAGACGGAGAAACTTCCTGGATTCACTTCTTGTGTTTAACTGGCTGAGTAAGAGATGAACATATTTGGTAATGAAACATAAATCATGTGTGGTTTACTTACTTTTGTTTAGCAGCCCATTGGTCTGCAAAGTTTTTTCACCCGTTGGCAACTTGTTTTGCTTTTCTGTAATTAAAATGCTCCCTTGTGGCCCTGGCTCTGATGTAAACAGAGCGAACCGCACCCCCCACATTGAACTGCGTGTGGCTGAAGACCCCCAGCTACAAGCATTCAGAGATAATAGGGAACAGATTAGAGCTATTAATTAATCTGTACAGTTAGATACTCTGGTATGTGGCAAACCACATTATGTGCCTTTTTCCTCACGAACACACACACACACACACACACACACACACACACACACACACACACACACACACACAAAAAAAATACACAATCACTACTCGTTTCCCTGCTTGAATTCGTCAGTTATCTGCCCCGGAGTCACTGGAGGAATATTGCGGTGGGCTGCAAGACTCCAGCTGAGAAAATTGTTGTTAAAAAACATGACACTCAAGTAGGCACCCCTGCAAAAAAAACTGAAAACAGCTTTCTCACTGAGCTTTCAGTGGATAGAATGGAACAATGCTTGTACTGTAGCTTCTCTCATTGGAGCCATCGGAGTGTTTTGTGACAGAAAAGCTTCCTTAATTCATCATGTTATTTTCACCATCCCTCTTTCTCCATCTAATGTATGTGTTTATCTTCTGTATGTGTGTGTGTGTGTGTGTTTGTTTGCTGATGTGTGTCAAGTGGGCTGGAAGACATTGAGATGGAGTCAGGGGGATGTGAATCTCTGCTTCTCAGACGTGTCCTTCATTTATCTCAACTGTGCTCCCTATCTCTCTCTCCCCTTGCAATTACTGCAGAGCCACGCTCACTCCCACGGAGGCTGTTTCTCAAAGTGCACCTGCAGGCACACACATGAGGCTGGTATAAATCTCCACTCCAAGCATCCTTTATAACCCAAATCTGTCACATTCCATGCTAAACAAAGATGCAATCACGCCGCGGAAAGCTTCAAAGTCAAAAGTGTGAAGCAAAACCTCATTATTTACTGCTGATATTCCATTGTAACAAACACAGCTTTCGCATCATGTCTTTGAAGTGTTTAGCGGAATTTAGCAACTGCCACACTTTGCTTTTGAATCTTCAGATGCTAGATTTTCACCCAGATATCACTCATAAGTGACCGCCTGCTTCCCAGCTTAATTGTTAAAAATCTGTGCCATGACAGAGTCCAATTCTGGTCACTGTATCTTTGTCATTCTAAAAATAAACCTTTATTTCACAGAGTGAACCTGGCCTTCAACCTGCTGGTCTATGTTCTTCTTTCCAGCCCACTTCAGGTCAGCTGAACATGGCAACGTGCCAGTACAGTGCTTTTCAGTTGTGCTGATGGGTAGCCAAATGTACTTCATGTGTCATCTTTAAACAGACAAGATACTTTTTCTGTGTCTTCATGATATTCTCCTATGGGGTGGCACATACATTTGCTTAATAATCACTGTCAACATCATACAGAAGAAGTTACTTTATACTTGAAGAAGGTGAAAAAAAAAATCTGATGTACCAGATTGTTCAGTCAGGCAATATTTTGTGCATCTGTTCTTTCAGGCTGACAATTTAAATCATATTAAAATCACCTCTCTGTTTGACTTTCCATGTGCTTTTGCATATTTTTGCATTCTTGATTAATATTATTTTATGTTAAATTCCACTTTCTTTCATGAATCCTGTCTGATAAAAAGCTCAATTTATCAGAAACCTTCAGTGTTACCTTATGGCCTACATAGCAAGTCTCACATTTTAACCTGCAATACACAAGATGTAGTACCCATCATAATCATCTTTTTAAAACAGATGTTCAAATGTTCAGAGGGAAGTGCGTGAACATGGTCCTATACTATAATCTTAGCATACTCTGGGGTGTCTCTTAACACAAAATTGTTCGACAGTATCATTTTTATGGGTTGGCATATAAAGTGGTTTGAGTAGTTTGAGAAACTGTCAAGTCTCTCTAACGGGGGGGGGGGGGGGGGGATGTTTAACCAGAGAATACCAAGTCATAGTGTCAATGCATGACGAATAGCAAATGTGCATTATGTAAAATTACATCATTCCTAGTCTGATGAACCCTTCAGAGAACAGACATCTTTACTATGAGGATGACACAATCAGAATGACGAATCCTGTCTTTGTTACCGTCATTGTGTCATTTTCTAAGCTATACTTGCAACATACAGGAGCAGATAATGTGTGAATCACTAGAACACATACATGCTAATTGCCATGATTAGGGTCAGCATGTCTTCTAAGCTGCAGGTTTTTATTACAGGTGTGATGGCTCCTTTATCATAATTTCCCCATTTTGAATGCGGGGGGTATAGCTATTGCTCGCAGGAGTATTTAATTACAGCAGATGGATGACATCAGCTGCTGGTGTTGCATTGTGACATAGAGGTGCGAGATGAAAGAGCTCAAGGACAGAACATGTACTGTGTCATCTTGATGAATATGACAGTGTTATTTAGCTCCAGTTCTACTTCAATGCCTACCTGCTTCTTTTTACTTCTCTTTTTTATTCTCTTCTACCTCAACCCAGCCCACACAAATCCAAGTCCTTCCAAAAAAAAATGTAAATCTTTAATCTGGCATGAATTGCTTATATTCCTTTTGCGGAGAGCACAACTGCTTCAAATTTACATCTATGCCTATTTCTGTAGGAAGGATGTATAGGGAGTTGGGGATACACAAACACACTGAAATACACTGACTGGTCTCTGGTTATGTCCCTGACCTCCGAGGTTTGGCTGAACTGTAGACCATGGTGGTTCTAAGTGGGTGTAGGCAGACCAGATGTGGCTGTGCAACCCCACAGACATTACGAGTGGCTGCCTGGCCAGTAACCTCACCACAGCAGGGCTGCTTACTATTCTGCCTCCAAACTCATTGGACATGGTAGGGAGCCACCAGTAGGGTGCTGACTCTAAACAGAGGCTGTCTGAGGTTTGCTCTGAGGTTTTTGACGTAGGTGGGGCGGACCGTATTAAAGCTTCATTTTAACAACGTTTATTAAAGCCATGTCCTGATGTCTTTGTTGGTTTGGGTGCTGCCTATTAGGATTTTATGTGGCTTTAGGCTAGTGGTGAAACCTGGATTCTGACTGTTTTTGCTCATTATCAACAGTATAAATTTGTAATGTACACAGTAATGTTTTGGAAAAAAAAAGGTTGTAACTTTACCCAGCTGAACAGAGTACAGTTAGGACTTACTGTTGCAGCCCTATGCAAAATAATCAAATAAATCTTACACCCCCCTTATCCACTTCACACAAAGATCTCATTATTTTATTGCTTTTTCTATAGATTAAAAACAACAATAAAACATTTGTAAGCTATGAATATTTTGCTTTTACTCACCATCTTAAAATTGGACAAACGTTTCATGTTGTCTATGATTATTAATGCACAAGAGTACAAAAAAATGTGAATGAGGGCAACAGGTAAGGTGATTCGCTATAATCTCATGGCAGCCATTTTCCTCTGATGTAAAGATCATTGTGGCACAGTCACATGCAGTGTTATTGATGAACTGCTGTGTTTCAACTCTGCTTATACCACAAAGGAAAACATAAATGTAAAAAATCACTAAAGTCACTAGATCTGACTTTAGCATTTAAAGGAAGAATGTGTGTCTTTTTGATCCAGTAGATGTCGCCCTTGAGCACCAGCATTAAACCAAAACAAACTGCTGTTTGGCGACACCTCCGCTATTCTGAAGCCTCCGCTCTCCTCCAGCGACACATCTTCAACCCCTCTCCACTCGCGCGAAGGAATTATCAATTAGAACGCACCATAATTAAGCAACATTAAGCACAAATGGTGGACAAAATTGTCCTTAGCTCGAGCTGCAATTGCCTGTGGCCTGAATTGTTGTGTTAGCGGGCTAATGTTAGCACACTTTGTTTAACTCGTACAGCTGGAAGGACTCCCGCTTCTTAGTCATTGTAGACAGTTATGACTCAGAGAGACATTTACATAGGATATACTTGATTTCTGCTGTTTTTATGTGTTGCACATTCTTCCTTTAACACATTCCTAGCAATGTTGACATACAATACTATTAGCTATGAATTTATGGTATATGTTGACACTTTTAAACTGTAGTGATGGCAAGGGAGTGGGAGTGGGTGAAATGTAGCCAAACGTCTATGTACAAATTACATCTTAATTCTAAAGTGTACTGTTGTCAATAGTAAAAAAGGGTTATCATAGATGTTCTGATAACAAAGTAGTTTGAACCTTGTCAAGTCAGCACCGTTAGTATTTCCGGGAAAATATAATTATTTCTTTGAGAGCAAACACTTTTTATGAACCATTCTTCTGCACCTTAACTGTCACTATCCTCCTGTCGAAGGTCAGTGCACTGCTGGGTCAGTCAGGGCCTTTCAAGTTGATGATCAGAGTTTGCAGGGGAACACTGGATCTTAAAAGTTTACCCAGTCTTCCGACCAAGAGGGTGATGAATTTCACCCCTGTGCTCTAAAACACTCATTTGCAGCTGAGAATTCTAGGAGTGTGAAGAGCCTGGTGGTGTAATAGCTGCATGGACTTTGTGGGATTGTTTTTGCTGAATAGTTTCACAATCTTTGCGTTCTATACCCACTTTCCACTCTCTTTAACCTCTTTAGTTTTTAAATTCAGTTTCTCTTTGTCCCATCCTCCATCACCCCTCAGTTTTTCTCTGCTGAAGTCACAGCAGACCAAACCATGAACGACGGGAATAAAGTCCCATCAACAGATTACAGAGCTTGCCTTCGTTTCCAGAAATATGTAATACATTGCACATGGGTACTAAATGTGTCCCAGATGCGAGGGGTTCATGTATTGTTCAGGCTGTGCTGGATGTAGCCTGGGATCTGTGCTTTGTCATCAAAAATTGTGCCTGCTCATATCCGCTTCCCAACATAGGAGGCATATTTATTGCCCATTGTTTATGTCTTAAAATGTATCTATTCATTTTCCAATTATAACGTAGAGAATCCTGGAATTACTCCTGTTTAAATCTGCAGACTCATCCAGAGTATTGATCAGATATTGTTTGAGAAAATGAGAGTCTGTCCCAAAAGGATCGGTTGAAATACTGAGTATATGGGTAATCAATAGAGTTCATGATGTATGGTGAAGCAGTGCACTGATCCGTTGGTGAGATCTTTGGCAATGAGAGATCAAATGGAGGAGCAGGGTCAGCCACAGAAGCTAAATGCAAAATAGCTCATAATCAATAAAGACCAGTGCCAGGTTCCCTTGGGTCTTAGTGTTGAGGGTTGAGCTGCAGCTGGCTTATGGTTATATAGACTGAGGTTGATCAAGTTCTGCTTACACCACAGATATTCACAGAAAAATTCTGCGCTCATGTGACTGTTCACAATACGGTGAGCTACTGTAGCTAGCATGCCACTAGCTTAAACACCAGATTGCTAACAACTTGAGGCTCTTCTTCCTGACACTGATTCCAATACCTACCAATACTAGTACAATTAACAAAATATACATAATGTGGAAAAACAGTGACTGCTGTCCTTTTGCTAACTGCGACTAACATTACACTAGCATCAAACTGTTGTTTTTATTTACCTCAAACCAGTTACATTTACTGGGTGAAGTGGTTATTTTATTGAATTGGTGCATTGAATGACTTTCTTACCGATACCTGATACCACAATTTAAGCGGTGGCCATTATGGATTCTGGTATCTATATAAGAACAACCCTATTTTATTGTATGCACTGCTTCCATTAAAATATTCTGTCGCAGCCAATTTCCTTAAAGTCCCAAGCTATTTATCTCCTGAATAGTCAGAAGGGCATATTGTAACACTGACTCTTGTCTCAGAAGTCCCTCAAGGTCTTTTAACCATGTTTCTTTTGTGGAGCAGTTCCAACTCACACCTACAAATTTTAAATCAAATTGCATGGTAACAGACAAAAATAAGTACTGCTGAGTTAACCTCTGTGGTACTTCATAGTCAAGGGCTGTTGAGATGGTACAGTATTGGTCAGAAAGAACATATGTTCAAGTAAAAGATTTGTTTAAATAAACATGATATCCCCCTCAAATTGTTGCTTTGATTGCAGCTTATTTTTCAAGGTATTTGATTTTTCACAGATGGCCAAAGATGGCCTCTAAGTTACCATAAATATCTTGAAGTTTTGCCCATTGACTTGCCAATACCATCGCAGCAGTATCGTGTCAACATTTGATGGATCAGTCCAGAAGGTCTTCCTCTTTTGCTACTGAAAGGTGTACATACAATGGGAGGGGAACCAGCAGTTAGACAAATCTATACAGCAATTCCAGAGAGTGCATGGATGTATTGGCATGTAGCTTGGCTGCAGATGGATGGGCTTGGTGATACCATGTGCTCATCCACTGTGATGTTTTGCCCTTCCTCATTGTGTTTCCCATCATGCTTTGTCTCAGAAGCCCTCCTGCTTTTAACACTCCCTTTTATGTTTCCCTCTCTTGCTCAGTCTATCACCCATTGATGTTGCTTTATGATCTGTTTTTATGATCTGTCTCTCCCCCTCTATCTCTCTGCTAACCTCTTGGTGTGCTTCAGGGAAGTAAAAGCAGACTGAATGTGAATCCTTCTGACGCCAGCATCACTCTTGTGGCTGGCACGGTCTTGTCGTGCAGATAGACACACTGACAGATGCACACAGACGAGCCTTTCTTGTCCAGAGTTTACTCTAGCTGTTGGCTGGTATGCTGCCCCAGATATCAGAGAGGAGCCAGAACAGGAACCAAACATACTTGAGCTGCAGTGCTGTGATGTGATTAGACATGGAGGATATAGACTGTGCCTTTTCACAGATGACTTTGTCACTCTCTGTGGGGCTACCATTAGCTGGATGAATTGTAGAGAAAGCAGCTTGTAAAGACTCTGATATGGATGTTTGCATGTTTTTGGAGCGCTGTACTCAACTCAGAATTTGGCAGTAGAAATAGATTTTGCTTCTCTGTATAAAGCTTCAACTATTCTTTTATCATTTAAGCACCACTCTAAACTCGTATCGGCTTACATGTCTCATGTTTTACTTGTTGGACCCACATTTACCAGTTTTTCCATAAGCATTAGCCGTCTTTCAGGCAATCAGAAATCCTCCTGACTACTTTCTTCATGTTTTTATTTATGTAATAGTCACTTTGGACTATTGATACAACTTGATGAAGGATTTTAGTCATCTTGTTATACAGTATAACAGCTTGGCTAGCAGCTCCCAGAAGTCTGGTTGATGAGCATTAGAGAAATCCAGATTTATATGTGGAGCTGCTTTTTTGTGAATTTACCATCTTTTATCACAGTGTTTTTTTGTTTTTTTTTGTGGAGAAGAGGAGACCTCTGCGTATAATTCTGCTTCCAATAAAAACTTTGTGAACTATGAAGGGACCCTGTCCTTAAAACAAGATCTTAAAATAAGATAACTTCCCTACTGCTAGCTCTTCTGACAACCCCTGACTGGTGAAGCACAGTGTTGCAGAAATGTAGAAACCTCACTTATTTGGTGTTTTACAACATCCAGCTCCTTCAATTTATAAGGAGAAAAGAATTATGTAAAATCGGCTTTTGTTATAAAGAAAATGTAACCATGAGAGCCATCTAGATGCTTGTTTTTAAAAAAAATGTATTTACCGTCTACTGTGCTGTTGGTTCTACATCGCTCTGTACAATGACGCAGCCATAAAAAAAATTACAGGGATCAAACTGGGCAGGGATTTGGACTATGCAGCGTCATGTGTTTCTCTATGTTACTGTCTGGTCAGAATGAGTGTTTATGTTGAGACCAGCTGAGGCGAGAGGCTTTATACTCAGTGATTAAATGTTCCACATACTTCAGCAAGCAGACGAATAGCTTTTTTTTATTAGTCTGTGAGTAGTTTTGAGTCAGTGATTTACAGGGTCCTTGGTCATTATTGAGCAATCTGTGATTATTCTAAAGGGAACTGGTGCTATTAGTCGGGTATTTTTTGTCATTTTTAACTTAAAACAAGGCTGCTCCTCTTTTCATCCTTCCCCTGTAGTTCTGTCTGAATGTGAGCCTCACAAGCTGATATAAAAAAAGTGATGGAACATCATCTCTACCATCACTTTGATCATAAAAAAATAGTGTTGTGTTGACAGTGACGTCTATGCTGCTAATTCAGAGCCTCCCTCCCATAAATGGAGCTGAAAGAGCAATTTGTCTGTTTAAAAAAAAATACCACTGATACGTTAATGCAACATATGGCATTTCATTCACTGTGCACTTATAGATGAGCCTCTCTGTGCACATGTGTTGGTGTGTTTTTGTACATTATATGTGCCTATATCGTATGTACATGTGTCTCTAAAGTGTGTGTCCTTGTTCTCATGTCTGAGTACTTGGCAGCTTTTCGTATTCCTCGTCTTCCAGTTGGTCTGATTTTTAAACAGTGGCTTCATTGATGCTCAGCTCCTCTTTTCCTTTGCTTTAGCCTTGGATGGTTTAAACTAATCCCACACTCACTTTACTGTTCCCAGCTTATGTGTGCGTGTGTCTTTCCAGTTTCATACAAAAACATCATATAATTGCATGCATCCTAGCTCACATATGTGCGTTCATGCTACGTAGCAGTGCGATTTCTCTGGGTTTGAGTCTGTGAGAGTCAGGCTGTGATGTCATATGTGGGTCAGCAGAAGGACATCACAGTGTCTGGAGCTCCACAGGGGGTGTGTGCTGTCTGTTTTTGGCCTTCTTACGCAGCACAGAGGCTCGTCTGTGACCCCGGAGAACCCCGAGGAGTGCCAGGAGCCCGTGGGGCAAATAAATACGCTGTGAGAAGCGTGTTAACAGAGGTGTGAATGAAACCGTAGGCTGAGACACTGGGTTTTGTGTGGAACCGTTCCCTCCCCCTTGCCTCCACAGTACACATGCTCTCTCTTTCTTTCTCCTTCTCACACACACGCTTACAGTTTTCCTTTCACACACACCTCACACGGAGGTTCACAGTTCAAATAAACAGCGGCTCGAGCAGCGGGCCGGGCCTGGTGTAAACAGCACTGGGCTGGGGTGATTTAGTTTCTCTCAGGGCAGAGCTCTCTCTCACTGCTTCCTAATGGGCCATTCTTTAAACGGAGAACACAGCAGTAAGTGGGGAATGAAGTGGGTAAAGAAAACGCTACACATGGACACAGACTTTGATGTGACTAACTCGTGAACATGTCTGATCAGAATTTGTATTCATAACAAGCCCATGGTGCATTTTTAAAAGGCATTAGAAGGGAGGGATTGAAGGTCGGTCAATGGAGATGTGTTCGCTCAGTGAGTTTCACCTCGGTGTGATAAAACTTGTTTGATGGGATTCGTCTGTTTCTCTATGTGTTGGATCGCTCAAAGTGACTCATTCCTCCTCACATCGTGCTTTCTCCACAGCCTTGTCTGTCTGTTTATGTGAGTGTATTTCTTTTCTTTTTGGCCTTGAGTCTCATCTCTCGGCATCGAACCCATCAATAAAGCCCCGAGTTCACCATCTCTATCGGCTCCTGATGAAACACAACGCTAGTCCGTCACGTCCTGGAAATGGCATTTTCTCCTCCAATCCATAACCTCTGCAGAGGTCGAGATCCTGAGGGGAGAGATCTGTGGTGGCCTTATTGACTTGAATGTGTTTGTGTGTGTCTGTTGTGGGCTTCTAGTCATCATGCATTCACCTTTGCTGGGGTAAACAGTGTAATGAGATCAAATAGTGAGGAGTTAAATTAATCTAACCTGAATGAGAGGAACCCTTCCAAGATAGCAGGCCGCTATCAGACCAAAAGTGACCTTTGAGAAATCTCTTAAGCCTTTTTTTCCAGTCAGGGTGTAACAACTTTTCTGTCTCTTGAAAAAATGATGAAGCTACTGTGTTTTTTTTTTTTTTGCTTTTGTTGGATGGTCTTGATCGAACCATCTTTTACAAGCAGGTTAGCAGAGTCTTTTCAGTCTTTTTTCTATTTGACAAAACTTGAAAATCACTTTATTCGTCAAACTGATTATTTTCTAAATATGGAAAATGCTATTTTTTAGAGAAACACTCAGTAACTGAAAAACCTAGTTTCAAATCATAAAACAGAACATCACAGGTTTTTAAAGAAATGACTTATTATATTATCTCATGGCTTTACAAGCCTCGAATGCAAACCTCTGCATCCCTTGTATTGGTTCATTCAACAGACTGTGTGTCTGATGCTGTAACTGCGTGTTTGTGTTTACAGTCTAGATTAGTGTGTGTCTGTGTGTGTCTGTGTCAGTGTGTATTATTGGGAAGAAAAAGTGCCCTTCAATTTTCAGTTGATAATTAAATACTCTTCTTTAAAAGACACAAAATACTTTGAACAATGCCAGCGCCGCTCCTCCCACCACAAACATGTCATCACTTGTTGTCAGTCTGTAGGTTCAGTATAAAAAGGCAAATTGAACCTGCAGGAACATTTGTAATTGACTTACATGGCTCATGTTCAAGTATTTTTTGATGTCAGTCAATAATTTCCCCCGAACCACACACAAAGGCAGGCTTCATGACGGAAACAGCGGGGCGTTCAGTTAGCGTGCTGAAAGAATCTCTCTTAAAACCATCCTGGAGGATTGTGTTGATAACAAATTGCAAACTAAATGTATGCTGTTGCTTTGCATAAACACTGCACCCTGTTCATTTTCTAGTTTGTTCCATAGTGGATCCATCGGCCTCAGGAGAAAGTCAGTTTGACGGAGTGATGCTGTCTGTCGCTGCCCTACCCGCAAGTCCTCTAAAACTAAATATTTAAACCTAGCATAGCTGAGTGTTGGGGTTTATTTAGCTTTAAGTTTAAAGCATGACAGGCAAGCTCTGGAGAACATAACCTTTCTACATAGAACTTTTTAGCCAATGCAGAACTTGTTTCTTTTTTGCCGTCTTTTTATTCCAGCCTAACACAATCTCTGTTTCTCTTCCTGTACTTTTAACGCATGTGCTCTTAAAATTCACTGAGGCACCAAAAGAGCATCAAGCCTGCTCCAAAGGCATACCCTCCAAAAATACACATTCAAAATGTGTTTCTTACTTAGTACTTTCTCACAGCAGCTGGATGTATTGGTTTTACCTGGCGTCTCTCGAAAGAAAAGCCTCAAACTCCAAAAAAGCCTGTGGTGTTGGCTTGGCTCTATGCAGCTGTCTTAAAATAAAAGATAATATCATATATCTTGACAATCTTAGCAGTTGTGGTTCAGCTAATGAGAATGCTAATATACATTATTAATGATGGAACATCTGGTCAGTCTGCATGTGATTGTGGCCAGAGGCGAGGCTTGAAAGGTGATTAGTTAAACGCGAGAGCATCAGAAATAAAAGTCAGGAGAGGGTTTTCTTGATGAAGCGTTGTACTGAATGAAACACATAAAAGACTACACAAAAGGAGAGAGGAGAGAGTCAGCAAATCAGTTTTGACACCCACACCACTAATCTGGGTCATGATGACAAGGTGAGGAAGAAGACATCAGTGGAGGCTGATTGAGAGAGTTGAGTCAGAGAAATGGCTGCAGGGTGCTGAATGTGGGAGGTTTGGAGGCGGCTGGTTCATTCAGCGATCCACACAATCATCATGCATCACAGATACATGTTGCTGGGAGAGAAATTGGAGATTTCTGTGCATAACTTCACAGCATTTTTTTTTAAAAAGGAGATTACTTTTCAGCACAGATGGGAAGGTTAAGAACTCAAATAGCTAGATCTCATCTCCCAAATGTCTCTATATTTCTAAATCACGAACAGAGGAATAATAATAATGTCAAACCTCGTTTTTCATTGTCTCCTGTTTGCCATTCCTCATTCTCCCACTGCGTCCACTACTGTATTTCTTTACTTCCTACGACTATTCCTCCCACTTCCTTTTTTTGCAATCCAGAGCATGACCTACTTGTGTTTTGAATCAAAATCCACATGTACCGTACGGCATAGAAAAGCACATGGAGAAACCACCATTGTTGGGCATAGCACGCTGGAAATTGAGCTGCGTCACCCTAGAGAGTACTTTCTGTCTACAGTGGAGATGGATGGTCTCATGGATAGACGAAGGTGGAGGACTTTGAGTGTGTTTTTCCTCTGTGTTCAAGAGTCTTTTTGTAAGTGGGCCAGAAGGTGCAAAAAATAGATCCCGTACCCTTGAGGAGTCACTCCGCAAAGTCACCTCTTTGCCCTGGGCCTTAATGTGTGAAACCAAGTGTCCATACTCTCTCTTTCTTCCCCCTTTCTCTCTTTTCACTTCTTGCAGTCTGCCTCTTTTTCCCCTCTTTGGCTTAATGGCTTACCCAGGCCTTTATATCAGCAAGGATTGTGCAGCATAAGTTAAGGCTGTGTGCTAACAAACCCCCAAGCTAATTAGAAATTTTAGCCAAGCTGGCTCGGCTTCTCATTTCCTCGCCTTTTCCCTCCCTTTGGACAAATACCACTTCACCCCTCAAGCCGTGCAGAATTAATCCAGTTAATGTTCAACACAGAATGAATAATGTCCACTTATCTGCTGGGAACATGGGCACAGAGGGGGCTCCTGCATGGGTAGAAGACCCACAGTTAACCCCCAGATTTAGTGTCACACTAAATGGCTGTAGTTAGGGAGCCAAACGACTGCTAGACTAGGGCGAAAGAGAGTCAGGGTGTCTTTAGAGTGACACTGCTCTCACTGATTGTCAGCCTTCTATATCAACATAGTGACAGCAGCTCCATTTGGGAAACCATCAAACCTACTGGCAGCAACTTCCTCTGCTTTCTAACTAGATGTGAGTGTTCACATGAACGACTGCACTCTTAATGTAGCAGAAGGGGAGTTAGCCAACAGCAGGTAATTAAAGGTCGAAAACAATCTGACTTTTGTTGCTGGTTGACATCTTCTGCATCATCACCAATGTACCATTTACTGAGTAAACACCCCTTGAATAGTTTGTTGATGTCCTTGCACAATTAAAGGCTAACTCTATTCTGCTCCAGGCTCTCTTCTAGGCTGCGTTATACTTCAATGAATGGTTATCAATAAAGTATCATTGCACAATACTATAAAGACAAATGGTTCATAGAAAAGGACGAGAGCAGGTTTAACCATTTTTAAAGTTTTAAAAATTGTCTTGTAAAGATAAAAAAAAAAACCTGGCAGCAAGGTTTAAATCATACTTTAGTTCTTATCCTGCAAACCATGCTCAATGTTGGGGCTTGAAATATAAAGAGAGAAACCGGTTAAGACTTAAGACTGTACATTAATGGGTTACACTCTGGCTGCATGGTGTCAGTATGATTTGGTTTGAATCAATCTTTAAACTACACTGAAGTTATTGTGCAGCGCTGCAAAAATGTCATAAAGGATCTAATTCAATCCTTAAATTTCCGTTTTGCTTACTAGCCCTCATATTGCCAAAGACAGTTCCTTAGGAATGCAGTGGTGTTGCATCAGTTGGAAACCAGTTTGGGACAGCAGTTTGGGATCAGTACTAAGTTGCACGGTACACCAGCTATTCGCAAAGTTCATATGTAGCCAAGTTTGAACATAATTTCCATTGTTTTGAAAGGTGGGATAAATTGGAGGATGTGGAGGAGCAGAGGGTTTTACCGCCTGTTTGGTGTCGGCAGTACATTCTCCCTGAGAAATGTGTCGTGACTTTGAATTGTAATCCCGCTGTCATTTTCCATGAGCAAAGATAATTCCATCTGTCCAGCAACAGAGTACCGTTAAATAACCTTCTGTTTTAGTTGAAGATTTCACAGCTCGATGTGGATTAAGGTTGTAGCTGTTCTCATCACCATGTCATGGTGCTTTGTCATATTTGACATGCATTTGCGTTGCTGTTTGTGGAGTTAGTGGATGTTATGTTCAATCGTTAGGCTTGTGACAAATAGGCACTGAAGGCAACACTGTAACAAGCACTGAATAAAAAAATGCTATTCACTGATTGGCCGCAGGATGTGAAAATGTCATTTCTGTGACAATATTTTGGTTAGTTTGGACGTAACGCTCTACTTGTTAAAGTGAACAACACATCTCCATGGTGCAATAATGACAGCTTAAAGTTAGAACATACTAGTTTCAACTTTGGGTTGAGTGTGGACTATGCACCCAAACTTAAGACAGAACTTACATAATTATAGCTGGTGCAGTGCAATCGAGTAGTCATACGTTTGTTAAAGAAACTCTGCAGCATTGGGACAAAAAGTTACATGGAAGCTAGCTCTCTCCCTCCCACCCAACATGAGCTATCAGCTGTTGGGGTGAGTCCCAGCTGCCTCGTGTGTTGACTCTAGAGTGATAGCCATCAGCATTTGCCACATGAAAGGAGAGGAGACTGGTGTTCCTAAAAAAGCAGATGAGAAATAAAGATGAGGAGGCCATGTTTGAATGCTGGCTACATTTCAAGTTGAGATAACCGCATTGATTTATCAGGTGTGTTTTTCTGACCATATCGGGCCTTATGTAAATCAGATCCTCCCCCGGTGGGACATAAAACATGTTCTTTCCGGATAAGATCGTTTGAAGTGGCACAACTTTTCTGCATACTTTCTTGCAAATAGGGCTCCTGGCCCCGGGGGAAACATGTATTTACAATATCAGCCATCCTGTCCTCTGATAAAGACAAAAGCCTCCATATGATTATGCGTGCTTAGGAAGGGAGGGAACCTGTTTAGCTCAATGTCTAAAATTACCATCTCTGTGCATGCCAAGAGTCCATGAAGGCAATGCTATCTGTGGTATGTCCCCCAAGCTGGCCTCTATGCTTTTATTCAGCCCACTCATGGCATTTAAAACAGCTTGCTGCAGGTCGAGGAGCTGTTTATTGGGGGAAAAGGGAGTGACTTAATGGATGCAAACCCTGGCCCCAAACCAGCTGACCAATTCTGTAGTGATCTGAGTAGAGCGGACAGTGTCACTTAGGGGCTCCTTGTAAAAGCATGTGGATAAGCCATAAGTACAGCCTGAGGTGTAATTGATATTCTTGTGTATGTAAAGAGGGCGGCGATTATGTGCTGAAAACGCCTGGCCACGTGTGACAAGAAGGTCCGGGGTAGAAAGACAACTTTCACTAAAGCGAAAAGCAGAGCTGTAGTTTGAGTCCAGGGAAGCCTGAGGAACAGTTCCTGAAAGGAGAAAAGAGACCACAGCCCTGTCCTCACAAACTGAGGAGGTCAGTCAGAGATGCCGCCTGTTTTCAGCACTATAGTTCTTCCCCGTTATTTTGAAGCAGCCCTTTTTTAATTTCCTTCTCCCAGTCCTTTTATTTTTACTTGAGTTTAGCAAATAAGCAGCAGTGAGGATCTTTTGGGAAAAAGATACACAAATCCTGATTTAATTACTCTCTAACCCAGTTTCATGCTATCCCTCCTCCTCGTTGCCTTTTGAAAATCTTCCACAAATCTGTTAAGCTTCGATTGCCAGGAAGACTTTTGAGTGTTTTTTTTTTTTCTTCTTCTTTTTTTTTCTTGACACATTTTGCGTTACACAAATAAGAAAATGGGTTGCCACAGTGGGATGTTGTTTAACACTCCTACCTCTCATTGTGGGAAGAAGAGAAGAGAGAACGCATCATAGAGTTTGATGCCATGCCAGTGTTTCGAAGATTAAGAAGAAACCAAAATAACTGAGGTAGTGGCAATCTGTCAAGGAATGATTGTGCTGTTTATATTGTTGCTAATAATTGAGCTAAATGTCATTTATTTATTAATCATATCAGTCAGCTTGTTGATTTCCCTCTCAACTGGACTGTATTTTGGTCAACCTATATTGGTCATAATGTTTTCATACTCAGGATTTTAAAAAAAAAACTAAATTTAAAAACCAAGTGGAATTTTTAAATCTTACCAGATTGGCTTTATTATTTCTTTTGAATTGGTAGATTGTCATTAGTCTGTAAACATTTTGTTCTTTCTCCAGCTAATGTCCACTTCTTATGTTAAACAGCACTGTTTTGTTTACAGGAGCTCACCTCCCTGTTCCCCCATGTAGGCCCAGCACCCTGTTGCTCCCCTCTCCCTCTCTCTTTTCTTGTATCAGGCCGCTTGATTCCGGGAAGTGGTTTCATTCACATGCAAATCCTACCAGAACACCATCATTCACGCTGCTAATTACACCAATGTTGGGACGCTGACTTGCTGACATCACTCTGGGATATTAGCATTCAGGGAGGAGAGGGGCCTTCCTTGTGTGTGTGTGTGTGTGTGTGTGTGTGTGTGTGTGTGTGTGTGTGTGTGTGTGTGTGTGTGTGTGTGTGTGTGTGTGTGTGTGTGTGTGTGTGTGTGTGTGTGTGTGTGTGTGTGTGTGTGTGTGTGTGTGTTTAAGTCAAGCGTCAAGCATAGCTCCTTTGACAGGATATGGCAACTCTGCCGTGCTTTAAAATACAGGGGGTTTGGATTTTTGACTCTCGTTTCCTGCTATTTGTTCTTTGTAGATAACAGTGAAAAATCCTTATTCGACTCAAAGTATTTTAATAAAAAAAATACAATATAGCCTTATGCTTACCCAAATGATTTGCTAGGATTTTCAAGATTTGATGGTCTGAGTACCTTAGTTTTTCCCCTTTGCAAAAAACTTCCCTGTTATTCTGACTTTCATAGTTCTTTCAAAAACTCGAAAAAAGTATGAACTATGATCTTGCTAAGCAATGTCAGTCTGTCTCTTAGCTTGATAGTGCCATACACTTTATTTTGAAGGCTGTAACCGGAAGTCATCGTGTTATTTGTATGCGCTTGACGCTAGTGAAGGGTTAAAGCGCTGCTGTTCAGTGGGTCAGCAGCAGCGAGCGGAGCAGCTCCAGCGCTCTGTGTATTTACGCACCGAGAGTCCGCACGGATCTTCACTCAGACTCACTCCGGGCTTTTTTCCCCCCTCTCTTCATTTGGATTTTATAATATTTCGGTGGACTCTGCTTTCTGTTTTGGAACTGTAAAGAAGGATTCTGATTTTACAACACTTTTAGTTGGCTTTTCGTTCACGCTTTCTCCTCATTCGCTTAACTCCTGACTGTGTTTGCGGATAACAGGGGTCTGACAAAAAAAAAAAGGCTTTTAAAGGGAGGGGGTGAATGTAGCAGAGGGGTGCAGACACCACGCAGCGGGTGAGAGGAGGGTGTTTTCGTGGCAAAAGCTTTTGCCTTTGGGAGTTTTGTGACAAATTCCGCAATGAGGAAGACTCGTTTTCAGACCCGCAACACCACAAGCAGCTCCGAAGTCAGGGCTATGGCTCTCCTGCGCAGCAGTTTGTAAGAGGGTAAGCAGATGATTTACTGTTTGTGTTTGGGTCGGATTAGGGGCCGTTTTGTTTACGTTTCTTTACGACCCAATCCTTTGGGATTGAACTAGGCTATACCATTTTCTGTTCCATGACTTAACCCTCGGAGCCTCTTTCTGAAACATGCGCGTAAAGAAGTCCTGAAGGACAGATATTAAAGCCAACTTTTTGATTCAAAGTGGGAGGGGTCTTTTTTTTTTGCATTTTTCAAGATTTCAACTTGTATTAAATACTCACTTTATTTGAATACTTAAAGGGGGAGTTAGGTAATAAAGTATCACACCTAATGCAGAGTTGTAGGCCCTATGCTTTCCCTGTAGAGTCGTGTTCTCATCGGGTTTTATCCCCCACCCCACCCCCTGTAGCGCAATGGTCAAGCTACTGTGCGCTCTGCAGCCACAAACTCTTTGTTGGGATTCTCCGTGTCATATGGGCATCAGTTTGCCTGTAAATGATCAGATACATAATTAGGCTTATGTTAAAAAAAAACTCCAATTACTTTCCCATTAAGTCAACCTGTTTCATGACGTTTCTCCACTCAAGATTCAAATCCTCCTGCGTTGAAACTCTAATATTTACTTTACGGTTTCTGCAAACTGCATCGAGAACAAGCGGCACTGATTGTTGAACTATCCTAGTTATATTAAGAAGAACATTCAAGACCAAATGCAGGCTAATTGAGCCGTTTAGGGGGGCTACTTTTTGTCTGTGCAAGGGTCACTGGATTAGCACATGAATGGACTGACGGTGGAGTGATGAATAACGTCGCCTCAGCAGCTGGCTGCAGTATCATTGGACTCCTGCATAGGTCTGAGAGCAGCCCAATGATGCAAAGAACTGACAGAAGCTTAAATGTCAGATCAGCATTATTCCTGATATTCGAAAGTATCTTTGCATTAAGTCTTGCATTAGTTGATGTTTAATTCCCTTCTGAGACTTTAAAAGAGAAGTCAACATCATTTTCAAATAAAACTCCTCAAATGAGTGATGGCTTTGTAGAGTTAAATGTATCTCCTGAATTATACATCATGAGCTTGTAGAGCGAAACTCTTAAACCCTTCTGTATGTCTAGAAATGTCTGGCGATGATCTGTAACCAGTCTCTTGAGTAGGCCTATACGTCTGAAATATGTGTGGAGGTAGTCTTAGAGTCTCGTCTTTAACATTCCTTTTTTCCCATCCAGAGTAGTGTCACTTTATGTAACAAGTCGACAGTGAATTAGTAAACCCTTAATAAGGAAAGGGACCACTGTGTGCTGTAGCCTAAAGGAAAAAGCCCAGTCTTGAAATCTATTTAAAAAGTCTTGTCGAGTGCTTTCACTTATGCACAAAAGTCCTGAAAACTGAATTTTTCAGGATGAGATGCATGTGTGAACGCAAACAGCTGAATTTTTTTACTCTGACTTTAGCTAGATTTTTTCCTACCAGCCTCTGGTTAGTTTTCCGTGTGATTTTGGGGTGAGTCCATGTGAGAACAGAGCAATAAATATTCAGGAAAATTCACAGCCATCAAGTAATGACGTCTATATCCTGTGACGGTGCAGAATCATAGACTGTATGCACTTGTCTGGTGCAAACTCTGTGCATGTAATGAACTTGTTTCATTATAGTTCTGTTGTTGTTGTCACAGCGGGAATACTTCAAGCTACACAAAGCACAAATATACTTGGATATAATGGCAAAAATTGTCATCATAGTGTCAGACTCTGTTACTTCATCCGCCACTTTCACACAGTGAACTGCCCCTTGAGCCTAAATGTTACTCCCCAGCTTTAGGTTTTGACATATGATTTATGTTTAAGTGTTTTTAAGTAATTCAAGGTCATTCATCTGCGGGCATAATCAGTTTTTTTTTCAGGAATTTGAAAACTTCTTTCAAAGCTGTAGAGGATATTATAAAACCATCATGCCGCTTAACATTATATGTTTGATTCTTGCCATGCCCCTTTTAAAAAAAAACAACAAATGTCATTGTTTACCGACTCTTCCTGGGGGAATATAACCATTAAGGTTGAGGACATAGAAGACCAGATCGTGTTGATAATAAAGCTGGAACTCAACTTTGTATAATTTGTTATGACAGGTGAATGCTGGCCTAATGTGTGTCCTCAGGAACATGCTGCATCTGGTTCATACTAATTGGCCACTAATGGAAAACGTCTCTCTCGTGCCTGATTCTTGTCTTGGAACACCTCAAGTCATGTTTAACACGGATTAACTCCTAATTGCTCTGAAGTCAACATGCAGCCTCATGTACATTCTAATACTTTGTTTCCTTGTTTGTAGGTCATTTGCGAAAGGGAATTTTTGTTGTTGTTGTTGAAACCCCTGAAAATAACAAATGTTTCAAGACACTGAGCCTCAAAATTCACTGACCAAACAAAAGGCTGTTTCAGAGGGGGGGAAAAAGTCTGCCCTCCTCTTCCCCTACTTCTTCCAGAGAAAACAAAAGCAGAAGCAGGAAAAAATAAGACAAGACTTGGCTGAAATATACTCCCAGCTGTTCTCTCTCCTGTGCTTTCCTCTCTAGTTATCCAGCTTTCACTTTTATGCAAGCTGCCATTAAAAGATGGGATTTTAATCTGACCCTCTTCTAGTGATGCCATGGAAAAGCTACAGTGGTTTTGGGACCTGGTCAGGAATGAGAGAGAGACTGAGAATGGAGCGTCAAATGCTTCAAGGCCATACTTTCTTGACTGGCTCTGGGATAGGACTTTAATCAAATGCCTTTCTTGAGTTCTCTCTTTTGGTTTTGCAAAGATCATTTCTATGAGTGAAGACCATTCTTTTAAGCACATGTTCGAAGATGCGGGGAATTTGACCTAAGCTTTAAGAAAGGTTTTCTGGCCAAACATGAGACCCCGTTTCTGAAAATCTTGCAGCACTGACCTAAATCAATGGAACCAAGTCATTGTTACTGTCATAGGTTCCTATCTGACCCTAGTTAAGCATTAGAACAACCTGTTACTTGGGTTACAGTGCTCAACTAGAAAAGCGGGGCGATGATAATTAACCCAAAACGGTTAATCATTGTCCATTGACATCATGGTCGCAGTATTACTACCTAACAAAATACCCCCCAGGTCTTGACAAACTCCACACTCTGACCGACCAATGAAACATCAGCATTTACATCTCCCAGGGGATGAAAGGACAGTCACATTTAAATTATAAAGAACAGGCCTTTCAACTTCCTTCTCTTTACTTCAAAGTTATTTATAAGGCATTGGCGATGCACTCAACCTGCATTACCAAAGTCCCCCGAATCTCTCCTAATTGAAATCATGTAGATTACAAGGGGGAAACTCTGGGATTAAGTTTCAGTTGAAAGGAAATCCCAGGCATGTGCATGAAGCGTGTTGTAAATCAGGAGAGTTAGGGGGGGGACAGAAGGAGCAACAAGCCCACCAAAGGCCTACACTACACAGTGCTGGTATTGGGAGATCAGATGTTTGTGAAGAAGGTCATCAACACATTTTGATTGATAGATTTCGTCAGTGAGGAGCGTTTCCCCAAAGGTCACAAGTTTCTCTGCATCAGGATTTGAACTCGGCCAAGACTGGATAGTCAGGAGCATTAGTCTATGTCCTCTCGGAAGGAATGTGGTGTGTAATGCTTTCACTCAAGCTCCGGCTATTTGTATACCCTTATCTCCATGAGACCCTACTCACCCAAAGGCAGAAATAACTTCTATCACTGAGCAGCATGTCTCCTGAATGGAAGAGATGTCCATATATGCTTCATAATTTTTTGTCTTCACCTTCACTTCTTTTGTTGTCACTCTCAATCATCATCCTTGCTATAAAGTGATCATCTCCCCTAAATAAGTAATGAGAGTGAAGTTGCTGGGCTGTAATGAGGCAGGCCGAGTTGCCCCTGGCTATACCATCGTGCCGCTGGGACAGGGATTCGCCAAACACCAGCGGACCTGCATGACAGCTGCTTGATGACTTTCTCTGCCTGAGCTGCATTTCTGCTGTGATTATCATACGTATCAATATTTATATTCTACCCACGTTTTGTGGGTTTTCTGGAGTCAGCATGTGCAGGCTGTGGCTTGCACTTTGACAATGTCATCAGAAGGGGTAGAGTCTGCCTCCCTGCTTGAGATGCTATTCAAAGTTAGACCTGGCAGTGATAAGCAGTAAGGAATCCAAAGTGTTGACTGAGATTGTGTCCCACTCCAGACCTATATTTTCTCACATCTTCTTTTTAACGATAACACGCTGCTGCATGTCAGTGGGATGTTTTTACTTGGAGATTCCCAGGAAGTTCCAAAGCATTTCCGATATCCTTTCCATCACCAAAATCCATCAGTGCTAAGCCAAGCAGACAGAAGTGCTTTGTCAATCTAGACTCAACCTGTGGACAGAAAGGGCTCCATTGAACGAGAGACAAGGTGAGACTTGGCCAGCTCTCCACATGGCGCTGTCTGCGCTCGAAACTCTTTACACCAACAGATCCTCAGCCAAGCAAGCTGTCAGTCTGTCAAGGAGTGTCCTGAGTGTCCTTAAGCTGCTCCGTAGGGCTCTCAGTCAGACAGGCAGGCGTCCGTCTGGGAAGGTAATTGGATTGTCTCCTTGGTTTGGCTGCCTGAGGGGGCAGCAAGGGTTAGTGGGATACGACCTTCTGGCCAATGACAGCTTCCTTCTCATGCAGGCACTTAGAGCTGTCAAGGACACATTGATCTGTATGTGAGCAGTGTCTTCTCCCTTTTTATCCAATATAGAGACACTGAAGGATGGCTGTATAGTCACATTCATCCATGCACTCTGGTTTCCAAACAACATGCTGTTCTGCTTTTTTGCGAGATGTCTCACATGATAGTTGTCAATCTCTTAGGGGTTAACTTTGACAGTTAATGTCAATAGTTTGCAATACAACACTCAATAGTCTTTTAAGGCTACAACGATGAACGAGCAGCTAGCAGGATGAGTGTTTGTATTAAACACTACCAAACACTTTTTTTTAAAGAGTTGTATTAGTTTGATACTTGCCACTTTGTATCTGTGTCGGTCCACTTGACTAATGACACTGAAGCACTCTAAGCATCTGCTAGTGTTTCTGTCTAACCTTGTACACAGGAACGTTTGTGTGAATACAGCAAGGCTTGCACTTTAGTGTGTTCATACAGACTGCTTTCCATCACTGTCATTGGCTGTATTCTGCTGATTTCCATCGGCTGTTTGTGATTATATTCTTGTTCAGTGTATCCCAGAGGATAATTGAGCATTGTTTGTGGTACCCTCTTTTCACTGAGAGCTGCAGTGGGAATCCTTGACCTTTAAACTGTGTGATGTTCACATCCTTTATGTGAAGAAGGCCTGCAAACATGCACAGACTCCATGTCATTTTGAGTCAAAGTCAAGAGTTTCATGAGGTTTTTATCTCGACAGGAAACCTTAGCTACAGTAAAGTAGCATGGTTAAGACATTTTTGTATATTTACAGGTTGTCAAAGGTAACCTTTCTCTGATAAATACATGGATAAATACATGTTATCTTGTTTGTTCTGAACCCTATCTCCCAAATGTAAATCTATTTACTCTGTGATGTTTTCACCCCAGAGGTGGTTTATATTCTGAGGCAACATTAGTTGAAATGAAGAAAAGTTACTGTCAAATCAAAAATCACACTTCAACAGGATCGTACAACTTGAACTGAACCCTGCTTTAATTCATCTGAATCCGATGCATGCTACATCAGCTTGACAGAGTGTGTTTTTTGTGTGTCCATTGCAGGAAGATCTGTGTGCACTGTAAGTGTCGTCGTGAGGAGCATGCAGTGACAGCCATGCCTGTAGAGATGGAGAAGACTGTCACCAAGCTGATGTATGACTTCCAGAGGAACTCGACCTCAGATGACGACTCAGGCTGTGCGCTGGAGGAGTACGCCTGGGTACCTCCGGGACTTAAACCTGAACAGGTATTACCATATTATACTCTTACACTCAGCCACACCACATTCATTCTGAACAGCAAAAACTGAGCTCTATAGCACTTTGGAACTCTCTTAAATCAAATGACGATTTGAGCCTTGATAATACTACAACTTACAACTAATAAGGTGTTTTTGATTTAACCACCCGAACCGCAAGACAGACATTGCAATGTTCAGACGTACATGATTCAAACACCTGGGAGAAATACAATGTTATCGTTATTAAGTCATGATCATTGCCTAACCATGAGAGAAAATGTGTTGCAATGATTTGAAAAGACAAATAGTTTGTGAAATTTTCTACATTCATGGTGTAACCTGGGTTCAATGTGACTATAGTTTTACACTTCGTACCAATTTTGTGCAACTGTTAAGTTGTGTCTAATAGTATTATAGCTAGCTGGTTTTGCAAGCTAAAATATATTAAGGATTGTGTGCCTCCAGCAGTAAAATTAATCTCCACCTAAAAAACATTAACAGTAGGTTCACTGCCCTTGAGACGGCTAATCTTCACCTGTGTGAACACATTAAATGGCCCCATGCATTTCGATTAAATCCTCTTTTACAGTACTCCGGTCAGCCCTCGGTGGGAACATGTGGGAGGGTTTCCAGGACAAAAGAAGTGTTTATGGGGGCTGGTTTCATTTTGTTGATGAGCTGAGGACAATGAACCGGTCAATATAATATTGGCACAGCTCTCAGGTTTTCACCTCCGAGGACCGAGCGCTGCTTCTTTTTTTTTTTCATTCCCCTCCAGGGCCACACATCTAACCCTGAAGTCAATTAGGCTCCCATCCAGAGGTGATATGGTCCCATGAACACTAAAGCCATTAAGAAGACTGGACTGTGCAGCATTGCACAAACACAAGCCTGAACAACATTGATAATACATGTTATGTAGTGTACTCCTGTAAACTCTTTTTGTCTTTTTTTTATTTTTTACAACTAAGACATATTTTTTATTCCCTATATGAAAAATGTCTGCAGTGATAATATTATTTTTATTTCCACAACTTTACTTCCAAATCATCCAAGCTGTGGAAACATGTTGTGTGACCGGCTGCAGTGGAGCGGATGTACTCCTGATGTGGGGCTTTTTTTTTACCACCAGTTCTTCCTCTGCATGAGGAAAAGACAGAGTGAGAATAAAGGAAGATTGTAAACACAAAAGCTAATCTCCAGGATCTAAACTGTGGGCTTAGGTTTCCCCCCGCAGGGAGTCAGTGTTGTATATGACTCTGCTGTTCAGCCAGCAGCGGTGTAAAGTCACTATTCTGTAACCAAAGATTGCAGACCAGGACTGCTGTATTCAGTGAGATATATCTGAAGATTATGACGGATATCACACTATCCTCCTGTGTGTTTGCATTCGTGTCGGCAGTCTCTGAAATACAGAGTCAGTAAGAAATTATGGATTTTTATCACCAAACACAGCCATTACATCGTGAGTTCACGATTTTATGAAGATGCAAAGCTGCCAATATTCTCTCCCCTACTGTCTCCTCTTGCTCTCTTCTCTCCATCCTTCTGAAATAAAATTCTTGCATGTTGCCAAGTTACAGCTTGTCAAGGCCAAGTATGTCACTCAGCAACAGCCAGTAACTGATTTTTTTTTAGGTTCCTTAACCAATCACAAAGCACGAGATGCACTCTAATGTGCAGACTCTGCTTAGCATTTACCAAGATCTGATTTTAATTTGCAGTCGAACACAAAGTATTCTGCTTACATGTGGTGATAGTTGAATAGCAATTAAGTTTGAGGTCATTCATGCAAGCTTGAGGTCTTTTGAGGCCCTGTGGATAAAATACCTTTCAAACAACAAAGGGCCAAACTGAAAGGGCTGGTACAAGTGGAACCTGAGGCTGGTTCCACCTGTACCAAAATAGACTATTTAACCCCTCCCCATCTGAGTTCAATGATTATGAAAACCTTCAGACCCTGACCATATTACTGCCAGCAGCTTTGAATAAGAGAGGAGTGATAAAGCCTTTAAAAGAGATTGGGAGTTACATTGAGCACTTTTCACAGAAAGATAATTGCGTAGCCATGCTAGCAATGTGGCTAAAGAGATGGAAAGTTTGAATAAACAGTCATGAACAGGAGAGGATAAATCCTACAGAGCTCGGTAATCCATCCGACTTCCCATCAAGCACAATCACAAGTTAAAAAAAGATATACATTAGCCAATGTTTCCATGCCAACACACCAACCTATGTTGTTTCGAAGAAGAAAAATATACCTGCTTAGAATCAGCCACTAATCAGTGATGTTGCATTTATGTTAACTCGGCTATACCTGAAAAGAATCTCACAGATCTGCTAGTTTAGCTAAGGGCGGTTTTGTTAAATCACAGTTGCAGTGAAATATGATATATACGTTTAAAGATATATGTATTGAACTGCATTTGAAATAGCTTTCACAATTGGGTGTGAGTGAGAAGAAAAGGACAAAGAATGAAAACGCAGCCACTGAATCTGCTCAACGCTTCACTATGAAAACAGCGTCTTTCCCACCATGTTTGGCTGTAACGAGCAGTGTTTTCTCTACAATATAATATGTGTGTCCACTAACCACTGTGAAGTGGCTCGTTGAGAGAATGTTAGGAGTGGTGCCTGGTGGTGTCTTTTCCTCTGGCTCTCTGGCCATTAACAGCAATAGAAACCAGCTGTGTGGAGTGATCACGCTTGTCACTCAGTTGTGAAGTCCTACCATTTGCTTTAGGCTTTAAAAACACTCCTCTCAGTACAGTACAAACTCCTGCCCTGTCTTTAGCTTCATCTGCTTTCGATTACAGTTATTATCACAAGCTGCTCCTTTTGGCTCTCGCTGCATCTGCGTCAATTATGTGTGTGTGTGTAAGTGTGCGTGTATTTGTGTAAGTCTGTGTTTGTGTGTGTCTGTATTAGTGCATGTCTCAGACGTTGTGTTTTCCTTGGGGCAATGTGCCTTTCACCTACAGACTGTAACCCTGATGTTGTAAGATGCATGTTCTGCAATTTATCATTAGCAGTATGTGTGTGTTTGTTTGTGTGTATGTGTGGGTATTTTAAAGCATGTGCATATAGTCGCTGTGTGAGTTATCAGTGCCGGACCACAGCCAGTCCTTCATTGACTAACCTGAGATGCCCCTGGCGTCCCATGCTGTGTTGCTTGACATGGATCCTGCGTCGCTTGCCAACAGTAGTAAGCCAACAAAAACAAGGCAAAAGGAAATAGGTCACACCTAAAGCCAGGGGCTGGGGCTGTTACTTCAGAAACAACCAACATGGGTCCGTAAGGCTGTGAGGAGATACTCATCATGTAGAAATGAATACACACAGATTTAGGAAAGTTGAACCTAAATGTATTAGAATATTGGGGGGTTGATGACCGAGCAGTTGGTTCACACCTCGTGTACGGAGGCTACAGCGGCCCCGGTTCAAGTCCGACCTGTGGCTCCTTTGATAGACTGGGTGTTATTTGCCAAGGACAAAGCTGATGACTTCCAGTCAGTAGATCCATTTAGTAGACATATAAGTCATTTAGATTGAAGCCACCCAGTCAGCTGGTATCGATCATGTTGAGTCTGTCGTTACATCCCAAGTATTCTGTTACGTGTTTTGCTGTTTTTGATTCTTCTTCTCTTCTCTTTTCTACTTTTACTGTTTTCATCATCAATATTTTATTGTGTCTGCATTCCTCTCCCCACTACTTGCCTTTTCCTTTCAACCTCTGTCCTCAAATCTCACTTTAAACCCTGCAGCCTTTGCAATCCCCCCCCACCACCCAATCACATTCATATATGGCTTCCTGACCTCTGTAATACCCCGGCCTCCTGTTACTGTGTAATAAAAAAGACCACACTAAATAACACTGAGATGACATTCATTGTCTGCTGCTGTAATGTAAAGAATGTCCAAGTAATTTGGAATGGTCAGATTAGCATTAATCCTGCGGCTGCACACATGCACATGCACTGTTACATGCATACCAGTTAATCACTTTTTTGTCCATTCATGTGTGTGAATGTGTGTGTGAGTGTGTGTGACAGGTCAGTAATACATTCTCATGTCAATGTGCAAAGATGGAGAGGTGAGGTTCCATTAAGTCGCCGCTGGTGGGCCATAAATCAAAGTAATTTTAAGTGTGTATTTGTGTGTTTTGGCAACTCCCTGTTGTAGATCATGTAATTTTCTTTTCACATATTTGAACCTCTTGGTGCTGAAATGATTAATTGACATGGTTTAGATTAAGAAAAAAATAAATGATTTGAGTAATTTATCCAAAAACAATACCAATAATCTTAAATTTCAGCTGCTCTTAATGAGGATTTGGGGAAGCTTGATTTCTTTTCTCTGATTTATATCATTATAAACTGTATCAGTTAAGTAGGATTCAAAAGCTTGAGTAATAAATATTATATCTGGCTGCAGCCGGAGTGTTTTTCAGGTTGGTCCACTGGTTTCCGTGTTTACAGGTATGTTGCTGTTCCTCATTCCTCTCCTTGCTTCTGTCTCTCCCTCAGGTTCATCAGTACTACAGCTCCCTGCCTGAGGACAAGGTGCCCTACGTGAACAGCCCAGGAGAGAAGTACCGCATCAAACAGCTGCTCCATCAGCTCCCACCGCACGACAATGAGGTGAGAGTCCAAACTGACCCCATCCCCCACCTCTATTTATCCATCCATCTCTCCCTCCCTTCCTCCCTCCTCCCATCCTTCAGGGCTATGCCCAGATAAAAGGATAGAGAGAGAGGAGGAGACAGTCAAGAAAAATGGAGTCTGTATTCTTACTATAAAAGCATGAATTAAATAGCAAGGTGCTTAAGTTTGAAGCTGCCTACTCTTGTTTTTTTACATGATTAAATCACCTTAATAAATGAAGTGTGATCACTTAATTGGGACACTTTAGCACCTCCATACTGGACTTTATAACCAGACTGAGGGGCAAACTTGTTTCCTCACAGAAGATTATAAATGTTTTTGTGGATCCAGATTGCTAAATGGTTAACGTATAACCACATAGGTGTAAAATCTGCTAATCATTTCCGTTGCTGATAACCCCCCTCTCTCTCTTCCCTTCTTCCCTGTCTACCTCTTAATCGTCACATTTTTAAAAATAAGGCTGAAATAAAATTTTCTAATAAAACGCTTTCCATAAAAAATAATCTGTCAATTGAGAAAATGTTCTTTCTTTCTCTAAGTCCACTTACAACAACCTGCGTATTGAACTCATCTACACTCTTTGTGTTATTTGTTATGAAGGGTAGTTTGCTAGATTTCAATTTTCAATCCACCTCGAATCAACATGATCAGTAATTCAGAGGTCTGAAACCAGAATATCTCGTAGATTTTTTTTTAAAGGATATTGATGTGCTTTTTGTTTTACTTCTTGTTCCTGCTGTACAGGTGGAGCTTAACCTGTTTTGTTGGAATTGAAAATGATTGGAGAAAATGTAAAGTTGATGCGAAAATGATATCCAGGGGTTTTCATGCTTCTTTGTTAAGAAAACCAGGAAACCCTTGGTCTAAAATTACACACACATCTTAACATGTGACAAAAATCACATGTTGATCCTAATCAAATTTGCTTTCATCAGACAATGTCAACACGGACAGTAGTATTAACTTGAGTGCTCTTTTTCATTGTGGCAATAAAAACAAGATTTGACAAAAGCATCAATGAGAAACTGATTTTTTTTAAAAAGGCAACAAGCTTCATCTTTATATTATTTCATAACATGTCCTTTGAAATATATAAGTTGTGAATAAAGCGTGTGTGTGTTTGTGTGTGTAGGTACGCTACTGCAACAGCCTGGATGACGAGGAGAAGCGAGAACTGAAGATCTTCAGCAACCAACGGAAACGGGACAACCTGGGCCGCGGAAATGTCCGACCGTTCCCCCTGACGATGACGGGAGCAATTTGCGAACAGGTAGCTGACAGAAAGACAAAACATCTTTTTTTATCGTCTCCCAACAGGCAAGCCGTATGAATAGCTCAAAGACGATCTGAAAAGTGTCCCATTGGTTTCACTGCTAAATGTCATTCCTGCATCGATTCCCGTGACATGAGTGTGTTAAGTGTGACAAGAGCAACGGTGTGTCATGTGGACAGCAGAATGAAAGCAATGAATCATGAGGCCGACATTCTGCACGGCCTGCTGGCATTTCAGCTCTTTGTTGTGATGTATGAGAGGGGCTTTATGTTGAAGTATGAAGTATGAAAGGGCGGTGGCTTTCTTTTATTGCCATGTTGTGATGTTGTTAATCTCTGTTCTTCAGAGGATGTTGAAGTGGTGTACGTGATATGTTGTGTTTCATTTTTTCCCTCTGCTGTTACATCTGTCAGACTCAAACCATTACCTCTCATAATACCCAGAGAACTGTCAATCTTTGAAATATCTTATAGCACTGTCCACTTTGGGAATGAATATTTCATGTATGGTCTACAATTGTTCTTGTGGGACGACAGAAAGCAATGGAGAGTGTTCTGTTAAATAAGCTAGCGCACTTAAGCATCCGCCAGCCATTTGTGACCGTTTTTACATCAGGCTCAGGCAAATCAGAGCTACACTCTGTTGTGTGGCCGCCTAAGGTGTGTACATGCTTTACAGCGTTGTGTTTCTCATTCTCTGAGCAGACGCACATCTAAAACACAAGTACATGAGGGAGCAGATTGTTGAGGGAGTGTGTATCGATTGAGTTCCCCACCCCCACTCCTTGGATCTGTAGGCTGTGTGCCAGTTAGATAACCTGCTTGTAACTCTCCCTCTGCCTCCTTCTTTCCCACCACCTTTAAATCCCTGACCTGTCCCCGTCTCTCTACCTTTGTTTATCATTCAGGCTCCATACTCTTACACCTCCATGCCGATCTCCCTTACCACTTTCTTTCATCCTCCGATATGTGAATCAGTTTTGATTTCTTCCCTTTCACTCATCAGTGTCCTCAAGCAGCTGACCGTACAAACACAACTTTGCACTCTCCGTTTGAACCAGTTTACGTGTGAAGTTGTGTCAAATACCAGTGCTGCATCAATCTGATACACTGCATCAATATCAGCACAGATGCTGAGCTTACTTAATGTCCCATGGAAATGGTCACTTGAACTTCCTGATAAACTCTCACTTCCTTGAAAACTGCATCTTCAGTGGTCGTCGTCTCCTGTTAAACTGAAACTGCTAGTTTATGAATCACTTTATCATTTAAATATTCCCAAGGTCACGCTTCCTGTTTGCACAGATTTTTTTCTTTAATACATTTTACAGTTAACGGATTTTCTGAATATCAATAACAGGCTTGTGCTCTTTTCTTAAAATCAAGACTGCTGTAAGCTGAACTTATAGCTCAATGGTTTAATACCTGACATTCTCATGTCTCACCACAATAATCGGTTCATACTGAAATGACTTGACGCCAATGAGGTGATGATACCATACCATAATACAAGATGGTTTCCAATACATTCATTTTAATAAATATTCCTCACAGGGTTCTTAGTGTATGCCAAAGAACGTGAGACATTCCTTGCTCATTTAATTGGGAAGAAAATACTTTATTGATACAACTTTTCCAATCTTTAATGGTATTTACTAAGTGTAACAAACACAAAATGACCATTGTAAAACTAGGTTTACCCATACAAGGAATTTGTCTTGGTGTCTTTGTGCAAAAACGATGCACACATGAGTAGAATAAAGAGAAATGAAACAGCTGTACTCCTACTGCCAGAGGACTTTAAAAGAATAAGATAAAAACATGAAAACATAATATGCAAAAAAGAGCAACTTTTCTTTACAGTCATTGTAAAAAGGTTGAAGTTGTTCTTGATAAGTGTCACTTAAAAGAATCCTGGTTTGAGTGTTATGCAATGCATTAAAGGTTCACCACCTAAGTTGCCAGATGTATTTGTTAAACCTGAAAATGAGGACAGGTACAACAATGGGACCTCTATTGGTAGAGAAAAGTGGAAGCAAAATATTAACAAACACTGATAGAATTTGTGTGGCTATACCCATGTTCTCATAGGCCTCTCTTCTTCTTCTCCCTCTTTGATAACCTTTTTTAGTGTGGAGGTCAGATAAATGGCGGCGACATTGCCGTGTTTGCGTCACGGGCCGGCCACGGCGTGTGTTGGCATCCGGCCTGCTTTGTGTGCAGCATCTGCAATGAGCTCCTGGTCGACCTCATCTACTTCTACCAGGACGGGAAGATCTTCTGTGGCAGGCACCATGCCGAGAGGCTGAAGCCGCGCTGCACCGCCTGTGATGAGGTACACGCACGCCACATGCACACACGATGCCTTCACACAGATGATCATGCATGTACTTGGACATACTGTGCTGCCTTTCATTTAACATGCATGAGTATGAAGACACCAGGCAAACAGGCTTCCCAATACACACTGTCATAGTTTCACACATATATTCCTCCCGTCTAATGGGGTCAGCTCTCAGTATCCTGATCCCCCAACCATTAGCTCTGACTTACTCTCTCTGCAAATGAGGACAAGGACACAGTTAGTACTTAAAAAGCACCCTGGTGTTTTAACAGCAGTGTAATTAAAAGTAAATGCACCATCTCTCCACATACATCAGCTTCCTACACCAGTCAGTGACAAAGAGGATGATCTAAGAGTACTAAGCTGGAGAGCAGATAGTGGTACATATGGAGGGAGAGCAAGGGCAAGCCGAGGCTTTGTCCTGTCATTCAGCGCACACTAATAACCCAACCAAGGTTTAACCTCTGAGGACCCGTGATAAACTATACTCTCTCTCCCGTCTTTTTCTTTCTTAGGTCATCCTGGCAGATGAGTGCACTGAAGCGGAGGGGCGTCACTGGCACATGAAGCACTTCTGCTGTTTCGAGTGCGAGACCGTGCTGGGGGGCCAGCGCTACATCATGAAAGAGGGGCGGCCCTACTGCTGCTCCTGCTTCGAGTCCCTCTACGCAGAGTACTGCGACTCCTGCGGGGAACATATTGGTATGTTGCACAATCCCTTTGCATCTATCACTGTTTGATAAACACTGCATTAATCACTATCGACAGGTCATCCAAAGAAACCTATAAAGAAAAGAAATAGAATACTATACTTGGATACAAGGAAGGGAAGTTAGGGCCTCTTTAAGGAGGTTGAAAATAATGACCTAATTTTTTCAAAGCAATAACACAGGGGAGAAAATGGATTCTGTGGAAAAGGTGTGGCCTGGTTTCTAGAAGTGTATCACTGACTGATGTTACTAATTGTTTTAGGTTTGAGGTAACGGCACATAACACAGGGTCAGAGTGCACAGAAGTAAATGCTGTAAATAAAGTGCAACCTGAAACTACATTTAATGCTGTTTTAATCTCTGGATCTGTTTTTATTTTCGGATGCGCCATGTGTCAGTTAAAAACAAATTTAAGAGTCTTAAAGTTAATTGTTTTAGGAAAAGCAACAGAGGGAAGAAACTGGGTTATTTTCCAGAGAAAAAACTTTCATATTAGCACCTCTTGGCCTCCTGCCATCTCCTGTGAACATTTCTGCGTGTGGGTACATATTTGTGCATACCCACAGATACGTCCAGGTGTGATTCTGGCACATACCTCTCAACAAATTTGCCCTGTAATTATTTGTCAGACAGGATACAGAGAAGTATTTGGCTTCACAAACACAACTGATTATTAATTGAAACCATCAGAAATCATGCTACATCCAGCTGGCAGCCATTAGTAAATAGTTGGTTTTCATTTCCCACTGCAACAACTGCAGGCACGCTGAAAATGTAATGTGTTTATACAATGCTGGGAAAGCTCCATAATGAGTTCCCCCTCTAACACAGTTACTTTACAGCCTCCAGCTCTTTATTCTCACTCAGCACGCAATTCATATTCTGCTGTTTTCACTTAGAACAGCATTTTTAATAAAGACAATAAGATATTTAATTTCATGCACTTTGATAAAGACATGTTGCTTCTACTTCTCTTGTGCATTTTTACTCTCTAATTTGCCATCAACCTCAAGATGAATGTGTTGTTTCTTTCCTGCAGGCATTGACCAAGGCCAGATGACATATGACGGGCAGCACTGGCATGCCACAGAGGGCTGCTTCTGCTGCGCTCGCTGCAAGCGTTCTCTATTGGGTCGGCCTTTCTTGCCCAAGCAGGGCCAAATATTCTGCTCGCGCTCCTGCAGTCTGGGGGAGGAACCTAACGGCTCCGACTCCTCTGATTCAGCCTTCCAAAGCGCTCGCTCCACCAGAGAGTCCAGACGCAGCTCCAAGACTGGAAAGACTGGAGGATGTGGAGTGGGTGGAGTGCAGTCTGAGAGATTTTCAGGAGAGGTGGACCCACTGTCTTTACAAATGGATCTTCTGAGTCTCTCCAGCCAAACGCCAAGTTTGACTCGTGAGCCACCTGCTTGGCAGGGCCAAGAGCAAGCAGGTGATGGCTATAATTATCAATCCCAGTCCAACCCAACTGCCAACCCCACCCCTCTGCAGCTCCTCAGCCAGTGCAATGTCAGGACAACCTATAACCCCTCCAGCTCTGGACAGAGTAATCAACAGCAAGATCACAGGATCAAGGACCACGGAGGCTTGAAGAGACCACCCATCTCAGCTATGAAGGGACACTCGCTCAATGAGACGTGGTTCCAACAGCCAGCACCAGAGGAGTACTATCCACCCAAACTGAGGACCCAAAAGAGCTTCACTGAAGTGTCCCACTGTCCTCAGCAACACAACGGCTTCTCCTCGGACAAGCGCTCCATCAGTTTCCACGGCTTTCAGAGGGACAGAGATGTGGGGCTTCCAGCACCTGCCCAGGTGCCAAGAAGCAGGAACCCGATTAATGCACTTAACTTCACTGAGCAACTCACCCCTCTAGAGCAGACCCCAAGGGGATCCATGGAGTCCCTGGCCCTGTCCAATGCTACAGGTTGGTATTTTCTGCTTGATACTATTTCAGCTCGACCAAGAAAAGTTGTATTTTTCTGATAATTTAGGGCTGGCTGTGACAAAAGTACCTTGTTTAACTATATCTCTCTACCTTGCTATTGAATAAAAGACAAAGTCAATGCTAAATTTAATTCTTTACCCCGACAGGAAACTCTGCAGAGGGAGGAGGAAAGCGCCAGGAGCATCTTTCTCGTTTCTCCATGCCGGACCTGAGCAAAGACTCTGGAATGAATATATCAGAAAAAAGTAACATGGGCACTCTTAACTCCTCCGAGCAGTTTCGTAGCTCTGAGTCCATTCACAGCCTCACTGCCGGTCAGCCCTACTTGGAAATGGATCCTCCCAGGTCTTCCAAGTACCAAGTGCAGTTCTGCGACCCCCATGGCATGGCTGTGGGTATGGGTATGACTCATTTACCACCTGGTTTCACCTTCCAAGAGGAGGATAGGGTGAGTTTGGTGAGCAGCGCGAATGCTGCTCGTTTGCCACCAATCAGTGAGCGCAGGATGGTTGCTGGAGGAGTCGGTGGAAGAGGATCAAATGTCAGACTAGATGCCCAGGAGGAGACTCCCCAGAGGCGCAGACACCACCATCGCTCCCGGAGGTCTCGTCGGTCTCGTTCAGAAAACGCTCTCAACTTGGTGGCAGAGCGGAGAGTGAGACCTCAAGAAAGACCGCAGCTGCGTGTCTGTGAGGACTACGATCGTTTCCCGCCACCAAGGAGTGCCAGGGACCAGTTTGGTGTCGGAAGAGGAGGGGGAAGGTACCAGCCCCAGCCCTTCAGGCAGTGTCCAAGAACCACCTCAGACCTGACCCTTCAGAACCCTGGATCCAGCCGACGCAATGGTCTGAACCAATACTCCTGGGATGATTATGATGACGACGACTGGTGCTCCACCTGCTCGTCATCTTCCGAATCTGACGATGAAGGTTACTTTCTGGGTGAGCCAATCCCCAGACCCATCCAGCTTCGCTACCTCAGCAACCAGGAGCTGGTCCATAAGTACAACAACACAGGGATGGGAGGACCCAATCGCAATGGGCAGTTGCACACCCGAAAACGCAGAAAGAGCAAGAACTGCATAATCTCCTAACATTCTGACGCTTGGCACAGTTAATGACTCTTTGTTTAGCTTGTGTACGCAAACATCCTCCAACATCTGGAACAAGAAGTAAATAAAGCCTACAGTCCAATGATTCAGTATTGTTGAGTGTTGAATATCATGTAATTGAAAGTCTGTGATGAATAACAGTTGTTAAACAGTGACAAAGCGGCAGTGTTTGCATGTTATTTTTAATTTAAAGTTTTGGAATATCTGCAGTTTTAAGACTAACAGTTACATGCACAGTTCAATCAATTCCAAACAGTCATCAAAAACTGATGTGCAATTATTTTAAGACTTAACTTCATTTCCATTAAGCAAATGCGCGTGTGAGGGTGTCTGTTTGATACAGTTTAGCTTTTTGATGCAATGTGATTTAGGTTAAGGATGTACTGTACTAATGTATTCAGTTCATAGTATGTACATAGATAAATGAATTAATAATTTCTCTTAAGTTAAGGAAGTCTGTGTAAATATGGTTGTAAATGAGGCCTCACATATTTTTATATTTTGTATGGATAGAATTATGTATGTATTATATATCTATAATGTAGAGATAGACAATGGAAAACAAACATATGCATGTTTTATTTGGCTGACCTGGTCCTGCATTCAGAATAAAGGAGTATTTCAGTGAGAACTTTGAGTGACAGCTGGTGTTTCTCTCCTGAGAGTGCAACGTGTGAACAAGTGTTGCATAAAGGTGAATGATTGCCTACCAATCACCTTCTCCATCTGTTTAATGCATAAATGAATGACAATGTGGTGTAAAGGTTGATTATAGAGTCACCCTCCACTGGATTGTTTTACACAGATAGTAATTGGTGCCTTGACGCTCAAACACAAAGCGCTCAGTTGTCCTGAAAATGTGACTGAAGTTCTGGTTTACTCCATCGGCCTTTAGGCATCTTAGGAAAACAAATGTTTGCAAGAGATTTAGTTATTAATATCTGGTGATGCTTTGTCTAATTATTTTTTGCCAGTATGTGGTCAACTCATGTCAACAAAAGTCCCAACCAGTTTGCGTGTAGTAGAATGCAAATTGTTCCTTCTCATGGTCGTGATATTCTCATGGTCAACAGAGGAGGAATCTGGACGAATTTGGTGATTTCTCAAACTTTCTTTAGAGCGAGAGGATAGAGCAAGTCAACTTTTCTCTGTTGTCCAGTGAAATTACATCAACATCTGCAATACACAAACAAAACTTTGCTAAATTTGTGTCACCATTTGAGAGCTATTGGCAAATGTTAGCTTACCAATACACTGAAATCAAATGTTTAACAATGAAAACATGGCTGACAATTATTAGCATGTTACTCACTGTGAGCATGCCATGCTGATATTTATAGTCATCAGTTAAAGCACAGCTGTTTCCAAATGCAGCTTCAGTTTGCAGTTAGCCTATCGGTAGCCACTTAGCATTTTCTACTTTAAAGAAACAAAACAAATCCTCCGCAAGTTTAGATCCTGTTTAGATATCGGCATGTACAGACAGTCAAGCAGATTGTGTTTGTGTCATACTTTAAATTGGATTGCCTGAAGTCCATGTGGTCCAGGGATTAATGCTGCTAGCCCCCCCACCCCCTAATCCACACACACAAACACCCAAGTCTGAACAACAAGGTGTGTAAATGCCAATCTCTTGATTAGAGGTGTAGAATCACTAATGCTATTGGCATGATTGGCACATTAGTTTGTTTACTTAACCAACCTCATCTTTCCAAAGCATGTGCTCCAGTTTTCATCCAGGGACTCTCGGATAACTCCCAGATGGAGAGGAGCAGAGTCCTCATTTAGTCGGGCATGATATAACAAAGCCAGCTGCATAAACATGTGAGATACGTTATTATAGCCTGCTCATGGCCCGGGTCTGTAAGTGTGGACTTCCCCCTGCTTTTAGCAAGTCTTAAAGAAGCCTTCAGACTGTTAGTGACGTGAAATTCTGAATAGTTTCTGTACAATCATTGTCTCCATGTGCAATGAGGAGTCATACAGCAAAACACACACAAACGTCTGTCATCATTAATGTGGATATGATTGTCCTTGACACGAGTTTCCCTGACATCATCATCGTCATGAAGCACATATTAGCTTTTTCCTTTATTGCTCCCTTGGCAGGCCCTAACCCTAGCATGGGGTGACTCCATGTGTTTAATTAAAAGCAAATGGAGACCGTACAGTGAGGGGTAAAACAGATTGTATCCATATGCTTCCTGGGTGTGTCATATCCAACATGGTGGAGAGATAATCCTCGATTTGCATGGGTGCCTCCAGTTGTGACAGTCATGCTGTCGGCCACGTTGTAACTGCCACTAAATGAGATCAACGGGTGGTTACCGTAGGAACCTTTAGAATTACCTCAATCCATCAAGAGTTTATAGTTTGGTGGCGATGTGGAAGTCATTATGGGGAAGAGGCTTTTCATTTTGTTTTCCGATTATGTGGCGGTCAGTGACACAAAGCTTCTTTTCTGTTCCTGGGTTCCAAATAAGTCATGTTTCCCTCCAGTACATGTAGACCTCTCAGGACATTTAAGGTCAAGGACATGAGTTCTAGTCTCAGCTTTATTCCTACTTTGACATCTTTTTAAATTACTACTGGTGTTACTTTTCCAGATGAAAGGTAGGTTTACTGTCTGCTTTGTTTTTACAGGCTTTTGTGTTGTAAAAGGGTTTTTTAATTTGTTTTAAAATCTTACCTTGAAGCTACCTACCTTTTTCTAAGGTCTTGAATTTGTATTTTGGACTGGAAAAGAAACTAACCCTTCAGACTGTTGGGAAGTTTTCAGAAACAATTCAGAAACCAGGAGGGTAAATCCTTTATAATTCTGGAAAGCAGAATACCTAAAGAAATGTAAAGAAAACTGTCAAACTGTACTGTTGGTTTTAATATTGCACAAACTAGTTTAGGATCCTGGCTATTTTTTCTAATGTTAATTGTGAATTGAATCACATTTTCCCCATCTGGTTTATTAAGGCCTGACAGAGCAGACAGAGTCTGGAGTCACACAGCCATCCTTTCATTAACTCTGAGGTATGCGTCTGCTCAGAATAAACAACAAGAAAATCAGGTGACATATAGACAAAGGTCTTTTCTATCTGCGAACCACACTCCCTAAATATACTGCTAGGATGAGATCGCCCCTCCATGTGAGTAGCTGTCAAAAGTCATTAAGCTTGTGAAAATTGTTAAACATTTGGAAATGAATAGAACACAAATCATCACAGCACACCATGAAAAATAATTATATATTCATTGTGTTGTGAATTGGTATGCCCTTTATCGAACCCTGTGTGAATTATTGTAATTTAACAAAACCTAATTATAATAAGTTAAAACATTTTTTTTTTAAAAGCCTTCATGCATACATTTACCAAGTAGGCTACTCGTGTGTGGTAATTGTGTATTGAACTCAACTTTAGTTGGAAAATGTAACAGTTTAATTAACAACCACACATGTGTTAGGTGCCTGTTTGTGTGTATTAAGGCCCAGCTGTCATCAGTTAAAGTTGTTTGAGTTGTTTTGGAGACTCTAAAAGCCATAATTACTGGTCCTTAAAGGCAGAACGGCTGCAAATTACAGCTGCGCTCGGAGCACACTAAAATAGCCTGATTCAATTATTTACAAGTGAAGAATTCCAATGGTGTGTTATCGCACATACAACCAGTCTGCTTCTATAGCCACGAAAGTAGAAACCATTGCTCCCACTGCACACACACACACACACACACACACACACACACACACACACACACACACACACACAAAGACTCGTGAACAGGAGATGCGTGACTGGACTGACTGAGGCTGTACCAGTGCTCTCCTCTCCTTCAGCCTCATCATGTGTGTTGAATTACCAGAGCAGACTGCACCAGAACAGTCAACAGAACTGAACAATTACAACTATTATAGCGTCCTTCTACACTGTTTAACTTCAACACATGAGGCAGAGTGGAACAAAAATATATTTCTTAACAAGGCCACATGTACAATATTTCAAATGCATTATCAGCGTTTAGGAGTTTCTATTCCCCTGGTTGTGAAATCCCCATATTATGGTTCTCTATCCTCATAAATCCCGGATATTTTCTCTGCAGGGCACATTATCTGACTGAAAGGTCATGAGTGCAGCAGGATATCCCCCTCCTTGAATGCTCACTCTCAGAATCCCCTCTGTTCAGTCTCACTGTCCCGTCTGAGAGGGTCGCTCCTCTGTTGAAGTGGATGTGTTAATATTATGTGACAGTAACCCGGCTGCCCATCTGCTACATGTAGCCTCTTGTCTTCTCTCCTGTTTTCTTCTTCTCCCCGCTGCCCAATAGTTTCCCACTTTCTTTCTCCAAGACAACATCCCATACCCAAAATGGAATAATCTCCAACAAGTTCCCTCCTGTTGCCATACAAGCTGCTCCAAATTGACTGAATAAAAAAAGGATAGAGAATAATAGTGAAGATGTCAAGCATTGCATTAGACTTGTAGATCTCGACTAAACCCACTAATCTGGAAATGCATTTTCATCCACTTAAGGTTGACCTTTGCCCTTCCTCTGGCTTCATCTGTGACCGGTCAACACCCCTTATCCGTGTCACCTCACAAACTAATCTCGCTTTCAATAGACTTGACTTCAAAGTTTTTTTTCATCAATTAAAAATAAATAATGATGACACACGCTCTGCACCATTAATTAGAGCTCATAATAAGTCCCCATGGGGACCCTCATTAGGCCTGGAGGTTGTTTTTCAGCGAGCAGTTAGAGGAAATAATAATTTATTTCCAGTGTGAGCTCAGTCTAACTCGTGGCCCTGGCGAAATGCTGCCAGGGTTGGTTTAGTTTGCGGCTCCAATGGCCCAAGGGGGAACCTCGCCATAATGGAGAGCGCCATGCTGGGTACCTCGATGTTGTACTGCCAGAGGCCTCCCTCTGGTTAATGATATCATCCCACTCCAACCCTCCGCACTGTGACTCATTAACAAGCTCAGATCCTGGGAGAGAGCCCATCTGTGTGCCACCTGTACGAAATCTTCAACTTTAGCAACATTTAATGCAGGACATCAATTAGATTTCTTTCAGTCTTTCCCCTCGTGCACATCGCACTCCTTTTACTTCTTTGCCTTCTGCTCTCTATCTTTCTGCCATCCTGCCGCGTCCCCTCCCTGTCCCGTTTGTTTCACAGAGATGATGGATGAAGGGCTACTTCAGCTGTAAATGAGGCAGAGAAGGTCTGCCATGTTGACTTCACAGTGATGTATTTTTCCAAGAAGTACTCCAAGACCTACAAATGATCATAACACTGGGGTTTATATGAAGGCAAAGTGGCCCTTTTTGTCTTTTGCAGTTGTATTTGTTTAAGGTGTTTGTAGAAAGTTATACATATGTTAAGACAGCTTCATGGTTATCTGAAATAGCTTTAATACTGTGGGATCATCATATCCTCTGGAGTGGCTCCGTTTTACACAAACAAGATAAATATTAAAGTTTTAGACAATAAGGCTTCAATTGTGTCTAATTCAATTTGTGATGCATTGTGTGACTCTTTTTCCCCTCTGCAAATAATGCTTAAGTGGATTTTCTTTTTCATTATGTAATGGCCTTACTATACTGCAGCTTTCACCATCAGTGGTTGAGTTTGACTTTCCCTAACCAGAAATCATTATGAATAAATGCATACAGAATTCAAGGGAACGACCACAGCAGAAATGTCACATCATGGATCACATGTTCAGTAATGTTGACTTTTGAGTCCTTTTTATGGAAATAATGTCATAAAATCAATCCTCTTAGCCTGTAGTTATTGAACTATTCACAGAATAACAGGTTGCTTTTATTCTGCTGTATATCCTTATAGATAAACTTACCACAGTTTGACGTCCTCACCACTTGAAGCACCTGTGAGGACTTTGAGCGTGTTGTGAAAAAGTGAAACGAGAGAGTGAAGTCAGAGAATACTTCTTACCCCTGTACAGGACAAGACCAGCAAAGAGTTAAGAGGTACTGCTTTGTCCACAGAGGTCACCAAGGTTTACTCAAAATAAATGTTGCTTACAGCTTAAGTAATGAATCTGACTTCCATTCTGCCAAAGCAAGGGTCACATTTTCACAAGACTGTGGGAGGGTCACAAATCAGCTATTTGAAGACCAGGACCACACAAGTCAGAGCTAAAACTGTTTATTTCTAACAAACCAAAAGAACATAAAAAGTACACAAACTAAAGTACACAAAAGGGTTTAGTGAACACATAACAGACAGGGGGCGCTGATGGCCTAGCGGTTAGGTCGCAACCAAATTCAAGTCTGACATGCGTCTCCTTTCCTGCTCATGATTCCCCACTCTCTCTCCCAATGTCCTACTTTATATACACTGTCCTATCTGAATAAAGGCAAAAAAGCCCCAAAATAAAACTTAAAATAAAATACCCACAAAAACAGACAGAGACAAATTTAAAGGGTCAAAGAGAGAAATGCTCATTTCAGACCTGTTCAGACATGGAATCTATCACATTGAACACTGAATGTCACAGACAGTCAGACCAGGTGAGATGAAACTAGAAGACCCCTCTCCACCATCTGGACACTTTTACGTTGTTACCATGGGGGGAATCCTGTCAACAGAGGGTATTTCCCTTTTTGACTTGATGTAAGCAAAGGCGTAACAGCCGTCTAATCACAATGTCTGTCCCTAAGTGAGGGATGAAGTCACATCATTAGTTGGTCAAGTGTTTAAAGTTTCCCATTGACTGTTAGTAAAATGATCAGACATGGACGTTCCTCAATAAATCCTAATGAACCTGTTAGAGCAAACATCAGGGGTGTGTCCAGAGGTGTGACAAGGGGTGGCGTAGCCCCCTAGCAGCAACAAGCATACATCTTTGTTTTGAGTCCTACAAAAATGAAGAATGGTTCATTTAAATGTTGCCACTGTGTTATATTACTTTGTCAAAAGGAAAAGATTATCTGTATGACTCCACCCACTTCATGAGTCAGTTAGCCAACCCAAGCCAAAAAACTTCTGGAGATGCCCCTAACAAATATAGACATTACCACTGATAATCTGAGAAACATTTCACCACAATGTAGAGTACAGTCCACTCAAAAATGTTTTTACTTGTTTTAATGTTCATAATGATGAACACAGAGCAATAATATTGTTAAGCCGTGTTTACAGGATATTGTCAGCGATATCTTACTTTAATACATTTTACCTTCAACTTCATGAAAGCTATCACTGGCACAGACAAACAGAATCCCCCTTCACTGAGGACAATGACTAGTGTCAGTGTGACCTGCTAATTCTGTTCCTCATCCTATCCCTCTTAGACAAAGTAGATAATCTTCAGACACAATGGACAATTTAATCAGAGGGAAGTTTTGTCTCTAACTGGCATTGTTCATTTGATAATCGTGTTCTCATGGCTTAAACACAAAAAAACATTTGTCCAGACATCACCCATGTTCTTCAAAGTACAACTCAGGAATCAGAAAACAGTGACTCATTTAATCTGCACGTGCATCCTACTGTGCTCACTCTCCTCTGATTTGCAGCGCTGCAGTGAGCTCAGTGTTGCCAGGCTGAGAACTGAAGAATAGTGGCCCTCATTTCACCTTCTCTTTGCAATGCATGGGTTCACTTTTGGAGGAGGATTTGGCTTTTTGTTGATGTCACTGGGAAAGATATAAAACGCCTGAAAAGACCATTAGGCAATGAAAAAAAATGCTGATTTTAAAGTATGACCCAGAGCAGGGTCTTCTCAGTTAGGTCCCCTTTGTATTTAACCATTAGATACGAAACCTCAAGCAATATGAAGACAAATGTTTGGGGGGAAAGTTGAGAGTATTCAAAAAAAATCTTTGGTAGAAGAAGAAGTGACATTACATTTCATCACATATACCATGTATTATTATAGTTATTGAATCAGGTCTGGATGAATCAGGCACATTTTTCATTTATAGGTTGCTGGCAGAAAGATGATATGAGATTTGACAATAATCTCACTTTGAACAGCCACATCAAATCAGTCATACAGTCATGCTTCTTCCAACTTGGAAAAATGTCTCAAATGAAGCCATTCCAGTCGACCAAAAACCTGGAAATAGTCATTCATGCTTTTATTTCATCAAGGTTAGATTACTGCAACTCCCCTTTCTCCGTCTGCAGCACAATATCTCTCTCCTCTCTACAGCTAGTAAAAAACACGGCTGCCAGGATTTTAACACAAGCACATCTCGCCTTTCCTTGCATCCTTGCACTGACTACCAGTTAGTTTTAGAGTTGATTTGAAAAAAGCTCTTATCACTTTTAAAGCCCAGAATGGTTTAGCCCCAAGCTCTATATATGTCCTTTTAACTCCACCATCACGGGCTTTGAGGTCCTCAAATGCTGCCCTTCTGGTGGTTCCAAAGACCAGATTCAAAAACCAGAGGTGACAGAGCGATTGCCACCAGACTGTTGAACAACCTCCCAGAGGAGATTAGGATGGCGAAGACTATTTCCTCATTCAAGGTTCTTCTTAAAACACACTTTTATAGTCTAGCCTTCCTCTGATCCTCCATTGTATCCTCCCACTCCATCTGTTTTTATTATCATCTTTTATTACTGTGTTTTATGTTTTACTGTTGTTTTATTGATGGCGTTTTCCGCCCTTATTGTTTTATGATTAACACTTCATGATTCTGTGGTTTTATCCTGTAAAGCACTTTGTTAACCTTGTTTTGGAAAGGTGCTATTTAAATAAAGTTTATTATTATCATTATTATTATTATTATTATTATCATTATCATTATGACAGTTGAATCAGATCCTTCCAATGATAAAAAAAAAAATGTAAAGAAGGACATACAACTTAAAATCACTGGACAGGATCACTGATTATGTGACAGAACAGTTCATCTTTGAAATGAAAAAGGCTACATACATCACACATATCTGTGATGAGATAATAATGTGTTTGCCCTGGTTGCTATGGGCTACAGGTTTTGTTTTGTTTTAACCTGGTCTATTATATCTCTGGCAGTGGGATAACACTGCCATCTGTTGATGTAAAAGAGACATTACAGTTGTGAACCAAAGCCTCTGAGTCCAAAAGAGCCTTCAGTATATTATACAGTACTTTGATAAATTCTCATTTATTGGGTATGTTAAGAATGTTAGTCCCGCCTCCATGTGACTAACTTGGGCATGCTTTTAACCAGACTTAAATCCTTTTTTATTTTTACTTCTTTTTTTTTCTTTTTTTTTCCGCTTCTGCTTGTAACATTATCTTTGCCATTATTTGTACATTTTTGGCACCAGTTTGATACAGCCCAGATCTGCTAATGTGAACCGCTCATGATGGTTTCTCCATTTAATCCTCCAGTTAATCCTCCTCCTGTTAACAAGGCACAGCAGGGTGTCGGTATAGGATGATCAGCCGAGGCAGGATCCTGCCAATCACAGCTGGCACCCTCAAAGTGCTGGACTGTGGACAGAGTGCGCTGAGCAGCTAATGACGAGCCTTTGGCTTCTAGCAGCTGCTGGCTAGCGATAAGAAAGGGGATACCTTTTAAGATTCAATATATCATTGTAGCCAGTGAGCTTTTCAAGGCCCGTCTTGGATGAGAAGGACTCACAGGCCAGGGCTTAATGTGGCCTGCAGGAATCACACTAATGATGGAGGAATAGGGACTCTGCACGTGTGAGAGAGAGGCACAGTAGAGAGGCATGTCCTGGAGGCAATTCTCCACTCTAGTGTCTTTGTTGCACAGGAAAATCTCCACACAATGGTGAATTAGTATGACAGACACTTACATGACAAGCAAACTAAACCATGCATTACAACAACTGAGGGAAAGGGCAACAACTTGGACAAGACTTCAGTCTGAATCAAAGTAGTTTATTAAACAGGAATGAAAAACTATAACATAAACACATGCAAGGTCTTGTAAAAATTAGATTATTAACTTTGTTAGTATGAATAACTCACAAATAGCAAGTTGAATTCATAATGTTGAAATAAACTGTGTCTCAATTAAACACACGGACAGGTTGAGTTGCAAGGCCTTACTTGATCTTATATAATCATATATGGCTGAGGTATCCAACCAAGGTATCTGATTGGATGAGTGGTATTCCATGCGTACAGTGCCCTATAAAAGGCTCTGCATGCATACTGATACTGAGTACTACATCACTGTTCAGTTAAACTACATGTATCTCTCTCCACATGTTCTTAAGTTACACTACAGCTAATGGTCTTTGTCAATATTGTTTAAGATGATATTTCTAAACATCAAAGTTACTGTGAGCATACTCTTTTTTCAGCATGAAATAGAAACATGCATATAAATGAAAGAAACACAAAGATAGCTGGTGAGTAGAAATAGTGATACACTATAGAGGAAATGTTGTTGTGTTGTTTGGCGACATGTAAAGTCTGAGAGCTAGATGTATTAGCAAGGCTAAAAGACTGATTATACCGAAAATAATGATCTTGTAGCTTCATACTTTGACTGCCATGTATTGGATGTTGAGCCCTTGTAGAACAGTAACATTACAAGTTTTTATTAGTTAGTTTTGGATAACCTGCTGCTGTAACGCCACAATTTCCCAGTTTGATGATGATGATTTACACAACGGCCAACAATACACCAAAACACATCTCTCTGATACAAAGTTTTAAAAAGAGGACAGTGTCCAGTGTCGGCCAGTCTCCATTCATTTTATTCCCTGCTGTGGTCAAAGAACAGTTAGCAGGATCTGTTGGGGGGAGCAAAGGGAGCAATGGATGATTCATCCCGGAAATAACACAAAATAGCTACATTTCATCAGTACAATACACCTCAGTGGATAGTCCATTAGACAGCACACAAAAGAACTCACACAAACGATTTCCATACAAAATAGCCACATTTGTTACATTAAAAAACAACAGACCCTTGTACAATTGGCAGGTTGAAATGCAGGATGAGCCAGAAGGACCCCCAGGATCAGGCATCAGAGGAGCAGACAGATATTGTGAATGAGTACATGATATGTTTGTTTTTGATAAATGTTCAAGTTTTCTTTCAAAGGTTCAGTAGTTGTCACAGTCTCTGATATGAGCTTGTAGTTTGTTCCAGGAATGTTTGCCTCTAACAGACATCACTATTTGACCTAATACAGTTCTACTCCTCTGTACTTTTCAGTCTCCCCTAGTTTGTGCTCTGGTATGTATCCTATCATTGTGCCTTTTCTGGATAAACAATGTAATCATTCAGTGTTAACCATCACATATTATGCAAAATAACCTTAAACATGTTTTTCTAACACTAATATGTGGCCCTAGCCTGTCTAAAAAAAAAAAATTATGGTTTTTCTCATAAAAAATTATGATAAAAATCCATCCTCTCCTTCTTTTGCCTGCATCACTTTTCTTTGACAGGTTGTTTGAAGATTTCCCTTCATGACATCACAAAGGGCAAAAACCCTCCCCCCCAGCTATGTGTTTCTTCTGCCCTCTATGTCTGCCTTTTCACCGTAAACAATAGGACATGGAGTGAGAAAACCCCGGCCAAGAGGGGCGTGGTCAAAGCCAGCTCATTAGCATTTAAAGCTACAGACACAGAAACAGCCTGTTCAGAGCAGGGCTGAAATAGAGAGGTTTATATGCATGATGAAATACAGGATCAGAGTGGATATTTAGCAAGAAACTTCACAGACATGTTTTAGGGAGCTCTGTGATTCTGTAAACTTGTTGAAAAGGAGTGTGATACATGTGACCTTTAATGGATGTGAGTCCATCCCTGGAAGATTACCCACCCTCACTACGTTTAAAAGACAGTGACAGTTCACACAGCATTGTTACAGCAAAAAGGTATGCATTTTCAGTTGAATCCAACTATGGCTACCTAAAGCATGCTTGATTCATTAGGTAGCCAGTGTTAGCATATAAGCTTGGACGCTAATAATTACGTTACATAAGTTGCAGTCAGTCAGAAATCACACAAATATCTGATCACAATATTTTCCATCTGGTTTTTGTTTCAAAAATGTAATCACAGAAGTAAATATCTTGGATGCAGGTTCATTGGAGGAATTATAACTGCAGTCTTGTAAAAGAAAAATACTTGTGACGAAGGTCCATTGAGACCAGAAGATTTATATTTGATCAATAAATTGTGTTGCTGAGTAAGGTGTGCAGTGTGTGGGGTTTTCTTCTGTCTTTAACTGGGAGATCAGGTTTTATAATTTGTTGTTGACTGTCTGTCACAGCTGATGTGGTCTCATTCAGCTGTACAGCTTTACCCTTCAGTAGTATACAATGTTCAGTGTTCATTTATCAATGTTTTTGAAGTTAGGTTTAAATACTTCACAAAGTAAATATTGTCCATGTAGTCTAACAGTCTCATATTAGCTAAAAATAATTGCTTGTGTGGACTTCTTCATAACTTGGTCTCCATCACTTTTTCCTCTAAGAAGGATTTCCCACAGAATGTGATGGCTCTAAATTCCTTGGAGATTTCCAGTAGGGTCTTCCCTTTAGTCTCAGGCAGGAAAATGAAGGTAAAAACACAACCCAGCAGGCAAATGCAGGCAAACAGCACAAAGCAGTACGAGTCCACGGCACTCTGGTAGAGAGAGGAGACACAGTGTAAGGCATCCGGACTTTTATATTGATAAAAAGGTTAATGTTAAGAGTTTCATGGAAGTGCTGAAATATTCATTGTCTTTTGATACACAATGAAATATATTCATTTGGTTAATAAATCAATTAATAGTGTGTTGCTTTTTGTATTTGATGTACTCACAATAATGAATGGAAAGACAAGGCCTACAAAAGCAAAGAAGAACCAGCGCTCCATCCCCGTCAATACAACCGCTGCGATTCGATCGGACTGGATGAAGATCTCATTGGTGAGAGCCATCGTCGATCCCGCTGTGTAAACCAGAGAGTCAAAAACCGGTGATGCAGTTCATTATGTTTTCAAGCACGTGTCTTTATATTTGAATCATAGCACATCACTTTGCATCATTCATCTCAAAACAAGTACATACAAGGTCCTCCACTATAGAAGATGATTAAGAGGAAGATCAGAGCAGGAGTAATGAATGGAACCCAATCGCTGGAATCCTGTATGAAGAAACGTGTATTTGAATCACAGAAGAAGATGTCCTGCAATTTGTGCAACTAAAACTTCAACCCTCTGCAGGTCTTATGTCCACTGGGGATTAGTACATGACATTATGCTTTTTTTATAGACATTTCAGTGACAAGAACCTTTGAATAAAAAAGAGTACACTCTAGACCTTGGTCTATTTATAACGAGTCTAGAGAAAACATTTGTTATGAGTTGTCGCTTTAGAACTGACTCACATGACATGGCTTGTCAGTATTCAGGTTTACCTTCAGAGTGAGTGTGACTGTGGCAAACACCCAGCAGGCAGCCATGAGACCATAACCAGACCAGAACAACACCCTGCTCCCTGCACGCTCCATAACCATGCCCTGAGAGAGAGAGAGAGAGGAGAAAGAGAGCGAGAGAGAGAGAGAGAGAGATTATAATTACATTTTTAGTATTTATCATTATTATTTGTATTATTAAAATTATTGTAGTCTTGTTATTTGTGATGCGTTGGCAGTATTGTATTGTTACATTCATGCCAATAATGCTTATTAAATTGAATTGAAATAGAGAGAGAGAGAGAGATTAAGAATTGTATTCTTCTTGTAAAATTGTGACCTTTTAGTCTGCTGAAGTCAACTTCACTTTATGCTCCTTTTTTATTAGTTTAAATATCCCTCTTAAACCCAACATCAATGTTTTTATATCCGGTTTTTGCAATCTGCTAGTAAATAAGTAAAATTGATCCAGTAAGCCAGCTCACATGTAACAGATAGTCATGTGATTTTTGACTGTGAACAAGTTAGATGTTTGCACTATTTCCACTGCGCTCATCCCTCCAACAAAGAAAACACCGAGCTCAGCACAGTAAGCAGGGGAAAGTGATGATGAGAACTTTACTACAAGGTGGACTCAGTGGAAACACAGAGTGGATGGCTGTTAGATTGGAGATGGGGCTTTTCAAATGCCAAATGAACAGGACCAGTGGATCGTTTTTTGATTAAACCAGGAAACCTGCCGAGAGATTACAAATCTCTTGGCCAAGACGGGCAGCAGCACAATCATCAAAGTTTCAGACAAACAATGACACATACAAATATAAGAAATACAAGAAATAACCAATTAAAACCGAAAATCGCAAGCAAAATCAAAATCACCAACAATCAGGGAGAACAACTACAGCCAGATGTGTCTTCCCGCAAGTCATCTGACATCCCCTTAAAAGCATCCAATGAGAGCAGCTCATCAAGTTTCAGGTTGTTTTTTATCATTTGTTTCACGTAAAGGGAGTAGCAAACTTTAACAGCTTTTTTCTCAGTTCAGCTCTGTCCTTTGGAACAGACAGTGAGGTTGCTTTCACATGAAGTTTGGTGGACTCGGGTGACGTTGCCACATAGTTGCATTTTCATTTTGTTCGGTTTGCTTTCACAATGCACTTTGTAAAAGCACACCAAAGCCTGGCAAATGTTGAGTATCATAGGCACCTGCCACTAGTTGGGGCTGTAGCTCCAGTCAGTGACCCCAAAGTAAATAACAGGACAGTGGAAGAAATGAGAACCCTGTTTTCAAGCAGACCAGAGTTTGGTTCTTTGGCCCCAAACCAGAGTACATTTAAGCATTCACCCCCCCCCCCCCCCCCCCCAACCAAACAAACTCTCACACAAAACGCACCAGAGTTCGTTCCTATGTGTGAACAACGAACACCATCCAACGAGCATACAGCGAACAGTGATGAGTGAGGGCTTCAAAAATAATGATGCATCTCAAAGTTCTATGATACACAGTGTCCAGAGCATGCAGGCTTTGAGAGAGAGAGAAGGGGTGTGCATGTATAAAACATCAGTGATCACCACAGTCCAGCATGGACATTTTTAGTCAACTTTACAAAGTTAAAGATAAGTCGTTTTACCATAGGCAGGGCAACAATGACAGCTCTAGTTCAACACCATAAGAAGAGTGTGTCAGTCGAGTGTAGCAGCAGACTTGACTTCACTATCTGAATGAGCTTGAAGCTATGCTGCACAGATGTCAATGGATTGTCATGTTGATTTTTTCAGAACATGTTAATATTGGCCACAGTTCATGCTTCATCAAGCTACCAACAAGACTGTATCACTCCTATAAAACAGTCTGGGAGTCAGTTAGAAGCATCATTTGCATGTCCAACTAAGAGAGTCACTCACACAGGAGATGAAGGTGAGAATTTCAGTGAATCCAAGACCCAAGGTTACATAGCGGATCTGGTCTTTCTGTATACCCGCCTTCAAGAAGATGTCAAAGGAGAAGATGTTGATCTGGAAGACACAGAAACATTTATTAGAAGAGGCTGAACTCATCATTCCTCTGACTCAAGATCAACATGAAATGAATAATTAAAGCTCCATCCTTACGGCAGACATTCCTGACAACTGGTTGCAGAAGTAGATGATGAGTATGATGATAAGCTGCCATCGGACAGTCCTGTCCCTCAGTAGCTGCAGAGGGGTTTTCGGTGGTGCTCTCTTAACGGCCTCCTGCTCTGCCAGCATCTCTTCCATCTCCTCTTTATAGTCACCTTGACCCCACAGACTCTGCAGAGCTGGGATGGGGAAGACAAGAGACACAGACTCAACAACTGAGAAATAAGATTCTACAATCACATTCAAATTATAATTATTGTGTGTCTAAATAGAAAAAAATGAATGTCTCATTGGGGTAAGTAAATGGTAAATGACTTGAGTTTATACCGCGCTTTTCTAGTCTTCTGAATTCTCAAAACACTTTTACACCACCTGTCACACCATTCACAGCTTCTATGTAAAGTGTCCATCAGTATTAACTAATCCATTCATACACATTCATACACCACCAACAAAGCCTCAAAAGCAATTCGGGATTAAGTGTCTTGCCCAAGAACACATTGGACACGTGGCTGCAGGAGCCCGGGAACTAGACCCTGACCTTCCGGTTGAGAGACAGTCGACTCTACCACTGACCCACAGCTGCTCCCTTAGTGAAAGTTAACAGTTAGAAAAGGGGCTCTTTGATCCATTATGTGTCCACAACCAACATTTTCAGATCAGATGTATGCCAAATTAAACTACAGTCAGGGTCAAGCAAGCAGTTGTATTGGACATGAGGGTTATCCATGAGTGCTGATACAGAGAACTACAGTAATGTGACTTTGAACTCAGAGTATCACTCAGCCTCTGGTGATCTGAATATACTCCTAATTAACCTCATACAGCTGATCAAAGTGGTACCTCTGAATCACTCGGGCAACATAAGCAACTGTTACAGACTCTTTATTCTTAAATGTTACACTTTTCTTCATCTTATTTGAATGCTTTGGGTTAGGGTGTAATGTTTAAACTTGTTCAAAGAATCAGGTGTACATGTGAAAATGTTTATTTGCTACTTGGCAACAGTCCAGTCTCCTATAAGGTACAATCTTTATTTACTTTACATGGTGGAGCACAATGAATATTTAAACAGACAAAAAACAAAAAGAGGTTTTTACTTTTTACAGTTAACATCTATAGCCTGCTTGTAAAACGGCTGTTATCCCATCGTAGGCAGGCCAACGATAATCACCGCCATGTTGATAGGTTCAGTACAGCACAACCTTGACTGTATTATGGCTTGATCATTCAACACATTGTTTTTTAATACCAGATCATCTGATTGGACAAGAGGCAACATCAACCAGGGCTTCAAACTTTGTGTATCACTCCACCTTTAGTCATGTGTTCTAAATGCTGCTAATTAATGTTACAGCAAATGTTCCTACATGGTACTTCCAAAATCACAGGCCACCAAAGCAAACAGATAAGTTCAAGTCAAGCACTGTAGCTTGTTTGCTGATTTGTGTCGACAGGCGCAGAGTAGTAAGAGAGCAGGTAAGTGTTTCTGTTGCTTGGCTACCAGTCACAGTCATGGGCCAAATGAATGATAAATTACCAATCTATTTGCAGAGGCGCTGTTTGTCAACAGGCAAGGCAGGCAACTGCTTGAAGACTGACAAACTTTAAACCACAGCAGAGGCCCAAAATCTGCAAATTTTGCAATGACCATAGAAAAACCTCCTTAAGGGGGCCCCATCTCACAGGCCTCACTTTCGTTGCCCTGCTAAGTGTTGCATGAATTATTGCTGTAAAAACCAAAGTTTGTCAATGAAAGTCAACCACGAAAAAATGAAGAGGAATGTTCTGTCTGTATGAGAGGAAACAGGAAAGGAGAGGAAGATGAGTAAGCGACAGGACACTGGCAGACATAAAAGTGAGGTTTAGGGGCTGGTTTGAGGAACCCCTCAATTAATTATTTCCTCAGGCCCCAACACAGTCTAAAATCGCCACTGTCTATTTGTGTTTGTTTTCTACGACATGCCATTTTTAAATATCTTAAATGTTCTATGAATATAATTTCTCGCTTTCCTTAAAACATAAGAAATATATTTTTGTATGTGGAGATAATCACACAATGTGCTCTTTTTTTCAATATTTAGACTGTTTAAGACTTTTTGGTCAGGTAGTGCATGAAAGTGAGGAAATGTACCAACCTTTTTTGCAGGCTTTATCATCACCTTTCTCTATGAATAAGTATCTGGGAGCCTCAGGAAGAAAAGGCAAAACTATAATCTGAACCACTGAGAAAACTGTGGGGACCGAGAGGAGGATGTTCCACAGCTCCTCACGGCCGAGGATCTCACTTCAAAAAAAAAAGAGAAACCCAAAAAACATAGATGTATGTTTTTAACAGTACGACCTAGAGGATGTTTATGTACACTTGTTAGGACTGAGTGGAAGCAAAACACAAAAAATGTTCACATAAAACTCAACTCTGATGCCTTCCTTTACCTCAACCGAATTTTCATAAAAGTAGAAAGAAGTGTGTCAAAAATAATACAACTGTTCACATGGTGCACATGTTGAAAAGAAAAGGTGCGTACCTTAGTCCAAATAACTGCCCTGACAGTTTGCCAAGTGACAAGAAAGTGGAGTAGGTAAGAGTCACTATGCCTGTTAACCTCCTGGGAGAAATCTCCCCCAGGTACATTAAATGGGTGCTTGCTGTTAAACCTGCAGGTACAAAGAGAGAGAGAGAGCATCGATCAGACAGTCAGGTAAACATACAGACTGTAAATAATAATCTTTGTACAGTCTATGGGTAAATGAGATGTGTTTACATACAGCGTTTGAAACCGCTCACAGGAGGTGTTGTACCTGAAGTGAAGCCATACACGATCCTTGCCAAGATAATCATTTCATATGATTTGGCAACTTTACTCGTCAGCATGATGGTCGCTGCAACGATGTTTGTACAGCTGCTGAAGATCATTGCCTTTTTCCTGATGAAGGGACACATGTCATTTAGAGTCTTTTAAGGCTATAGGAGACAAAACTACATTTAGTCTTTGTCGCTAACCTTCCCAGTGTGCCTGTGATAAATTTGACACTCATAGCTCCACATAGTCCTCCAACCGCATACAGGGAGACAATGAGGGACCAGATCATGGTGATGGTCTGTGTAGGGGGGGGCTCTCCGTATCTTTCATACCAGCTGCTGTTGATGAAGCGCTGTATGAACTGCAGTGGAAGGTTTAAAGAGCATTATTTAGCTTCATACATGAAAAAATAGGGAAAATGATCTTCCTATGTTCTTGTCAAACGGAAGAAGGCAAAGTTTAAAACACAAACAACAACAAGAAAAGAATAACTGCAAATGTTGTGTCTCACCGGTGAGGGAGAACTGAGTCCAGTGGTTTGGTATCCCTGTTGAAAGCTTCCACTAAACCCCAAAATAATGATGAGGAGCAGAACATTCCCACGGGTCTGCAGCCGAGAAGAGCACAGTGGATTGGACAAAAATGCATGTGTCACATTCAGTAAGACTACGAGGACAGATTTTTTTTTATTTATACCACAATTCAAAAGAATTTTACCTCCATGTTTAATTTCTGTCATGTTGTTTGTGTGTTTGATAAGAGAACACAGACTCACATGTAAGCACTAGTGATAGCTCTGCCTCAAGATGTAAAGTAATAAAATATGAATCAGGTTTTCACAAACAAGAGTTTAACTGTTGTATTTTGGTGCATAACAACAAACAAAGTTAAATAAAAACAGAAAAAGCTGAACTTGGGAGTCAAAAGCATGAAGAGATAGAAATTGTTGACTAAAAAATAAAAATAAAACATCTGTAATTTTATATAGAATATTTTTTGTGCAGGGTATGCACAAGAAAAAGACAGAATATTGAACAAAATGTGTATGAAAGATATGCAAAAGGTAACTTTACATCTCTTTATTGTCTTTTAAAAATGGGACAATCTACCATAAATTGGTTGGGTCACTATACTTCATAAAGACAACAAGACATGGAAAGGGGTTGATACATTATTTATAACTGCTAAACAATTCATTCAGAAGTGGAGAACATCAGTGTTTGCAATGATTTTTCTAAATCATTATCTGAAGATCACAAGACTCTGGTATGTTGTTTTCTCTAAAGCAAAGATTTAAACTTTTATTTTACACAAGATCATTCAATTCACAGAATCATGGCGAACACAAGAAGAGTTCATAACTCAAGATCACTGTGAAGACTTTCAGGAGCATCTTGAACTAAACCTCTCAGATATGAGCTGAAGTAGACTACTTGAATCAGTTGCTCCAGTCGATGCCACTTGTCATGCAGAAATGGCTACTGACCTCTGATAAGCATTAAGCATGTTCATGTGATAATGTGTTGACAATCTCCTTATCGCCAGATAACGAGGTTCGTTTCCTGACAAACTTAAATGATCTCAAGATTACATCCTTAAATTCTTTTACAAACAAAACTCCTCTAGGCCTCTGTACATATCACCTTTGTCAACATATATGTAAAGCTCCTGTTAAGAACTTTCCTAAATGTGTTCAGTATTTTGAAATAGTGTTTATTTTTATATATTTTGGGATTGTATGCCTGTATTTGATAGGACAGAGGATAGAGTAAGAAACCAGGGAAAGAGTATGGAATGACACGCGGGAAAGGAGCAGCTGGTCTGATATCAACCCAGGCCACACGCTAGGAGGACGATGACCACCTCGATACTTGGGGGGCGACATTAACAGCTACAGGCCATGGGCGCCAACCTTAAATAGTGATTAGTGATGAAAAATCTCATCCTGCTTTCTTTAAACATTCTGTGCATCTTTTCTGTGGAAAATGTAAACCTAGGCTTTTTCTGCGGAGCGCTGTATACTTCATCTGACACCAAACCTGAGGCAGTGGTACCATGTATGAATATTATACATTATTATTATATTATAATATATTATATAGAAATAATCCATCTTGATGCTGTTGGTCTCTTTTGCTTTTGAAGGTCATAGAGAGGCATCACTACACAGGTCAGTGTGTTACATAACCAACTAAAAACCACACTCAGGAGCTTTAAAGTCACACTGCCCCTCTTACCTTTACACTTAATGAAAATAACTCTATCAGGTGTTTAGGGGGGAAAAAACTCTTACACTATTACCACTGAAACACGCTTGAATTTTTGTTGCAATGGTGGCAGATTGAGATTTTTTGTATATCATCATAATTAGAGTATTGCAGTAAAAGGATATCAAAATCTTGACGTGTTCAGTGGTGTATTCATTTCATGTTGAATGACAAGATGACTTTAATAACTCAGGAACTGACCACCTTGAATGACTCAGCCAAAAACGTTGGTTCAGCTGAGTCACCGAGCCACGACAGTGACAAAACAACCTGCTTGCCTTGAACATCATGTAATATTTCTCTGAAACTTATCTTGGCTGAAGCTGAAGATCAATGTCTGCATTTTAAAGGATAAATACATCATTTATAACAGTTAAAGAAGATGTTTGCACAATCACATTGTGTCCCTGCGTCAACTGTTCTGTGAAATATTCAAGCATCACTAGCAAAATGAGTACAGTATTGGTTTTAAAATCAATGGTATCACATTTGATTTCTGTAAAAATCAGTAAAGAAAAACAACAACAACCTACCAGCTGTTGTAGCACTGATTCCATTGTGTCCTCACTGTCATGGGCCGTACAGATCATATGTCCAGACTGCACTGGACTCTGCTAAGTACTCAGGCTGCTTATCATTAACTTTTTAGACTTTATGACTACAAAATAATGTGACAATGATCTTCCCCGTGTGAGTTACTCATCTGCCCGGTGGAGTGCATTGATAAAAAAAAGTTTTAAAAAGTTTATTTCTCAAGGTGGAATCTCTCACATCAGCTGTCCTTCAGAAAAATGTAAGACTGTTGTCATTAAGCATTAAAAAAAAGAAAACCCTCTTACCAGTTTTTTCCAATTGCTAACACACTAAAATGACATGCATAGCACAATTATTTAAACTGACACACAGAGAGCAAAACATCTTCTCAAGTCTCCTAAAGTCTAAACACATTTTCTGCTTTACACACATTTTGCAATTCAAAATGGCACTTTTTAAATGCACTGAACACAGTTCTCTGCATAAGACACAACAATCTGACATAAAGTCTTCAAAATGACACTTCATGAGTGTGAGAAAGCCTGACTAGAGTTAACGAGCCTGCTCAGACATGTAACAAGCTCGGACTGTATAAAGCACGTGGTTTACATGCTGCAGAGCAGCTGCAGGAGCAGCCTGGACATTTAAGTTATATGTTTGTGTGTTAATGCAGAAAAGAGTAAGTTTGTTCATATTTACTTGAACTAGTTTCATATATGTACTTACTAAAGTTATTATCTTCATTCTATTCCAGTTAAATTGCATCGAGTTTTTCTTTGATACATACAAGATTGATTGTTATTGCAAAAGGGACATCATATATTGTATATGTTATGATGCACATTTGTGTTACCTACATATATATATTTTTTCCTTCTTTCCTTTAGAACCACACACACACACACACACATACACACACAAAGATACGTAGATTGATCCTCATAACTACACGGAACCACGAATGAGACACGAAACACAAGATATGCCAATCTCCTTTGTTCGAAGTGGCCTATATAAATCTACGTGTCTGTCACGGAATAAAACCCTTGAGCTGTGAATCCTCTCTCCTGTCCTGATTCTCTGACCGGAATCATTTTCCATATCTGCCGACCCAAACTAAAGAACTTTCCAAAGGTTCAACCTTTATTTCAATGAGCTAATTGGCCAATGTATGTGCCACCTGGCCAAACACCTCAATGGTTAATTGTTATCACTTCAATCAGGAAGTAAGCACTATGAAAAGACCACAAGTGAGCATCTTTTTTTTTTTACAAAAACAATGGAAGACGTTGCAGAGAGAGAAAGAGGAAGAGGGAGGGTGAGAATCAGAGTGTGAGGTAGGGGTAGAGCTGGTAGAGGAGTTCATGGCCAAAGAAGACGACAACTTTCAAATGAAATCAGAGCAACCTTAGTTGATCATGTCATCAACCATGGGCTGACAATGTGAGAGGCTGGACAGAGATCAGCCCAACTTGAGCCGTTTTACTGTACTGGTATATGTTGCACTGACGTGTTTGGTAAAAAATTAAAAAATAAATGTTTCAACAGCGTGTGTGTGTATCTGCAAATATTTCTGTGCATGTGAACAATCTGAAGAATTTTCTACAATTCAAACTATTTTAGTATTATGGCAAAAGTGCAAAAGTTTGATTTTGATAATGATAGTTTTGGTTGCAGTGCTTCATTTTGCAGGATATCTGAGGTATTTTGCAGTTTGGGTGTGTGGTTTTGTGAATTGTGTTAAGTATTTTGATAAAACCAGCCTAGTTTGCAAAATTGTGTTTTAGCAATTGGTAATACTGTGGAGCCTGAATGAATGATATTAACTCCTTCTACAGGGCTGACTGTAATATATCAGCAGCCGATCAATATGTCGATATATGAATACTTTTAAATTCACAGAAAACAAGTCTTAGGGTGCCTCATATCAGATGTGGTTTCACTTTGTGGTCTCAACACAACATTTTTAGAAACTTTTAGTACATCATTGAAGCAGTGCATCACAACACTGTGTTTAACACTTGACTTGATCTATAAGTCATAAGTATGAGTCATAAACTCATTTATTTTAGAAGTTAACTCTTCAGTAGGAAGTAATTTGCAGAGCTGTATTTGTGCAAAAACACCCATAAAACTTTTACAGGGGTGTGTGTGTGTGTGTGTGCGTGTGTGTGTGTGTGTGTGTGTGTGTGTGTGTGTGTGTGTGTGTGTCTGTGTGTGTGTGTGTGTGTGTGTGTGTGTGTGTGTGTCTGTGTGTGTGTGTGTCTGTGTGTGTGTGTGTGTGTGTGTGTGTGTGTGTGTGTGTGTGTGTGTGTGTGTGTGTGTGTCTGTGTGTGTGTGTGTGTGTGTGTGTGTGTGTGTGTGTCTAAGATGTTAAGGACAAGGACTTCACAATGGTCCTGGTTAGATCCTCTCTGTTGACCCTCACTTGATCACCTTTTTTCTTCCATTAGGCCAAATAATACAAAATAACAATAGAACCATGCAGGTGTAATGATGCAGATTACATGCTAATAAAGAATTAAGGCAGAAATCTTGACATTATCACAGACTCATTTAAAGATTAGCATCACATTTACTACTGTCTAGAACATAAGAGGGGCTAGATGAATATGTTCAAACAACACCCGTAAACACATTGGTATGGTGGATCAAAACACTGCAATGGTCTATAAAAGAGCTTTAACTTAAAGGTCTTTGGATTAGCCAGCTGGTTCTACCAAAGGAGAAAACACATGTTGTATCCACAGAACACAACCATAGAATGATATCCCAGATGGTATCAGAAAATCACTGAAACTGACTTATTTTAAGTGAAGCTAAAAACGTTTCACTTGCCAACCTTAAAACAAAAAACAACAACAACATTTTGTTTCCTTTTCTTTAATTGCACGTTGCATTTTAGGAGTATTTGCTGAGGTATTCTATTTCAAAGCGTACTCTTCCTTACTTCTTTATCACTCATGTCACCTGTATTTTTGTACTTTGTAAATCTTTTTATGTTTCTTGTATTTTTTATAACCCTGCAAAGTAAATACAATTGTCCCCATGTCGGAAATGTGCTAGACCAATAAAGTTATCCTGCCTTTCCTTATAAGATAAGATAAGATAAGATATACTTTATTCATCCCAGCAGGGAAATTTAGGTGTTCCAGCAGCCAGCATACATACAAACACACAACACAACACATATATACAAACATATCCCACCCATACAAAAAACATGAGCCCACAATACAGTTTGATATATGATATATGCAATTAGTAATAATATAGTAATTTCATTATCACATTACATCACTAAAATGTCATAGACTGAACCATCAGCATGTGTGGGTCTGTATAATGTTGATATAAAGTCTGTACAATTCATTGTGAACTATCTTAATTTTAAACAGGTTTTAGGAGTGAAGTCGGTTAATAATAATAATAATTTATACTTTATTGATCCTGCGAGGGGAAATTCATTTTTACACTCTGTCTAGTTAACATGCTACACAAAAATAGGCCGAAATACACACACATGCACAAACAGGATCCTATGGACCTGCTCTAATGGAGAGGTCTCAGAGTGAGGGAGCTTATGTGCATTGCTCAAGGGCACCTCAGCAGTGCTCAGGAAGTGGACTGGCACCTCTCCAGCTACTAGGCCAATTTCCGGACTTGGGCCGTGCCCGGACTTGAGCCGGTGGCCCTCCAATTCCCAACCCAAGTCCCTACAGACCGAGCTACTGCCACCACTATGTAATTCATTGAATATAAAGAGTCAGTATCCATGCAAGAGAGAGAGAGAGAGGAAATATGAGCTGGTGACAGCAAATGTATTTAACCTAGCCTAGATTTTTTTTTAAATGTAGCTTTTCATTAATGAGTGTATTGAATAAATGTAGCTTTTCATTAATGAGTATGGCAAGCCGTTCAGGAAATTAATATATTGAATGAAACTTTGAATATATTGAATTAAACTTTGAATGTATGGAATGAAACTTTGAATATACTGAATGAAACTTTGAATATATGGAATGAAACTTTGAATATACTGAATGAAACTTTGAATATATGGAATGAAACTTTGAATATATTGAATGAAACTTTGAATGTATGGAATGAAACTTTGAATATATTGAATTAAACTTTGAATGTATGGAATGAAACTTTGAATATATTGAATGAAACTTTGAATATACTGAATTAAACTTTGAATATATGGAATGAAACTTTGAATATATTGAATTAAATTTTGAATATATTAAATTAAACTTTGAATATATTGAATTAAACTTTGAATATATTGAATTAAACTTTGAATATATGGAATGAAACTTTGAATATATTGAATTAAACTTTGAATATATGGAATGAAACTTTGAATATATTGAATGAAACTTTGAATATATATATAATAATAATAATAATAGAAGAATAATTTGGAATGTAGACTGCGTCACCTTGAAGATAATCAATGATTGGAACACTTTTACTGCTTAACTGCTTAATCTTAATTTTAATTTTCATTAAAACCTTGCTGAGCGCACTTTGTGCATCCAGCTTTAGGGAATTTGTTAGTCTCTTACTGAAATGTCAACTGAAATAACACTACAGACTTCCATTCAAGATATTTAAAGTTTCATTCAATATATTATATTTCCTAAACGGCTTGCCATAAATGAGTGTATTGAATAAATGTAGCTTTTCATTAATGAGTGTATTAAATAAATGTAGCTTTTCATTAATGAGTGTATTAAATAAATGTAGCTTTTCATTAATGAGTGTATTAAATAAATGTAGCTTTTCATTAATGAGTGTATGGGATAGTAGCCTTTTACGTATAGATAAAGCTCAATGTAGTAGGCCTATGATAGATAGCTTTGATTTTATAATTTCAAACCAGTCAGTCAGTAGACTAGATACTTTGTCTATAAGAAGGAGGCCAACTGTGGTTTCACATGTGTCCAGCAGAGGGCAGTGAACATTGAATTGCTTGTTTAAATGTCAGGCTGATCACCGCTCTTTCCTCCCCTCGTTGACTGACGCTCCGGCGGAAACAACACTGTTCCGTGTTTTCCGTAGTCATCGTTGACGAGTAGTGGACTGTGTCTGCACAAAGAAAGACTTTAGTTACTATCTTTGTTACTGTACTTTAGGATAAAAATGCCGCTCGAGAATCTGGAGGAAGAGGGTCTGCCCAAGAACCCCGATCTGAGGATAGCACAGCTGAAGTTTCTGCTGACGATGGACGGTCACCGACAGGACGTGAAAGTGAAGACTGAGCTCATGGACGCTATCAAAGCTAACAGTGAGTTAGCATAAAACTGCACTCTGTAACGGAGGCAGGACAAGATAAAACGACGTAACTGTGTATATATACATGTTTTACTAGGTGCATAATTGTCTCTTAAATGCTGATGAGCTCCAATACATACTTTTAATCAAAACATAGCGACTATCTGGGAGGAATTAGCATCCTAGCTATTTTTTTTTTATAGCAAATGTCAGCTAGCCAACAAGCAACACATTGAAGGTATTTTTAAAATTAGCTTGTAATGACATGTAGTTGAATGACTCATTTTACATTTTATTTATATATTTATATTATTATTATTTATATATATTTTATATTATTTATTTATATATATTGTATTTATATATTTATATTATTATTATTATTTATTTATATATATTTTATTTATTTAATTTTTTTGCAGAATAATGGGCTTTAAACCTCCTTGTGTGGCAAATATGAGAATTCAGTTCAGAGTTATCATTTGAAAGCAGGTAAATGATTAGTTAGGTAACCCTTCTACCTCTTTCTGTAGACATGGCACCGTATTACGAGGGTTTGTGTAAGGATCTGAAGTGGCAGCAGGACAGTGACCTCCTGAGTAAAATGAAGAAGGCCAACGAGGAAGAACTGAAGCGCCTGGATGATGTGCTGGAGGATGCAGAGAAGAACCTGGGAGAGAGCGAGATCCGAGACGCCATGATGGCCAGAGCTGAATATCTGATCAGAATTGGAGACAAGGTAACTCCTCCTCAGTCAGCACACACAACATTCAGTTAAAACCTGACCTCCAGTCTAAATATATTCTATTAAGGGTCCCTCCTACCTGACTCCTGAGCAATGTAAACTGTCTGCCATTGCTGCACAGACACACACCTGAAACACTACTGCTCTAATATCTATCTTTGTACTGCAGTTACCTCCCAGCCAGAAAAACTCAAACCACCCAGCTGCTGTTTACTTCCCAGATTCACAGAAATAGGATTTAATTATGGCATCCCGATCACATTTTTCATTGTAATGTAAAGGAACTATAGCGTAGTGATGGCGAAATGAGGCTTTGTGAAGCAATGAGGCTTTCCAGCCAATTGTATCGCAAATAGATTCATTACTCGAGGCCTCATTTAACACAGTAGTGACACCTACTGGTCAAAACAATATAGAGCAGCCAAATTATTATTGATCACATCACATGCCATTGCATTACTGACATGTTATAGCAAATTGTTCTACTGCGGCAACCAATAAGGATTCACGTGATATTACTTTATAACATACCTTAGTTAATATAATCATATCATTCGGTGATCTTCTTTTTATGATTTCCTATCAAGATACAGCCTATGAAACAACAATATATATAAATCTATTGTTCAACAAGTTTGAGGACTTATGTTAACTACAAGTCCAGGAAAAAAGGAAGATTGAAAGAAAGATCCTTAAAGCACACTAAGCACTTCACCCTCAAATCAAAATAATAAGCCATCGATAATGAACACAGATAATGATGATAGTGACAGAAATAGTAACAACTAATTGAAGTGATTCAGCCTGGCAATACATGAAAGCTTTGTAGCATAATGGTTATGTCAGCGCCACGTCGACATAGAGGCTCGGGTTCAGTTCCTGGAACCGCTGAACAAATGTTTTGTTTTAACGTTTACCTTATTGGGAGATGATAACTCAAAATGCTCCTAAACAGGAGACGTTTTCCTCTTTCCTCGCAAACTCACAAGGAGACATGACAAGTGGGTTTCGCTTCCTTTTATCCACAACCCGAAACACAAACAAATCAATGACGTAGTTCTACTCGAAGTGAGGCCTCGTTTGTCATCGATGACGCGCTTCTCTGAAAATGACACAAGCCTCGATACGGGGCCTCGGCTAGAAATGCCCCTCCTACTCGACACAAGCTTCAAAGCCTCGGTGTCAAACGTAACATCACTACTATAGCGTACTTAATATCGTTTATTGTTCCAGGATATTTAACATCATCAGGCGGAGGGACAGTAAGTTATAACTTCAGGCTAACACTGGGGCCTGTAGGCGCGTTTGATGAAGATTAAAACACATTCTGACTTGTAAAAAAATCAAGGGAATAAATTACATTTTCTAAACAACCTCAAGATACAATTAAATTAGAATATTGTAAAAAAAAAAAAAAAAAAAAAGTATAGATTAAACAAATGTAACATTGAGCCTCGGCACTATTAGTAACTAGTCAGTCTTAACAATATTACACATTTACAGTTAACTTTGGCTATACAATGGTAACAGCCTTGACGCTATTGCTGCAGCTGCATAGTTGTAACTTAGCCTTAATACTAACCAGGGTCACCAGTCTCTTGAATAGACCTTTTTTTTTATGGCATTATGTAATCGAAACTGTAAAAATTAAAGTTTGCCCCGGTTGGGTGTTTGATGTACTACTGTGCTGTTTTTTCTGTTTGTAACATTGGCAACGTGTCAATGTTACAAACAGAAAATCAATACCACCTTGAATCGGCTGTAGTGTTTGTTAAGATAGGTTCATGAAGAACGGATTAGACAGACATCAAAAAGAAAAGGAAATAGCTTAATAATGATATTGACAACAGTTATACTCTCTTGAGTGAATTATAAAAATAAAATGACGACACTTCCACCAAGATTCTTGTTTCTGTTCCAAAGTGTACCACCTTTATATAAAGCCAAAACTTGAAGGATTGGGATAACACTCTTAGAAAATGAATACAGGACGACAAAAACCAAGGGTGAAAAAAAACTTGAAGGAACTGAAATCCAGTGAGGGGTTGGCATTACCAGGCCTCAGTAAGTATTTCTATGCTGCACAGATAAAATACTTAATGATGTTGATGGGTGAAATTGAAAAATAAAACCAAAGTGGGAGGCTAAAGAAATAAGCTCATTCCTGTCCTTTAGTTCAGTAATGTTAGGTAGAATAAAAAGACACACTGGGATACATAACTATTTTATCACAAACACTGTGAACATAGGAGGAGGGTTGATAAGGTGATGAACATAACGGAAAAAGACACCTGAAATTAAAGGAGGTGCAAGCTTTCAGCGCTGGAGAAACTTTGGTGACAGTATTTACTTTAAAGGTAGAACATGCGATTCTTCCAGCAGATGTCGCTCTTGAGCACCAGCATGAAACCAAAACAACTCGCGCTGCATTGTTGTGTTAGCGTGCTGATGCTAGCGATCTTTATTATGCTTGTATCTTCACACTGCATGTAAATTTACCTGAAATGAGCGTGACCTAGAAACGCTTGTGTGATCTTCAATTAAGCAGTGAGTACAGTATGTTATTCTTCTTTTCTCTAGTCCCTCAATTAAACAACTTTTATACGAGAGGGGATGAGCCGGCCGGCCGTCCTGGCGATGTAAACAAACTGAAGATAGGACTCTGAAAACATCACAGACAGTGGGACTCGGGTGTTACACACATTGTAGACAGTCATGACTCACAGAGTTATTTTCAGAGGATATACTTGATTTATATTACATTTAAGTGTGAAAAATTGAATATTCTGCCTTTAACAGATCGCATGAATAGAGGTTTTCAAGTTTATCAAAGGGAACTTTAAAATTCATTACTTATTTAAAAAAAAACCCTTAGCTCTGAAGCAAATAACAAAAAGGTGGCAAAAAAAAACTCAATCTCAAGATCTTGGAAAATGTTCAAATATGAACTTTAAGAAGTCAAAGGTATGGAAAAGGGAACTCAAACTCATAGTACCGTATATGTCTAAGTGTAAGTATGTGCATGTATTTGTGCGCCAGTACCCATGATAAATAATCACCTGTAGAAAATTAAATGTGACACGTTGGTTATATTCATATTCCTTGGGTACATTTTGTTTCCTCCTTTTGTTAATTTCAGTTACATTTTACACTTGTGTTGGTATAAACTGTCAATTGCCAACATCAAATGATTCTTGAAAAAATCTAATTTATAAAATAATCTTAGCTACTGAGATTTTTCCACTTCAAATTCTGGAGAATTCTTTAATGGGAGTGAACATCAGTCTCATTTTAGCATAGTGATTAGCCTCCTTTTTTAACATGTACAGAGGCTATAGTCCTTCAAGCGAGACACCAGTTTCTAAATAAAGGCATCAAAAGTCCAATAAACCTAAAAAAAAAAAAAAAAAAAGTATTTTTTAAGACTTCTATCACTTTAGATGCTGTTTATGTAGACATCTTTTTTTTTTTTTAAATCTTTGGCAAGATTTACGTAATGACATGTACTGCTCTGACTAGCTGACCACCTAAAAATTCAACAATGGAAGATAAAATGAAATTGTTTGTTGTGACCACAGGAGAGCGCCCTGACAGCCTTCAGGAAGACTTATGACAAGACGGTGGCTCTGGGTCACAGACTAGATATTGTCTTCTACCTGTTGAGGATCGGCCTCTTCTACATGGACAGTGACCTCATCACACGCAACTCGGAGAAAGCGAAAAGGTACAAATTCCTTGTTTTGAACTGTCTCCAATCTCCATCCACAAAGTCAGCAATCTGTTCAGTACTCATCCACTGCTCTGTGTCCACAGCCTCATTGAGGAGGGGGGAGACTGGGACCGGAGGAATCGTCTTAAGGTGTACCAGGGCCTGTACTGTGTGGCCATCAGGGATTTCAAACAAGCTGCTGAGCTCTTCCTCGACACAGTGTCCACCTTCACTTCCTATGAGCTCATGGACTACAAGACTTTTGTCACCTACACCGTCTACGTCTGTATGATCGCCCTCAAAAGGCCTGACCTCCGTGAAAAGGTAGACTCCAAAGAGAACGTCACATTTAACTTTATACTGTTCATGTACAAGATTTGTGATCTATCGTCATTAAGGTTATGAGTGTGGAAACCTGTTGAAGTGTGCAGTATTGCTCTAATGTTATGTGTTGTTCTTCAGGTAATAAAAGGAGCAGAGATCTTGGAGGTGCTTCACAGTCTGCCATCTGTCCGCCAGTATCTGTTCTCGCTGTATGAGTGCCGTTACTCTGTCTTCTTCCAGTCTCTGGGTGAGGAAAATGTTCTATTGTTGACGGCAAAAAGAAAAATAGGCACAAACTCTTTTTCTACGAACTTGTATGTAGTTCAATAACAAATGTAAGACTTGTTTTGTTTGCCACAGCCACGGTGGAGCAGGAGATGAAGAAGGACTGGCTCTTTGCGCCACACTACCGCTACTATGTGAGGGAGATGAGGATCCAGGCCTACAGCCAGCTGCTAGAGTCCTACCGCTCGCTCACCCTGGGCTACATGGCCGAGGCCTTTGGTGTCAGCACAGAGTTCATCGACCAGTAAGTGCCAGCAGACTCGTGTTCATATTAAACACCCTGGTGACATCAGAAAAATTAATCATCGACAGTAGTTGAACCTTTGTTTTCCTCATGTACATACTTCTGTCAGATAAAGATACATGTTGGATCAGTGTTGTTTCAGCACTTATTTCATCAATTAGGCTGAAAATCAACATCTGTTCTTGATAAAGTATGAGGGACTTGCTGAGAGCAAAACAGACAAAATAACAGGTTCAACAAATGGTTAGAGATGACCTGAATAGTTCCCAGCATGCCCGCTTCTCTCCTCAAACACATTACAAGCACTGACTCACTGTAAAACTATTATTTTAAATAAAGCTTCCTGGGATCATTAGTGTCGACATTTTAGGGTGCTTAAATTTTGACTTTATTAATATCTGAGAACTTAAACACTAGTGGTATTAAACCTCTAACTCCCTCCGATTTACAGTTTATTTGTAAGTGTACAAAGAATAGGCTTTAAGCTTAAGATCATTGTTTAGTTTTTTTCTGCTTTACTGATCAAAATCTCCTTTCCTTCCTCAGGGAACTGTCCAGATTCATAGCTGCCGGCCGTCTCCACTGTAAAATTGACAAAGTGAATGAGATAGTGGAAACAAATAGGTAATATTACTGCTCAATACTTCCAAAAATGAGTCATTAATCCCAGGCAGGACGATAAACATCTTCCTGTTTTTCTTTTCAGACCCGACAGCAAAAACTGGCAGTACCAGGAAACCATCAAGAAGGGCGACTTGCTGCTCAACAGAGTCCAGAAGCTGTCAAGAGTTATCAACATGTAACGACTGCGGCCATGTTTTCTCGTCACAGCAACGGGTCTTTCATCTTAGTTCTTGGTATACCTGATCCTGTAGTTTGTCTGATAAAGCAACTCTTCTAATGTGTATATAATAAAATTTGTTTAACTGTTGGGATGCCATTTCTCTCGAGTGTTTATTGAAGGAACGAGGCCGACACGTCATTTCATATAAATAGCAGTATAAATTATTTTATTTACAGAAACTTGTTACAAAACAAATATACTATACAATCTTTTTTCTTTAAATATTAATTCTAACCTATGTTTTGTTCATGAATTACATAGCAGCCAATACATAAGTCCAGCTGAAAATGATTCTGATAATGGATACAAAAGAAACCTATACACACTTGTACATAGTATGAATGGTGGATTTCTGTTTTCCTCCCAAACACGAGCTGTATTCTTTCTTTCACATTCCAAGTCTATGGTGCTAATCATTCAAACATCCTCACAAGGTTTCTGTTCACATGAAACGGTTGCAGGATGTCCGTTGAGTTTGAGGGTAAACAAAAACACTTGATTGAAGTTTATGTTGTGTACAAATATCCCAGTAAACCAGGGGAGGCCTTAGGCCATACACTGAGGCTGACAATAGATCTTGACGTCTTGTCTGGAAAACTTGGATAACCCCCCCCCCCCCCCCCACACGAAGAAAAAACACACAATACTAAAGTCTTTCATAACGGGCAGCCGACAAGCTCAGGTTTTTACCACATTTAGGGTTCATAGGCAGATTTAAAAGCAAACTCCTAAACACATTGAACATTCAAGTAAGGTAAAACAACCCAAAGAATACTGTCCTCAAACAGTCAGGGTGAAACTAATTTAGGCACTTTCTTAATTTGATATTTCTTTTCAAAGCTGTGATTCAAATTGTATGTTTGGCAACAATAACACAAACAGGCGGACTGTTTGAAGTGTTCCTCTTATTTGCAATGATTGCTGAAGCCCCTTTACAAATGTTTCAATCATGAAATGGGATTCAGGTTTCCAAAGTGTGTGACTGAGGAGTCCCATGGAAACTAGCTAGACAAAGAGCAGCTTCAAGCCTACAGGACATTTCCAAATCACAGACTATATTGGGTCATAATGTAGCTTTTTGTTGTGTTGATTCAGAGGCAACATAAAACGTCTTGTAAAAGCACATGTGATTGAGACCTTGAAACGTGAATAAAGGTTTCCTTTGTCAGACCGACACATGCTACAGTGGCAACACTTTTTCCTCTAAAGGTTTTCAGTACACGATTCATGAGACGCTTCACCTTCTACATATCGGTATATTGCATTATATAGACTTGGCAGTGAACCACTCTTGACTTTCCATCTTTTTTTTCTTTTTCCTTTTACTAAATAAATAATGACTTTTTTAAAATCTGTACCAAATATTCAGCTTCTACGAAAAATGCCTTTGCAAAAATACATATTTCTCTATGTACAATTGTTAACAAAATATGTATTCTCAAATAGGGAGACTTCAATACGTGTTTGATACATAGGCTAGAAGATATAAGCTAAATCATGCTTTAAAAAAAAAAAAATCAACTCCACTTCTTACTATCTGACATCAGTGAAGCTTTCATACAGAAAACATTGTTGCCAAAAGTTGAAATATGTCCTGTGAAGCCATCTCTATGAATCTTGCACCATAAAACCCACACAAGACCTCTCAAAAGAAGCAAACGTCCCAGTGAGATGGGCAAGTATTGCCTGATTTAAGACTCCATTTTGACAAAGGAATAGAGTAAAAATGCCTGGCCATGTTCTGCAACAAATGTTTTCTGAACACACACACACATAACTTAGTGTTTTGGTGAGGCATCCAACGTTTTAACATCCAGAGCTGGGGTAGTGGTTACACACAGGAGGGACAATCGAAACCACAGAAGACAGGTGACGTGCATAAAGTTTGCTCCAGTTAAGACGTACCATACCTGATTCCCTACGTAGGAAAAAAAAATTAAAAAAAATTACAATTCACATCTGCCCACAGCTGCTGTGCGCGTTCATACAGCTGTGCGGGGTAGAAAGTAGGTCATTTGTGGCTAATAATACGGTTTGCACAGATTTTTCTTAAGATCCACACAGGCAATGCAACATCACTGCTTCATGAGCATGATGCCCACCTTTTAGTTGAAAAAAAAAAAGAAAGTAGTTGGCAAAGCTGGTAGCAGCTGTTGGCTAGCTCTGAAGACAACTGAGCAGTGCCTGTGGAGAAAGTAGTTCTTTAGTGCTGTTCACAGTTGAGGGTAGGTCTACTGTTGCTGTCATTTTGCACAATGGAAAGATTCAGAAAATTAACAGGTGTCCTAAAAACCAAGCTGACAAAAGATTCAATCGAATGGGCACATCAGGCGTCCTATTCACATTTGAAAGCTCAACTCTCTCCACCACGCCTACAAAGACTCTTTGTAGTTCAGTGTAAAAAGCTCATAAGAAATCATATAAAGGTAACACTTGCATAATTATTCTGGATAATAAAACCAGACCAGATCGTCCTAAGGGGCTTCTCTGAGGCTCCTGCGTGTGACCCGAGGTTTCTCAACATGTCACCAGAGAGTTGAACCAAAAGAAAGTGAAACAACAAGGTGATTGTGTGTTGTTTAAGGTGTTGAAAGTAACAGTTTGCTGCTCCTCCTGCTATCCAATCCAAGGCTTCTGAGATCAGGCGCTGGGGGTGTAATTAAGTCGGAAATTCCAGTAGTCCAGCAGAATTTGACATGACGAAAATACTTTAACACGCACACGCATTCACACAGTCATTCTTACAAATGCAGAGGAGATCAGCATGTTGCCTTCCTAGTTGCTCAGAGTTGTGACGGCTTGTTGCTGCAGCCCTTAACCTGAACCCAATGAGCAAGAGACCCATTGCTGTTGCTAATGTTCCTCCTTCCTCGAACCAGACCGGAAGACCTCTCAGAGAACAGGGGTGACACTTGCATGGGGGGGTCCTTGACGAGCTCATTAGAACCCCTGGCACTCCACGCATTCCCCAAACGGTACCACTTCCCCTCTCTTACACAAACACACACACACACACTCACACATACACACACATGGCTTTGGGAGAAATAGTAAGGACCACATTGACTTCACTGGGCAGTCCAGATCATCTCCACCCTGAGGATTGTGGGAAGCTGAGAGTAATGTGGGTTTGACTTAAGAAGGCCTCGTGCAGTCAGGAGCAGTTAGTGGGCTGCTCCGGACTATTCCCTGTCCGCCTACCGCTTCTTGACCCAGAAGCCGGACACCACTGTCAGGGACGAGCCTTTGGCTGAGAGACAGGAAGGATAAAAAACAAAGGTTAAATAATCTGTCTGTATGGCAGCTGATAAATTCTGCTTACAATCAGTAAAGGTAACACACGATTTCAATGGTGCTCATCGTGCCTCAAGTTTCCCTCAAAGAGAAAATGTGACTTTAATGAACAAATGTTTATAAGAAGTATATGAGAGGTGAAAAATAAGCAAAGACAAAGTCCCATCACAAGTTATCAGAGCCTAAAGTGAAAGTTGTTGGCAAACACAAAGGTATGCTTTTCCAGTTAAAATAGGGTGACCTCATATAGTAAAATGCTCAAGGGTTCACACGGGTCCTTCAGCATGTGGGCCTGCTGTATTGGCCATGTGTAATATTGTTAGAAACGTCACATAAGTGCAGACTGAATGAGTGAGAAAAAGGGATGGATCAAGTCCTATCATAGCATAAACTGTTGTTCCAAGTCTAGAAGACAAATTGTTTAATGATGTGGTTAAACTAAAATGAGAATATGGATCAATGAGCGCAAAAAACAAAAACAAATCTTCTATGAGTCGACTATATGCAAAATCTTCGGGAACAGATTCGACTGTGTAAATCTGTCGTTGGCAACAGGGCTAAAAGAAGGAAAGCAGAATAATTCTCGACACTGAGAAGCTGTAATGAACAGGTTTTTTTTTTTTTTTTAATCTCTTTATGAATTTGAACAATTATGGGGTTTTACTGATTAATGTTCATAAAACCAGAAGTTGCTCACTTAGACTAGCAAAGGTTTTAACTTGATTTATCTCCTCGTAATGAAAGAGCATGCTGAATGGCTCAGTACTGAACCCACCTGATGTAAATGGGAGTTGTTGGGTAGCCCTGGCGTCCCTGAAATGCTCCGCCCATGCTTCCCATGGATGTTGTTAATGGCAGGTGACTTGGCCACTTTGGGTCTACCTGGTCCCGCTCCTGGTCCCATCCCCGGCCCCCCTCCTCCTACACCTCCACTAGTAATGCCAGTGGATGCAGGAGAGCTTTTGCGCTTTTTTCCTTCCAGGCGCCCGTCTGAGGGGTGGTGGCTGAAGCTGGTGTGGTGGTCAGATGAGGACTGGTGGTGAACGAAGGGCCCTAGGGAAAGTGTGGAGTCGCTGCTGTTCATCACCACACTCATACGCTTAATAGACTCCGCAGGGCTGCCTGATGGAGGACCCCTGGCTGACGGTCCTGAGGAGCCACCTGCTGACCCTCCAGAGGGCTCGGCTTTGAGGCTGAGTGAGTTGGTCCGCACGGTGGGGCCACAATTCAGCCCCACACTGTGGACTCCACTGTGGGAGGAGCATAACGACGATGAGGATGTAGGACCTAATGAGCCATGGTGGTAAGTGCTCCCTGAGCTGCCGACATTTGCACAGTTCTTCTTAAAAGACGAGGAGGAGAAAGAAGAGTTGGCATTAGAAGACGAGGAATCAGGGGGGCCGTGGGATGAAGACAGAATAGAACTGTTCTTTCTTTTCTTCCCCGAGCTGAAGCTAGTGCTGCTACTGTTACTATTGGCTCCGCTGTTACCCCCACCAGTGGAGTTGGGGATGACAGGGGTGGAAGAGCCAGAGGTGACCTCTTTTGGCTTGAAGGACGATGACGACTTGGTAGTGCTGCTGCTGGAGGAGCGAGACTTGAGTGCCCGGCCTGAGGCTAGGGAAGGAGCTGAAGAGGATGAGGACGAGTGGACTGAAGGCATCTGCGGCAACGAAGACACTTGTCGGGCCTGCGTTATGCCGTAGGCCGGGTGCTCAGCCCCGCCCTGAGGGGAGCTGCGGGCATTCAAGGTGGTCCCATAGGAGAGCATGGATTTACCCTCGTAGGATTGGCTATAAGGAGTCTGGGACAGGGTCGCAGGGGGGGCCAGGAAGCCTGAAGAGGGAGTGCTACCATGGGAATTTGTGCTTGTCCTATGCGTAGATGCAACAGAGGAGGAGTTCTCCAAGGCCAACGGGATTTTCCTGCAATAAAGATAAATATTATTCATGAGCTTTAATCTGTTAATCAGTCAACACAGCTGCCCTAACATAACACAAAAAGTCATTATGGATACCACTGGTCAATATGAAATGTGGACCGGAAAAACTTACTTCCACATCTGAGAGTTGACATGCTTGTCCATCATTGTGGTTAGGGTACATCGCACTCTGTCCCACCGCCGGTCAAAGGAGTAACAGCCTCTGCCAAATAGTCGACTTCCAAACGTGCAGTACTTGGGACAGAAAAAGGAAACAGATTACCATATTTTCAATTATAATGCATACAGCTAATAAATGAGATAAGGAATACAGGGTTTATAATTTCTGAAAACTGGCAAGATGAAGTCAGAAAAAAATGTAACAAATGAACACATCCAATCCTTCACAGTAAATGTAAAAAAAATAAAATAAAAAAAAAGAAGCTGATCAGAGACCAGTGATGTTAGAGTGCACTTACAGCTGCCGGCCGAGGGTGATAACCTGAATAGTGACAGTCCAGTTTGTCAGCGTTGTCCTCCCGCTCCTCGTTCTCTCCTTCGTCACTGGAGGGTCGGGAAAAACCATCAGGGGTACTTTGGGGATGGTGAGGTGACTCTTGGACTACAGCAGGGTCTCCAGGGGTACCACCTCCGTGACTACTGTTTAGTCTGATGGACAAGTGTGAGAGTAAACAGTTAGTTTGCGGACCCCAGGAAGAATAGATTCTCGCTATGCTAAAACCAATGGGGATCCAAATAAACAAACAAACAGTCAATTTGTAGTGTTGTTAATTTCAGTGATGTGATTTAACTATTACTAAAAAACAATAAAAAAAAGAAAGAATGACGTTCTGGCCCAGGACGTACCGAGGAAGACCAGGGCTGTGAAATTTGGGTTTGCTGAGTGGCGAAGGCTTAGTGGTGTCTGGGGCAGGGCCGTTGCCATGAGCAACCTGGTGGACATCATGGGCAGCGGCAAGGTGGGAGGCGGGGTGTGGGTCCCTGAGAGAGAGGTTTTGCTGGGAATGGGGTTGTTGGAGTTCTCTCTCCCTCTCCCGCTCCCTCGTTCTGTTCTTGTGCTCGGCCAGCAGCGTGTCAAAGCGCTTCCTCCGCCCTGGCACTGCCCTCCGCTGGCTTAAGGAATGTGTCTGGAGGGGTACAGGGAAAATCAAAGGTCAGAATGAGTGTGTGGAATTGGGGTCCAATTTGGATTCAAGCAAATTATGTCCTTTTTATTTTGACACATGTCAAATCATTTTGGGGATATGACAAATATTTTGCAACAAATAATTGCAACCCTTGTTGTGATGCTGCATGATTATTGTTGTCAACAATTCAACAAAAGCCCAGTACCACCAGTGAATCACTCTATTCCACATACAAGTTCAGTCTGTACATCTAAAACTAAAAACAGGCCTTCTTATTTACCTGTGTTCACAGCCAAATATAATAATGGAGTTAGATTTATACTAAATAAATAAAAGTATCTTTATTGATCCTAGATTAGTTTGATGATAAAGGATACAATTTTAGTGCTGCTAATTGAATCAGTGGAATATCTGTGTGGGAGGTGGGTATAAAGATTGTTGCCTGTATAAATCCAATTCCAACAATTAGAATAAAGGTGAACAGGCTGGATTGCAGATGTTACATTCTGTTTTTTGCACTGCATTGAAAATTACTGTTCTGCAATTACTCCTAACTCCCTGACTCATTGAGTTAATAATCATTTGCTCTGAGTTTCAGAATGTTCTATCTCTTCAACTGAACCAGAGATAAAGAGACAGCTAATATTAGCTAGATCCCTCCTTTTTTATAACGCAGGGAGACCAAAGCTTGGGCAAATTCTGGGGCCGATCAAGAGTTGCCAATGACAGCGGATATTAATAACATTGAAAGTAACATCTGGTTAAACTGAGCTAAAATAAGGAAAATTTACAGAAATTTTCCAAGTGAAGCTCGTACACCTAGCTTGCTCATCTCCACAAGAGAGGATAACAATGCTCCAGAGCGGGATGCTTCCTTTAAAGAGAAGAATTTTGTAAAGGCACAAATTATTAAATGGGAATTTTAGCAGGATTTGGTGTAAATGTCTAATCAGGTTTTACAATAAATTCACACTGACCTAGAAAGTTGAGATCTGTTGCTTGGGAAGCTGTGCTGGCAGTGCCATATTAACCAGGATGCATTGTGGAAAAGCAGCTGCAGCCTCTACCTTGTTTCGCTGCATTTCTTGAGGTCTTGAGGATATGTTGCTCATATAAATAAGGCTGAATTACTACATCTCTGAGAGATGTATCGTATTCTTCCTTAATATTTTGTAATGCAATTTTGGTTGTTCAGTAAATGGTTTTGAAACTAGAGAGTTCTTTTAGGCCACCATCTATTCTATTAAAAGGCAACACACACTGGGCTGCTGGTGGTGCAGGGGTTAGTGCGCGCACCCCATGTATGAAGGCTTTAGTCCTCCAAGTGGGCAGCCCAGGTTCGATTCCCACCTGTGGCTCCTTTCCCGCATGTCAAGCCCCACTCTCTCTCTCCCTGATTTCAATCTCTATCCACTGTCCTATCTCTCCAATTAAGGCACAAAAGCCCAACAATAAATCTTGGGAAAAAAAAAAAAAAAAGGCAACACGAGAGAATATCAGCAACAACTGCAGGCAATATTCTCACTTCTCATTCAAACCTGACTCAGAGAGATAACGTTCACATTAGTTGAACTAACACTATGGCTCCTTACACATGGGAGTAGAAACAAAAGGTTTTATTTTAGGGACTTGGTCCTTTTTGGTGAAACTGTATGACGTTACCAGCCTTACTTTGTTAATGATTAACATCCATAAAACCCAGAATAAAGCAGTGTTTGGTTACCTTGCATGTTAGGGATCTTGTGCATGGTTTCCGAGCTGTAATATCCACAACCCCACAGTGGATATCTGCATTGAACTCTCGCTCTGAAAATACAGAAGAGAAGTATGAGGGAAGAACTTGTTATGTATGAACATTGTGACAAACCCCCTCCCCTGGTAACTTGCTATACTGCAAGTCATGTTCAATAAAACACGATCCTATATATTTTAAGTTAAAGTCAGCAACCTTAAGGAGATAATGACAACACAAATCTGTCATGGTGATAACCTTCCTCCAACTGACCTGTAACTTTCTTGTTAATGTGGCGTCTGCTACTGGCACTGCTGCTGATGTCCTGCTTCTTGTCTGAGAGGACTGAGAGGTGGCCCTTGCCGTTGGGAATCTGACTTGGGGCCAGTAATGGAGGCTTTGGTATGGAGGGACAGTTAAGGCCTGGTTTAAGGGCTGATGATGAGGAGGAGGTGGTGATGGTGGTAGTGTTGGAGCTCACAGTGGTGCTAGAGGAGGATGTAGAGGAGGATGAGGTGGTGGCGGGGGCAGATGTGGCCTGCACCAGCTTAGCTGACGAGTCCACCCTCAGATGCATCTTCTCCACCTTGACAGCCGGAGTGAGGCTGGAAGAGAAGGTTACAGAGATGAAGAGGGCAGCAAGGAGGAAGCTGAGAGTTAGAAACACGGAGCCAGTGAGAAATGCATGGTAAGAGACAGATGTGCACGTATGGATGGGTCTGGAGGGACAAAACACAAATCTAATATGATACATCATTTGTCAACAACTCAGAAATCACAGAACCCCATAGACGAGATTGTGTCGAGGTTTAAATTGAAACCTGCAGCACATTTGGTATCAGCAGAAAAACTTTGTCTTGCGATGCTGCATTCAAGTTCTTGTGCTCCTCTGCTTATCATGAAATGTATATCTTCACTCATACACAAATATGCCAACCGTCACCGTTGCTTCAAAAATCAAACTACAACAGTCTATAACATTGGTTCTCAACCTGGGCTCTGGGACCCCTTAAGGTGGCCAGACTTTGTCTGTTCTGAGGTTGTCAAAATTAGATAAGCAGATATCAACTTAAGCACTGTTACCTCTGTAAATACGTCTTAACAGTATGTGTCGTGAGTGCAACGGAATATTTTCAATTTGCAGAATTTTTTAAAAGCTTCAAAATCTGATCATCACTGAAGTGGAAGTCATTCAACGGCCATAGATTGTATGATAGTAGCACAGAATTTTCTCTAACGATGGAGAACAACAGAACACATGACTACAACTTTACTGACTTTGTGGCTTACTTAGAGTCTTTTTGGTCATATCAACCCTCTTACAATCCTGGATTTCCTGACTATGCATGATGGGGATGTGTGTACGCCATGTTCACGTTACGTTGCCATGCTTATGCTTGTGCATGAGCAACTGTACCGTGCTGAAGCCCACCTCTTCCAGCCGTGCTCGGACCAAGGAAGTTTACCGTGCATAATGTGTGCTCACTAGTCAAACAAATTGGACTTATAGGGTCAAAATGTTTGGGCACTGTACGGATTGCCTAGTGTGAGTGTGCCCTGGAATACAAGTAGGAGGGACCCCAAAGAAGAAAGGTTCTAAACCACTGGTCTACAATGTCAAACAGAGGATCATGCCAATACCAGTATCTGAGTGACCCACTTCAGTACATCAATATTATCAAAAAGAAATGATCACATACAAGTATGCCAATAGTTTGCAAAGTGTGTGTCTCTGTACAGTACATTGTAGAGGCTGCACTTGCAGCTCACCTGCTGTGTGAGTCAAAACAAACAAACTGAAGCTTTGTTTTGGGATTATGTCTTCAGGTCTGGGAGCAAGCATGGCAACGTCAAACTCACTTTGTGTAATATGAGTAAATTAACATTTTCAGACTACAGTAGACTGCTGGATTAAGGTACTAATGTTAAGCTTCCAATTGTTATCACAAGCAACTTCCAGGTGGTTGTCAAAATGCATGCTGGCCTGAAAATCTCATTCCCAATGTGGAAGCCTTGTTAGATACAAAGTGGCTTTTATACAGTTAAATATCGACATAATTTAGACACTAAATAAAAGACTGGCCCATTTGTACAACTGTAGAGCAGAACACACTAATAAACAGATGTTGTCACACCTGGTATAACATCACAATGACGTTACATTTAGATTAGATATTTTACGTATTAGAGTTCATGTTTGTCAAACAACCAATGTTAAAATACTCATTTTGATTGTTGAGTAGGAATAATTTCTCAAATAATGTGCAGTTGATATACATATGTTGAGTGGGCTATCTATGGTCTCAGATTATACACTATTTTATATTACAAAGAAAACCTGAGAATTAACCTGTGCATGGTTTAGCCACTTGAGACAAATCAAGTGTCTGGAAAAAAAAAACCAACAACTTCACAGTCACTTGGCAGTTTGTCATGTGGTGAGTCAAAGATTCGAAGCCTAAGATTATTATGAAAGAAGGATGAGTCTGTGACAGGACGGAGTGTTAACAGAGTAATACCTCTTCTCTTCTTGAGTTGGCCGAACGCTTTGTCTCAAACTCCAGTTAAGCTTTCATTATTGACAGGTCAATCTTTGTAGCAGTATTGTTTCAGGCACACACTCTGAGTAAGAACTAAGATTTTGTCCTGCGTTGCTTACCCAATGCTCCGTTTAACTTTAAATTAAATCTGTTACAAGTAGAAGTTGTCAATACAGCGAGAGAGATTTTAAAAAGCCTGATTTAACATTTCCCTGTTGTGTCTTAACTTTTTCAATTGCTACTCTGATATAAAAACGATTGATCGTTCAGATTTAGCCTTAGTATATTCTAGAATATTTCACAAACTTGGCAACCCAGATAACTGCCAACGCTGCTCAGATATACTTACATCTTGTCTGGCGGTAGCATCCTGAAGGGTGGAATGGGAGGTCTTCGCTGAATGCCTGGCAGCTTGTCTTTGGCTGGTTTTGGGAGTTTGGGATTGGAGGAGGACGACGACGTTGTAGAGGAGCATAAGTTGGATCCAGCGGTGGAAGGTCGGCCAAGGATGTTCGCACTGGCCACTCCTGCTACAGACCCCGAGCCCAACCCGGGCCCGATGCCGCTTGCACTGCTCCTGCTCCTGCCCGACACGGGAAAGGGCGAGGTGGAGGCTGGTTTGCTGGCAGAACTGTGTCTTCTCTCTGCAGCAACAGAACAAACCAAGCTGGCATTAAAACATAACTCAGATCTTTTGATGTGCAGCATTACAAATATAAAACAAAGCACATCAGACAGACTTTTTTATGTGGGTAAAAGGGACAAACATTGGGCCGCAAATTGGGAGAAAAGGCGAGATAATTAGTAGCAAGAAAATCTTCTCTCACAGAAAGTGTGAAGGTTTCCTCGACAACAAATAAGCATCATTTGTGATTCATGCCAGCTCAGCCTGAAATAGATCCAGGCAACAGGTCAAGAGCTTTATTTTCTGAGCTTCTTACAACAGCTACTGTGCAAACTGATAAAAGGCAGTATGACAGCAGGAAAGGTTAGGCTGATACTGAGTTTTGGATGGAAAGACAAAAATAGAAGAAGGAAAAAAAACTGCTCATCATCACTCAGTGCATGCATCAAAAACTGAATATCTTCTCCTCTGGAAAACAGTACCCCAAGCTTTCCAAGCATCATCAGACATTGATCTCTTGAGTGTGCACCCAAAATAACCAGAGACGTTTACAGCCTGTCAAAGGAAGCTCCCATTACTTTATTTTAATTAAAGCAAACAATGATGAAATAGCACACGCATCATATTCCCATTGACGTTTCTACATCTAGTCTAAAGGAAGGCTAAGGTTGTTAAATTTTCAATACTTCTGCGATACCATGTGCTTAGAACCGTCGGTTTTCAACTGGTGGGTCTGGACCCAAAAGAGGATCGTGGAGCAGTTTCCAGTGGGTCACTGTTGTTCTGTTGATGTTCTATTCCATGTTTTGCACCGTCTGAGGTCCAATCTGCACAGTTTTTTATTGAAGAAATCTGATTGGTTGAAAAATATCGGACATTTTAGGTCTTAAGTTTTTCATGGAGTTGGTGGTGGGTCCTTTATGCTTTATAGTACAGAAAAGTACCAAAGTTATGAAAGGAAAAACAGATATAAAGTCTTATTGTCAACCCAAAGAGGTGAGAAACATCCTAGCAGTGGGCGATCAAGTAGAGAGAGTGAGCGCCAGTTGTTACAAACAAAAGGCAGGTACAGATATTTTCTGACTGTCTCACAGGGGCTACGCTCTAAAGATCTTAGAAACTCGTCTACACCTTAGCCCAAGCGTGAAGGATTTTGTTTGATTGCTGCTGAAGTTGCTCTCCTTCCTGCCTGCTGTGTCTGTCTCTTTGCTCCGCCCCCCTTCACAGCCATACCACTGACTGTTGTATTCACAGGTCGGCAAAGACGTCTCAGTTAAATGCACATTTTAAATGTTAGTTTTTGACACAGAACAGTAGACAGACAGACAGAAAAAGCAATGTTGCCTGGTCCCTTAAAGTTTTTCTAAAGTCCCAATTCAGTAATTCAGAGGTATGTTTTAATTTGGGTATATGTTATATTTTATGTGATATGTCTTAAGTGAACCTTACTAATGTGCAGTTAGGACATTTTTGTTGCCTTGGTATCAAAACAGGGATTCATATTATTTGATTTTAACTAGTATACAAAGGTTCATAATACTGGAATCGTGACAACTCTAATGCAGGCTCATTTCAGCACAACACTGACTCTTATCATTGAGTCCATGATTAATCGTTTGCCACAACACAAACTACAGAAGGAAGAAAGTAGGCCAGCAATCTCATTAAGGCATTTCAAGTTTACTCCGACTCGCACCAAAGACTAGAAACTTGGCTCCCAAACAGATATACTCTGCCTCCAGGGTCACAAAAGGGTTCACACAAACTGTGACCATAAGTGGAGTGAGAGAGAGAGCCAGAAACACAGAAAAAGAGGGGGCTGTCGTCTGTTGTCAACTTGACCCTCTTGTTGTCAAGACTGAGGAAGCAAAATAATGAGGAGGAAAACACAACCAACAACCCTCCTCCTCCCTTCCTCCATCGTTTACACTGCAGACTTCTCCGACAACACAACAAACCGTCACCTGCAGAAGTTCTCTGATGTCTCTGACATCGTCTGTTTCATCACTGATGGGGACCAGAGGGAGTACAGAGAACTGAACCAGGACTTTGTGGACTGGTGCCAGCGGAACTGTCTCAAGACCAATGTGGGTAAAACCAAAGAACTGATGGTGGATTTTGGCAGGCACTGATCTCCTCTCACACTGGTGAAAATCCAGGGAGTGATCATTAAGATAGTGGACACTTATAAATACCTTGGTGTTCACCTGAACAATAAACTGGACAGGACCTCATCATTCACTATCATTAACGCACTGTATGAGAAAGGCCAGAGCAGAGGACACTCGTGTGATACAGAATGCAGGGAGCACTCCTGAGGACCTTTATCACTCTGTGGTGGCATCCGCCATGCTTTACAGAGTGATCAGCTGGAGCAGCAGCATCACAGCTGCAGACAGGAACAGACTGAACAAACTAGTTTAAGATCTGTTCTGGGCTGCCCCCTTGACCCTGTGGAGGGGGTTGAAGACAGGAGGATGATAGCAAAGCTGTCATCTCTCATCGAGAACGTTTTCCAGGACTAACCGAGCCTAAGCACGATAATCTTTTGAACGTCGTAATACAGCACATGCACGCTTTATGTTATTATGAAGCGTGCTCAGTCTACAAACAGGCACACTAGATAGAAGAAAAAAAAAGGGACGCGCAATCGAGTATGCGTCTGCACATCGGAGAACAACACAGAGAACATGAAAGCTACTTTGTGGCTTATTTTAAGTCATTTTAATCAGATACAGACATAAATAAATTAAAAATAAAAGAGACGTGCGGCCGAGTCTGCGGCCGCACATCGGAGAACAACAAAGAGAACATGAAAGCTACTTTGTGGATAATATTGACTCATTTTAGTCAGATACAGCCATGAAACTCTGGATTTCTCCATAATGAAGGCTGTCAGCGTTGTGTACCCGCGTGCTTGTGCTCGTACATGAAGTGTACCGTGCCACACCTCTCCAAAGTGTGCCAAAGCCAAGGAAGTGTACCGTACCTGAGCACGGCACGGAAAGGTCACACTGGTCAAACAACTTCAGGAGCACTAACAGGTTTTGATAAAAAAAAAAGCTTCTGTATCGACAGCTAGCAAACATAAGTGGCCTGGTTAGCTAACCCTTTAGCGGGCTAACTCCATGGTGTAGCTGGGGAACTAGGCTGCAGGCCAAAGCTCAGGCTCAGCAGGTGATCTGCAAACAAGCATGTTGCTGCAGAAACAGTGGAGGGATACAACGCGCACACACACGCGCGCGCTGTCGTCCCCAGTCTGTTTCAAACCCCAACACACACAGAAACACACAGTTTCAAATTGAACAGCCCTCCCTTCTATTCCCCCTTTTCCAAGGAAATCCTGCTCTCTTCTCACCCAAGGGCCTCTCTACACACCCATTCATGGCACACTCCTTCACTTCGGCTACTTTTTCTTCCCCTCCCTCCTTCTCTCCGTTCTCTGCAGCCTCGTTCTGTCCCAGTCACAGTCGACAGCACACCCTGCACACACACTCACACCAGGAAACCCCAGCGTGACACAAACAGAACTAACACTGAGAAAGGAGAGCCAACACCAGCGGCAGTGGAAGACTAATAAAAGAGTGAAGAAAAATTTGGAGGAGAAAAAAAAAAATCAACACAGACAAAAGTAATAGGTGGAGCCTTAATATCCTGTTTCACACTGTCAAACAGTTGGCTCAGTGCTAAGGGGAATCCCTGGATATGGGGATGAAGAATAAATTCTAATAAGTGTGACACAAGCATCTTGTTCAATCCGTAGCATGGCATGGCCTCTGAACACTATTTGTGTAACAATAATAAAATGTTTCTTCTGGAAAAAATAATAAATACACTGTTATTAGATTTTTCTCACTTTATAAGGTTAAAGGAACATCACCAAAAAGGTGAGTTTGCTCTTCACACACAGTGCTACATTGTGCAAGTTCAAATTTAATGCATCCAACAACAGCCTTGCAAGTAGCTGTAGAGTCTACAGTGATCTGTGTCAACCCTGCTGAGTTCAGCTGCAGCCGGAGAGAACACGGACATTTAACGGGAAGGGATGAGCTCAAAGAAGCAGCATAAACTCATACTGAGACCATCTCGGTGATGATGAGTTGTGTCGATGCTACATGGAGTATGGAGGTACTTTTTGGTAATGGTACTTGATTGTTCAGTACCAACAGTACTGTTAAGATCAGCTCGTGTTACAGTTGGCTTCTTTTAATCCTGTAAGAATAATAAAATAGTTTGGTTCAATAAGCTGCAGCAAGCTTTTATTCCAGTACATTAGAAGCACCTGCCTCTGTTTCAAATTAGTACATTGGAAGGATGTCTGTCTGTTAGGGGTGGACTGTAAACTGGTATCAAAACTGGCACCAGTCTTACATTTTGCCACGACATGGATTTTTGTAATGCCATCATTAGTCAAGTCAACTTTAGGGTTAGACATTTTAAACAACCAAGGTTGACCAAAGTGCTTTACATTGTAAATATTAAACATAATAGTAAAATCATTGCCGGGTGTAAACTCGTGCTATTGGTTGTAGTGCAGAGACGAGGCGACACGGATGCTGACCAGCCACAGTGTCGGGTAAATAGAAGTAGCGTTAAATAGTGATTTGTGACTGACAACATCTCAGATCAAGTCTCCAGGTATTCTGCGTGTTTCCAGCAGTCTCACATGCTCTCTGATCATAGGGCACTGCCTCCTCCTCATGTCAGAGCGAGTGTCAGTGTTTACAATGGAAGTGAATTGTGGCACAGCAATCACGTAAACTTGTGCAGTATTCTCCCCTCTCCAAGTTTGCTGTGTCTCTTTCTGTCGCGGGCTGTAATTTGGCGATGTGCTGGAATGGATTTGCATCTCCATTACTTCTGGTCTACCTGCTGACGGTGTGTTTAAACTGATGACTAGCTTGTGTAATGTCCAAGATGATTAAACGGAGCGGGTTGTGCCTTTGCCTCGCTGTCAAAGGAGCGACTGTTGGTACTAAAACTCCTGACAGTGTTTATGAAATCTCTGCTTATCGTAGTTCCACTGAAGCGCCATTAATTCAATGATTAAAACATTTCATTTCCGATAAATCCTTCATAATAAAAGTCCCTACATATTACGGTGTCAAAACATTTTTGTTGCGAAAGTGTTTCAGTTGCAGCTTGACAAACCTCTGCAGGAGAGAAACGAAACTTAAAACCACACAGATTCAGTTACAAACTACAGAGATCTGACCACACAGGGACTTATGTGAAATATACTAAAAGATGAATGGATTGTCAATATATGCCCTTTTAAAGGGGAGGTCAAGGGAGGCACATTTAGCACTGAATCTATACTAGAATTCATTAGCATCCAGTAAATAGTGAACCAATATGGTTATCAAGAGCTGCATTCATACCATCAACTGAGTAAGAATGAAAGGCAGTGGTGATCTGATCATACTGGCTTTGAGCAGCTGTGAATGCAAAGTATCAGTAAACACCCAAAACTGTGTGGATTGATGAATCTATTAAAGGTATTAGGAATCAACTCACTACAGACTGCTTGGTCACAAAATAACATAAATCCACTGAATGCAGTTAAAGAAATAAATGGCTTCTTGAAAAGATTGCTTATTCTCCATTTATAACATTGTGCACCATCTGTAGTGACAACACCACCATGTACAGGATGTACAGGGGATACTGTCAATATTGTTTTACTTCATAAGTGCCAAAATACCTTTCAATGATCGTCTGCCTCTCAATCAAATTCCCAATGCAGGTTAGAAAAGTGTAGTTCAGAACAACAGTCTGGCCTAGACAGGCTTGTTTCAGCCTATGTTGTTTCACAGTGTGGGAGCAGTCCTTCTCTTTGAGTGTTGTTGACACAGTAGAAACAACACTTTCTCTATGAACCATGTGCTGTTATATCTCCCCCTTGTGGCTGACCTTGACAACTGGTGCTGCTGTCAAACTTGATACACTCATTTAAGAAGAGTTAAGAGACTGAAGGTCAAAATGAATTGTTATACCGAAAAGACCAACGTTTTAAGAGAGAATACTATCAGGGTTTTCTAACTTGATGTTCAGTGTCCAATGTGACAAAAACTGCTGGAAAGTAAGACAGTGTGTCCCCACACATAGACAATACCTGGGCTAGCTGGCTAAATATATCTGCCAACTATTTTAACTTCTTTATTTTTCTATTTGTATAAGATTGCCATATACAATAAGAGGGCACACTCTCTGTCTTGTGTCTGATAAACTGTAGTACCTGGCACAAGCTCTGCATGTGATTAGACAGAGAGAAAGAGAGATGTCCTCATACATCCTTCCTATCAATGCATTGATTGAGCTGTGGCATCTCATTTGAAATATGAATATGAATTCTCATATCCCACTTGTGCTACCTCAACAGGTAATTCTGTGGGAAACACTAAGGGTCCATGTAAACAAGCTTAAACAATTCTTGACCACTTAAACCAAACTAGTAGGACTAATATAAAACCTCACCATGGTCAAACGGGCCTCCATGACAGGGGCATGGTAGGTCGGTGTCACTTCGGTATAAAGCCTTTCTTATAATCTTCTGGAAATAATTTTGGGAGTGAGCAGACAGTTTCTTTCTCTCAGCAACTGTGGGCGTTTGTGAACTAGTTGAACAAGATTCACAGTGATACCATCACTATATTCACAGATTTAAAATTCATCCATATTCCTAAGCATCTCCAGTCAAAGATCCTGCATTATCTACTGAGCAGTGGAAATCCAAGCACTGAATGCACATACACACATTCCAGGAAGAAGTAATACCACAGAGTGTGTTAACGTGTAAAATATCCCCACCAGCCTTGAAGTGGTATACAGTTTCTCCAAATGGAAACAAAAGTGTTACTTCCATCTTTACTGATCTCAAGCAGCAACCTCCGGTGTTGTGAAATAAGTGCACAAATAATAAATGCAAAAACAGGCAGTTCCTTAAGTGTCCACTTGAGGCTTGCTCAAAAAGACCTGAAAGTCCCACTGATCAAATGACCATTTTGACAGCAGAAATAAACATGGCTACAGTCTGGTACAAAACAAATGATTTTTGCCTGAATAGCTCATGTCTTTGTTGGGAAATACTGTAGAGGGGGTTTTTCATTTATTGAAGGATAAGACTTATGCATAATTAGGGGCATGACATATATGACTGCTTCAGCTCCACCTCTTTGACTGTTGCTAGGTTGACCAAAGTTTGGTTGAGACTGCATCAGTGAGTGATGTCACTTAGACTAAGTCCATGATTGCTTTACTGTCTACTGTCCATCATTACTTTGATTTATTTATCAACAAAATACAGAATCTCAGCAATTGTGTTTCTATGAAAGAAAACTCTGAAAATATGCATGCAATGCGTATGACACTTACCATAGTGTGCTTGGAAGGCTTGGGGCTTGACTACCTGGCTGCAGTGGCTGCACATCACTAGGTAGAAGTCGTCCTGTGCGGGACACTGGCCAAATATGGGCATGTCTGTACACGGGGAGAAACCAGCAACAGAAGGCACAAGGTCAAGGAGAGGCAAATAAAATAGAGTTTTTTTCAGTCAATCATTGCATCAAAAGACAAGTGAAATCACAACTTGATCAAAGGAAAAACAGAAAGCTCACTCAGGACTAACTAGCAAAGTCTGCAACACAAATACATATCACGCCCATGTTTCAGTTCGCATTCATCAGAGAAACATTTCTAGTGATAAGAAAAAGGAAAAGGGCCGAGACAGCCATCCAAAGGTTACCTGCTGTCAGAGAAATAATGTATACTAAGACGTAAACAAGCACAGCATGTACAGGATGTCTGTTGACTGAGTGGACAATTCATGACTTCATATTGATAGAAGGCGCTCACTAAGGAATTATATGTTAGGAGTGGTTTTCCCTTTATGCTTCCTGTCTATCTACTTCCATTTTTTTGTGCAGATGTTGACAATCTTGCTTCAAAAAAAAGATCTGAACCTCTGGGATCTCTTACGCCACATTTTCTTCACATCAAAACTCCACAGTATACGGAGTAAACAAAGCTCCTTTTAATTCTGATCCTAAAAAATCTCCTATTTTTTTTTTTACAAAACTGACTTGTCACTGCATCATACAACTTGTAGGAAATATTTTTCTGACAGGTAATAGGTGAAGGCTGTCAATCAATGAAAGAAATAAACAGAACAGGGACGCGTTTAATTAAGAAAATACATTTATTTTTAATCACCTTTTGAGATTATTTTATAAGGAAAAAACAGCTTCTAGTTTGGAGACTTTACAACATATAGGTGGTTTATTTATTTACAAATAAATAGGCTGTTAGTCACACAAGGCAAGCATTAAGAAATTGGACTTAAAGGAACTTGTGTGATACGATTATCAAACCCCTAGTGACAAAAATAAAGATGTTTTAATTTTCTTTAAAATAGGGCACTCCAAACTGATTTTCCTGCCAACATATCAACACTTCACGAGTCTTCATGGTGGCGTTAATGACTCTGTGTCAGACAGCGGTGAAAAGAAGTTAAAAGTTTAAGGGTAAGGTGAAGCTGACTCCATAATGTAGTATATAAACACATTCATTCCACACTTTGTTTTTAGGGGCATTTTATTTTCTTTAATAATCAGATACCTTTATGTCTCATTATCATAGGCCACGTATCCCGTCTTAAATTTATTCATTTATTACTCTGCAACTTCCACCTCAAGTAAATATGCACAATTAACCATGCTAAATTATATATTTGTGTCACTTTAAAAATCTATTTCAGCCCTCGACAAACCACTCTGTCACTGACATGGACCAGTAGAGAGAGAACAGGTGGAGCGATATTTTAGAACAACATGTTTGACTTGTTTGTCCTCACAGTTTTGCTGTTTACAACACATCATCTTGCATTACTAACAATGTTCGAATGTATACTGAATCGGCATTCCTGAACCAACCTTGTGACAGAGACTTTCTGAAAAAGAAAGCTCATTGTCATGTGCTGCCTCATGTGCAGGTGTAGCCTCTGAAAGGGTTAGTTCTGTGAAACATCCACTTGGTGAACAGTCATCCTGTTACTTCAGAGAAAGATTCCAATTGAGTTGAGATTCCTTTGATAACAATCGGAATACACTCACTCAGCCTCACTGTGCCAAAGTGAGTGCATGTCACTAGCATAAAAGGGGGAATGATCTGTGGCAGTAGTATGTTGTTTATGTTACGGGCAGGTGATACAGACTCTCATTGCACTGCAGACAGTTTGCTGTGTTTTCTGGTGAAAATGTAAATTCATATATAATCAGAAAGACACTGTACCCAGGCAGTGGAGTGGGTTAGGTTATAGTGTAATAATATTAATTGTGCTTTATTGTTACACTTATTTTAGTGTGTCACAAACAACTTTAACATGCTCCTCTTCCATTCACTTAATTAAACACACACACACACGCACCCCTCGTCTCTTTCAGAAAGCGTCTTGTCCAGCTCTGCCTCATTCGGTAGGTTCATTCTTTTGTGTGCTTCTGCTCTTTCATTAATCTGCAGAACGTTTTATAAAGCTGTTCAAAGTAACATTACTCCCGCTTTGAAGCGTTTCCCTTGATATTCCGTTATCAAAACAAGTAATGGATGTGTGAAGGCTTATTGTTGATAAGCGTATTGCAGTGATCTTCAACGATCATCCTAAACTAAATATAAAATAAAAACTATTCTTAATCCACCGTAAATAATCCTGGGTGACCCACTCAGTATCGTTTATATTTTGGAAACACTTACACCTTACAAGTTGCTGTTTTTTCAATCAAGCGACATTATTAAATTTGCATCACATCTCACATCGCAGTGGCAATGTGGCCATTGCAAATGCAGACATGGCAATCTTGATACTGAAACAATATATTGGGCATCCCTACTTGTAGCCTTCCAAACAAAACATTTAAATTCAGTTTTATTAAAGCTGGTCTAGATGTATTAAAGAGGTAACCAATAAACAATTTGAAATATGCCAATCCAGTATTTTTGCTTTTTCACTCAGCACTCATTACAAACTGTCTATCAAGAAGTCAGCTCTTGATTACAAGACGTAATGTATACTATTAAAAGATTGACAACACAGGTTTACCTCAAACACAGTGCAGTGCTTATTTCTTCAATGGAGAAAAACTCAATGGTTCTTTCTTTTGGGGGGAAAGCAAAGATGGGACTTTGCCAGTTATGCCAGTAAGGCAGTGAAACTTTCAGTCTCACAATCACAAGAAGCATGAAGTGTTTAAATAACATGCCTACAGCTGATAATATTAACCAAGCCTAACCCTCTACAAACCACTCTGAGGCAAATCAGAGGGAAGTGCCGCTTCTCACCAGAATGTGATCAAAATTTACCCTGGCGCATAAACCAAGAAACCACCTAATTAAGGAGGCTAATTAAGAGACTGCCTGGGGCGTTATGATGAGATGAGCAGAAGACAGCACACAAGAGGAGAGAAGTGGAACCCTTATCCAATGTGTTCTCCACCAGGGCCGTCAAGGGTTATCCAAACATCACGGGCCAAGTCTGGAAGGGATGAGGGCCATTAAGCAAAGACTGCATAAGATAAAGGGCTACCTGGCAGGTCAGTGGCATTCTGATGTGGAGATGAAGTGACAAGCCTGATGCTACTTAATGTGCATCAATTGTCTGAAGAGACTCAGCTAAGTGTCTCCTTCAGCAGCATTCGAGCAGAAGGATTGGATTGGATCACAGGTCTGGCAAAGAGAAAAGGTAAACGTCTTGACTACATGTACAAAGGGTGTAAACTACATAGAGCCCGAGTAGGGAAGCACACTGCTGATGTACAAAAGCAAGGGCATGACTACTTTGTAAAAAAACAGGGCAAGCTCAGAAATGTGACGTAGAAGTACTCACTGGATGCTCCCTGCATAAGAGTAAGCAATTCAAGCAGTCATTGGAAGCAGGCTTCAGAGTTCATTTTCACCTCTACATGTCTGTTTTTTATCCAATACCATCTTTGATACACTGTCCTGTACATAGCAAGTTGTAACGTATTCACTTAAACAGTAGCTACGTTTACATGCGCAAAACTTCTACAATCAGAATAAAATTATTCCGATTGGGGATTCCATCTTCACTGTTTACATGGATGCTAAATACAGTGATCCGATAATGACGTGTGTCCGCATTAAACATTTCATTAGAATAAGAATATTTGACAATTTTCTTACTTCTCTTCCTAATTAAGCTGCCAGCTCAGCAGTATATAATTGTTATCAATTAACAGGCGAAGGGTGTAAGTCTGCAGGACCTTCAGACGTAGGCGTAGTTGAAGGGAGGGGCAGATATGCGCAGTAAGAATAGTTTTAGTTTATCAAGTGTATACATGGAGATTGATCCGAAAAACAATCGGCACAAACCGACGCGTTTACACGAAGCATTTAAATTCTGATAAGACTTTTAATCTGATTATTTGTGCCAATGTTAACATAGGTAGTAACACCACATGCATTTCCCATTTAAACACCAACCTCTCTACGGTCCTTTCTAGAAACAGGCCAAGAACAGTCCAATCCAACAGGCCAAGCAAATTTAAGTAACAGCAAGGTCAAATGGACGCATTCTCAAACTGCTGCTGCCGTTCACTTAAAGGGTTCTCCAGATTACTCGCTCGACTATGAAAGCAACCCTGCTAGATCGCCATTACCATCCTGCATTGAAATCACTGGCACCAACTGAAATGTACTGCTAAAATAGCCTTGCTTGAAAAGAGGTCTAATGCCAGTGTGCCTGCCCCTTTCTCAAACACTGTTTTCTTCTTAAGGAAAGAGGAGATAAAAAGGATAGAAGCAGAAAGGAAGTAACGTTGGAGGAGAAAGAAGAAGGGACAGATGAACAGATCAAAGCTAAGAAAGGAGTCTGACTGAGAAAAAACACAGACATAAGGAGAGCAGAGGAGGAGGCTGAGGCCTCAGTAAGACAAAGAGAGAGTGAGCGGAGGACCTGCACCGGCGGGGGAGAAAGAGAGCCTGTGAGCGTGAGACAGTGGAAGAGAACGAGAGTCCAGTTAATTTCAGCATCCTCATCTGTGGCAGTGATGAATGATCTAGGTGGAATAGTAGCAGCTCTGGCTGCCTTCGCACAGCACACACATGCTAGCTGAATCTGACCTGTGGCTGACATGGGCACAACATTTCCCAGCTTCCCCATCTGTGATGGTGAAGCTTTGAAATTACAAAGAGTGAAGGCAGATGAAAAATGACTTCATCAGTCATTTATTGCCATGCATCTTCTTTGCAATGTGTTAATCATCCGTGTGTTAGAATGACAGCTTCACTACAGGAGGAATCTGGTGGTGAGTCATGGTGGAGAGGTGTAGTCATCCACTTGTAATACCCCTACTCAACACACACACATCCATACACACGGAGAATAGCGCTCTACGGACACGCACTTCTGCCTCGAGCAACCTGTGTTGATCAGCCTCATGACAAACACAACAGTCACTGACTGATACAGCTACATGACGGGGATATGTTTCAAGCCCAGTGACTTCACAGCCTTGAATTTTAGGTGGCCAATCTGTCTCCCAGCTTTGTTCTGAAAAAATGTCTTGATCTGGACATAGAATATTTTAATCCAGCCTTTCCGCCGCACAAAGCAGACATTTATCCAGGTCAAACATTACCTGAGTGGGGTGTTTGACCTAGTGTAATAATCACATACCATTTTCAATATGCTGTACGATATTAGACCGCCCTGCTTTTCTGAAAAATCAAGTGTTTTGGACATTTTCTGATGGCACGGTGCCATTTCAATTAAGGTATGTACACACTAAAGGAAATGACACATTAGTGGGTCCCCTGTCAAGAGAACTGTAATTAACACTTTCCTTTACAGGTGCACAGGGAGAGGAAATAGAAAGTAAAACTGGGAACTGATTGAAGACATAACTGTGGGCCAGACTGATTTGAGTAAAGTGAAATGCATTTGCATCCAGTTCATGATTTGATTTTTCAAATATCCCAGTTCCGTGTTGTGTGTAAACATCCTCTCATAAACCTGGCTAAGCCTTTATCCAGACTTTAAGAAACGTGAATGTGCTACCTGAAATACTTGCACAGAAACCAGGACACCAGGGTATGTAAACACCTGACCTGGGTTTCTGCAAATGCAGTGTTGGTAAAGACAACAGTGACTGAGATGGTAAGAACTCATGACACAACTGCACACACACACAAAACATAGATACTGTCATAATCATGAATGCAGGGGAAGCACATGTTTCTCCAGTTCCTTGTAAACATTGTAAATATCTTAACCTGAATGAGACCAAAACCAACATAAGGAGCATGTGAATGTACTCATTGAGATATAACTTCTGGCAGACAAGCCTTTCTGCAAAGACATCACACGTTAGCATGAATTAGTAGGAAATATGACAACCTCCAAATACACACACAAATCAGTGATCACATTGTTTTTGGCTGTGGTGTTGACTGTCTGAGGAGGATTGTTTGTTTTTATTTCTCGAAATTAGTTTGTTTTTTTTAATTCTGAAAAATAGTCACAAATAAATCTTCTTGCCATGAAATACATTTAGTACCTTTTTATAGATATTTTTAAAACTGTGTTTTTTTGTTTTTTAAAGATGCATCTTTGTGTTAATCTTGAAGTCCAAGCAGCTGTGATCACCATCCCAAATTAGCAAACTCACATTTCATCTGCCCTGCACATGTGTTCTTTTGAGCAAAAAATAAAAACATTTTTTGTAAACAATGAAAAAAGGTGTTGTTGATGTCACCCTGAAATGCAATTTACTTTTTCCTTTTAAGAAACGTGTGGTTGGTGAGCTTCGAAGATTGTCCATGAGCTTCGAAGATTGTCCATGATGGTAGATTAGTAACATAATCAAATGCAATTTCATGGTTGTCACTATTAACCTTTGTGGTGGGCCCAGTCTAAGTCAGCCAACACGAAACGAGTTGTTTTCCAAAACTAAAATTGAGGCACAAACTGCTCTGAAATAGTGCTGTGTCTTTAATACATAATGTCAGAACCTTTCCTGTCTCTGCCATTACAATAGTCAGCCTAAAAAACACTATTTGTGAATTTACAACTTTGTTCAGCTTCGATGAGAAATCCTGTCATAACCTGCTACCACAGATACAAGCGGGCACATATTCATCTTATCATATTGTTTTGTTATAAGAGCAGTCTTATTTATTTGACGTTATCACATGATAACATTTTTGGGTGGAGAAGGTCAGGTCTGAATAAATCAGAAATTAATATTACATATTGGTTGGCGGGCAAGTTCTAATTGACTTAAATTTAGCATTTTGGCCAACTTGCAGTCAACATTTTTGTTAGCCATATTTGTGTTGAAGCAGTGTGTGAGATGGAGCAATCAATATCCTAACTTCACATTACTTTAAGGAAACTATTACTTAGAAGGAGCTTTTGCAAAACGTACCATTCACCTCTTTCTTTCTTTTTGAAATTGTGGATCCCTTTATTTTTGTCTATTTGGCACCTGATTTGGCAGGTTTTTCTTCAAAATGACTTTAAAATGATTAGAACCTCAAAATATGTAAGTTAACTCAAACTACTTTTCTATTCAAATAAAGAGGCACATGAAATAGTGTAAAGGTTGCCTATATGAAAAGGCACCGATGTGAAAACTAAACAATTAGACTAATTTAATTAATTATTCAAAAAGCCTTTGAACATTGTTATTTCTATTTTAGGCCCATAATCGACTAAGGCGAGTGTAAGTTGTTAACTGTTAAGTCTTTTTGAGATGCAGATGTTAGGGTCAGCAACCACACGAATAACAGACACGTTTGTAACTTTAATATCCGGTAATCCAGTCAAGTCATAATGCGCAAGATTTACAGTAGGTTTAAGTTAGTGAACGACGCGTGTTAAGTGTTTGAATCAATGTGTGTGAGCAAACCTCCAGAAACAAAATACACCTTTGGCCCTACAGTAAAATAAATAACACTCACCTTCTCTGCACAAACGCATGGCTTCTCGATTTTTCCCGTAGTCTTTGAAACTTTCTTCCAATTCAGCACCTGAAACGAGGCGATCCGACACAGACAAATAAATAGTTGCACTTGCTTGCCTACCCGTGCTGTTGCTACCAGTAGCGTTTCTTCATATTACACCAAAAACTGCATGCAATCGGCCAAAAAAGGGACAAGACTGGCAACTGCCGCGTCCTACATCGCTACCTCGCGTACATTCGGGACGCTGGGGAACTCACCGTCGTTGCCGTGGAGTTTAGCGGCGTCGACCCAGTTGCTCCAAGGCTGTCCCAGCATTATTTCTGGACTAGGCAATGATCTCCGCTCCACAACAGTCGCCATTGCTGTGGAGCCTTCTCCCCGCTGGATCTGCTGCTGCTTCAGCTGCTGCCTGGCCGCTCGGCGCTGCTCCCCCCTGACGTCATCCTCGGCCCTTTCCGACATTCTTTCCGCTACAATGTAACAACACAAGAGTCAGCGTTGGTCGCGCTCGGGATAGGAGGACTTTTTACTGATTGACACGGCAAACGAGTGTTAATTCACCGTACCCGCCCTAAAAAAAGAAAAAAAAAAGAAAACATCAGCGTGTGTGGCCTCATTGACGAGCAACAAGTACGAAGCTTGAATAACATGTCATAGGACGCACTGAGAGGCAGTTTCTCTGAAGGTTTAGGGGTCCATGGCTAGTTAGCGTTTCATTTTATCTCTTTTCAGGCCATAATTAACTAATTGGCCTGGTGGTAATTATTGAACCTTAACACACACACACGATAAGTGCATGCTCTGTTGTTTTCTTTACACAAATTTGTGCACATTTTTTATACTTTATATTCGAAATGAAGCATAATACATGTACAATATGGTGTAGTGTAACTTAAAATGGAAAGTAGCCCTGTACTGTTAAATCTGAATATTGGCCCTACAGTACTGTATGTTACTTAGTCACAGCTTTCACTGCAGAAACGAGGTTCAACGTTCTTACTTTTGCAAGGAAGCAAGATCAAAATATTTTGCATGTTTTCTTGAATCCAATTGAGGAAATGTTGACACGAAACAACACACTGCTGGAAGGATGTGCAACATAACATTTCTATGATATAGCTTATTGATCAATAAATACTTACCAATTAAGTAAGTGTGATAATTTTATATATATATATATATATATATATATATATATATGTATATATTGTGTTTACCAGCATATATTTAGCCTCACACATGATGTCAAAGAAAATGATCTAATTATAATCTGATTTGATCTATGATGGACATGCAACTATTGTTTGGCCTTCTAAAGACCATCTACAAAGCTTTCACAACTATCATTAAACATACCAAATAATGAAACACTTATCTATACTTTTCAGATGTTTAAAGACTGTTGTGGACAGTACATGTCTTTACTTTCACTTTCAAAATGAAATGTTTGTGATCCATCCAGATGGTTTACTTATTCAGCTGACAAAAGGGAAGCAACAAAAAGGAAAATTAGCTCCTTGTTTTGTCTTGCCAAACAATATTTAGTTTTGATTCTAATTATTCCTGCAGAGTTTCTATTTAATACTGATTATGTCAAAAACATAGCTAGACTTCATCTTGTGCTTTCCCCCTGATTCTAAACAATAGATAAATTGATAGATTATTTGCAGGTATTTTTCTTATCCATAATAACTCATCAAAAATTCTTAGACACAGCCACGTGACAAAAGACACAAGGACAGTTTAAGCAGCTTCCTGTGTTGTTTTCTGATATATAAAGTGAAGAACCTTGAGCAATACTGACCTTGGTCTTCTGTTGTTAGTTTAAAAGTTTAGAAATAGATATTTCCAGTGTTTAACTCAAGTAAAAATGTTTTCTTAGTCTAATCTTTGCATATTGCTCCAGTGTATCTAAGAGTTTTCAAGAAGTGCAACTTCAGACTCAATTGACTTAGAAAATCAGGCTGAGTGGTTTAATTCTATGAAGATGCTGGTCCTCATAAAGGAACTGTTCAAATGGTCAGCATTAGACATAGCATCAATGACATCACTAAAAACACACGAAACAGGTGTAACATCACATGAAAAGTAAGACACATTTCAAGTTTTAGTGCCTTGTATTTCTGTCTGAAAATACAAATAAATAAAGTTTACATTACAGTCACTCATCCAGCAGCTGGTGACACACACAATAAACAAGGGGCTTCAATTGAAAGAGTTCATCTACAGTACGTATTTCTGGTAAACACAACAGTTAAAAAAAAAGAGAAAACTATAGTGTTCACACATCTAGGCAAATTGCATGCATGTGCAGGACAAGACATGTACAAACTGCAGAAAAACAGAGAGAAAGGTCTGTACACCGTTCAGCTGCCAATGAGGAATTCGATTTAAACACGGCAACGTTTCCATCTACAAGGATTGTACAAATCGAAACATTCCCTGGTTAAATAAGAATACACATCTACGTTTTTCAAAGAGTCAAGCCCAACACAAAAAGACCTCCTATTCTGACAAAAAAGGAAATAAAAAAAAGTAGGTTATTTTTTTAAATAGGCATGCATAGAAGTTGATTATTCACTTGGATGAATAATTTTTACAATTCAGTCACTGCCACACATTATAAGAGCCACAGGATACCAATATTTGGTGTAAGTTTCTTACAGATAGTAGCCTAGCCTAGTCATTTTATTTCATTTCCTATATCAAATACTGATGCCTCGATACAAACCCACTCTTACCATAAGCCCCAATAGCACACTTGCACTCTAATCTCTGTATTCCAGCTGGGGTTTTATTTGAGAGGGATTGTATAGGATAATAAGAAGCAACATTGTTAACACAAGTGGAACAGGAGTTTATAAAAACATGTTTTTACACATTACATCATTGTTTCTAGTTTCTCAATAAATATTTTTCCAATGCCAACACCAGTATTCATTTCTGCATCTGATACTGTCTAAAGTTCAGAATTATGTATTTGCACCAGTTTAAAATTATAAACCAATAAGCCCCCTAAAAATAACTTGTTTCAGGTCAATTATTAGCAGCAATAACAAACAGTTAACAGTGAAGTGCAAGCAGTACAGTAAGAAAAATGTTAGTAAGGGTTTTTTCATGAATATTATGTTAATTTTTTAAGCACTGTATTGGAGGGATACTTAGGGCACACTCACACTAGCCAAGTTGTCCGGTACCATGCTTAAGCACGATGATCCTCCCCCTCCCCATTCCCCCACTGGCCTGCATTCACAATGCTCCAGGACTAACCGGGCCTGAGCACGGTTACCTCTTGTACACAATGTTCTATACAACGCATGTCTTTACGTGGCTATGCCGTGTGCTTAGTTTACAAGACAGGCGGACTCGATAAAAAAAAAGAAAATAAAAAAAAGGGAGTGAGAACAACACGGAGAACAAAACAGCTACTTTACTGACTTTGTAGCATATTTTTAGTCATTTTAGTCAGATACAGACAGAACACTCTTCTCCATAATAAAGACTGACACATTGTGTACCCGTGTGCTTGTGTTTATGCATGAACTGTACCGTGCCATAGCACACCTCTTCGAAGCGTGCCAAGGAAGTGTACCGTGCTTGAGCACGTATCGGAGCACTCGCACTAGTCAAACAAACTGGACTTTAGGGGTGAAGCGTGCTTGGGCATGGATTGCCCAGTGTGAGTGCGCCCTTAGTATTGACAGAGACTCAAGTGTTGGTAAAAGAACGTGTGTGAGACAAGGGATGATATTGGAACATTTCTACTAAAGATGAAAGTTGAATGATCAGACAAAAAAGATTACATTTGAACCTGATGAAGGTTTCTGATGTGGTGACACTGTGAGGCATAATGTTGCACTGAAAATGATGTTGCACTTTATGGTCTAACAAAACATGCACCTTATCTGCCAAATATGCAACCCAACACAGTACCAGTACTAACCATATACTAATAGTAAAGTCCCAAAGAGACACCCAGCAACACTTAAGCATCAATAAATATTGGACATGAAAATGGACATTTTATTTTTTGTAGGCCTGCAGTGATGGATTGTGCTACATCCAATTCTAAAGAAACTAAATGTATACTACGTAAAAAAAGTAATAGTAAGTAAAAGTAATAATGACAGGTGTCTTTTCTGTTTGACCGTGTGCAATGATGATAAATTAAAGTCTCTATACTTAATATATATATAGATGTCAATGGTTTATTTAACATATGGTTTCTTAAATCAATTATTACTTGTTTTTTCTTTTTTATATGTGATGAACTTAAAGAAAATGCAAAGTTAGTACACAGTTCAACCTCAGAGTCAATAGAATGTCTCTTTGGGAAATGAGGGTGGTCTGTTGCTGAGATGTTCAAATTGATACACGATGGAACTCTGTATGTTTCTAATTATTTCAATATGTAACACCACTACGCTCTATACAACTATCCATGACCATAAATGATTTTTACAGCTACAGAAAACAGAAATGATAAACTGAGTGTAGAGTAATGAGTCGCTTACCTTAGCAAAATAAGAAAAAAAGGGAACTTTTTTGTAACTCAATCAGCCAATCCTCATCAGTTTCGGTGATCGCTGACAGCCACACACAATCACACCGGAGCGGAAGTCTGGAGGCAAACACAAGGTCACGTACACATTGAGGGAAGTCAAGTTAGAATCTACTTCTTTTTTTCTGCCATTTCTTGATAGAGGTAAATTGAAAATATGGATATCTAATAATTAACCAGGAGAGGAAAACCGTCAAAGCTTTGTCGTCATCAAACTCACCTCAATGCAGTTATCCAACCTATTGAGTATCATCTCTAAACGTCCTGTCATCTCACCCACTAATGCGTATATACAACCAAGACCATAACATTTTAACATGTTGTCTAAACTTAGTCAAGAAATATATTATAGGTCGTCTAAAATAAAGAAAATATAGCTCAGGTATAATGAAACAAAACTTATGATGGCTGTGTTGGTGATTAAGTAAGACCCAGGACTAAGCAAGTATGCACAGTAAAAAGGTCCTGGCATCTGAAAACCTGAGGACAATGAAGCCATTACTTATTGCATACACTATGCAGAATCTATGAAATTAGAAAATGAAATGCAATTATTGAATTTAGAAAAGTAATCATAATAAAAGTGTAGATCAGCTCTGACATCTTGCTCACACTGTTATGTATTGGGTTAAAGGTCTGATTTGTTTCTGTACTTCAGAAAAATACTTCTCTACGTCGTAAAGCACTTGCAGAAACAGTGAAAATAATGTTGTTCCCATTCATTTTCCTGCAGTATTACTAACATGATCCCTTTAGGCACCCTAAGAGACACATTTCAAAAGTTTTATCAACAGCTACATTGTTTGTTGTTGTCAAGAATTTGTCATCATTAAAGTACCCAACAACTGCACTGTCTGAGTAAACAACAAGCATCCTATCAATTTCAAAAACCAGGAGCCCATTGCATATTAAAGATCTAAAGGGGGTCAGAGGGGTTTCAGGGCCACGATTGAATGGTGGCTGTGCTGTACTCTCATATTGTAGATACAGATAATGCCTCGGTTGTGGCCTGCATATCATTCACCTTATCATTAACACAATGTGATGCAGTTGAATTCCATGTCACAATCATGTTAACGTGAAAAGGCACAATTATTTCCCCCCTCTTGTGTCGTTGAATTAAATAATGTTCTGTCAAGCTGATTTTTCCTTCCATCACCTGCACCAAGATATAAGGACTGACAGTGCTGTGTGCTCAGGGCATCCACTTTTGAATGAAAAGGGATATGTTAGAATATTTGGTCTGTTCTAATATATCTATCATTATCATAAATTGGCAAGCACATGCATTATCAGATAAAACAATCGACTGATATTTAATGCAATAGACTCTGGCCATTTGTTCAATCAGCGTGTATATAAAGTTACTTAGAGATTCCGGTAACCAACTATTTAGACAACAAAATTATGTACAGATATAAAATTACATGATATGATTCTACTGAGAGTCAAAAAGAGGCCGTGTTAAATTGGCATCCAGCTCTAATACAACTGTATACAGTAAACGAGGTGTGGTACTTCAACAAACATAGTTAACAAGCTCGTAGTTTAGGCTATATTCATATAGGTTTGGGTTCTCCAAAGATGGAATATCAAAGGCGGTGATTGGCATAATATAATGTTGTAATTTCTACAGAAAATAGAAAGTTTCCATTGAAAAGTAGGTGACAACTTTATGGAACTCCGCTGTCACAAGGACAGATACAAGAAATCTTTCTTACCGAAGGCCATAACTCTGTACAACAGCTCACCTCATGCGAGCAGAGAACTGTCATCATGATAATATCTGTCGCTGCATACTGTAATCTGTTCTGCACATGTTAAATTTACAAATTATCCCTGCACTCATGTTCACTTCATTTGTCTGTCTACTCGCCGTTATATTGTATAGTTTCTGCTTATAGTATGTCTACACTCCTGCACTTTAACTTATGTCAATACTGTTCATTTACAACTCTGTTTTTGCTCATTTACATTCAATCTTCCATATTTAATCTTCCTATTTAAGACGAGTAATGCTTCGTTAAATCCTGGTTGTATATATTCCCATTCTTAGTTTTGATATTTTTAGTGCTTATTTACTTTGTATTTAATATTATATTGTGTTTAGATTTGCTAATATTGTGTTTTTTGCTCATATTATGTGTTTGGACAACCTGCTGCTGTAACGCCACAATTTCCCAGTTTGTGATCAATAAAGTAATTCTAGCTATTATATTATATTATATTATATTATATTATATTGTAACTCAGTTAGCTTGCCTACATTAGCCAACTGAGACCAACTGGCAAGCGATGTTCCCACCTCTACCAAACACTAACCACACTGACGTTCATTAACTTTTTTTTTTCTTCAAAAACTAGAAAAGAAAAGTTAAAGTTAACAGGGTAAATGTGGCGTACAGGACAACGCGTATACCAGGTGTTGTGTCGTGAAAACTGGCTTCATACAGTGTTGGTCTGTGACTGGTACAAACGTTACTAGAGAGCAGTGGAGGCTACATTAGCCAGCTAGCTGAAGTCTGTAGCCAGCCATGACTAGCGTTAGCGAAGAAGCTGGCAGAAGCCTGACAGCACAGCAGAAGTCATTAGCAGTCGTCACGGATCGACAAAAACTTCACTCTTACCCAGGCTCTGGCTTCTGTAGACGAAGACGTGACACCAGGCAGATACAAATCAAATGGATGCACCGGGCAAAAGAGACAGAAGACGATGGGAAAGAGCGAGTGCAGTGCTCAGCCTCTGTGGAGGTCTTCACCTGGTGCTTCCATGTCTGTTTACCAGACTGCATTCTGGGACAAGAGACGTCACTGCGCCAGGACGCACGCACCCTCTAATGACTTAAAGCAGCTTCTCCATAATCAGGATATTTTTGGTCTGTTGTCTTCACTCAAATACAATGACAAATACATAAGCTGAGGGAAGTGTTCTGACGAGCCTTATACTGCATGCATTTCATGTTAAATGTAAACAAAGAAGTAGGACTACATAAAAGAGTTTATTGCCGTGGATGTTGTCTTGTCAGAGAAAGCATCTCCTACATGTTTTACATTATATTTATTACTTTAGTTCAGGGATGGCCAACTTTGGTCACAGCAAGGGCCACAATCATTTAATTCTCACTGCCAGGGGGTCAAATTTTAGGATACAAAAACGATTACAGTCAATAATGTCTCAAATTTAACTCAACATATACCAGTGATCAAATATTATTATGGACATATTTCTGGTTTTCATGATTTCATGGCAGATTTTGTCATGTTTTTCTTCATGTTTCCAATTAATTGATATGTCGAAGTTGACCCGAGGGCCACGTTGAGGGTTGATGGGGGCCGCATATGGCCCCCGGGCCGCCAGTTGCCCACCCCTGCTTTAGTTGATTCACTTTTCTTTTTTTTTTACTTTAGATAAAACGTTTTGACTGTGACGTGTAGCAGGGGCTGAAACACAAATGAACATCACAGACGTTTTGCTTCATTTTTATTGGAACATTTGTAATTATAGTCCAGTTTTTTATTTCAAATCCAATCAGAACTTATAACATTGGAATGTAAGTACTTTGTTGTTATAGCTTAAAACTTTACTTTCTACAAAAAGTAGAAAGCTGTCAGGTTGTATGCATATTACTTGAAGGCCAACTTAAAGGAAAATGGAGGGGGGTAAACGTAACTATCCAACACTTTAATCTTTAGTGACTTGTCCCTAAAAACTCTCATAATGATACATCTGTTATCTATAACATAAGTTTAAAGTTAAATGTTTATTGCATAACTAAATAAGGGGACGAAGTTCTTCAAACTGTGATTTATTCCCTTCTATTCTTCACAACAAAGAGACACGTGACAAGCCTTCTTTCTCATTTTATGAGAAGTTTCCTAAAACTTAAATCAAATTATTATTTAATTATGATAATTTCTTGAATACAAATTTTGGGATAGTTGTTACACTATTTTGTTCAATAAAGCTCTTTAAAAAAACGTCAACTTTGAAAACAGACTCAGCTCGCTTCTTCAGCCAATCACCGACGTCTGTACTTAGAGGTACGTCACGTGTTTTGTTCACTTCCGGCGGTTCAATAAAGTTATAATACCTATAGAAATGGGAGCTGTTACAGATGGTAAGCTACTTTGCAACTAATTCATTTCAACTCACTTGTAAAATAAATTGGTATAAATGTGTGCCGAAGCTACTGTTGGATCTATATACACCCAGTTACACACCCTAGACGGTAATATTACCACTTAAAGCAGCCTGTTTACAGAACAGCAGCCATGTTAGCTAGCTAACAGTTAGCATTCTGCTATATCTGAAAGGTTGTTTGTTTCCCGACTTTCAGATGAAGTTATTCGAAAACGTCTTCTTATTGACGGAGACGGGGCTGGTGATGACCGCAAAATCAACTTGCTGCTCAAGAGTTTCACTAAATGGTGCAACTCGCCTGGGACCCCTGAGGAAGGGTACGTTAGTAGTTACATGAGACCTAAGTCCTGGACTTTGTCACCTATTAAAGTGATTCACAAACAGCCTCTCTTCTCAGGTTCACGCAGTACCAGAGGATGTTGGGCACACTGGCCCAGTGTGAATTCTCCATGGGGAAGACTTTAATGGTATACGACATGAACCTTCGGGAAATGGAGAATTATGAGAAGATCTACTCTGACATAGGTGGGAAATGAGGATTTTATGACCCTGGTCTTTAGCATCCACACACCCCTTTTTGTTTAAGTCTGCACACATTAACATCTTATCATTAACCTATTTGAATACTTGTGTTCAACAGTTTGGTTCATGTTCTTTCATTATGCACTACATAACTCTTAACTTGAAGAACTGGGCCACTATAGTAACCATCCCAGTATGTATCAGTGTGGTAAACTAACCTCATCTCAACCTTGACATTTCAGAACAAAACATCACGTCCGCTCATGAGAAGATAACCGAATGCAAAAAAGAAATTCAGAGGGCAAAGAGAATAAGAAAGAATCGCCAAGGTAATGATCAATAATATTGAACTATTGGGACTTGCCTTTGCAATTATTTACTAATTTAATTCAGATAAGTCTTGAAAATAGTGAGTAATCACTACTGAAAATAATCTGAAAAAGTATGGTTTAATGTTTTCCTTAAATGTAAACATGGATTTTAACACAGAACATTTAATTTAACACAGAACAGCAACATCAGATGTATTTAATGTTATGGCTCACGAAAAGTTTATTCAATGGTAATTCATACAAGTACTTTTAAGTCAAACCGTATACAACACATTGTACAAACAGCCAAAGGAAAATACCCAGGAGATTTAAAGAGTGATCACAGATGGAGAGACAATGCATCAAAAGCCAAACAATGAGAAATCAGATTGAGATTTAAGAGAAGGTAAAAGAATTGGAGTGTTTAGCAGGGATTTTTTCATTCTTGTTGTAAACCAAATGTATCAATCAGTTAAGATTTAATGCTAACAATATAAATACAGAGTTGTATTATTTGTGGTTAGTGTCACACATTCACATTTTCATTATTTCCTTTCAGAGTATGATGCTTTAGCTAAGGTTATCCAGCAACACCCAGACCGACATGAAACACTGAAGTAAGTCACTCTATTATATTTGTATTCCTTTTTTTTTTAACCTGTTTTGTTTATGATTATGTACTTAATTTTGTTTGATCCTCTACAGACAATTGGAGGCGCTTGACAAAGAGCTCCAGCAACTGTCTCGAATCAAGGAAAATGTAGATGCAAAGGTGAGGCTAAAACTATATTCTATTCCTTACGATTCAAATCTGTTATTTCTTGAACCGCTTGTGATATCTAATTTCTAAAATCTAATCTCCTTTTTCTCCTACGAAGATGGAGTTAAGAAAGAAGCAGTTCCATGTGCTACTCAGTACTATTCAGGAACTACAGCAGACTCTTGATAGTGAGTGTCCCTGTGTTGTGCTCGTTGGTCTGAAAGGCTATTTTTGTGTTGTGCTCATTCTTCCAGAAATTCCAAATATTAAGTGGTTAATCTGTAAAGTCAAGCAAATCTGCAAGTACCTCTCTAACCTTCTTTGTCTGTCACAGATGATGAGAAATCAGACAATGACGACAACAATCAGGGGAGCCCTGCTGGGAATGATGAATGAAGTCGTGGAGATACTGACAGAAGATCAATAAAGCAACCCTCTAAAAAATGATTCTTTTTTTGTGCATGTGTGTAAGACAACTTTTTGTATGAGTTTTTGAATAAAATTGACTTGCCCAAATCACATGTGCGTTAAATTTATTAACCAACATGGTGACTTTTTAGGTGTGTGTATTTTCGTGTAAATGTAATGCCTGTTTGTGTCACTCAATTTGAGATTATCAACTGAGGTATCTGAAATAACACCCCCTAGAATAGCAATGGAAATGCACAAGAGATATGTTACACTAATACAACTTATTACACAAATAAAAGTTATTGAAGAAGATAAAAGCTTCAACTAATAGCTGAAAGAAAAAAATCTTAACATTGATGGATGACTAGTCTGGAATTGAGAACTTTGAATTAACAACATCATTGCAGATGCTTCAATTCTGAGAAGTGAAAAACTACATGTGCTAATTTATTGCATGGATATCTACAAAACCAAAATAATGAACATTTTTAATGATTATCAAGGATTTCAACAGTTTTGATTCTAAGCAGGGATTTTTTTTTAAATGTTGCTTTCCTGTAAAAACCACAAGGGGGATCCAAGTGCACAGTAAAAGCAGACTGATGCACAAAGTTGAACATATCCAATAATAATGGTTAAATAAATGAAACCAGATTCAAGGTCAGAATTCCATTCTAAACCATTCTAATTGTAGAGAAAAGATTATCTAACATGAGGCACTTTCCTTCCGCTGCTGCACATCTGAATAGAACAGATTGCTGCTGTAACAGGTTGTAAAAGTATTTTCTAGAACTCCACCAGGAACACACGGGCCTTCATGAGGCGTTCAAGGCGGCTCTGCAAATTGGCCCTCTTGCTGCCAATGTCGGCGTCCTCCTTTAACAAGAACTCCAAATTCTTCTTTTCCTGAAGCACCTGCAGCATCTCCCTCTGCAGCTGGACAGCAGACTCCTGCAACATCTGGTAACGGATCACCATAGGGATCTGGTCTGCCAGACGCTGGCTCGCAATCTGAAGGAGGAAAATGACAACATTTTGAGAAGCAAGGATCTGTGTTTAAAAAATTGAGTTTTTATTTTTTGTTTCTAAATCGTCCTCCTACATTAAAGCTTACTTTGTAATATGATTTTAGGTGCAACATCAGCTCCTGAAGTGTAGCATGATTATCCGTACAGTACACAAGACTTTGAAATCCAGAACGTGGGGGGGGTCTTGATGTTTCGAAATCCTCATCCAAATCCGAACCGTCCTCATTCTCCTCATTCTCCTCATTCTCCTCTTTCTTTCTGTCACTCAAACTGCAGCTGTAGGTCCTGTCCTGGGAGTAAACAAGCAGCTCCATCTTGAACTGGGTTCTCAGAAAGGATTCAGCAGTGGATTCTTTGTCTTGTTTTATGGCTTCGATCTTTGCCTAAGAAAAAGATTCTGGTCAGTCTACAAACAAATAAGAAATACTGCTAATCCAATTTTTAGAGTCAACAAAATCAACAATGGATATCAAACTACATTATGTGATTATGAAGTTCAGACTACCTTGGCTGTTTTCGCAAGGTTAGGAAATCCAGTGAAGCTACTCATGGCCAGCTGTACGAACACCTTCCTAACAGCCTCTAGAAGAAATGGAAAAGCAACGTAAAACAGGGGTTTGATTTTCAATGTGTAAAACATAAAACTTAAACAAATCTGTCATTTATTTATTTTAGAGCTGCACAATAACACAGAAAAAAGAAAACTTCCAGTTTTCAGATAAATGCAATGACTTGACTTATAATTATATATTGAATTACAAATTAGCAATCATGCTTAAGTTATTTCGGACTTCAACTCTATTTCCTCCTCCTTCTACCACGCTTAGTTTAGCCCTCTACCTTTGACTCTGGGACACCCAAATTAAAAAGAAGGGAGACGAGAGGTGGAGAGAGAACAGGTGGAGAGAACAGGTAGAGGGTCAGCTTCTTATTAACTTTAGGAATAGTCAGTTGTATAACTAAAATCAACTGTGTCTAATGATGCTCAAATGTATGTTTAATAAGCTTGAAAAGTCATACGGCACTACTATTGTTACTCACACAACACTACACTGTACATGCGCTGCTGGTGTGTTCACTCTGTGGTACATCCACTCCTTTTATAGCCCCTATACAACGCAACTGTATTAAACAGCAAAGGGAATAGGTGCCGCTAATAATGAGAATACACAATCAATTGTGTATTAAAATTGTTATTTAATACACAAGAATAAAGGGACGGTCAAACGTATTTCAGTAATATAGAAAGGAACTGTTATTTGGTTGGATACTTTCCATGAAGAATAAGTGGAAATAACTGAAGTCTTTGGCCAAATAGAAGTGAAGTTAATTTACTGTTTTAGGGCGCGGTCACACTGGCAATCCGTATTGTGCCTAACCACACTTCAACCCTAAAGTCCAGTTCGTTTGACCAGTGTGACCTCTCCGTATCGTGCTCAGGTACGGTACACTTCCTTGGCTTTGGCACACTTTGGAGAGGTGTGCTTTGGCACGGTACACTTAATGCACGAGCACGAGCACGCAGGTACACAACGCTGACAGCCTTCATTATGGAGAAATCCAGAGTTTCATGGCTGTATCTGACTAACATGACACAATATAAGACACAAAGTAGCTTTCATGTTCTCTGTGTTGTTCTCTGTGTTGTTCTCCGATGTGCAGATGGGGACTCGACTGCACGTACCTTTTTAAAAATGTTCTCCTTCTTCAGTCCGCCTGTTTGTAAACTGAGCACACTTCATAATAGCATTAAGCATGCATGTGCTGTATTACGACGTTATGTACAAAAGATTATCATGCTTAGGCACAGTTAGTCCTGGTGCTGCTTGAGTACGGCACGGTACGGATTACCAGTGTGACCGTGCCCTTAGCCTGTGAAATCTAGTCGATATGGACTAATAATTTAATATCTTTTGCTTAAAAACTAGCTGTGTCAATTGAGCTTTGCAGAATTTTGTGTTAAAGCACAAAAACATAATCTGTGGACCCTAGATGCTTTGTCCTCATCATTCTTTTATTGTATTACCAATCTGCTGACATTTAAGGTATTTGCTTTCCCCAAAACAATCTAATAAAAATGCCAGGCAGGGAAAATGAATGGGGGCAGATCTATGTATTACTAACTGAATGTATGTCCGCTCATTCATATGATCCATGCACTATGTGCTACTGTTATTGCATTGCTCTTAAATCTGCCTTTATTAAATTAACATTACAATTCCAAATGTTTCTATAAACAAATTACATCAGCTGAGGATCTTTAAGAGGAACGTTGAGAACATTGTCAAGAAATATTTACCAAAAAGGACGGTACTTTTCAACTGAATGAAAACTGTTTCCTTCATACTGTACACAAGTATGTGCTCTCTGCCACTCACTGGACTAGCTGCAGTGACTCCTGCCTAACGTGACATCATTTGCATTCATTTGCAATTTAACGATCCTCTGTTCTCAACGATCCTCTTAAAGATCCTCAGCTGATGTAATATGTTTATAGAAACATTTGGAAAACCAGGAACAGTTTCACGCCTCTAAAAATAAGCACACTGACACGTTTCAGATCATTTGCTGGACATTGCAGGTCCTGAGATGTGACGATTGCACATGCTCAAATGATATATTCATGCAGCTGTAATCCATTGATGTACCTCCTATATCTTTGAGTCTCTTGACAGCAGGCTCCTCCAGTTGTTTGATCTGCTCCCTGACCATGACCTCAAAGGTCTTGTAGTTGATGAAGCCCGGCAGTTCTCTTCCTCGGTACATCTCCTCATAGTTCGCCACCTCTCTCTCAATCCTGTTGTTGACTGCAACATATGAAAGCATAATTCAGAGTTCTGCTGCTGATTGACTGCTGTAGACCAGTTCTAAATAAGACACTCACACTTTTGTCCTGAATTCTCCAGGTGGACATTCCACTTCCCAAACTCTCTTCTGAGTGTAGAAAAGACGTTGAGCCTGTCTCCACACTTGAGCTCCTCCCCTGTAGTCAGACTGATGGCGTCCTGAGTAAACGCCGTCACTTTCTGCAGCAAACAGTAAAAGGCAGAAACTGTGTTTTATATTTTTCACATAAATAACTATATTTCCTACGTGGTAGTGAGCAGTGATGTTGGCAGGTTTTCAATCAGTGTAATTATAGATAGTAATATTTATGTATGTTTAAAACAGGAACCTCGTGAAGAAATGTAAAATCTGGTTGGCCTAAAGACATTCCATGAGTGACGACAAAGTAAAACACATCATTGGGACTTTTCACAATATGTATCACTCCTCCTAAAGACTGTGCGATTGTACCAAAGTTGTGGTGAAAGTCATCTTAAGCTGTTCGACTGAATCGTTTAAGACGCACGACCAAAGCTCACAAATTGTGTGCTCATATCGGGCAAGACCTCACACTGGGATAGAGCATTGGCAATTGTCAATAAAGTTGGAGTAGGAGGTCCACAGCTTTTTCCTGCCAATGTTTCTCTTGTTCATATATTTCATTCCAATCAGCAATAAAAGTCCTGAAGTAAGGGAATAAGCTCTCTACTCTGCTCTCACTGAGCGGCTGTGTGTAGTCGTATGAACATACGATGTATGAACATCAGCTCGCCTGCAACCCTGTACACTGCATGACTAACAAGGCGTAATCAGGCTGAAATTCAGCCTAACTTCACAATCAGTTGTGTGACTCAAAAATTGGGTCTAAATCGGCCTTAAATTGTACAGTGTACATCAGGTTTAAGCCTGGAGGTTTGAATACTTCAAGTTTACATTTAGAGCTGACAGTGTTTTTCTTTATTAATCAATATCATACCCCAAAGACAAACAGAAGACTCTACTAATTGACTTTTTGGAGTGAAAGAATAACCTGTTTCTGATTTCTTTGATTTACTACTATTTTCTGCTTACATAACTGCTGTATACTATGAACTATGACACTTGAGGTTGAGTTGTTGTGCTGTACATCAGCACTGCTGTGATCCTCTTCGACATTTGGCCTGTAGCGTTCAGGCTCCTCCTCCTTCGGTAACCAGTCAGTGAGTTGTTTTTTTTGGCCATAAATGCTGAATTTTTTTTTTATGTACATGATTAAACATTTATTTGTTGTAAACGGTGTACCGTTATTGGGTGCTTCCCCTAGGAGAATCTAAAGTGACATTTTGTATTTCATTATATCAAAGTTGCTACATCACTGTGTGAGTAATGGAGCTCAGCGTAAGTTCAGACAGGAAGACTGGTTATATTCTTTTATCCTCTCACTTCAACCTCAACTACTTCCTCTGTCTACCTGCTCTGGTGATCAGCTGATAATGGGCATTTATTCTTTCAGTAATTAACCAACCAGATTCTGGCACAACCTCTCTCAACCAATCATCCTGCTGCGGCAAAATGCTAAAACAGTTCTCTCTCTTCCACAGTCATTCTGTCATTTCAGGGCAACCGCTGCAACCCACCACCGCCCCAGTCACCTCCATTCCAGCTCAGCAGAGTCCAGATCCAGGCTCATGATAGCCTACATCCTCTTCACCACCACCAGTGTCTAGACTCCATAGGGGGGTATCCTATCCTGCTGTCGGCCTCATTACCCTTCCGAGTACATGAAGTCGTCACGATGGAGTCTAATCCCCCAAAGACTTTGCACATTCAAATCTAAATTGTTGCACATTTATTGTTAAATAAATAATTGTTCATTCTCAATTAAGTCTCTCCTGATTGAAATAGCCTTTGTGGCTGGGAAAATGTTGTGCAAAGTGTCAGAGCTCACATCGATGAGGAAGACGATTCTCTCAGCTGCTTCAGATGGGGGTCCATTTCCATATCTCTCCAGGTCTGCACGGGTCTGTTCTAGCTTCTCCTCAATCTGCTCTTCAAGTCGAGGCAGAGATTTCTGCAAATCACACAAGGGTCAAAATTTTGACTCCAAATGTGAAATATCATGATTTATATTGTAAATTTTTTTTTTTAATTGACGCCTTTATTTAAGCGACAGGACAGTGGATAGAGTCAGACACTGGCGAAAGAGTGAGGAGGAAATAACATGCAGGGAAAAGGAGTCACAGTTCAAAATTCAAACCCGGGGCGCTCGCTTTGAGGACTGGAGCATCTGTATACGAGGCAAACTAACCATTAGGCGACCAATGCCCTTAAACTGTCAAATAAAGTAAATCACCTCAATATGATGCACCAACTCAAGTGTGAGTTTCTCAGCCAGTTTAGGAACAGTCGCATGATCTTCATTGTAGAGAGTTCTGTAACATTAAAATAACACTACAGTAAGTACATGTGCTAAAAATTGCAAACCACAGCACTGTAGAAAAAAACATAATAATATATATATATATGTGTGTGTTAACCTAAAATGCACAAACTTACTGAAAGTGCACATGTTCTTCAAAAAAGGCTTTCTCTCTTTCTATCGCTTCAGGAAGAGACACCTTGTCAGTGATCTCCTTCTGCCCCCTGCACTTGACGATCATGTAGCCCTTCTTCAGGTGGATCACCTCGTTGTGGACGATGTCCAGCACCGTCTCTTCTGTGCCCTTGTCCACCAGATCAGGCTTGGTCAAGATACCTAAGAGGGACAACGGTGGAAACTATATGAGAGTGGGATAGACTACATACGAATTGTCCTCCTCTTGTTGCAAAATCAGCTTTGTTTACCCAGAGTCCTCTCTCCATTAGGATCCACCTCCTGGGCCATCTTCAGGGCCTCTGTGGTGGCTATGTCCACGTTACACGGAACAACCACCAAGCTGATGGTTTCTTGTCTGTTGATAAACTTCTGGATCAGCCTCTTGATCTGAAAATATAAATTCACACTGTGATGAATGACCCTATTCGTTTCACAGCTATGAAATCACTGTGGTCCTCAGGTCTATATTTTATCATATAATATGTTAATTTTATATCCCTGAAAAGCTTTTACCCTTGCTAGTGGCCATGTAAGGCATGTTTACTTTGTAGATTTTCACAGCAATATCAATTGCTCTTCAGTCATTGCTGAGGTGTTGTGTATGGGTTGTTAGGATTTATGTCCTGGCCAATCAAGTTAATCCACAGACCTCACTGTCAATTTTATTCTTCTTGAAGAAACTGTCTACCAAAGAGTCTATCAAAAACAGCTGTTAGCTTCCTATGGGACACTGAACAAGTTCACCTGGTCTCCGATGTTCTCCGGTTGTCCCTTAACAGCCACCCTTGCGATGCCGGGCAGATCAATAAGCGTCAGGTCTGGAACATCAGGAGAGGCGATTTCCAGACTGATGAGGTCATCACTTATCCCCACGCCGACCCCGGCCATTTCATCCTGTGCTGTAAGGACAGGGCACAAAGTATAACCATCATACAGTACTCCGGTTTTTAATTGTGGGTTTAATAATACTGTACACTGCACCTTCTCTTATTTTTTTCTCCACATCTGCAGGGTCTTCTATTTCTTCTTCATGGTTCTGGTAGCTTATCTTTCCGAACCATTCCTCTCCTTCTCTCTTTCGCTTCATCTTCAATTCAAGAGGGCATCTTGTTACAATGCCTGAATAAATAAAGAGTGAAAAAAGACAAAGAGGATATATTCTGAATGAAATCCAGTGTGCTAAGAAAAACTGTAAAAGCAGTGCACTAACTTGCCAAAAATACAAATATCTTTTCATAGCCAAATTTTGATTAAAGGTAGGACCAATACCAATCAATCAACCAACCAAAACTACATCTTCAAAATATGTTCTATCTAAGATACAATGAAAGTCAACGGTAATGTCAATGTTTTCTTGGCAAACTCAATTCACTCAACTCAGCAAAAGAGGCAGGAAACAAGGATATATGTTTTAAGATACACGAGAGAAAGCGATATCCATTTGTAATAAGATCAAATCAAATAAATGTTATTGTCCCAGTAGGAAATAAACCATACAGACAGACACAATGCCTTATTATGTTAAATGATCTATTACTTATTAGCATTTATATTTACTGCTGCTTTAATAATATTTTTTATTGATAATATAATGATCAGTAATAACCAGACACTTATTTATCCTTTTAATGTGAAACTTTAGTGCCATAATGATGTGTAAAGAATATGATTTACTGACTGAGGGACTCTTTGATAATAATTCTCTATATAATATAGAAGAGAGGAAAAAACATGGTGAAAAGAATATGTAGGCTATATTATAATAATAGGAGTTGTTTGTGATCCATTTGATCTTTTGATATATATTAACAGATTTTTATGGTGAATCAAAAACGAATCATGACGTATAGCTTATGTAAAGTTCCGTATAGTGCCTATTTGGGTTATTAAACTCTGCTGATGTTGTAAAGTTTAACTGAAGTCGGATCCACTACAGCGTTCAATTAATAATAACCGGCAAAGTAGCAGTCAGTAAAAAGACTTCCTGAAATCTGCTCTCGTGTAGGCAATCCTCGCTCATCACTCCTCAGATCTCCCTCTCCTCTCCTCTCCCCTCTTCTCCTCCCCTCTCCTCCTCTCCCCTCTCCTCCCCTCTCCTCTCCTCCCCTCCCCTCTCCTCTCCTCCCCTCTCCTCTCATCCCCTCCCATCCCCTCCCCTCTCCTCTCCTCCCCTCTCCTCCCCTCCCCTCTCATCCCCTCCCATCCCCTCCCCTCTCCTCCCCTCTACTCTCTTTTATTTTGATTCATCATTATATTCCATACAATATATATCAAAATGAAAAGCTATCCATTCGTTTTTTTACTTTTAAGACCTTAACATCATCCATCTCAAAACGCTATGTCATTGCGCTTTCCATCGCTGGTTCACTGCTTGCTGAATACACACATAAACTTTATTTTTTAATCACATACTTCCTTATGATTAGCTCAATGTTGATTTTTAGTTATGGAAGTATTTACATGTAAAGATAAACATTATTAATCTTAACTGTCCCACTTCACCCATATTCACCCTACAGGCTAACAAACGCTTTATATGTCTTTATATTTTTATGACCTCTCTATAACATACTCACCACTTCCTCTGGGCAGAGCCACCCCGGACAGCGCCTCCAACACGGAGCTCTTCCCCGAGCTCTGGTCTCCGATCACGGCGATAGCAGGCAGCGCTAAATCCTTCTCTACACCCAGAGAGCGAAGAGAGTCAATGAGGTCGATGCAGGGACGCACCTTCTCCTCATACTGCTGGTTCAGAGTGTTCATGGTGATGTTTGGTCAATGAAGTAAAATACGTCAAATGAAAGTTCTCTCCGTTGAAATGAGCTTTGTTGGCACTGATGTGTACAGCAGCAGTCGCAGATGAGCAGTGTTCGTGTTGCCAGGAACAATTTATAGGAGGTGAAGTTAGGTTTCGTTTCGTCTCCTCTCAACCTGTGTCCTGTCTCCTGACACCTGACACCAAATGTGTATAACCATTCGCTCTCAACATGATTAAAGTTTCGTTTCTTTCATTTATCTTACCTGTGTGTAAAGTGTGACTTAACTGTACCAGGAACACACCGGCTTCCCACGGGAGAGCAGATGCAGATGTGAAAACTAGGATGCTAAGGTTTTAGTGTCTGGTTTTAGTTGTGTTCAAGGTGCACTGTGTAGATCTGGTAGTGAAATTTGAAAGTTGGAGAAGTGAAGCAATTACATATATTTTCTGAACTAAATACACAAACTTTATTCAAAGGGAAAACATGGATCCCTGGAGCATTGTTTGGAGCTGAAAAGATACCAGGAGAGTTATGGTTTCACTGTTGCGGCCCCCCACCACAATAACTTCTCACGTATAGCATTTTATCTTCAAACAGTGTTCCAGGGACCAAATTTTCCTCTTTGGACAGTTTGTGTTTAGAGTTATTATGAACATATACCACAGAATCTGTACACTTCTCCAACTTTCACATTTCTCTACCAAAACTACATAGTGCACCTTTAAGCTATGCTACTGCTCTTTTATAAAACGTTTCTTTTTAACTCTAAAAGGTGTGTGGTTGAATAATCCTTTAACAATTGCTACATTCACAATTAATGCTTTTCTTTCTCAGTGGTGACTCTTACTCTGTATTTTTTTCCTCAAGTGAAAATCACTGTAATTTCTGAGCAGATGACTTTTATTTCTTATCGCATTTTCATTAAATGGACATGGGCAGGGGGAAAAAAAGTTTAAGATGCACCAGAAACTATCTTTTGCGAGCCAGAGATGATCTCATACACACATCAGAAACTGTCTCATGATCACAAGAAAGTTTTCCATACTCACAAGAAGGTTTTGCGTCCGACATTATCCCACTGACAACTTATTCTTTGGCCAATTAACTAATGTTCACATTGCCCTCATTCATGTCATGTACTGCTGTGAGGTGTCATGAAATAGTAACACAGGGAGCCAAATGTATGTGCTGTTTTAAAGATCAGTTTATTTACTTCCTTCTTCCAGGTAATACCTATAGTTCATGTCCACAGGTGAGGGTTGGAACAAAGATCGACTACAAAATAGAAATCAAAAATGTGCCCTAAAGGAGCAATATGTAACTCTGATACCGAGCCTTAAAATAGTTTATTGAAGTCCAAATTCAAAACATTGAAGAGAGCTGTCTCCCCCAGCCCCCTCCTTCCTAGAATCAATGTGTAGATAGGTTGCTATCTCGAGGACACTGAAGCTTCAGTGTTTAGCCAGCTCTGCATCAGTCTTGAAACCTTTCTGTCTTGTACTCTCCATTTTTCAAAAGCATCGTCAATATTGATCCTAGTTTTATCACGTTTCTAGTCGTGGAGCTTATTAGGAAAATGCTGAGGCTTTTAAGGTTGGGTAGAATCCAAAATCAGAGCCAGTTCGCTTGCTGGCTTCCATCACTGCAACACCTGGTTTGATGTTTGCCTGTTGAAAAAGGACCGTGTGTGGGGGTGCCGTAAAACCGCCTAACTTGTCTGGTCAAAACAAAAACAACCATTCTGGACCGGAATGGAAACTTAAAAGGATGACATACTGGCTGCTGCACTGGTGACAGAGAAGCCAGAACTTCAACACAGCATGTTTCCTGATCTTTGATGATATAGTTAGGTCCATGGTCCTTTAATGCTGAGCTCCCTCCTCACCACTACGATCTGGTGCAACCTAGCCTAGGGAAATAATGTAGTAAAATGTAAATACTGTACTTCTGTTGTGACATTCGCACAGATAATCTGAGGATGACTTTGCTTGATGGTACACTTTGTATGGCTTTCATTGTTCCTTTCCTGGTGGCATTCATTCCTTGCTGTTGCCTACAGCAAGATGCCTTTATTTTTTATAAGAGCATCTGAAACCAGAAAAACAGGATGAGGTTAATAAAGATCTTATTTATTAGTTAGGTTACGTTTCATTTCTCCTGCTGTGGGTTACTGTCCAAACAAAGACAGAAGCTCACCAGTTGACACCAACAGGAAATTCATGTATCATCTTTTGTTCAAAATAATTGGGAGGCTACAGTCTTTCAATGGCTTTAATCTCAAATATCTGCCATCATTGTGCTATCCACTTGATGTATTCAGATCTTTAAAAGCAGTTTTGGTCACCAGACATACACTTGAGAACCAGGTGTTGAGAACTAGCATGCTTGCTAAAACACTTAAACAATGCATCTGGTTCGTCCAATGTATCTGTGATGTCCATGCCAAATAAAGTCTATTATTATTATTACTTGGTTTCACTGTCGTCATCAGCCCTACTGAATTGTGTGCCGCCCCCTTTCCAAATGAAGTAATGGTTCATTCTTACTTCTTGTCTTCCTCCCTGTACCTGGACTTCTAACTTGAAACATTAACCCTCCAGCCTTTAACTGCTTGTCTACATACAGATATACAATACATGTGCTTGTTTATTCTGCAATGAACGAGTGAACTATCTGCTTTTGGATTTTATCCCTGTTGCCTTGCACTCACCAGCAGTAACAGCTGTGACGAGTGACTCACAAGAAAATGTGTCGTTGCTGGCATCAGCTTTTATTGTTTCACCTCTGTTCACTCCCCTGTTATAGGGTTATATAAAGGTTGTTAAACTGGAAGTTGTACTATCATACATAGAGTATACTGCATGATAGCAGATCTGAATCAGGGGCGCTGGTGGTGCAGTGGTTAGTGCGTGTGCCCCATGTATGGAGGCTGTTGTCTCAAGCGGGTGACCCGGGTTCACATCCCACCTGTGGCCTTCTTCCCGCATGTCATTCCCCACTCTCTCTCTCCCTGATTTCCAACTCTATCCACTGTCCTATCTCTCCATTAAAGGCATAAAAAGCCCAAAAATAAATCTTTAAAAAAAGAAGATGTGAATCAATGTTTGAACAAGCCTTTTATATTTAAGTGGGCTCAATGGGCTCTTCAGTCAACATGTCATTCTCATAGAGCGTCTTTTGGATGTTGTGGAATGGGAGGTGCAGAATCGTAGACTTGATGTAATGCTGTTGTTAACTTCTGTTTAATATAACCATGTATATAAGGTTAAAGGCAGGGTTGGTCATTTTTTTGAACTAGCATTATTTTGAAAGCAGCTTTCCTTCAGTGCTCCGTCAACACCCCCCACCCCCTCCCCTCTGTGCTCCCTCAAAAGCCACGCCCCAAACTCACAGTATAAACTGCGTCATAAACTATGCACTTTGAGCGTGGGCTGGTGCACGCAAGGGGTAGAGACCGAGCAGGGAGACAGGGAGGCGTGATTGGTGAAAGCTGCTACAGATGACGGATTTTCTTCGTTCCTTTTTCAGAGCACATACATTATTAATTTCTGTCAGGACCTAAAGGCAATTGTTAAAAATTGTATCTGGAAAAAATGACCAACCCTGCCTTTAATATAACGTTAGTGTTAACATAAGAATGCACGCTTGAAGGAAATAAAAACCTGTTACATGTTTTCAGTTTTATTTCACAAGAAAGGTTATGCATAGATTACAATGTAAGGCATTGTTTTAATGTCTGGATTAACGTAAAGTTGTAAACATCTAACAAAATATGGAACAAAGATATGAAGTTTCTTTAAAAAGTGATATCTGTTAAAGTTAACATGTCGAAGCCCAAATATGAGGCTTACAGAGGCAGCCAAAACCTTAAAACACACAAGAATGAAACTTTGTTACCAAACCTTTTTTTTTCATGTCCTTTGTTTTCTAAGACTTAAGAATATGGAATGAAAACTTCAAATATTTCTTAAAATTCTGGAATAATTCATTAAATGTTGGCAAAATGAAATAGTAAAAATTGCATTTAAATGTAATCAGACATGGATATAACTTCTAACAATGTAACCCGACTCCTTCATTTGAACAGACTTTAAATAAAATGAATGAATAATAATGTCAAGAGTAAAAACTGCAAAGAAAATAAAGAATTTGAATAGGACTCATTTTGACTCCTTTGTTCCCCATCCAGAAAGTACTAACATATAAATAGACAAAGCTAAAAAATATCTAAGCTGAAAAGTATTTTTTTTGTAGACTGATGATTTTGGACTGATATAGCAGAAGGGGACACCTCAAGTGATTTGCATACCTGTGAGATAAATTGGTAAACCAGCTGATCAAAACACCATTTTGACCTCGGAACGCACATTGGGCTGATGTTTTCCTGATTTTCGGTGTTTGACTGGGCCAACACCTTGTTTCTCTGCACCTGATTGCAGGTGAAGGATCAGTGGAACAACAGGACTACCATTCATGGCACCATCTCGTTGTTTCACTGCTTTTGCTTTGAAGTTGTATATGTTCATACTAAAATTAGTTAACAGAACGCGAGCCTCTGACAGGCGCTTGAGACGTTTCTGAAGGTCGATTCTCTTAGATTTTATGTGCGGGTCTTCTTGAAGCATGGTCTCCGTTATCTCCCTGTCCTGAAGCATCTGCAGCATCTCCCTCTGCAGCTGGATGGCAGTCTGCTGCAGCATCTGGTAGCGGATCACCAGGGGGATCTGATCAGCCAGACGCTGGCCGGCAATCTGTACATTTGAGGAGATAGTTTTGAGATGTTACACAGCTCCTGTCTGTAATCATGTTGTATCACAGAAATATCTGTATGTGTAAAATCTTGCACATTCTTCCTTGAACTCACTTTTTGACATTTTGTATTAATATGTTGTATGAAAAGTCTTTGCTGATTTGGCTTAAGTAGACCATGATCACACTGTACTGGACTTTAAAAAGTCTGCGGCAAGACCCTCAATTCTGTAACCCCTGATCTCACATCATTTAAGCATTTCACTTGAATAATAGTGTGTGTGTGTGTGTGTGTGTGTGTGTGTACAGCTCTCGGATACTCTATGTTTGTTATAGTTTATTGTTTTAGTGAGGGGGGGGGCAAGCAAGGTTTTCTAGTTAAATAGAAACCGGCCAAAATCCCAGCCATATACCTTTATTCATGTCTAAAATGTGTTTAATGCATTTTAAAGTCTACTATAGATGTACATGACACTCACTTGATAGTAGGATTTAAGATGTCTGATCATCTCTTTCAAGGTGGCTCCGCCCCCTGTGCTTGTGCTTTTTAAAACACTTAAAGGAGATGCGTTGGCCTGCTCTTCCTCCCTCTTCCTCTTCCCGAGCTTCTTGCTGTATGTGGTGTCCTGAGTGTAAACGATTGCCTCCATTTTAAACTGAGTCCTCAGCATGGCCTCGGCTTCAACCTCCTTCTCCTGTCTGATGGATTCAATCTTCATCTAAAGGGAAAGATTGATCAAAATCATTACATTTTGTTTAGTGACATTCATGCCATAAGTAGAAATGGATGTTGAAAATTAGACCTTGGCTATATTGGTGAGGTTAGAAAATCCAACAAGGCTGTCCTCTGCCACCTTATGCAGATCTTTCTTCACAATTTCTAAGAAGGAAAACACAAAACAGACACATTTGAAAGATACATCACATATTCCAATCTGGCCTTTTACCATTAATGCATCATGATAACACATGCCTGACACTTCTTTGAGTTTCTGGACTGCAGGCCCCTCCAGTAGTTTGATCTGCTCTTTGACCATGTCCTCAAAGGTCTTGTAGTTGATGAAACCTGGCAGTTCTCTTCCTCTGTACTTTCCTTCATACTGAGCCACCTCTCTCTCAATGGTCCAGTTGACTGCAAGAGTGATGAATTTGTGAAACATCAACAAATACAGCTGTTTTGATGTCTCATGCACACTTAGCTGGTTTAAGTCAACATCATTTCTAAGTAGATGAATATGTTGTTTTTATAAAAAGGTGGAAACTCATTAGTTTACTTCACATGTAGGCAGGGGCGTGTTAAAGGGGGTGACCAGGGGTGGCATGGGCCCTCCTTGAAATCTGATTGGCCAAATCCCAAAATTTCTTAAGTAAATGTAGTACATATTTTTTTGTTAATATTGTGAGATGTAAATTAATATTTGCTCTTTCAAAGCAAAACTTGTGCACACTGTCAAACCTGCAATGGACTTACTTGCCAATAAATGTAAGTTATAGGACTTTCAAACTTGCAGAAATATCCTGAAAAACTTTGAAAAGATATTTCAAAGAGTATCTGTATACGTGAACACAAACAGCCAAATCTTTCACTCGGACTTCACACGGAGATTCTCCTGCCAGACCCATAGTATTTCTTCTGCAGCAAGTCTGAGTGAGCTGATGTGAGAACGCCGCAGGATATTCTTTGGATAATTCACCTTGAACCAATAGGAGGGGGAGTAACGTTTGTATACTGTTACTGCTGCTGCATAGTGTCTGCACGAGACCACTATGATCACTGTGCACGTAATTAAACAGCTGCATTACGTTTTCTGTTCGTCAGTGTGTTGCTATCAGCTCTGTTGTTGATGTTGTCATTCCGTTGGACTACACGTAGCATTGATATAAAGGCAAATATTCTCATTATAGCGTCGTACATAGTCGTCGAGTTTGGGCTCAATTTTCTAAGTACTTTAAATTGTGACTTTCCAGATCTTTGTTTTTGAGTCCTTGAAGAATCAGGCTAAGAAGATTTATATGTTGCCAAATTGCGTAACGGTAAGGGTAAGATAACTTTATTTGTACCCGTAGGTAGATTTGGTTTGCAGCCTGAGTTGGCCTCTTTTTACACACAAAACGACAGCACAGGACAAAACATGATAAAGTGACAACAGTGATGCTCAGTACTTAAGAGAAAAGCCCGTCAGTAAAGAAACACAGATAAAATAACCCATCAAATAAAAACAAGATAAAAATGAGACTATACCCTAAGTAAAGTAAAAGCTAGATAAGAACATGATTTTACCACCAATCAATAAAACAAGGTGAGTAAAAGCAAGGTAGAAATGACTGTTTCCCACACATAGACGATACTTGGGCGGGCCGCCCAGGTAAATTTATGGCTGCCCGAGTATATTTCTGACCTGTTTTTATTTATTTTTTCATTCATTCAAAAAATAGCTGCATGCGTGAGAGAGCGCGCGAGAGAGAGAGCGCGTACCAGTGAGTGCAGGCGCACTCATGGTCCGCTGTCCTCACACTCCTCTTGTAAATGCACCTTGTGCCAATCAAAACTGAAGATTCTCATGGCTTCGTTTTAAAAATGTTAATATACAGCTGCTTGACAATGTGAGACATATCCCTGGTGTTTGTGTCTGTGAGCTTGCTTGGATAAATTGAACAGATTAAAGTAGTTTGTTGCAAAAACAAAATTCATTTAGAGGGGAAAACACATTTGATATAAATACAAAACTAATATAAATAAACCCTGAGATAAGAGTAAGAAAAAAAAGGCGCGTGTACTCCACCGCCCAAGTATCTTGTCATTCTGTGGGAAACATCAGTAAAAACAAGATAAAGGAAAGACAAGATAGAAAGTGCAGAGAAATAGATATACAAAAAATGCTCCAAAAGAAGGTTGCTTCTGCATCATATCTTGTTCATCTCACTGTTTGACAGTTTATTGTGGTCACCTCCTGTGCCTGGGGTCTCTTACCTCTCTGAAGTCAATTACCATGTCTTTGGTTTTGGAAATGTTCATGTGGAGGAAGGATTCCTCACACCATTCTACAAAGTCCTAAATGACTGGGCCGTGACTAGTCTCATTGTCTTGCAGCAGACTGGCAATAACAGAATCGTCAGCGTATTTTAAAATGGTTCTGTCCTCTCTGCTGCTGCGACACATATTCGTGTTAAGGATGAAAAAGGAGTGGTGAGAGCACACATCCCTGTGGGGAGCCGGTGGAGGATCAAACCTGGTCAGACAGGGTTCCAGTCACTCTTACTCTTTGTGTCCTTTTGGTTAGAAAGCTCAGAATCCAGCTCAAAAGATTATTACTTTAATTAAACTGTTCTACAAGCCTCTTAGTTAAAATGTGTGGTTGGATTGTATTAAAAGCAGCGTTACTTACATATCATCAGTGGGGATAGAAAGGGTAAATAAATGAAATACATTTTTGTGTGTGTCCTCAAACTTCATGCCACCCCTTCATAAGTCAGTGCCCTAAGTGGGCCACTCCTGTCAAAAAAAGTCTGGACACGCCCCTGCGTGTAGTCTCCAGTTTAGTATCACACAACCAAAGTGAAAATAGAGAAATTGTTGATCAAGTGGATGATATGCTTACAGTTTACTCCAGAGCGGTCTATCAACTCTTTCCAGGCTGTAAACTCTTTCCTGAGAGTAGAAAATATGTTGATCCTGGATCCTCCTTTGAGTTCCTCCCCTGAAGTCAGGCTGAAAGCATCCTGTGTGAACGCTGTGACTCTCTGAAATATAAAGAAAATTTGTTTTTCTTAAACTCAAGTCAACATTGTTACACTTATAGTTTAGAGGTGCAGTGTAATGTATTATGTAAACGTAAACTCACATCGATGAGGAAGCCGAGTTTCTCACTCGCGTCAGGTGGGGGTCCGTTGCCGTATCTGTCCAGCTCTGCCTGAGTCTTCTTTAGTTTATTCTCTATCTGCTCTTCCAGTCTTGGCAGCGATTTCTACAAATAACACAGAGGTAAAACCTTTAACGCCTGACGTAGGTAAAGCAATCTGTAGAAAAAACATTTAAGACACAGAACTCCTGAAAATGTTCAGAAATATTCAGTGTGAGCTGCACGTGTGAATGCAAACAGACCATTTTTTCACCAGCCCCCTGAAGCTATGTGTGAGGACAAGGTGATGTGTGAACCCAAAAGGGAAATTCACAGTGAGTGAGCATGACCTTTGTATCATTTTTTTGCTTGCAAACAGTCAACACATTTTCAGCAATTCTCCTGCTGTGAGGTGCATATGTGAACAGGTGACTCAGGAAGATTTCAGGTTCAACGAATTGTCAACAAATTTTCAACAGTGCATAAATGAAAACACCTAAGTCATTACCTTGATATGATGCACCAGCTCAAGGGTGAGTTTTTCTGCCAGCTTGGGAACAGTGGCATAGCCTTCGTTATAGAGAATCCTACAGCAAAAATAAGACTTTAGTGTGCTCATGCCTCACAATCAGTCACAATGTAAATCATTGTTTTAATAATTCCAAATAAGAATCTACTAACTGGAAATGCAGATGATCTTCAAAAAAGGCTTTCTCTCTTTCTATCGCTTCAGGAAGAGACACCTGGTCAGTGATCTCCTTCTGGCCCCTGCACCTGACGATCATGTAGCCCTTCTTCAGGTGGATCACCTCGTTATGGACAACTTCCAGTACCGTCCCTTCTGTGCCTTTGTCCACCAGATCAGGCTTGGTCAAGATACCTAAGCAAGAAAACAGACCTTAAATATCTAAGAGTAACTTGAACAAGTGGCGTTTTTCTTAAATCACTTTGATTTTACCCAGAGTCCTCCCTCCATCAGGATCCACCTCCTGGGCCATCTTCAGGGCCTCTGTGGTCGCTATGTCCACGTTACACGGAACAACCACCAAGCTGATGGTTTCTTGTCTGTTGATAAACTTCTGGATCAGCCTCTTGATCTGAAAATATAATTTAATGTTAAATTAAACTTTTAAACTGCACATGTATCAAATCACTGTGGAGGTTTATTCTGTTTAAATCAATTACAGAGACATTATATAAAGAGTAGAAGTCTACAGCCACACGTACAAACAGTTTGTAGTGTAGTATGCATTACACAGGAGAATTTGTTTTTTTGGATGGATTAAAAACAGAAAATCCTTTTTATCAATAGTCCAGTAAATGTAAGGAGGTGACAACAGAGAACATTTAAAGGTCCTATATGTAACTTTTTACATGTATAAATTGTTTTTTATCACCCATTGATAAGCGAACGGTTAACTGAAGTGAAAAAGTAGATGTTCACTGTCTATCTGTGTTGCCTGTATACATTTTTTTACTCGGGTCGGTTTTTCCAGTTTTTCCGCGAAAGCTCCAGAAAGTGATGTAATATGCACATTCTCGACGTCCTCCTCACTCCGCTCCGCTTAAAGAGATCAACAATAGTGTCTGCTGAGACTGTCGTTTGTAGGATGGAGAATGAATCTAATGTGGAATCTGTTGCAAATAAACGACCGTCCTCAATCACCACACGGGAAAAACCAACAATGCTGAGGAGGTGTCTGTAACTCTTCCAGATGAGCTGAATTCTTTTTATGCACGCTTTGAGCATAACACCCCTGCCGTGGAGATGCCTATGGACCAGGACCCCTGCCCACTGGAAATATCGAGGACAGAGGTGTGCAAATCCTTTAAAAAGGTAAACCCTCACAAGGCCCCAGGCCCAGACGGCATCCCGGGCAGAGTACTCAAGGTGTGTGCAGACCAGCTGGCGGATGTGTTCACACACCTTTTCAACACATCCCTACAACAATCTGTAGTCCCGACATGTTTCAAGAGAACCACCATTGTTCCTGTACCCAAGAAAACAAAACCTCTGTTTAAATGACTACAGCCCTGTAGCTCTCACATCGGTCATCATGAAGTGTTTCGAGCGGCTAGTCAAAACCCATATCACCTCTTCTCTGCCTGACACCCTGGACCCTCTACAGTTTGCCTACAGGCCAAACAGGTCTACTGACGACGCCATCGCCCTCACCCTCCACACTGCCCTCTCCCACCTGGACCAGAGGAGCATATATGTGAGAATGCTATTCATTGACTATAGCTCAGCATTCAACACCATAGTGCCCTCTAACCTTATCACCAAGCTCGTGGACCTGGGACTGAACTCAGCCCTATGCAGCTGGATACTGGACTTCCTGACGGGCAGACCCCAGGCTGTGAGAATGGGCAACAACACCTCCTCCACTCTGACTCTCAGTACTGGAGCACCGCAGGGCTGCGTGCTCAGCCCTCTCTTGTACTCAGTGTTCACGCACGACTGCGTGGCCACACACAGCTCAAATACAATAATTAAGTTTGCTGACGACACCACAGTCATTGGCCTGATCTCCGACAACGACGAGACAGCCTACAGGGAGGAGGTGAGGGCCTTGTCAACATGGTGCCATGACAACAACCTCCATCTCAACGTCAGCAAAACAAAGGAGCTCATAGTGGACTACAGGAAGCTGCAGGGAGGAGAGCACGCCCCCATCTACATAGATGGGGCTGCAGTAGAGAGAGTCAGTAGCTTCAGGTTCCTTGGGGTACACATCACTGAGGACCTGTCCTGGTCACACCACACCGACATTGTTGTTAAGGCAGCGAGACAACGGCTCTTCTTCCTCCGCAGACTGAAGAGGTTCGGTATGGACTCCAGGATACTCTGCAACTTTTACCGATGCACCATCGAGAGTATCCTGACTGGCTGCATCACCACCTGGTATGGAAATTGCAACGACTGCGACCGCAAAGCTCTGCAGAGGGTCGTGAAAACTGCACAGCACATCACCAGGTCTGATCTGCCATCCATACAGGACCTCTACACTCGGAGATGTTGGAGAAAAGCACGGACCATTCTCAGGGACCACAGCCACCCTAGCCAGAAACTGTTCACTCTGCTACCGTCAGGCAGACGGTATCGGAGCATCAGGACAAGAACCACCATGCTCAAGAACAGCTTCTTTTCCGAGCACCACAAGACTCTTGAACTCCACAAGCCCCTTGAACTCCTAAACCCTAAGATCCTCCACCCCCCCTCCCCCCGCCCACACACACACAATATGTTTGCACACACAAGCATACTACTGCACACTGTATGCCACTGCACTACACAGATACTGTCTGAGACACTTTACTTTATTGTTATAGATATATATATTCTATACATACATATTTACATATATATACTGCACATATATTCTACTTTTATTTAAATGTTTGGTTCTTAATTGCACTGTACGTTGTTACTCTTATCTTCTATAATATTTTTTTTTTTGCATTGTTAAGGAGAGCTTGGAACACAAAAATTTCATTGCCAGCTATGACTGCTTTGCCTGTTATGTTGTGCATTTGACTAATAAAGATAACTTGAACTTGAACTTAAACTTGGACTTTCACATGTGTATGACCACTTACCTCCTCCACTCATAAAAACATTATGCAGGTAAATATCCAGTGTTTCGCGGCCGATGATGATGCTTGTTTGTGTACGTACGAGCATGTATGACGAGCACGTGAGCGAGCAACAGGTTACTGGTGCAGTTTACCTAACGGCCAGCGGTGTCACTAAAAACGCAGTATTTTTGAAAGTAACATATAGCTCCTTTAAGGTATAAGTATGTTGTCAATTTACAACATACTTATGCCAATTTTGCTCACTGCCTCACTACATCATGACTCTGCACAGTAGCGCTAATGGCAGGACAGATAATAGGCCGAAGAAGAAGTTGACATAGGGATAAAAGAAGAAGAGGATGAAGAAAGAGGGATATTGTTGGACATTAGTGATCGTAATATCGTCTCGCAATAAATCAATTCATGCTGTATCGCTTTATTGTGGTATTATTATTATCGTAGGTCACGTATCGCATATCGTAATGTATTGTGAATTAGACTGTGATTCCCAACCTAATAAGCGAAACTCCTCCCCCCTCCTCCCTCCCCCTGCAGGACGGTCAAATTGGTACAAAGTGATCTCCCATTTGATCTGCAGACTGCAATCAGCAATCAGCAGTCCATATTTCATGGAAATTCAGTCAACAGTTCTGAGGTATCCAAGTGGAATTGGAGCATGTTTATGGCACAAGAACACTGAGGGATGATCATGGCAATCCGTCAGATGTTAAGATATTTCATTCTGGACCAATTTACTAAGTGCTGAAAAAGCTCACCTGGTCTCCAATGTCTTTCGATTGTTCCTTTACAGCTACCCTGGTGATGCCAGGCAGATCAATGAGCGTCAGATCTGGAACATCAGGAGAGGCGATTTCCAGGCTGATGAGTTCATCACTGATCCCCGCCCCTTTCCCAGCCATTTTGTTCTGAGCTGGAGGGACAGGACACAATGATTGGTGACTTTCTATTACCTCCAAAAGTATTTGTTATTGTTTTGGTCCTCAAATTGGATTCTGTACCTTCTCTGACTTTTTCATCCACATCTGCAGGGTCGTCTATCTCTTCCCTAACGTCACGGTAACTGATCACTCCAGCCCACTGCTCCCCTTCTCTCATTTTCTTCATCTTCAGTTCAAGAGGACATCGTGTCACAATGCCTAAAAATGGAAGAGCGAAGGATGAGACAAGCAGAATAAAGCAATCTACGTATAATACAGTGTACTCAGTGAAAAGTTAGATCTAACATCATATTTCTGCTCAACTAAATGTCCGACAGGTGCATCAAAGAGTGTTAATTAAATACAAGTTAAAGAGAAATCTCTGTAAACTGTCTTTATTGATCTATTTCATTCTTTCCATAGACATACTTGCAATTTATATGGTCAACATTATTATTATTTTGTATTAGATACAGTGATAATATTATATATTCATCCAAGGGGATTCAACTTTCCAATTAATTAATCTTGATTTTTTTTCAAGGTGTCAAGTTAATCCATGATTTATCTCCTCTCTTACATCCCTTCTTAATCTTTTCTAAAGCTCCTGTGAGGACTTTCAGGCTGGTTATGAAACAGGCTGAAATTATTACTAATGTAGGCTACCAAATCTTTAGAACAAAAAAAGCATACCTGCACATCAGTGACAACTGCTTGGACGGTCGACGCATGCGCACTAAATAAGATTAGTGACAATATAGTTGACTTTTAAAAGACAGCAGGATTTAAGTTTTTAGACATGTAGGCTACAGGACAAATAGATAAATGTTCCTCTTTGAATACGGGGTGCGTAAACATTTAGCCTACACGAGCTGAAAGTTTCTGGTTATCATTGGTTTTAGATATCTTTGTTTCTGAGTTATAACAAAGTGAAACGGACCATTCCTGTTGGAATAACTATTGACAGATTTTTTTTAGGCCTTTGTTAAGCCTGAAGTTTCAGCAAAGAGCCTGCCACTCCCCTCTCCTCTCCTCTCCTCTCCTCTCCTCTCCTCCCCTCTCCTCCTCCCCTCTCCTCTCATCCCCTCCCCTCTACTCTCTTTTATTTTGATTCATCATTATATTCCATACAATATATATCAAAATGAAAAGCTATCCATTCGTTTTTTTACTTTTAAGACCTTAACATCATCCATCTCAAAACGCTAAGTCATTGCGCTTTCCATCGCTGGTTCACTGCTTGCTGAAGTATTTACATGTAAAGATAAACGTGATTAATCTTAACTGTCCCACTTTACCCATATTCACCCTACAGGCTAACAAACGCTTTATATGTCTTTATATTTTTATGACCTCTCTATAACATACTCACCACTTCCTCTGGGCAGAGCCACCCCGGACAGCGCCTCCAACACGGAGCTCTTCCCCGAGCTCTGGTCTCCGATCACGGCGATAGCAGGCAGCGCTAAATCCTTCTCTACACCCAGAGAGCGAAGAGAGTCAATGAGGTCGATGCAGGGACGCACCTTCTCCTCATACTGCTGGTTCAGAGTGTTCATGGTGATGTTTTCTTGCCTCCTGCAAATTAAAAAAAATTAAAAAGGACAACAACAACAAAAAAACGTTAAATAAAAGTAATTGTCGCCGCTGACGACTCTACAGTAGCAGCTGTATGCTGGACTATAAATGACTGGGTTAGGTCAGGTGAGCCGCCAGGCTTGTCAGGCTTCAGTCGTACTATTGGCTCAGGTCCAAAAGGTAAAAGAAACAAAGTGAAGTTAGGTTTCGTTTCCTTGCTTCTCCATTTGTTTCCTGCTTATGTGGAAAAACATCCTGAATATATTTAGGTTTCGTTTCTCTGTCTTTTAGTGATGTGAAAATCAGTTCTTTTCAGTGTACTGAATCAGTAGAATCAGTTCAGTAAAGTGATTCGTTCAAAAGATTCGTTCACTGAATCGTTCAGTACTTCTCTGCAGCTCTGTCTGTGAATCAGAATTTAATAAGCTGAAACACGGCCGAACGTTTAGTTCTGCTCGCGATCGTACTGAGAACAGCCGGTGGTGAACAATAAACCAATGAGCTGAGAATTTAGTTGGATAAAGTTACAGTTTGCAAACTGAAAGCTGCTAAAACAATCACATATATTTTCCCCGACCGTTCTGTTCAGTACGTTCAGTACAAGCAGAGGAAGAGAGAGACTCGGAGGCGGAGCTCTCGTTCAGTTTGTTCAGTGAATGAGACACTGACTGAACGTGAACGAGCGAGACTGCGAGTCACCAGCCTCAGTCACACACACACTGTACTGACTGAAACACGATCGTTAGTGGATGTTAAAACAGTCAGCTGAGTGAAATTAAGTTGGATATAAAAGCCGTTTGCAAACTGACAGCAGCTATAAAAAGCACATACATTTTCGCGACACCTAAATGTTAAATAATATATTTGCTACTTCCTCAATTTTGGAGACATGAGAGGGAGAAGTAGGGGCGGACTTTAGCGACACAGAGCTCCCGACCGACTCCGTCCTGTTGGTTCAGTCAGTATGTATCACTGACATGACAGGAGAGGGAGGGAGGGCTTTGAGCGACTCTTACAGTCTGGAGAGAGAGACACGAGACGGGAGAGAGGAGAGCGCAACTGAAGTTGAGAAATGAACGACTCTTTTCAGTAAGTGATTCAGTTCAGTTCGTTCACCCAGATGATTCGTTCATTTTGAACGAATCGTTCACGAACTACACATCACTATTTCCCATTTTGTAAATTAAAGTTTGGCGGAGTGATATCTTTTATAAAGGTGAAGTGATATTGTTGTCAGTGTTCAGCTGAGCTATTGTGCCTTACTGGTTAACTTGGTGCATGAGAGAAGCTGTACCAATCATCTAGCTTTATGGCTAAAGCTTTTTTCTGTATCCATCAAGTTTGTTGTTAGCAAAAAGAACCCAACTTTGGTCTGCTCAACACATAACACCAGTCAAACACAGTTAGTAAACAAGCAGGGGAGTGTTACAATTCACTTAGCAGACGCTTTTATCCAAAGCTATGTACATCAGAGAGTAAGTACAACACCAATCCATCCTTACACCACCACCGAAGCAGCGGGAGCAAGAAGGTCGAGGGTTCAATCCCCAGCTGAGCAACATATCCGTTGTGTCCTTGGGCAAGACAGTTAACCCGGTATTGCTCGTATGAATGCGCTACTGACAGAGTGGGAGTCGTCTTGTCAGTCAGAAACACGTTTTACTTTCATCATGATCGTTAAAGAGGCTATGTAACTTTTTACATGTAGAAATGTATGTGAAAAAGTAGATGTTCACTGTCTATCTGTGTTGCCTGTATAAAAAGTTTCCACGGGTCGTATTGACGTCCTGCTCACTCCGCTTACAGAGATCAACAGTACAAACTCATCACACACTCCTGCTCTCAGCCTGTGGAGACTGTCGTTTGTAGGATGGAGAATGAATCTAATATGGAATCTGTTAGTACAAATAAACGACCGGCCTCTAGCACAACACAGACTCCTTCACAAACTTTCACATGTGTATGACCACTTATCTCCTCTGTAAACATTATGAGGGTAAATATCCAGTGTTTCACGGCCGATGATGATGATGCTCGTTTGTGTACGTACGAGCACGTATGACGAGCACGCAGGTTTCTGGTGCAGTTCGCCTAACGGCCTGCAGTGTCACTACAAACGCAGTATTTTTGAAAGGTACATATAGCTCCTTTAATGATCTTAATGATCTTAAGGTTTGGAAATGTTATGCATCCTGTTTTGCTGGAATTTTGAGCCTAATGAAACACTCTCAATAATCCCGAGATATCCTTAGTGTTTATAAAATAAAGACTTCACTATCAGATTATCAGTAAAAATAAATATTTAATAAATAATTTAATATTAAAAGTGATTGCGTGTAGAAATGGTCTGTATGTTTTTTTTATAAGCAGACTGCAGGTTGTTCTTCATGTGTGTGTTGAAGTGTTTGTTATCAGGTAAAGCCTACAAAAATAAAATAATAGCCTACAGTGCATATTTGTGGGGACATAAACAGCTGTTAAAGCCGACTGACCTTAAAAGGTAAAAGTAGGCGTTACACTAGATCAGTTATTAGAACTGGAGTCTAACAGGCCTCACAACTGTAGATGCAGCACAGAACTTATTTTAAATAAAGCTTGAATACTTTACACAGGAAATGAATTCAGTTTGAAGTTAAAATAAACTATTTTGGCGGCCTGAATTAGAGCTAGGAGCAGACAAAGGATGCAATGTTTCTTGCATGACATGCATAGACACACAGGAACACATAGCAGCATTTTTGTCTGGTGCGATGAACACCTTATCCACAATCTCAGCTCCACTAACATGTATCCATGTTAGTCAAGTCCAGTGTTTTGATGCAGCTGTGGACAGAGGGGTTTGTCCCTCTACTGAGGGTCAAATAATGAAACATTTCCAGTCTTACATGTGGATGATTCTCATGTTTTTCTATTGACACCTACCAGTTTTGTAAAGTCTTTTTTTTCTGTCAGAACTAACTGCTGAATTCAACTGTTATCTTTCCTTAGCTGACCTTTCAGTGCTCACATTGTTACAGAAAATGTATAAATCACATGTTGAATATATAAGCTCTCAATTTGTACAAAGTTTCAGCGGTAGATAACTGAGAAATTCAATAATTCACCTTTTTTAATGTCAAATGAAGGCAGTCATCACTTCTAGCTCAAAGCCTGTTTTGTGACCAAAGAGTTCAAATCTCAAGCTGCTTTAAGTTGATCAACTCGTGACATTAAAAGGTTTGTCTTTTGGTTTTGGATGCAGCTCTATTCCAGATCACTATCCACTGTTGCACATCTGTTTGTGTATAATTTAATCTGTTTAAATTCTGTTTTCTGCAATAGGCTAAATGTTTCTCTTCCACTGTCAATCAATTCAGTATTCACTCTAAATCAACAAAAAGAGAAAGGAACAGAAACGTTCAAGCTGTCAGGACTCTTCAGAAGTAGCCTATTGTTCCTTTTTGTCAAAGGCATTATGGCAAAAATTAAAATCAGCCTGAGAGATTCAAGCTGAACTTAGGCCTAGTGGTTTTAATGTAGCCTATCTTGGACTGATCTGTAAACAGTCATCATCGCGGGTACTGGTGACGATGACCGTTGAACTCTGATGTTTTCGTGTGCGATTTTGATCCCACAAACGGGAGATAATGAGGACGATGAAGAGGACTGTCTGAACGAGCTGAATTAATATTGTAAGTGAGCAACTTCTGCTGTCAACTGCTGTTGACTGTAGCCTAACACTAGCTAGAATGTAACTGTAGGCAAGCTAGCGTTATGCATGCTGTTTCCATAGAAACGTAAAACAAGTTATTTTCAATGAATGCTGAGGTTATTTGCATTTGTTCACAGCTAAATGCTTTTTGTGGCAACTTTGATTCGGAATGTAATTGTTTGTGTTTTAATATAAAATGAAAAGGGTAGTTAATATAAATTAAATGAAGGTGTCGCTAAAGTTGCCGGGGCGGCTGTGGCTAGGTTGGTAGGGTGTTCGTCCATCAACCGGAAGGCTGTGAGCTCGAGCCCCACCTCCTGCGTCAACATGTCCGTTGTGTCCTTGGGCAAGACACTTAACCCATTAGTGCTCGTATGAATGGGAAAGTCACAATCACTACATGGTGTGAATGGGTGTGATTGGGTAGGTGTGACGTTGAGCAAGTGCCTAATTGAAAAACTAGAAAAGCGCTCATGTCCACTTATACCATTTCGTTTCAACCAGAAGAATTGCTATTGATAGTTTGATATTTTATTGAGCATAGGTGTCACAAGGCAGAAGGTTTTTCTGATTAATATAATGCACATTTTTTTTACAAACGTAGAATATATTTTGGGTTTTATTGATTGGCGTTGTGTTTTTATTAATACTCTTGGTTAGATTACCTGCACCTGTGTAGCTTTGTTTTATAGAAACGACGGCAAGGAGAACACAAGATCAGGAAGAAACGAGAGAGTGAGCAGTCCACATAAACGGAAGAGCAGAACACGAGAGCGGAGCAACAGCGCAGGAGGACATAAAAGACCTGCTGCAAGAAACGCCAAGACAGAGAGCCAGACGCTACCGAAGAGAGAGTGTTACGACATCTGTTATCATTGAGGAGGCGGGGTTTATGACCTATACTGCAGCCAGTCAGCAGGGAGAGCTCTAAAGATAAAAGCTTCACTCTACCGGGGAGCTTGTCACGTCCATTATGTTTACAGTCTATGGTTACGACGCAGAATACACGCAGCGGCAGAGCGAGGAGCTCTAACAATAAATGTTAAGACAAGTTTAGTAAAACTGAAAATCCAAATCGATTGTCTAAAATGTGTTTAAATGAATGGATTTAGAGGCTTATCTTTCCACTCTTAACAATTTTAGGACAAGTGTAGTGTGATCTTAAAGTTAGATCTTTGTAAGTAAGAACTTTGATTTCAAGAATCTCATTTGAAGTTTTTTTCTGAGGAAGAAACATAAGAAGAAAGTTAAGAAAATAAATATGAACTTTTTTCAGGAATTTGAAATCTTCTTAACTTTTGTTTTAAGACTGAAGTTAAGAAGTACGGAGCCCCTCTGGTGACATTGGTGAAAATTTTATAATTTGTGGCCACAAAAAAAAAAAATTGTGGCCACAAAATAATAATACAGTCGGCATCAAGGGGAACGGCCACAAACCGTCACATCCAGTTAGCGATGAGGGGAAACATAATCAAACCGCTAGACACAAAGCTGAAGGGCTGCTGTATGCCCTTCATCACTACAAATAAACTGTTGTTTGTTTTTTTTCACAATATGTCCCCTTTAAAAACTTCCAAACCCCATGCTGAACCTCTGACTTGATTAGATGGCTGCTAGTCCATTTTCAAGAGTCCCAGTCAGTGACAGTTACTGACACATGTAGGACAGGGTCAACACAATAAACTTGACCTTCACATTTATTGATGTACAAATTGATTGATTGGTTTCAAAGAATTTAGAGTGTCCAATGTTTGATTGAAGGGGAAACCGGAGCACTCGGAGTAAACCCTGTCAGAAGTGGTAAGGAGGGCAAGAAGACAGAGGTAACCGCTGGGTCGCCGCGTCGTCTTCTGCACTCAGATGTTAGTGGAGTCTTTAGGGAGGTGTTTGGTGTCACGGGGTCAAGGTCGGATAAAGAACTCAGTGAGTGGGAGAGGGTCACAGATTTTGGGGGGAGATTCAGATGTCAGATGGTGGGAGTTCATCATCCTAATCCTGATAGGGCTTCACCTGTACGTAAGTGGTCTTAACCTGTGGTTCTCTCTTTGACAAAGGCATGGGCTTAACAAATGACATATACTGTGGGTCTGGTTTTTTGGAGTCCTGTGTAGGCAGTTCATGATCTTCATGGACCTTCGTGGACCTTAATACACTATTCCCCATTTCGTTCATGCGCCGAATGGACAACTTCGTGATTCCTGGCTTCACTTTGGATTCAGCTTGACTTTTTGGTGTCTTCTCCAATTGTACTCTTAGCTGATCGATTACCATCTCGTGCTCATCGACTACCGTCTGCTGCTCATGGCTGTGATTCAAGAGGTAGTTTCTGTCGGCATCAGATTTTTTCATTTGTTTGACCAGTTGCAGGTCCTTTATTTTGAGCTGTTTCTTCTGGACCGCAATAGTCCTTTGATAGGCATCTTCCTTTTTTTGGAAACAATTCATCATGAACTTGTGGCCCTCTTTGTCTTCATCCGTGCCCACTGTTTCATCTCCGTCAGTGTAACGATTACAGAGAGCGATGGCTGCTTTTCTCAGCATCTTTGGATCATTCAAATGAGGCTTGCATGAACTTATGGCCTCCTCCATTCTCCTTTTTACGGTCTCCAGTCTGTGGTTTGCATCCTTGAGCCTATTTGTTTCTGTCTGTTTGCCTTTCCCCCTCAATTGCAGAGTTTTAGCTTCTTCCTGCAGCTTCACGTTTTCTCGTAATGCACTCTTCAGCTCCACATCATTTTCTTTGAGATTTTTCTGACTCTTTGTGTAGTCGTCCTGTAGCTGCTGATAATTCTTGGTAAGATCATCATTTAGCACTTTTAAGATAGCATTCGTTTTTGCCTCCTCTGACAGTTTCTTCACTAACTTTGCTTTTTCACTTTTAAGTCTGAGTATCGTATCTTGGCGGTTTTTGATTATGATTGCGTCCTTTGCTTGTTTTTTCTTGAAAACGTCAAGCCTATCCATGAGATGATCCACTGTGTTTCTCTTGTCCAGTTCTTCTTTCATCTCTCTTAACTGTCTCTCAACATCTAGTTTTTCGCCCACTACAGTATAAACTTTTTTGTCCATTGCTTCCTGTGTTCTGGCTTTCTCGCCTGCAATGACCGTTTCATGATTTGTTATAACATCATTCAAGTGCTTCTCTTCTTTTTTGTACTTTTCAAGCAGCTCCATTTTCTCTTTCTTCTCTTTCTCCATCTTGATCACAAAATCTTTCATCTGCTCTTTGCACATGTTGACTGCTCTATGCACTTCCTCCTCCATCTTTTTGTTACACTCTGCCAGCATGAATTCTTGATCTTTCTCATGCTTCCTCTTCTGTCTATCTGACTCTTTCTTGTGGGCTTCGTCCGTTTGACTCAACAACAGCTTTAAACGTTTAAGTTCACCTTGAATTTGTGAATGATGAGTCTTGACAATTGTATCCCGACTCTCTAAGAGTTGCTTATTTTCCTTTTTCAGGATAGCAATTTGCTCACCTCTGTCCTTCAATTCCCTCCTCTGTTGATCGAATTTAATGTTCGTTTCTCTTTTTTCTTTAAGTAATTTGTCACATTCAATGGTCTTTTCTGTAAGTTCTTTTTCCGTCCTTTCCTTTTCTCCGTCCTTGATGTTGATTAACGCCTGCATTTCTTTTCTGGTGTAGGTATTTTTCGTTTCCATTTTGTTTGCTTCCATTTCAAAAGCCTGTTCCGCACGTTTTGACAGTTTTTGTGGTTGTAAACTGACCCTGTATTTAGCTCTCGGAACGTTTTGATGTGTGTGTCTCTTTAATAACCTCTGTGGTCTGTCACGTGACGTCTTCAAAGCGCTTTGATGACGTCACGTGATCTGATCACACGAAAGTTGTATGGTTCAGACTCGAAACTTCCTCCCATTTCCTATTCCATTCCTATTTGACGTTCCTACGTCATGTAAAACTGGAGATATGATAGTTTTAATATATTTAGTCCGCATACATTTTCTTGAGATTTAGCGCGGTCGTTGCGTTTCCTGGTACTTCTTAGATAGAATGTAGAATGTTCTGATGGAAAAGGTGTTGCTTTGGTGCAAATGTTTTGTTGTTTCGCTATTTTGTTATTTTACTATGAAATGTCTTTGCTCAGTGCTCTCTTTGTAAACCAGCTTTTAACATTTTACATCCACAGAGAGGAAGATGACCAGCCTAGGGACCCAACAATCAATGTTGATCCTGTGAGGGGTCTTCAGTGGAGATCCATTCCTCCTACAACGAGGGCTAGACAGAGCGCAACGCGTCGTCGGGAAAGATCTGCAACAGTTCAGGCAACACAGCCAGACCACTCACACACACACTGTTGAACTGCATGCCAAATTTCAGCCTCCTATGGCGAAAATATTATATTTCAATTTATTTTCCCATGTCTTACCTACATTGGAAATGCTGTCATGCTTTTTATTATTCATCAACCAACATGTGTGACAAGGTTAGACAGACTTGTGTTTGTTTTCTCTCATATGTTTTTTGTTGTTTGAAATGTGTTTGGGAGATAAAATACAAAAAACGCCTATGGACACACCTGCTTTTTTGTAAATATTTGAATACCAAATGTCCTTTTTATATATTTCCATTTATTATTTTGATAATTATTATTATTATTTTAGCTTTGTCGCTGCTCAAAACAGTTCCCAGGAGCAGTTTTGAGTAGTGGTAGGGACTTTTTGGAGCAGTGGCATAGCTAGAATACAAAAAACAAGCCTACTGTTTTTGTAAAAAATTGAATCAATTCTTATTCTTTTCAAAATTATCCTTTTATACATTTGAAGTTCATTTTTATCAATTCAAAACAGTTCGTCCAGCACTCTGTGTATTTTAGAATAAAAAAGTAATCAATTTTAAAAAACGAATTCTCTATTTTTTTGTGTGTGTTTGGGTCCTGTGTGTTGATACAGTATCTCTAGGTGACTAATGAATGGTCAAATCATAAAGGTGAGGTTGTGCTGAAAAAAATGATACCAGGCACTTATATGATGAACATTTTTGATGTAGTCAGATAAAAGTAAAATGACAATTATAGCAAAACGGCCAAAACAGCCTCAGACCTCAGAGGGTTAAATGCGATGAGCCCCCCCACCCCCCTGAGTTTTCCCAGTAGACTTCACTCCTCTGAATAAAAATGGTGGACCTGCACAAAAGTTTTGCTCTAGGCTGGGGGTGGAGTCCATGGGTGGAGATACCAGGGGAGGGGAGAGGATTTTTTAAACCAGAATCCCACTGTGACGTCACAAGTTGAGCAAATTTGAAATAGAGCATTTTTCTCTGTGTTGTAAGATTCATGCAGACCACAAAGAAAGGACTGGGTGGGTTTATTTCACATTTTGTGGGTCTGTAGACACTCAGGGGCCAGATTCACAAACATTTTCTTAAGATAAAACTTAGGAAGTTCTTAAGAAAAGAGTTAGGAAGATTCTTAAGAATGTTCTTCAGTGTAATTCCTGATTGTTTTCTTAATAACTTCTTTATTTTCTTGCTTATGAACTTCTCAGATGCTGCGGGCAGGCATATATCCCTATAAATAAACTGGACTTGACTACATTTTTCTCTGTTGCTGTTCAAAGGAATACCAGTAGATGGCGCCCTTACCATGAAGGGCCTCCTTGCTTACTGCTGCGCATGTCTGCTGCGGCGCTCACAGGAAACAGTGTTGCCAATTTGGCGACTTTCTCGCTAAATCTGGCGACTTTCCAAACCCCCTTGGCGACTTTTTTTGTCAACAGCTACTAGCGACAAATCTAGCGACTTTTTCTGGTGTTATTGGAGACTTTTTTGGTGTAAGAAACTGACGTGAAAGCACGTATTACTCTGCAGTTACTGTCCTCAACGAGCAGCAGGTGCTGCCGTGAGCCCCTCCCCCTTCCAAAAGCACTCACAGGCTGTCAGTCAGAGAGCAGAGAGGAGACCCACACCACTCTGCGTCCAGACTGCAACGAATGCAATAAGCTTTAGTTTTGTATTTATTTGCTTTGATTACATTGTTTAAGTTGAGAAGTACATTTACAATAAAAGTGCGCTATACACTACTTTTTAATTCATTATTGGATTTTGCGTATAACAATGCGATTAATCGCGATTAAAACTTTTAATCGTTGCCCAGCCCTAATATTAACCCAAAAAAAGATTTAAAGAATACCCCTAGATGAAACAAACTTAAACTGTGCAGTTAAAAATAGACTTATAACAAGAAATGTACATAACCCGTGCAGGGATAAAAATATATGTGTAATTTAAAGCAAGAACCTACAAACAGTTGAGGAAAAAATCTGTAATTAGACCTGAATATAAAAAAATAAAAAAGTGTTGACCTTTTGAAGTTGTTTATATATGTACAGCAATGTTTAAAAAGCAGATCGTGCAGAGTTATCAAAAACAGACATTAAATAACAGGCAGTGCAAACATTAAATTAAAGGTGCTATTTAAATAATTGAGGTGATCATTAAAGTGTCCAACTAGAGGCTGACTCTTGGGACAGCTGTGCAGATGGGAAATGGAAAAAAATGAAGATTTAGTCCAAGTGTGTGCTTTCCCCCTGCCATAACCGCGAGGTGTTGTACAGACGTATGGCCAGGGGGACAAAAGAGTTCTTAAGTCTGTCTGTGGAACAGGATTGTGACAGCAGTCTGCCACTGAACACACTCCTCTGCCTGCTGAAGGTGCTGAAGGTGCTGAAGGTGCTGTGCAGAGGGTGGTGGGTGTTGTCCATGATGGAGAGCATTCTGTTCAGGGTCCTTCTCTCTGCCACTGTCACTAGAGAGTCCAGCTCTGCGCCCACCACAGAGCCAGCCTGTATTTTACACCTAAAGTTTTTCTCAGCAGTAATATTTCATATAACATATAAGATCAGGGTTAATTAAATCAACACAATCCAAAAGAAGAAATCGTTCAGTTCGTTCAGTGAACGAACTGAACGAACTGAACGAGAGCTCCGACGTGAATCACTGACTGACTGAGAGGAAGAGTGGAGCTCTCGTTCAGTTTGTTCAGCAAGTATGTCTTTCCATAGACATACTTGCAATTTATATGGTCAACATTATTATTATTTTGTATTAGATACAGTGATAATATTATATATTCATCCAAGGGGATTCAACTTTCCAATTAATTAATCTTGATTTTTTTTCAAGGTGTCAAGTTAATCCATGATTTTTCTCCTCTCTTACATCCCTTCTTAATCTTTTCTAAAGCTCCTGTGAGGACTTTCAGGCTGGTTATGAAACAGGCTGAAATTATTACTAATGCATCAAATCTTTAGAACAAAAAAAGCATACCTGCACATCAGTGACAAGACTGATTATTTTTTATAATTTTGTATTTTTTATATTGTTTATCATGTTATAATGAGGTATAATGCCATAATGACTCAGTTTAGTTGTGGTTAAGTCTTAAACTGCTGTTCGTTTAGCGACATATAGCGACTGTTAACAGGACTGCTTGGACGGTCGACGCATAAAGATAAAAGATAAAGATAAAGATAAACTTTATTGATCCCCGGGAAATTTGTGCATTACAGCAGCTCCAGAAAACAGGGGACGGGAATATAATTATTAAAAATAAAAATAGAAGTTAAAATCAAATCAAACATATTTACATCAGTTAAATAAAAAACTACAATAATGTAAAATGACACAGTAACTACACAGGAAAGGGTTTTGTTCTTAAAAAAACACACACAGTGTGTAGCATGAGGTGGTGAAGCTGTTAAAGAGTCTGATTAAACAGTCTGACTGCAGGTGGGATGAACGACCTGCGGTAGCACTCTGTCTTGCAGGGTGGGTGTCTCAGTCTGCTCCTGAAGGAGCTGCTCAGGGCCCCCACAGTGTCATGCAGGGGGTGAGAGGGGTTGTCCATGATGGATGTCAGCTTCACTAATGTCCTCCTCTCACCCACCTCCTCTACAGAGTCCAGAGGACAGTCCAGGACAGAACTGGCCCTCCTGACCAGTCTGTTCAGTCTCTTCCTGTCTCTCTCTGCGCTCCCTCCTCCCCAGCAGACCACTGCTTAAAAAAGTGCAGACGCCACCACAGTGTCATAAAAAGTCCATAGCAGAGTCCTGCACACTCCAAAGGACCTCAGTCGCCTCAGCAGGTGAAGTCGACATTGGCCCTTCTTGTACAGGACGTCGGTGTTGTGTGACCAGTCCAGTTTGTTGTTGAGGTGAACACCCAGGTATTTGTACGTCTCCACCCTCTCGATGTCCAAGCCCTGGATGTTCACCGGTGCAGTCTGGGGTGACTGTGGAAGTCAATCACCATCTCCTTTGTCTTGCTGGCGTTGAGCTGAAGGTGGTTGAGCTCACTCCAGTCGACAAAGTCCATGATGACCTGCCTGTACTCCTGTTCGCTCCCCTTAGACACACACCCCACGATGGCTGTGTCATCGGAGAACTTCTGCAGGTGGCAGCTCCCAGAGTTGTAACAGAAGTCCGAGGTGTACAGGGTGAAGAGAAAAGGGGAGAGAACTGTCCCCTGCGGGACCCCTGTACTGCAGACCACCATGTCAGACTCACAGTCCTGAAGCCTCACGTACTGTGGTCTGTTGGTGAGGTAGTCCGTTGTCCATGCAGCCAGGTGACAGTCCACTCCCGCCCTCTCTAGCTTCCCCCTGAGCAGTGCAGGCTGGATGGTGTTGAAGGCACTGGAGAAGTCAAAGAACATGACCCTCACAGTGCTGCCGGTGTTCTCCAGGTGAGTCCAGGATCTCTGCAGCAGGTAGATGACGGCGTCATCCACCCCGATGTTCGGCTGGTAGGCGAACTGCAGAGGATCAAGATTTGAAGTCACCAGGGGGCGGAGGTTGTTGAGGACGATCCTCTCCATGCGCACTAAATAAGATTAGTGACAATATAGTTGACTTTTAAAAGACAGCAGGATTGTTACAATATTTTGTTCAATAAAGTTATAATACCTATAGAAATGGGAGCTGTTACAGATGGTAAGCTACTTTGCAACTAATTCATTTCAACTCACTTGTAAAATAAATTGGTATAAATGTGTGCCGAAGCTACTGTTGGATCTATATACACCCAGTTACACACCCTAGACGGTAATATTACCACTTAAAGCAGCCTATTTACAGAACAGCAGCCATGTTAGCTAGCTAACAGTTAGCATTCTGCTATATCTGAAAGGTTGTTTGTTTCCCGACTTTCAGATGAAGTTATTCGAAAACGTCTTCTTATTGACGGAGACGGGGCTGGTGATGACCGCAAAATCAACTTGCTGCTCAAGAGTTTCACTAAATGGTGCAACTTCCTGGGACCCCTGAGGAAGGGTACGTTAGTAGTTACATGAGACCTAAGTCCTGGACTTTGTCACCTATTAAAGTGATTCACAAACAGCCTCTCTTCTCAGGTTCACGCAGTACCAGAGGATGTTGGGCACACTGGCCCAGTGTGAATTCTCCATGGGGAAGACTTTAATGGTATACGACATGAACCTTCGGGAAATGGAGAATTATGAGAAGATCTACTCTGACATAGGTGGGAAATGAGGATTTTATGACCCTGGTCTTTAGCATCCACACACCCCTTTTTGTTTAAGTCTGCACACATTAACATCTTATCATTAACCTATTTGAATACTTGTGTTCAACAGTTTGGTTCATGTTCTTTCATTATGCACTACATCACTCTTAACTTGAAGAACTGGGCCACTATAGTAACCATCCCAGTATGTATCAGTGTGGTAAACTAACCTCATCTCAACCTTGACATTTCAGAACAAAACATCACGTCCGCTCATGAGAAGATAACCGAATGCAAAAAAGAAATTCAGAGGGCAAAGAGAATAAGAAAGAATCGCCAAGGTAATGATCAATAATATTGAACTATTGGGACTTGCCTTTGCAATTATTTACTAATTTAATTCAGATAAGTCTTGAAAATAGTGAGTAATCACTACTGAAAATAATCTGAAAAAGTATGGTTTAATGTTATCCTTAAATGTAAACATGAATTTTAACACAGAACATTTAATTTAACACAGAACAGCAACATCAGATGTATTTAATGTTATGGCTCACGAAAAGTTTATTCAATGGTAATTCATACAAGTACTTTTAAGTCAAACCGTATACAACACATTGTACAAACAGCCAAAGGAAAATACCCAGGAGATTTAAAGAGTGATCACAGATGGAGAGACAATGCATCAAAAGCCAAACAATGAGAAATCAGATTGAGATTTAAGAGAAGGTAAAAGAATTGGAGTGTTTAGCAGGGATTTTTTAATTCTTGTTGTAAACCAAATGTATCAGTCAGTTAAGATTTAATGCTAACAATATAAATACAGAGTTGTATTATTTGTGGTTAGTGTCACACATTCACATTTTCATTATTTCCTTTCAGAGTATGATGCTTTAGCTAAGGTTATCCAGCAACACCCAGACCGACATGAAACACTGAAGTAAGTCACTCTATTATATTTGTATTCCTTTTTTTTTTAACCTGTTTTGTCTATGATTATGTACTTAATTTTGTTTGATCCTCTACAGACAATTGGAGGCGCTTGACAAAGAGCTCCAGCAACTGTCTCGAATCAAGGAAAATGTAGATGCAAAGGTGAGGCTAAAACTATATTCTATTCTTTACGATTCAAATCTGTTATTTCTTGAACCGCTTGTGATATCTAATTTTGAAATCTCCTTTTTCTCCTACGAAGATGGAGTTAAGAAAGAAGCAGTTCCATGTGCTACTCAGTACTATTCAGGAACTACAGCAGACTCTTGATAGTGAGTGTCCCTGTGTTGTGCTCGTTGGTCTGAAAGGCTATTTTTGTGTTGTGCTCATTCTTCCAGAAATTCCAAATATTAAGTGGTTAATCTGTAAAGTCAAGCAAATCTGCAAGTACCTCTCTAACCTTCTTTGTCTGTCACAGATGATGAGAAATCAGACAATGACGACAACAATCAGGGGAGCCCTGCTGGGAATGATGAATGAAGTCGTGGAGATACTGACTGAAGAACAATGAATCAAACCTTTAAAAAAATTTTTTTGCATGTGTGTAGGACTACTTTTTGTATGAGTTTTTGAATAAAATTGACTTGCCCAAATCGTATGCACGTTAAATTTATTAACCAACATGGTGACTTTTTAGGTTTGTGTCTGTAGTATTAATGTAATGCCTGTTTGTGTCACTCAATTTGAGATTATACACTTACCGTAGGTATCTGATAAAACACCCTCTAAAATGACATTGGTAATACACAAGAGATGTCACACTCATAAAAGAATTATTACAAAAACAAGTTATTAAAGAAGAGTGTATCTGGAGAAAATTACCAACCCTGCCTTTAATGGTTGAAAGAAGAAAGTCTTAATCATTGGTGGCGAACTAGTCTGGAATTCAGAACTTCTGAGAATGAAAGACTACATGTGCTAATTGATTGCATTGATCATTTTTAATCTACAAAATCCAAATATGTAAAAGAAAATCATGATATTCAAGGATTTAAACTTGTTTTGCTTCTAAGCAGGTTTTTTTTAAAACATCATTTCCCTGTGAAACCACAAGGGGGGGCCAAGTGCACAGTAAGACTCAGGGCATGAGCCAGTTAGTTGAATAAAGTCGAACATAGCAAGAGAACAGCACCTTGTATCTGCATGGATTGAGGTTAAATAAATGAGACCGGATTCAAGGTCAGAATTCCTATGCACCATTCTTGCTGCTGTAAAAGGAGGTAAAAGGCTTTTCTAGAACTCCACCAGGTATGCACGGGCCCTCATGAGGCGTTTGAGGCGGCTCTGCAAATTGGCCCTCTTGCTGCCAATGTCGGCGTCCTCCTTTAAAAAGAACTCTAAATTCTTCTTTTCCTGAAGCACCTGCAGCATCTCCCTCTGCAGCTGGACAGCAGACTCCTGCAACATCTGGTAACGGATCACCATAGGGATCTGGTCTGCCAGACGCTGGCTCGCAATCTGAAGGAGGAAAATTACAACATTTTGAGAAGCAATGATCAGTGTTTAAATAAATTAGTTTTTATTTTTTGTTTCTAAATTGTCCTGCTATATTAAAGCTTACTTTGTAATATGATTTTAGGTGCAACATCAGCTCCTGAAGTGTAGCATGATTATCCGTACAGTACACAAGACTTTGATATCCAAAAGGTTGGGGGTGTTTTGGTATGGCGATATCATCATTCTCCTCATTCTCCTCTTTCTTTCTGTCACTCAAACTGCAGCTGTAGGTCCTGTCCTGGGAGTAAACAAGCAGCTCCATCTTGAACTGGGTTCTCAGAAAGGATTCAGCAGTGGATTCTTTGTCTTGTTTTATGGCTTCGATCTTTGCCTAAGAAAAAGATTCTGGTCAGTCTACAAACAAATAAGAAATACTGCTAATCCAATTTTTAGAGTCAACAAAATCAACAATGGATATCAAACTACATTATGTGATTATGAAGTTCAGACTACCTTGGCTGTTTTCGCAAGGTTAGGAAATCCAGTGAAGCTACTCATGGCCAGCTGTACGAACACCTTCCTAACAGCCTCTAGAGGAAATGGAAAAGCAACGTAAAACAGGGGTTTGATTTTCAATGTGTAAAACATAAAACTTAAACAAATCTGTCATTTATTTATTTTAGAGCTGCACAATAACACAGAAAAAAGAAAACTTCCAGTTTTCAGATAAATGCAATGACTTGACTTATAATTATATATTGAATTACAAATTAGCAATCATGCTTAAGTTATTTCGGACTTCAACTCTATTTCCTCCTCCTTCTACCACGCTTAGTTTAGCCCTCTACCTTTGACTCTGGGACACCCAAATTAAAAAGAAGGGAGACGAGAGGTGGAGAGAGAACAGGTGGAGAGAACAGGTGGAGGGTCAGCTTCTTATTAACTTTAGGAATAGTCAGTTGTATAACTAAAATCAACTGTGTCTAATGATGCTCAAATGTATGTTTAATAAGCTTGAAAAGTCATATGGCACTACTATTGTTACTCACACAACACTACACTGTACATGCGCTGCTGGTGTGTTCACTCTGTGGTACATCCACTCCTTTTATAGCCCCTATACAACGCAACTGTATTAAACAGCAAAGGGAATATGTGCCGCTAATAATGAGAATACACAATCAATTGTGTATTAAAATTGTTATTTAATACACAAGAATAAAGGGACGGTCAAACGTATTTCAGTAATATAGAAAGGAACTGTTATTTGGTTGGATACTTTCCATGAAGAATAAGTGGAAATAACTGAAGTCTTTGGCCAAATAGAAGTGAAGTTAATTTACTGTTTTAGGGCGCGGTCACACTGGCAATCCGTATTGTGCCCAACCACACTTCAACCCTAAAGTCCAGTTCGTTTGACCAGTGTGACCTCTCCGTATCGTGCTCAGGTACGGTACACTTCCTTGGCTTTGGCACACTTTGGAGAGGTGTGCTTTGGCACGGTACACTTAATGCACGAGCACGAGCATGCGGGTACACAACGCTGACAGCCTTCATTATGGAGAAATCCAGAGTTTCATGGCTGTATCTGACTAACATGACACAATATAAGACACAAAGTAGCTTTCATGTTCTCTGTGTTGTTCTCTGTGTTGTTCTCCGATGTGCAGATGGGGACTAGACTGCACGTACCTTTTTAAAAATGTTCTCCTTCTTCAGTCCGCCTGTTTGTAAACTGAGCACGCTTCATAATAGCATTAAGCATGCATGTGCTGTATTACGACGTTATGTACAAAAGATTATCATGCTTAGGCACAGTTAGTCCTGGTGCTGCTTGAGTACGGCACGGTACGGATTACCAGTGTGACCGTGCCCTTAGCCTGTGAAATCTAGTCGATATGGACTAATAATTTAATATCTTTTGCTTAAAAACTAGCTGTGTCAATTGAGCTTTGCAGAATTTTGTGTTAAAGCACAAAAACATAATCTGTGGACCCTAGATGCTTTGTCCTCATCGTTCTTTTATTGTATTACCAATCTGCTGACATTTAAGGTCTTTGCTTTCCCCAAAACAATCTAATAAAAATGCCAGACAGGGAAAATGAAGGGGGGCAGATCTATGTATTACTAACTGAATGTATGTCCGCTCATTCATATGATCCATGCACTATGTGCTACTGTTATTGCATTGCTCTTAAATCTGCCTTTATTAAATTAACATTACAATTCCAAATGTTTCTATAAACAAATTACATCAGCTGAGGATCTTTAAGAGGAACGTTGAGAACATTGTCAAGAAATATTTACCAAAAAGGACGGTACTTTTCAACTGAATGAAAACTGTTTCCTTCATACTGTACACAAGTATGTGCTCTCTGCCACTCACTGGACTAGCTGCAGTGACTCCTGCTTAACGTGACATCATTTGCATTCATTTGCAATTCACTGAAAGAAAACCAGGAACAGTTTCACGCCTCTAAAAATAAGCACACTGACACGTTTCAGATCATTTGCTGGACATTGCAGGTCCTGAGATGTGACGATTGCACATGCTCAAATGATATATTCATGCAGCTGTAATCCATTGATGTACCTCCTATATCTTTGAGTCTCTTGACAGCAGGCTCCTCCAGTTGTTTGATCTGCTCCCTGACCATGACCTCAAAGGTCTTGTAGTTGATGAAGCCCGGCAGTTCTCTTCCTCGGTACATCTCCTCATAGTTCGCCACCTCTCTCTCAATCCTGTTGTTGACTGCAACATATGAAAGCATAATTCAGAGTTCTGCTGCTGATTGACTGCTGTAGACCAGTTCTAAATAAGACACTCACACTTTTGTCCTGAATTCTCCAGGTGGACATTCCACTTCCCAAACTCTCTTCTGAGCGTAGAAAAGACGTTGAGCCTGTCTCCACACTTGAGCTCCTCCCCTGTAGTCAGACTGATGGCGTCCTGAGTAAACGCCGTCACTTTCTGCAGCAAACAGTAAAAGGCAGAAACTGTGTTTTATATTTTTCACATAAATAACTATATTTCCTACGTGGTAGTGAGCAGTGATGTTGGCAGGTTTTCAATCAGTGTAATTATAGATAGTAATATTTATGTATGTTTAAAACAGGAACCAGGAAATTCAGCCTAACTTCACAATCAGTTGTGTGACTCAAAAATTGGGTCTAAATCGGCCTTAAATTGTACAGTGTACATCAGGTTTAAGCCTGGAGGTTTGAATACTTCAAGTTTACATTTAGAGCTGACAGTGTTTTTCTTTATTAATCAATATCATACCCCAAAGACAAACAGAAGACTCTACTAATTGACTTTTTGGAGTGAAAGAATAACCTGTTTCTGATTTTTTCGATTTACTACTATTTTCTGCTTACATAACTGCTGTATACTATGAACTATGACACTTGAGGTTGAGTTGTTGTGCTGTACATCAGCACTGCTGTGATCCTCTTCGACATTTGGCCTGTAGCGTTCAGGCTCCTCCTCCTTCGGTAACCAGTCAGTGAGTTGTTTTTTTTGGCCATAAATGTTGAATTTTTTTTTTATGTACATGATTAAACATTTATTTGTTGTAAACGGTGTACCGTTATTGGGTGCTTCCCCTAGGAGAGTCTAAAGTGACATTTTGTATTTCATTATATCCAAGTTGCACATCACTGTGTGAGTAATAGCCTTTGTGGCTGGGAAAATGTTGTGCAAAGTGTCAGAGCTCACATCGATGAGGAAGACGATTCTCTCAGCTGCTTCAGATGGGGGTCCATTTCCATATCTCTCCAGGTCTGCATGGGTCTGTTCTAGCTTCTCCTCAATCTGCTCTTCAAGTCGAGGCAGAGATTTCTGCAAATCACACAAGGGTCAAAATTTTAACTCCAAATGTGAAATATCATGATTTATATTGTAATTTTATTTTTTTAATTGACGCCTTTATTTAAGCGACAGGACAGTGGATAGAGTCAGACACTGGCGAAAGAGTGAGGAGGAAATAACATGCAGGGAAAAGGAGCCACAGTTCGAATTCAAACCCGGGGCGCTCGCTTTGAGGACTGGAGCATCTGTATACGAGGCAAACTAACCATTAGGCGACCAATGCCCTTAAACTGTCAAATAAAGTAAATCACCTCAATATGATGCACCAACTCAAGTGTGAGTTTCTCAGCCAGTTTAGGAACAGTCGCATGATCTTCATTGTAGAGAGTTCTGTAACATTAAAATAACACTACAGTAAGTACATATGCTAAAAATTGCAAACCACAGCACTGTAGAAAAAAACATAATATATATATATATATATGTGTGTGTTAACCTAAAATGCACAAACTTACTGAAAGTGCACATGTTCTTCAAAAAAGGCTTTCTCTCTTTCTATCGCTTCAGGAAGAGATACCTTGTCAGTGATCTCCTTCTGCCCCCTGCACTTGACGATCATGTAGCCCTTCTTCAGGTGGATCACCTCGTTGTGGACGATGTCCAGCACTGTCTCTTCTGTGCCCTTGTCCACCAGATCAGGCTTGGTCAAGATACCTAAGAGGGACAACGGTGGAAACTATATGAGAGTGGGATAGACTACATACGAATTGTCCTCCTCTTGTTGCAAAATCAGCTTTGTTTACCCAGAGTCCTCTCTCCATCAGGATCCACCTCCTGGGCCATCTTCAGGGCCTCTGTGGTCGCTATGTCCACGTTACACGGAACAACCACCAAGCTGATGGTTTCTTGTCTTTTGATAAACTTCTGGATCAGCCTCTTGATCTGAAAATATAAATTCACACTGTGATGAATGACCCTATTCGTTTCACAGCTATGAAATCACTGTGGTCCTCAGGTCTATATTTTATCATACATGTTAATTTTATATCCCTGAAAAGCTTTTACCCTTGCTAGTGGCCATGTAAGGCATGTTTACTTTCTAGATTTTCACAGCAATATCAATTGCTCTTCAGTCATTGCTGAGGTGTTGTGTATGGGTTGTTAGGATTTATGTCCTGGCCAATCAAGTTAATCCACAGACCTCACTGTCAATTTTATTCTTCTTGAAGAAACTGTCTACCAAAGAGTCTATCAAAAACAGCTGTTAGCTTCCTATGGGACACTGAACAAGTTCACCTGGTCTCCGATGTTCTCCGGTTGTCCCTTAACAGCCACCCTTGCGATGCCGGGCAGATCAATAAGCGTCAGGTCTGGAACATCAGGAGAGGCGATTTCCAGACTGATGAGGTCATCACTTATCCCCACGCCGACCCCGGCCATTTCATCCTGTGCTGTAAGGACAGGGCACAAAGTATAACCATCATACAGTACTCCGGTTTTTAATTGTGGGTTTAATAATACTGTACACTGCACCTTCTCTTATTTTTTTCTCCACATCTGCAGGGTCTTCTATTTCTTCTTCATGGTTCTGGTAGCTTATCTTTCCGAACCATTCCTCTCCTTCTCTCTTTCGCTTCATCTTCAATTCAAGAGGGCATCTTGTTACAATGCCTGAATAAATAAAGAGTGAAAAAAGACAAAGAGGATATATTCTGAATGAAATCCAGTGTGCTAAGAAAAACTGTAAAAGCAGTGCACTAACTTGCCAAAAATACAAATATCTTTTCATAGCCAAATTTTGATTAAAGGTAGGACCAATACCAATCAATCAACCAACCAAAACTACATCTTCAAAATATGTTCTATCTAAGATACAATGAAAGTCAACGGTAATGTCAATGTTTTCTTGGCAAACTCAATTCACTCAACTCAGCAAAAGAGGCAGGAAATAAGGATATATGTTTTAAGATACACGAGAGAAAGCGATATCCATTTGTAATAAGATCAAATCAAATAAATGTTATTGTCCCAGTAGGAAATAAACCATACAGACAGACACAATGCCTTATTATGTTAAATGATCTATTACTTATTAGCATTTATATTTACTGCTGCTTTAATAATATTTTTTATTGATAATATAATGATCAGTAATCACCAGACACTTATTTATCCTTTTAATGTGAAACTTTAGTGCCATAATGATGTGTAAAGAATATGATTTACTGACTGAGGGACTCTTTGATAATAATTCTCTATATAATATAGAAGAGAGGAAAAAACATGGTGAAAAGAATATGTAGGCTATATTATAATAATAGGAGTTGTTTGTGATCCATTTGATCTTTTGATATATATTAACAGATTTTTATGGTGAATCAAAAACGAATCATGACGTATAGCTTATGTAAAGTTCCGTATAGTGCCTATTTGGGTTATTAAACTCTGCTGATGTTGTAAAGTTTAACTGAAGTCGGATCCACTACAGCGTCCAATTAATAATAACCGGCAAAGTAGCAGTCAGTAAAAAGACTTCCTGAAATCTGCTCTCGTGTAGGCAATCCTCGCTCATCACTCCTCAGATCTGAATATGGTGTGTCACGCCCCAGAAAGGGCTGTCATACACACATAAACTTTATTTTTTAATCACATACTTCCTTATGATTAGTTCAATGTTGATTTTTAGTTATGGAAGAATTTACATGTAAAGATAAACATTATTAATCTTAACTGTCCCACTTCACCCATTGTCCCACTTTACCCATATTCACCCTACAGGCTAACAAACGCTTTATATGTCTTTATATTTTTATGACCTCTCTATAACATACTCACCACTTCCTCTGGGCAGAGCCACCCCGGACAGCGCCTCCAACACGGAGCTCTTCCCCGAGCTCTGGTCTCCGATCACGGCGATAGCAGGCAGCGCTAAATCCTTCTCTACACCCAGAGAGCGAAGAGAGTCAATGAGGTCGATGCAGGGACGCACCTTCTCCTCATACTGCTGGTTCAGAGTGTTCATGGTGATGTTTTCTATCCAACAACGAAAAAAAGTTTGGTCAATGAAGTAAAATACGTCAAATGAAAGTTCTCTGTGTTGAAATGAGCTTTGTTGGCACTGATGTGTACAGCAGCAGTCGCAGATGAGCAGTGTTCGTGTTGCCAGGAACAATTTATAGGAGGTGAAGTTAGGTTTCGTTTCGTCTCCTCTCAACCTGTGTCCTGTCTCCTGACACCTGACACCAAATGTGTATAACCATTCGCTCTCAACATGATTAAAGATTCGTTTCTTTCATTTATCTTACCTGTGTGTAAAGTGTGACTTAATTGTACCAGGAACACACCGGCTTCCCACGGGAGAGCAGATGCAGATGTGAAAACTAGGATGCTAAGGTTTTAGTGTCTGGTTTTAGTTGTGTTCAAGGTGCACTGTGTAGATCTGGTAGTGAAATTTGAAAGTTGGAGAAGTGAAGCAATTACATATATTTTCTGAACTAAATACACAAACTTTATTCAAAGGGAAAACATGGATCCCTGGAGCATTGTTTGGAGCTGAAAAGCTACCAGGAGAGTTATGGTTTCACTGTTGCGGCCCCCCACCACAATAACTTCTCACGTATAGCATTTTATCTTCAAACAGTGTTCCAGGGACCAAATTTTCCTCCTTGGACAGTTTGTGTTTAGAGTTATGTTACAGCTCCTGTCTGTAATCATGTTGTGTCACAGAAATATCTGTATGTAGCCTACTCTACAGCATTAAGTAGTTTTCTTCCGCCAGTACTCTATATACATACATACATGCAAATGTCTTTATGTTTAGCTGCTTACAACATAATGTGTTATATTTGACAACTGACCTGACAAATTCTCCCAAAAATATAGTTGAGTGCCTTAAATATTTTATAGATTGTTCATGCAGAAGAACGTAATTATAATTGATCTGGGAACACCTTATGTTTACTAATGGAGGAAAATGTATACTCACACTGTATTTATGTGAATAATCTCTCACATTCTTCCTTTAACTCACTTTTTTACATTTTGCATGAATCTGCTGCCTGAAAAGTCTGTGTAAAGACTTGAATAATATACTGTGTTTGTGTGTACTGCTCTGCATTACTCTGTAGTGGCATACATGGTCTTATGAAATATTTACTTTTCCCAGCTACAAGCAATAAACCAAGACATTAATCGTTAATTTCTCAACTGACAGAAAAGGAATGTGGATGACTTGTGCTACATAATTGACACTCACTTGATAGTAGGATTGAATGTGTCTGATCATCTCTTTCAAGGTGGCTCCGCCCCCTGTGCTTGTGCTTTTTAAAACACTTAAAGGAGATGCGTTGGCCTGCTCTTCCTCCCTCTTCCTCTTCCAGAGCTTCTTGCTGTATGTGGTGTCCTGAGTGTAAACGATTGCCTCCATTTTAAACTGAGTCCTCAGCATGGCCTCGGCTTCAACCTCCTTCTCCTGTCTGATGGATTCAATCTTCATCTAAAGGGAAAGATTGATCAAAATCATTACATTTTGTTTAGTGACATTCATGCCATAAGTAGAAATGGATGTTGAAAATTAGACCTTGGCTATATTGGTGAGGTTAGAAAATCCGACAAGGCTGTCCTCTGCCACCTTATGCAGATCTTTCTTCACAATTTCTAAGAAGGAAAACACATAACAGACACATTTGAAAGATACATCACATATTCCGATCTGGCCTTTTACCATTAATGCATCATGATAACACATGCCTGACACTTCTTTGAGTTTCTGGACTGCAGGTGTTGTGGATTTTTCTGGTGGTAAAAAAGATCTCAAGTCAAAGTCTTTTGTCTTTGTGTATTTTATTGCATTAAGTAAAAAGTTATTTTGCAAAAGGGGCAATCAGCTACAAAAGTAACATCAGTCACAAGTGCATCAAAGATTCCTGGGGCAGTCCAGGTTGCAGAGCATATTTATACTTTCACAGGGTGTAGGTATTTTGCATATACATGAGTAAAACATTGTCATTGGTTTCAGCTTGCCCTAGTGACTACGCCTTCTGCTAGTTTGTCTGGTGATTTATCTATGCAAGCTTCTATAAGGCACCTGGTTCGGAGGAACACCAACAGAAACTCCTTTGTCAGGAGGGCACTGATCTAAGGTCATGCTGTACCCAGATCCTAAGGAGTGTTCCTGTTGGAGATACAGACCCAGGCCATACAGAGAAACAGTTTCTAATTGCTAAATGACGCACGAACATCCTAATCTTTTAAGGTCAGACGAAGGCAACAGACAGATAGTATTTTTCCACTACAATTCCCCTCTTTTGATTACAAATAATCAACAAAGAACACGGAAAAATACAACAGTATAAATATCACCCTGAAAATCACATGAAATATAAAAATATAAAATTGTCTATATAAAAACAAAAACCATACTTCAAAACCATACAATAATCAAAGAAACATCCATCAAACATCCGTGCGCTCACACCAGTCAGGTTTAAGAGAACACATCATAAAAATAGACGAAGAAAGGAGTAGGAGTGCATTTGTTTTTTGTAAGACATAGACATCTTAAAATTTTGCAAAGCTTACAGGAATGAAAAATGAAGTCCCAAAGGGGCATGTACAACACATATGAATGCAATTACACCATGTCCTCATCTTCGGAGGAGTTATCAGAGCTAGAGGATGAGGAAAAGGAGTGAGGTTTGGGGAAAGAGGGTTGTTCAGGTAACTCAGGGACATCGTCTTGGTTAAGCAGGGAATATGTAGGGGGAGGAGTGGCGGGAGTTCATCCTCCTGCAGTTGATACCACAACCAGGGGGCCAGCATGAAGCCGGCCAGCATGAACAGGATGCAGGTGGTCCCTCTCAGCCCACAAAGGCCGGGGTGGTTCCTGAAAGGGTGCCAGGGGTGTGGTCTTTCCATGATGTTCTGCCTCTCAGTCAATGGCAGGAGCTGTAGGGGCTGTCTCTCAGTCTATGACAGCGGGGGAGGGTAGCCGGAGCAGAGGATCTATCCGGAGGTGTCAGGGTCAGTTGGTGGAGTTGTCGGATCCGGGACTCGTCTGCAGTGGGTGGCGTGTGTCCAGGTGGCTCTCTCAGCAACTTTCACAGCCGTGTGAGTGGTGAGGCGGATCTGGAAAGGTCCAAGCCAGTGCTGATGCTGCCAGGACTTCCTCCTGAAGTTCTTTATGACCACGTAATCACCAGGTTTCAGGTCATGGAGCGGCGTGTCAGCCGAGGGTGGGAGTGTCTCCTTTACCTGTGCTCTGATGTCAGAAAGACATTTTGTTAAGGATATACAGTAACTTACCATGCTCGCCTCGCAGAGGGCGGTATCCATGGGAGGTCCTGGAGGTCCCACGCCGACATTTGGTGTACCTGCAAAGAGTATCTCAAAGGGAGAGAGGTTGCATCGCAGGCGCGCTCGCATTCTCATGTACATCAGGACAATAGGCAGACACCTGGGCCAACTGAGTTTTGTTTCTTTACAACACTTTACCAGTTTCTGTTTCAAAGTATGGTTCTGTCTCTCAACAGCGCCACCTGACTGTGGATGATAAGAACAGTGAGTTTTCAATTCAAAACGCAACTGTGTGGAAAGCTGTGGAATAGCTTCGTTGATAAAATGTGAGCCATTGTCTGAGGACAGTTTTTCAGGGATTCCCCACCGGGGAATGATTTCTGTTAGTAAGGCTTTCGCTACGACTGAGGCAGTGGCATGTTTGGCTGGAAAAGCTTCTACCCATTTGGAAAACATGTCTACCAGTACCAGACAGTACCTTTTACCCTCACTGGGGGTTAGTTCGATGAAATCCATCATGACATGTTGAAAGGGTCTGTCTGGTGCTGGGTGTGCAGCTTGATGTGTCAGAGGTCTGGTCCTACCTGGATTATTTTGGGCACATATCAAACAGTTTTTACAAAAATCAGCTGCAAATGTAGAAAATCCTTTTGTGAACCAATGTTTTTGAACTACAGCACATATCCCTCCTTTTGACACATGGTCTAGGCCATGGGCCAACTTACAATAGGTCAAAATCAGTCTACGAGGGAGACAAGGTTTATCATCTGGACCTCTCCATACACCCGCAGAGAAGAGGCAGCCGTTTTGAGACCAGAGCTTTCGTTCTGCAGGGGTAGAGAGAGAGGCCAGAGTAGACAGGGAGGCTGTAGGGGAGGGTGAGGAAGTTGAGTCAGTGTGTAGATAAGAAGTGTGAGAAGTGGAGGAAGCTGCGGCTTTGGCAGCTGATTCTGCTCGAGCGTTACCTAGAGACACCGGATCTCCGGACAGAGGTGTGTGCAGTACATTTGCAAACAGCAATACTAGCTGGTAGGGGGATGGCATCTAACAAAGCTACAACTTTGTGATGGTGCAAAATGGGTTTACCATCTGATTTGGTACAGGTACATCTTTCAGGTCATCTTTCAGGTCCGGTCTCGGGGTGCAGGTGTGTTGGAGTTCTGCAAGGCAAGAATGGGGTTCACCCTCACCCGGTAAAGGCATGAGGGTGGCAGGGTTAAGCACAGCACATTTTTTAACATGAACATTTGGCAAACCTAGAAGTGTGGTGTGATATCTGAGCCATCGTGCTGGCGTGAGGTGTGATATTTTCTGTTCCTGTAGGATAGATGCAACAGAGTGAGGCACCAGAAGGTCCAGGTGGGTGTAACCCACAAAGTCACTTGAGGCTAGCACTGCAGACTTGCAGGCAGCCACTGCACGCAAGCATGCTGGGAGGCCTCTGGCAACAGGGTCTAATAAGCGGGAGAAGTAGCCAACAGGTTTCAGCTGACCCCCATGAGCCTGTAAAAGAACTGAGGTCATACAGCCATGTTTTTCATCAACAAACTGTGTGAATGGCTTCTCCGGATCTGGGATGCCCAAAGTGGGAGTGGACTGCAAGGACAGTTTAAGGTTTTCAAACGCAGCGTTTGCCTCCTCAGTCCACTGGATGGGGCTGGAAGCTGTCAGGTCTCTTTTGTGCACGATGTCTCTCAGCGGTCTCTCCATCTCGGAGAAATTGGGAATAAAATGTTGACAGTAAGAACACATGCCCAGGAAAGAAAGAACTTGTTTTTTAGTCATGGGTTTAGGTGTCTCTGCCACAGCTTTAACCCGAGAGGGAGAGAGAGATTTACCCTGTGGTGTGAGGATGTGGCCCAAAAAGGTCACCTCCTGTTTTACAAACTGTAGTTTAGACAGGGATGCTTTATGGCCTTCTTCAGCAAGATGGCGCAGGAGGAGGATGGTGTCTGTCTCACACTGTTCTTTTGTTGGGGCTGCGATGAGAAGGTCATCAACATACTGCAGCAAAACTGAACCTGGAGAGAGTGTGAGAGGGGAGAGACTGCGAGACAAAGCCTGACAAAAAAGGGTAGGGCTGCAGGTCAGTCCTTGGCACAGGCGTGTCCATGTATAACGCTTTCCTCCCAACTGGAAAGCATACCAAAACTGGGAGTCTTTCTGAACGGGGATAGAGAAAAAAGCATTAGACAGGTCCACAACGGAAAACCATTTAGCAGAAGAGGGAATCTGGCTGAGAATAGTGTATGGATTGGGAACATTAGGAGTAGGGGCGATGATGGCAGAGTTTACAGCTTGTAGGTCCTGCACAAAACGCCATTCTGTGGGCTGTCCAGCAGGACGGATCTTTTTTACTGGAAAGATCGGAGTCTGTACTGGTGAATCTTCACATGGAATAATAATCCCAGCCTCGAGGAGAGAGTTAAAAACTGGTGTTATGCCCTCTGTAGCTTCTTTTCTGAGTGGGTATTGGCGTTGTTGGGGTCTGTAAGTCAACTTTAGGATTATCTGAACCGGTTCACAATTTTTTATCAGGCCTACATCATATTTGTTGGCTGCCCAGAGTGTACTAGGGACTTGTGCCAGCAAAGGTGAGATCTCTGCATGTGAGAGATCTCACCTTTGATATCTTGAAAAAGATATGAGGAAGTGCGACGTCTCATATCATCTATAAGATGTGTTGAGCGGAGACAATGAATTTTCATAGTTAAAGGATGTCTGTATGCCTGCAGTGAGTGAGAGAAAAACACACACGAACTTCCAGTGGCAGGCTGCCAGTCGTTTGCTGCACTACACTGAGCTACAAACGGACCCAGATCCCGCCACCTGTCGGTGGGAGCTTTTGAGAGAGAGATGTGGGGGTGTGAACCGTATACGTCATAGAGTTTCATCTGAGCTGGAGTAAGCTTGACAGATGCTGCACAGCGTGTTCCATTTGTGTAAATGTCCGTTATCAAAACATTGTCATTCAGATCTTTGAAAAATCGTTTTTCATACTCCGGGTTAGGCCCTTCGGAGCAGACATAAGAGGTGCAGTGTAAATTTTCTGGCTTCATCTTCTCAGCGGTGTTCGAAACAAGTGTGAGTGTTGTATTAGTTAAAAACTGAGCAGATATGTAATTTATCCACCACTGATAAACATACAGGGGAGTATTTGGGCTGAAATGAACTCCAGTAAAATGTGATACTCCCCTGACTTCAGCAGGGGAGGGGGAACACGTGTCAGTCCTGCTAACCCGTAAGCCCTCGGGGGTGGAGGTTATCACAATGCCAAAAGCGCACATTAAATCTCTCCCCAGAAGGTTAACCGGGTACATGCTGGACATTAAAAACGAATGTTTAGCTTTTGTTTGTACTCCCTCAAACTCCCATGAACAGTTGACAGGTATCCCATACTTTTCCTTTACACAAGAACCACAGGCACTCGTGGACCATGAAAAACGGCCACTGTCAGGCAAAGACGTTTCAGATGTTTTTAAAACTGAGTGGGTGACTCCTGAGTCAACTAAAAATTCGACATTCTGTCCCTTAACGTTACATGTTATCATTGGCATTTTCTCATAAGCTTCAGAGGAGAGACGGGTATAAGTACCCTCCTTTGCTTTGGGAGGGGTTTCTAGAACATTTATTCTTTGTTGAACTAAGCCAAGCAGTGTATCAGTGCAAAGCGGCTCTTCATTGCGTGGAGCGTGTAATGTGTGTGTTGTGTGTGCGGGTACATTACCAACTCCTCTCTCTGATGGTCAGTCCGAGGCATAGGGAACTTGTTCGTTGTCCTGCCAGCCCCTGCGACGGTTTCCTCCGTCCCCCTCTCTTGGTGTTTCTGGACAGTCTTTGGCCCAGTGGCCATGCTTCCCGCAGTTAAAACATTTGGTGGGGTCATATGTGCGGGAATATCTTCTTCCGCGTCCGTGCCCTTGGCCCCTTCCGCGTCCACGGCTTCTGTCTTGTCCTCTGAAAGGGCAGCTGTCCAAGTGGGCCAGAGCCAGCTGAGCATTTAGAGTGGCAGTGTCTAGGTGTCTGGCAGTTTTGTCTCTCTTTTCTTTCTCTCTTTGTTCACCGTGTTTGGCGTGTTTGAGGAGCTCTTGCAGTCTGTTTTCAGCCCAGCCTCCCACAAGGGTGGAGCGAACTTGGGTCAAAATGGGCTTGTGGAGGCCCTCCCCAAAGGCCATCTTCATGATATTTTCAAAGGGGGTTTCCACACCCTCCCACACGTCGGGTTTTGCCTGTCCTGAGTGGCGGATGCAGACATCAAGGAGGCGGTGGAAATAATCGGACACACTTTCATGGTCTTGTTGTTTACAGTCTCTCAGTCGTCCGTAGTCCACCTTTACAGCAAAACTTTCTCTCAGTTTGTTACAGATGGTGATGACCCAGATCTCCCAGTCGCCAGCCTCTGTCCATGGAACCAGTTTGGCTGCCAGTGCTTCGAAGCCATCTGTTTCTACAGTTGCTTGTATCTTGGAGTAGTGTTGGGGCCCCATGTGCACGAGGAGAAGCTTCCTCAATTCCGTGGCAGTGGGTCTCCACATTTTGCAGAAGAGGAGGAGGCTTTTTGCCAATTCTTCACCTCCTTTCTCCATGGGTGGCCAGTCTTTTGCGGCTGTCTTCATTTCGTCATCAGCGGGTCTGTAGATGAGGACTGGGGCGTCGTTTGCGCCGGCCGGGTACTCGACCATGGGGGCTTGGAAGTGAGAGGTCAGCGTCCTCTGTCTTTCTGACCTTCTGGGTGTTTCTTTGGGTGTTGGGGAGACAATTTCGGACAGAGTTTTGCCAAGTAAGGATTCGAACAAGGATTTGTTGGGTTTATTATCTTCGTCAGAGGAGGATGTGTCTGGGCTCCCTGGAGGTGTTGATTGTGCCAATTTTCCTCCGGAGGCTGACGTCAGTTTTTCATCCTCAGTCTGTGGGGCTGATGGTGCAGAAAGTTCTGGTTTTGGCATGTTCTGAGGTTGTCCGTGGAAGGGGTTATGGGGGTTGATGATGGGCTGTTGTCCGGGGTATGGTGGTGGCAAGAACTGCAGGAGCTGCTGTTGCTGTGGGGGCAGGACAGGTGGAGCCATGTAGGTGGGAACCCAATCTTCTTTGCCTCGAACTCCACCGGTCAGAGAGGGATAAAGAGCAGACACAGGGGGTGTGGTGGGGTTATCAGTGAAAGCATCTGGTTTTTCTTTTTCATCATTTTTCATTTCATTTTTCATGTTTGGTAAAACTTTCCCTGTCTGTTTCCTATCTCTGACTTCCGCTTCTGTCATCCATATTTTCCAACATTCCATTTGTCTTTCAATCTCCTCCAACTTTTCTCTGTCAATCTTTTTCTTTGACTTAACTTTCTCTTCCTTCTTTTTCAAACACGTCTGTAACTGTATCAGTTGATTCACGCTTAGACTTCCTTTGTCAGGAAATCCACATTCGTTTATCCAATATTCAACACATGACAAACATTTTTCTCCATATTTCTTTTTCATAAACACAAAAATTGGACCTTGCAGGTCAGCCCCGTCCATCTTACTCCCTGCAGACCCCATGGTGTCTGTCCTGAGATTATCGAGCGTCCCCAATCAATCTGTGTAAATTTCTACCTTTACACTGGTCTTTCCAAGTTTACCGGATTCAAGGAGTCACCTGAACTCCTCCGGGCCTGGCGAAGTCACCTGAACTTCCTTTATACTAACTACCTCGTAGTTATAGGGCCGTAAGATGGAAGAAACTTAACCTTTCAATTTTGTCCTAAAATACACAGTGACCTTTGACCTTAAAATTGTGAGATCAGAATGTTTTTACCGTGAATTAGGAGGTTTTCTCGTTCGTTGGATTCCGAGGTGACAGCCGCAGTCCACGCAGTCGGTCCTCTCGACCTTCAAACTTTCAGGGTTGAGGCAGGACAATCTTTTTCAAAGTCCTGGATGCGCAGTCACCGTCTGCCGTGGATACGGCGATCAGCCTGGAATCCCACTTCTGACACCAAGTTTGTTGTGGATTTTTCTGGTGGTAAAAAAGATCTCAAGTCAAAGTCTTTTGTCTTTGTGTATTTTATTGCATAAAGTAAAAAGTTATTTTGCAAAAGGGGTAATCAGCTACAAAAGTAACATCAGTCACAAGTGCATCAAAGATTCCGGGGGCAGTCCAGGTTGCAGAGCATATTTATACTTTCACAGGGTGTAGGTATTTTGCATATACATGAGTAAAACATTGTCATTGGTTTCAGCTTGCCCTAGTGACTACGCCTTCTGCTAGTTTGTCTGGTGATTTATCTATGCAAGCTTCTATAAGGCACCTGGTTCGGAGGAACACCAACAGAAACTCCTTTGTCAGGAGGGCACTGATCTAAGGTCATGCTGTACCCAGATCCTAAGGAGTGTTCCTGTTGGAGATACAGACCCAGGCCATACAGAGAAACAGTTTCTAATTGCTAAATGACGCACGAACATCCTAATCTTTTAAGGTCAGACGAAGGCAACAGACAGATAGTATTTTTCCACTACACAGGCCCCTCCAGTAGTTTGATCTGCTCTTTGACCATGTCCTCAAAGGTCTTGTAGTTGATGAAACCTGGCAGTTCTCTTCCTCTGTACTTTCCTTCATACTGAGCCACCTCTCTCTCAATGGTCCAGTTGACTGCAAGAGTGATGAATTTGTGAAACATCAACAAATACAGCTGTTTTGATGTCTCATGCACACTTAGCTGGTTTAAGTCAACATCATTTCTAAGTAGATGAATATGTTGTTTTTATAAAAAGGTGGAGAACCCATTAAACTCATTAGTTTACTTCACATGTAGGCAGGGGCGTGTTAAAGGGGGTGACCAGGGGTGGCATGGGCCCTCCTTGAAATCTGATTGGCCAATCCCAAAATTTCTTAAGTAAATGTAGTACATATTTTTTTGTTAATATTGTGAGATGTAAATTAATATTTGCTCTTTCAAAGCAAAACTCGTGCACACTGTCAAACCTGCAATGGACTTACTTGCCAATAAATGTAAGTTATAGGACTTTCAAACTTGCAGAAATATCCTGAAAAACTTTGAAAAGATATTTCAAAGAGTATCTGTATACGTGAACACAAACAGCCAAATCTTTCACTCGGACTTCACACAGAGATTCTCCTGCCAGACCCATAGTATTCTTCAGGAGCAAGTCTGAGTGAGCTGATGTGAGAACGCCGCAGGATATTCTTTGGATAATTCACCTTGAACCAATAGGAGGGGGAGTGACGTTTGAATACTGTGACTGGTGCATAGGGTGTATACACGCAACCGCTTAAATCTCTGTGAAATTAAAAGGCTGCTTTATGTGTTCTGTTCACCAGTATGTTGCTATCAGCTCTTTTGTTGATGATGTCATTCCGTTGGACTACACGTAGCATTGATATAAAGGCAAATATTCTCATTATAGCGTCGTATAACGGACTCTGTTATAGCGCACAGGGAGAGTCTCCTGCTGTGAGGTGTATATGTGAACAACAAGGTCAGCAGAATGTCTGGAGCAGTCCTCCTGAAATGATCTAGATATTTTCAGGAGCATATGTGAAATCAGCATACAAGAGTTTGGATTAAATGTTCTAAGTACTTTAAATTGTGACTTTGCAGATCTTGTTTTTGAGTCCTTGAAGAATCAGGCTAAGGATGTCATGATTTGGTCTTATTTAGTTTTGTATTTCAGTGTTTCGTGTTTCTTTATGTTCTAGTGTGTTTTGTTTCATTCTTGAGTTCTGTGTGTCTTCAGTGTTTCATGATTTAGTTTTGTAGTTGTCCTCAGTGTTTCTTGTATTCCTGCCTCTGTGTGTTTCCCTCCAGTTTTATTACCCTGATTGTCCTCACCTGTGTCTTGTTAGTCTCACCTGTGTCTGATTACCCCTGTGTCTATTTAGTCTCTGTGTTTCTTCCACTCTGTGTCAGTTCATTGTCGTTTGTTGGTGTTATATGTCGGATGTTAGTTGTTCCTGTGTGATCCCTCGTGGCTTTTTGTTTTTTCGTTTGGATTTTGTTAGTAAGTTCTGTTGTGGACTTTTGATCTTCATTTTAAATAAATCATTTTTTGTTAGATCTGCATCTGGGTCCTCCTCTTAGTTTTTCAGAATGAACTGACCAGCAATGGACCCAGCAGATTTTTTGAATTGTTTCAACAAGCCTTCTCCCTGGAAGGGGACTCGTCTTCAATGTCAGGACTCAACCCAGGCCTCAACCCAGCCCAAGCATCAGACCAGGCCTCAGCCCAGGCCTCAACCCAGGCCTCAACTCAGGCCTCAACTCCAGCCTCAGCTTCTCTGTGTTCCTGTTCCTGTTCCAGCAGAGCGCTGTCTGCCACCAGTTCCGGCAGAGCGCCGTCTGCCCCCCATTTTTTGTTAGATCTGCATCTGGGTCCTCCTCTTTTCTCGAACCTTGACAAAGGAGGTTTATTGCGTTACTTGCATATCATCAGTGGGGATAGAAAGGGCAAAAAATTAATTTGTATGTGTCTTCAAACTTCATGCCACCCCTTCATAAGTCAGTGCCCTAAGTGGGCCACTCCTGTCAAAAAAAAAAAGTCTGGACACGCCCCTGCATGAAGTCTCCGGTTTAGTATCACACAACCAAAGTGAAAATAAAGACATTGATAAAGTGGATGATATGCTTACAGTTTACTCCAGAGCGGTCTATCAACTCTTTCCAGGCTGTAAACTCTTTCCTGAGAGTAGAAAAGATGTTGATCCTGGATCCTCCTTTGAGTTCCTCCCCTGAAGTCAGGCTGAAAGCATCCTGTGTGAACGCTGTGACTCTCTGAAATATAAAGAAAATTTGTTTTTCTTAAACTCAAGTCAACATTGTTACACTCATAGTTTAGAGGTGCAGTGTAATGTATTATGTAAACGTAAACTCACATCGATGAGGAAGCCGAGTTTCTCACTCGCGTCAGGTGGGGGTCCGTTGCCGTATCTGTCCAGCTCTGCCTGAGTCTTCTTTAGTTTATTCTCTATCTGCTCTTCCAGTCTTGGCAGCGATTTCTACAAATAACACAGAGGTAAAACCTTTAACGCCTGACGTAGGTAAAGCAATCTGTAGAAAAAACATTTAAGACACAGAACTCCTGAAAATGTTCAGAAATATTCAGTGTGAGCTGCACGTGTGAATGCAAACAGACCATTTTTTCACCAGCCCCCTAAAGCTATGTGTGAGGACAAGGTGATGTGTGAACCCAAAAGGGAAATTCACAGTGAGTGAGCATGACCTTTGTATCATGAGATTTTTGCTTGCAAACGGTCAACACATTTTCAGCAATTCTCCTGCTGTGAGGTGCATATGTGAACAGGCAACTCAGGAAGATTTCAGGTTCAACGAATTGTCAACAAATTTTCAACAGTGCATACATGAAAACACCTTAAGTCATTACCTTGATATGATGCACCAGCTCAAGGGTGAGTTTTTCTGCCAGCTTGGGAACAGTGGCATAGCCTTCGTTATAGAGAATCCTACAGCAAAAATAAGACTTTAGTGTGCTCATGCCTCACAATCAGTCACAATGTAAATCATTGTTTTAATAATTCCAAATAAGAATCTACTAACTGGAAATGCAGATGATCTTCAAAAAAGGCTTTCTCTCTTTCTATCGCTTCAGGAAGAGACACCTTGTCAGTGATCTCCTTCTGGCCCCTGCACCTGACGATCATGTAGCCCTTCTTCAGGTGGATCACCTCGTTATGGACAACTTCCAGCACCGTCCCTTCTGTGCCTTTGTCCACCAGATCAGGCTTGGTCAAGATACCTAAGCAAGAAAAAAAAGACGAACAGACCTTAAATATCTAAGAGTAACTTGAACAAGTGGCCTTCTTCTTAAATCACTTTGATTTTACCCAGAGTCCTCTCTCCATCAGGATCCACCTCCTGGGCCATCTTCAGGGCCTCTGTGGTCGCTATGTCCACGTTACACGGAACAACCACCAAGCTGATGGTTTCTTGTCTGTTGATAAACTTCTGGATCAGCCTCTTGATCTGAAAATATAATTTAATGTTAAATTAAACTTTTAAACTGCACATGTATCAAATCACTGTGGAGGTTTATTCTGTTTAAATAAATTACAGAGACATTATATAAAGAGTAGAAGTCTACAGCCACACGTACAGACCGTTTGTAGTGTAGTATGCATTACACAGGAGAATTTGTTTTTTTGGATGGATTAAAAACAGAAAATCCTTTTTATCAATAGTCCAGTAAATGTAAGGAGGTGACAACAGAGAACATTTAAAGGTCCTATATGTAACTTTTTACATGTATAAATTGTTTTTTATCACCCATTGATAAGCGAACGGTTAACTGAAGTGAAAAAGTAGATGTTCACTGTCTATCTGTGTTGCCTGTATACATTTTTTTACTCGGGTCGGTTTTTCCAGTTTTTCCGCGAAAGCTCCAGAAAGTGATGTAATATGCACATTCTCGACGTCCTCCTCACTCCGCTCCGCTTAAAGAGATCAACAATAGTGTCTGCTGAGACTGTCGTTTGTAGGATGGAGAATTAATCTAATATGGAATCTGTTGCAAATAAACGACCGTCCTCAATCACCACACGGGAAAAACCAACAATGCTGAGGAGGTGTCTGTAACTCTTCCAGATGAGCTGAATTCTTTTTATGCACGCTTTGAGCATAACACCCCTGCCGTGGAGATGCCTATGGACCAGAACTCCACAAGCCCCTTGAACTCCTAAACCCTAAGATCCTCCACCCCCCCCCCCCCCCCCCCCCCGCCCACACACACACAATATTTTTGCACACACAAGCATACTACTGCACACTGTATGCCACTGCACTACACAGATACTGTCTGAGACACTTTACTTTATTGTTATAGATATATATATTCTATACATACATATTTACATATATATACTGCACATATATTCTACTTTTATTTAAACGTTTGGTTCTTAATTGCACTGTACGTTGTTACTCTTATCTTCTATAATATATATTTTTTTTGCATTGTTAAGGAGAGCTTGGAACACAAAAATGTCATTGCCAGCTATGACTGCTTTGCCTGTTATGTTGTGCATTTGACTAATAAAGATGACTTGAACTTGAACTTGAACTTGGACTTTCACATGTGTATAACCACTTACCTCCTCCACTCATAAAAACATTATGCAGGTAAATATCCAGTGTTTCGCGGCCGATGATGATGCTTTTTTGTGTACGTACGAGCATGTATGACGAGCACGTGAGCGAGCAACAGGTTACTGGTGCAGTTTACCTAACGGCCAGCGGTGTCACTAAAAACGCAGTATTTTTGAAAGTAACATATAGCTCCTTTAAGGTATAAGTATGTTGTCAATTTACAACATACTTATGCCAATTTTGCTCACTGCCTCACTACATCATGACTCTGCACAGTAGCGCTAATGGCAGGACAGATAATAGGCCGAAGAAGAAGTTGACATAGGGATAAAAGAAGAAGAGGATGAAGAAAGAGGGATATTGTTGGACATTAGTGATCGTAATATCGTCTCGCAATAAATCAATTCATGCTGAATCGCTTTATTGTGGTATTATTATTATCGTAGGTCACGTATCGCATATCGTAATGTATTGTGAATTAGACTGTGATTCCCAACCTAATAAGCGAAACTCCTCCCCCCTCCTCCCTCCCCCTGCAGGACGGTCAAATCGGTACAAAGTGATCTCCCATTTGATCTGCAGACTGCAATCAGCATATTTCATGGAAATTCAGTCAACAGTTCTGAGGTATCCAAGTGGAATTGGAGCATGTTTATGGCACAAGAACACTGACGGATGATCATGGCAATCCGTCAGATGTTAAGATATTTCATTCTGGACCAATTTACTAAGTGCTGAAAAAGCTCACCTGGTCTCCAATGTCGTCCGATTGTCCCTTTACAGCTACCCTGGTGATGCCAGGCAGATCAATGAGCGTCAGATCTGGAACATCAGGAGAGGCGATTTCCAGGCTGATGAGTTCATCACTGATCCCCGCCCCTTTCCCAGCCATTTTGTTCTGAGCTGGAGGGACAGGACACAATGATTGGTGACTTTCTATTACCTCCAAAAGTATTTGTTATTGTTTTGGTCCTCAAATTGGATTCTGTACCTTCTCTGACTTTTTCATCCACATCTGCAGGGTCGTCTATCTCTTCCCTAACGTCACGGTAACTGATCACTCCAGCCCACTGCTCCCCTTCTCTCATTTTCTTCATCTTCAGTTCAAGAGGACATCGTGTCACAATGCCTAAAAATGGAAGAGCGAAGGATGAGACAAGCAGAATAAAGCAATCTACATGTAATACAGTGTACTCAGTGAAAAGTTAGATCTAACATCATATTTCTGCTCAACTAAATGTCCGACAGGTGCATCAAAGAGTGTTAATTAAATACAAGTTAAAGAGAAATCTCTGTAAACTGTCTTTATTGATCTATTTCATTCTTTCCATAGACATACTTGCAATTTATATGGTCAACATTATTATTATTTTGTATTAGATACAGTGATAATATTATATATTCATCCAAGGGGATTCCAGTTTCCAATTAATTAATCAATAGACAAATAGATAAATGTTCCTCTTTGAATACGGGGTGCGTAAACATTTAGCCTACACGAGCTGAAAGTTTCTGGTTATCATTGGTTTTAGATATCTTTGTTTCTGAGTTATAACAAAGTGAAACGGACCATTCCTGTTGGAATAACTATTGACAGATTTTTTTTAGGCCTTTGTTAAGCCTGAAGTTTCAGCAAAGAGCCTACCACTTCCTCTGGGCAGAGCCACCCCGGACAGCGCCTCCAACACGGAGCTCTTCCCCGAGCTCTGGTCTCCGATCACGGCGATAGCAGGCAGCGCTAAATCCTTCTCTACACCCAGAGAGCGAAGAGAGTCAATGAGGTCGATGCAGGGACGCACCTTCTCCTCATACTGCTGGTTCAGAGTGTTCATGGTGATGTTTTCTTGCCTCCTGCAAATTAAAAATATTGAAGAAGGACAACAACAACAAAAAAACGTTAAATAAAAGTGATCTCTACTGACAAGTTTTGTCGCCGCTGACCACTCTACAGTAGCAGCTGTATGCTGGACTATAAATGACTGGGTTAGGTCAGGTGAGCCGCCAGGCTTGTCAGGCTTCAGTCGTACTATAGGCTCAGGTCCAAAAGGTAAAAGAAACAAAGTGAAGTTAGGTTTCGTTTCCTTGCTTCTCCATTTTGTTTCCTGCTTCAAACTTGAGTTTTTTTCATTAAGTAGACAGCCTTTAGGAACAACACTTAAATAAAGGCAAACTTTTTTAAATCAAATACCAAATGATGTGTCTGGGTTGGGATCTGACAAAATCCTGTGTGTCTGTGGTGGGGATGTGAGTGCTTGCAATCTTTCAAATGTAAAATAAGTCTACTTCTTCACCCTTTCATTTATTGATACAGCAGATATAGGTTATACAGTATATTGGAGCAGCCATCACAGACTGAAGGAAATAATCAGGGTACATATTCACTGCAGCCACAAGATGGCCTCATTGTTGCATCCGTCTGCTCAGTTGCTACTATCACCAGGACAACTTGGCCTATATCTTTGTATGGATGTAAACTAGTATTTTTTCCACAAAGCACCTGAGAGAAGCATCAGAATATCCCTGTTTCTATTGAAAACAAGTAAACAGCTCAAAGGTCACAGTTACATGTTCAACACAGATTATAAAATGATATCAGAACAGACTCACAAACAACACTTATGAGCAAATTAGAGCCTCTTTATTAGCATGAATGACACTCATGGATGTCACAACATTATACATACATGGTTGTTCAATATGCTCTACACCGATGCAAGCTACATGCTGAAGAGGTAAAAAACAAAAAAAACAAACAGGGTTGCACAAGTGATATCAATGTAAACAAACAGCATCCAAGCATTAGCCTTTGAACGTTACTCATGAACTGCACAGATTTTGTTCAACGTTAAACAAAGCTTAATTTTTTTGAATTAAAAAAAAAGAAGAAGCTCAGTATTAGTTACGGACATGCAAGTCCACTTTTCACTTTTTTTAATGTAACATCACTGTGGAACTGGTGTACTTTTTGCTGGGCTTAGACATTGAATATGGATAATCTGGACATAGTTTAAAGAGGTAAGACATATGTTTATGATTTCCCTGTAATATATGTACACCGTAGAAAACGGTCATAGCAGTGTAAACAATGAAGAAGACGATCCCCCCTCTAGACATGATTCATATAACATGACAGTGTTATAAACCATCTGTGCAGATGCACCAAAGAAACCATGGACACAGAAACATGCTGCGATGTTTGCATTTTATTTCTTCTTCAGCAAAACAGTTTGAGTAGTTAGCAGTTTATCGCTATTGCTTTACATTTCGAGAAGTACTGACATGACCTGTGTTTGACAATGAGATGCAACGTATGCAAATACAGAACATTTCCCAAATGATTGTCAAAATCAGTTGCTGTATTGGAAATACCCATCATCAAAATATTGTCCGTATGGGATTGGAAAATAACAACACACACTGATATAAAGAACATTTCAATAGTGAGACAGGGTAGTGTGGATTTTGTAAACTGTCTTTGATAAAATGCATTTCTCATTTCTCAAGAGAGCACACATAAAACATCATGCACTTGGTCATCACTGTGTTAGAAATGTGAGCTTTGTACAAACATGGAGCACTTTCCCTTTCACAACAGTGTAAACCAGTTTGAAAAAGACATCCAGTGGTAACAGTGAATGTCTATTACTAAGCACAGAGAGAGAAACCTGTTTTTAAACAACAAGAAATACAACATATAGCGAACAGCACTTCAGACAAAGAATGAGAAAAAGACTACTTTTACAATACCCAACAATGCCTGTATCTACAACACATGTTTTTTTTTGCGCAAACAAATTGAAGACATACTGAATAGAGGATAAACGTTAATCCTGAACTATCTTCCTCGTATCACTCCCTCCCTGATTGCCCAAGTTTAAAATGCAGTAGTGCCGCTAATGTAACAAAAAGGCACGGCTACATTTGATTGGAGTAGGAGGTCGGCCCTCCCACCTGGCTGTACTCAGACACCTGGCCAAGAGTTCCCTGAGAGCTGTAGCTCCCTGACTGCTCAAAGCTTCCTTGGTTGTAGGGCTGTTGGTTAAAGGTGCCGGCCTGTTTCTCAGATGCCCCGCCAGCGAACTTTGAACCCCCCTTGTGCCAACCGGTCTCCTTGAAGACGAACCAGATGTTCCCAGCCCAAAGAACAAAGTTGAGAAAGCCAAAAGCCTGGAGAGAAAGAGAAAGAGAATAAAAGACAAAGCGATTCTAGCCAGTGAAGCACACATACTTTCAGTTTGATCTCATCATTTTAAATCCTATGGGAGCTATTTTATTTTTCAACTCCTTCAGCATGTTAAGCCATGAACTTCAAGTGAAAACCAATGACATGGTAATCTTCCACTGACACCTTAAATCTCTTTAGGTTTAAGGATTTCAAAATAAAATATCTTCCCAGTGATCACAGAAATGTGCCAAATGCTTTCAGTGTATACACTCAGCTGGCAATCCAACAGCTGTTAATAATATTTATACTAGAGACTGGCCGATTAATAATATCTGCCGATATTATCATATCCAGTAACTATCTGTATCGGCTAATTTTATATGCCGACTGTGGTGCTGCCTCACAACGCTTCACAACACGTTAGTCTTGGCCAAAAAGTTGCACTTGAACAGACAGCAAAGACTACAGCCGACGACAAACCACCACGTATGTTCTGCGCATGCGTGAGAGGAAATAACTCTGCATGCTAGCCGGCGGCGGTAGTCCCCTGTTATGATACAAGACTATTTGAACACCACTGTCGCCAGCCCTGGGTCTTTTAGTGGAAAAGAAAAAAAGACGACAAAAAAGGAAAAGCCGCACTAATGGGTAAAAGCATGGATACTAAAGCAGCAGACTCGATGGGCTTTTATTTGAACCTTGGTCTAGAGCTGGAGAGAAATGAATCCTTCGAACAGCCAATCAGAGTGATCCCCAACTGCGCCAACGCTGAACGACGCCGAACGACGCCGTTTCAACATGTCGAATAGGCCGAAAAAAGGCAGACGGGGGTCCAACTTGGACCGACAGCCTGTCTGAGTTTCACCTGATCTTATCAGACGTAGCCTAACTATTTTGTTTATTATTTATGTCTGTGGACGCAGTGGGACGTTGTTCTATATCCTATAATGACATTATTGAGAAATTGCTTAAATAAACGGATGGAGATATCCCAAATTAAAACGACAATGGAATTGGTTTTGTCATTTGAGCTGAGCAAGCGTCCAAAATAGCTTCCACATTCATCCCTCAAGTGACTTTTTTAGAAAATATTTGTTGTTTAAACTGGTCAGTACATTTATGTTGGCGAGTTTTATTTGTCTTCCAACTGAGATGAGATGATTCAAATTTTGTACAGCTCTGCGATGATAATTAATGGCATTGTATTGATTTGTATTGTATTCTGCTCAATGTAACACTGACACTTCTGCCAACATTTCAGCTTCTTTCAAAGCTTGTATGTTGGCAGATTCTCCATCATCACTCAGTGTCTGATACTTTTACATTCATCGCTTACACTTAAAAAATGACACTTCCTCTTCTTCAAAGACTTCCATCTTAATTTCTGCTATGAACTTTAACAATCCTACGGAGCCCCTGAAGTCCCAACAATATCTTGTGCGCATAAAATTAAAAAAAAATTAAACATTTTGGGACTTCAAGAGCTCTGTGATCCCTAGTTTAAACCTTCTGACAGCATAATTTCAGCAGCAAACACACAATGAAATGTATTTTCTGAAGTTAATTCATGCATTCCCAGTGTTTGGACACACATCTTATGAACCTACCACTGAGGTGTTGAGTCCAGACCAGCGTGCTCCATGTACAGAGCCGCACTTGTTTGTCTGGAGTTTGCAGGCAGAGATGAGGAGCTGCACCTCATCAGGTTCAGTCGCCAATTTCACCTCAGACAGAGCCTTGGCCCAAGCAGAAGAGCTGACCAGCCACATGAAGGAGAAGACCACTGTCACTACAAAGTCCTGTCAGTGTGCGTGGAGACAAAAAGGTTTGGCAGAGTTAATGTAAGCTTATGAACAGAGAGTATAAGATGTCACATTGTTAGGAACTTCCAACAAAATAAAACAAATGTAAGAATCCACTGTAGCCTACTCACAATGAGGGGTCCCTTATTGTTTTCACGGTATTTAGTCTGAAAGAAGATGTAAACAATGGTGGCCATGAGGGAATACAGGAAGGCGAAGACTGCAATGGTAACAAAGAACTCTGCAGAGGATGAATAGTCTCCAAGGAGAAACACACGCTCCCTCCTCATGGCCTCACACGCTGGGGCCTCAAAGGATACCTGATACAACCTGATAGATACAGAGGGAGATACAGAGTTCAAATTCTTCTCATTTCCATGAATGAACTATTTTATCAGTGTTTGTTTAACCCAAGAACATCAGAGCAACTGGATCATTGATGATTCATTTTCATCAAAGGTTTCCCTGACTTTAACTTTGCCTGACTGGTAAAGTAAAAAAAAAAAAAAGTTATCTTTCTCCATGATACGATGCCCCTGACAGTACTGATATGATGGGAGATGTGACATCCTCTGACTTTAGGCGTAATACTTTCAGCAGTAGATCAAGACGAGGAGCAACTGCTATATATTTTTTGCAGATGATATCAGTATGTTCATCATAAAATTTTTTTTAATTTTTTTTACACAATGCAAATGGAAGGAATCACATGTGTTGCATCTCTATCAAGTAACATTTTCATTAACTTCATACCTTGTTTTATAACATAGAGGTTCAATTTAAAACCTTAAAGCTCCTGTGAGGGGTATTTATAAGAGAGTGAAATTAATACAGATGCTTCCATCAGCATAAAGATTGATTACTTCTATATTATAATTTTTAGTGTCTTTAACCTCTGCTGCCAGCTAGGAGTGAGACAAAGTGATACCACATGATTTATAGGGCTTACACACTTTACCTGCAGTCTCTCCTGCCAAACCCCTAGTATTCTTTCCACAGTAAGTCAGAATGGGCTGAAGTGCAGAGCAGGATATTTTACGGAGAATTCACCTAGAGAAGGTGGGAGGGGGTGGTGACGTTCCAGTCATGGTGAACCTGTGACTGGTGCACGGAGCATAGAGTGTCTACGCGACCCCTACGATCCCCATGCACGTAATTTAACGGCTGCATCTTGTTTTTTGTTTTCCAGTGGGTTCTTCTTCACTCTTTTGTTTATGCTGGGATTCCGCTAAACTATACATTGCAATGATATTAAGGCAAGTATTCTCATTATGGTGCCGTTAGCAGAGTCTTTTGTTGTCTTTTTTACACCATGGAGACCCTCCTGTTTGACAAGGATAGTTTCCCAGTTTAAAGATAGTATTTACTTCTTTGTCCACAGGGTGTCCCAAAATCATACAAACAAACAAAATCCTCACAGGGGCTTTAAATCAAAGCAGGTTTTATTTTACCTTACTTCTTGCAATACACTGTCAATTTTTTCTCGGTTTTCCACTGCTCTTACAGAAATCATTCTGATATACAAACATTATTTTAGAATTGAGTAACTTTCAATTTATTTCATAGTGTCCTGGGAAAATCAATATGCTGCGAAACAACATTGATTTCAAATATATTTACTACCTTGGCTAAAGCATATTTTTATTTACAATTAACACTGCAAAAATACAATGTATTCCAAGGCTTTGAAAATATGTTATTGTAGATTATGATTGCAACGTTTTTTTTGTTTTTTTTTGTTTTTTTACATTATAAGTTGTCAAATTTCATCACATATTTTGTTCATCCTGGCACATTTTTTATATATGTTTTTAAACATACAAGAATGCATACAACATGAAATAAAATAAAATAAATAAAAAACAGAGGAAAAGGTTCGAAGAGAAAAAGATAATTAAATTAAGATTTGGAAAAAAAATAAAATTAAAATAAAAACAATACACAATGCACAGTATAAACATCTGTATAAATATTAAGCATATCTCGTGCCATCGAACAGAGACAGTAAATCATTCCCACTCACCTGAAGGGATAAGCAAAGTCAATGGCAATGCTGAGGTTGCTGCTTGCCTTCTCCATGCAGTCCACACTAACCCGTAGCTGTCCAGAGTAGCCCCCACATGTCGCAAAAGCAAAAATGGCAAAAAGCTGCAAAAGAAAGAAAACACAACAACATGCAGGCTATGAAAACAGTCACTAACCAACAATGATGCAGTGAAACAGTCACAACAGGTTGTTATGAGGAGAAATGGTAAGTTTTATTCAACACTGTTAATAATTATTTTTATCAGCCTTTATTGAAATTGTTGAACTAATGAGTCAACCACTGAAATGTTGTTGATTATTTTTTAAATCACAGATTGATATTACTAGAAGAGTGGTTCACAACATGTGGGTCGGGACCCAAAAGAGGGTCCTGCCGTTTTCAGTGAGTTCGCGAATGTGTGCCTGGAAAAGAGATGGTGTCAAAAAGTCTGTGAAGCGCTTTTAGAGCATGTTTGTTTTGTACTGGTTCTTTAATTCGTGACACATTTTGTATCGTCTTGAAGTCCAAACTGCACTATTTTCATTCAATAAATCTGATTGGTTGAAAAATCTCCGCTGTACTGCAGCCTATCTTTGCGTTTTTCTCTTTGAACAATAACCCTCACTTAACCTCACAGTGTTATATTATAACAAATGGATTAGTGCAGCTTTTACCATATTGAGTTAAATATACATCACATTAAGAAGTGTTGAGTTGATGGGTTGGGTTAAGTACTTTGCTTCTAAAAATTAAACTTTAAAAAACCACCTTGAAATGATATTAAAGTTAAGAGTCATACACAACTCTGACCATAATTAAACATTGTTAATGGTTGTGGAATTTCAACATTCAGCTTTTCTTTTCATTGGGAGGAAGATGTCCATGAGAGAATCATGTTTCAAGCTGAAATATTTATTGAATCTTGATCAAGGAAAATTAAAATGTCCGTCAGCGAAATGATCCTCTGCCTGAAGTCACCTCGTCTCTGAAGATTCTCCTCTTTCTACAATTCGTAATTCATTTAGCTGATTTTATCGACAGTGAGGTACTTCAGAGAGTTAGTACAACACAAGCAAGGACAAGGAGGAAACAACATCCAACACGCACATCCAAACACAGGTGCTGACAAGCAGTGCACAGAGGCACCTTTAAACTAAAAACAATGTTAATATATCATCAACAACAACAACATGGACAGCTTCTTCAGAGTTCTAATCAGCATCAAAAACATCCGATATATAATATCCTCCTCATCATCAATATTAGTAAGTGTGTAGGTGTTCATGAAAGAGCTGGGTCTTTAGCTTTTTCTGAAAGGTGTAAAGGCACTCTGCAGATTTCCTCAAATATGTTTTATTCCTGAGTATATGATTTGACTTTCAAAAGTAGAACACCAGATTTGTGTCATATAAACTTTCTAAGCTTCAAAACTCAAAAAGAAGTGTGTCCAAAGTAACAATTTAGAGAACTCACTAAACGAAAAGAACATACAAAGATAGCTCATTTCAGCCAGTTGCAACACAGCCCAAAAAGTTGATTTGCACATACATCCCACCTCTGATGAGGCTAATAGCCTTGTAATTTAGGATTTTGGGCTGGCCTCTGGGTTGCCAACCAGATTTCAAGAGTGGCCCAGGCCCCCCCTTGCCACCCCGTGATCTGAAGCTTCATATTGTGACTTAATAACATTCACTTTACCTGGTCACTGACTAATAAGTTAAATGCTTTGCTATCTTTGCTGTCATTGTTGGCAGCTAGCATACAAATGCAACGTTAGCTGAGATATCCCTTTGCTTATTGATGGTAGCGATAGCTTGTTCCATATTATTACAGAGACAAAAAAAAGAGGTGTGGACACTCAAAAACCCTTGACTGGTAATAACCATCAACAGGCCATGTTTAGGGTTTCTGACACTTGAATTACACCATTTCTTATTAGGATAAATACTTAATTTTAATACTTTTAGAGGTGAAATATTAAGTATACAAGACTTTAAATTTAGAGTTAGAATGCTATCAGTTCTAATTCACAGGAAACATTCAAACTGTACCGAGTCACTTTTTTTTATTAAGAAGTGGGGATTGAGAATCAGCAGCACCATCCTTTGGAAAAGGAATTGCTTTAGGGCATGTCAAGAATTTCTCTACCAAGAAGCTAATTTAACACCCACTGATAGCATTTGGCCACATCAGCATATGGACTATTATAGCCGCAGTGGGTTGAGCTGAATCAGGACAGACGGTCTAAAGAGTCCTGAAGAAGAGATCGCTTTATGTACACCCTCCATTGGCACCTGATGTTAACTTCACCTCAAGGCTTACACAAACATAAAAAGAGATGTTCAAATACGTACTTCAGTATTTTCCTTGATATAAATTAACCAAATTCAAATATAAAGACAAAAAGGATCTAAACTTTCAACGCTATGCCTTCAGCATAGCCATTGGAACAGCAGCATCTCTGCAGGCCTTTCAATCTTTTCAGTTTCCTCTGCCTCATTTCAGTGTTTGTCATTTGATCATATAGTTGCTCCTGTGAGTAGAAAAGTTAAATAAATTAAAGTTTTGTACCTATAAACATTTTTTTCAGTGGTCCTAGTCATCTTCCATACTACTGTTATGTAAATGGTCATATGTAATGTCATTATTTGGTCTCCATAAAACAGACAAGTGGGAAAAAGGATGAATCAAATCATATCATAGAATAAGTTGTTAAGATAAGATAAGATAATACTTTTGATCCCCAGTGGGGAAATTCAAGTGTTGCAGCAGTAAAAGACAACAAGAAGAACATGCATATGAGCACTATTAAAATTATTATTATTACTTTTTTAAAAAGATTTATTTTTGGGCTTTTTGTGCCTTTAATGGAGAGACAGGACAGTTGACAGAGTTGGAAATCAGGGAGAGAGAGAGAGAGGGTAGGGAACGAAATGCTGAATTGTATTTGTTGTAGAAATATCTTGACTTTATTATGTAATACAGAGATGGATGTGAAAGGCCTTATAAGCTCCTGGTGAAAACAGAATAAGGGTTTTTTGCAGCTATCTATGCCCCCCCCCCCCCCCCCCCCCATTTTTTTTCACAGACAACAGAATAGAGAGTAGAAAAACAGACAGGCATTTGAAGTAAAGTAAGGACCAGTCGAATGATAAGCCTCCTTCTTATAATCAACAATCATACCACATACACACATACACACACCCCCTGCCCTTAAAATGCTTTCTCTCTCAGCCCAATTTGTCATAAAAAGCTTTTATAGCCTCAAGAGTAGCAGCCAATATAATAAGACCTGAAGCCTGGTTAGCATGAACCTTCCGCTATTATAACACGCAGATGCAATAACAGATCAGCTGTGGTAAACAAAAGAGTCCTGGTGATATCTGTGAACATTTTCTCAAAGTATGAGGCCTGCACGCTTTCACATTATCAGGTGATCAATGCCACCTTGTGGCTAAATGTTGTCATTGCATTAGGGGTCAGTCATTGTTATTTTTTGATGAGTACAAAAAGAGTGTCAACACAACACGTCAGCTTCATAGAGTTCACTGACCACATTTAGTCTGTAATGGAGAACCAATCCAGCTCAGAGCTTCTCGACACTGTATGCTCACAGTTAAGACAGTTACAATCTAGCATGCTGACCCTCAATCCATCTTTGGATTGTCCATCTTTACAGGTAAATTCATTTGTACGATGTAACATCATAGCATTGCCACGGCCGAAAAAGTTGTAGCAACATATAAATATATATTAATGAAGATGCACACAACCATTTATTTCAACTGATAGAGAGACTGGTATCCACAGTGCTTGCTTTATTAGGCGGCTACTGTTGAACTGCTGAAGTAAACACACAGTGCCAGGTGATGCTTTGAGAGGCCAATCTGGGTCACAAAGGGCTGAGCTAGCTTTCAAAGCCAAATGCTGAACCATAAACCAAGGACTCAAATGTCCACTCATGTCCTGCAGCTTTGGGCCTCAGGTGGAGACTGATGGCTGCCTATACCTGACTACTGTGACGCACCTCACACAGCTGAACCTCTGCAGGGAATGGATCAACTTAAGTGACTTCAAGTGATTCTCTCTTTTCAATTTGTGGCAAGATGGGGCACAAAGAAAGAAAGAAATGTGGTCACACATCTGCAAACACGCTGAGCAAGTTCACATATGCAACGAAATCACATGCAGCAAAAAACAACAACAGATAAATACAAAGCATGCAGACTGTGGCATGTGCTTATCTGCACAAACAAATGGTAGAAAAGTGACCAGAAGCGAGAGAGAGAGAGTACTCCCTCCTAATTATCACAATCACCCGCAGATAAACATCTCTTGTTCTCTCTCTCTCTCACTGTACGCCTGTATACTCTCTCTCTCTCTCCCTCTCCTGCAGCTGCCTCGTCTCTCTGTGATTTTTTTGGGCTCGGGTTTAGCCCCTCTCATTTCTGGCAGGGGCCTTTGAACAGGAGAGCGTGGCATTGTGGAAGGAGGGTGGGTGCTAAGCCCCACGCCCCCGTGTGTTTATCTGCCTCTCCCAGCTGGGCTCCTCAGGGAACAAGAGATAGAGAGGGACAGACAGAAAGAGAGAGAGAGAGAGGAAAAGCAACAACAGAGGATACAGGGAGAGGAAGAAAGAGAAGCCAGGGTAGAGGAATGAAATTCATCTGCAATGCAAACAAAGCTCTGAAGCATCTCCCCATGTGCCCTCTTCTCCTCTGACCCACATTTAAGACCAATGCAAAGACCAGTTTTCCAATCATGGTGACTTATAGACATTAAAACACAGCTTGTGGTACTATCTTTATGTGTTAGTGAGTGGATGCAGGTCTGGATGAACACAGTGTAAGAGCGGAGGCTGGTCGAGGATTATGAAACTGATCCAGAAGCTTCAGGCTTAACCAGCAGCAATCAAACCTAACTGACGAATACACACGGCCTACACTGTGACAAGCTGGAGCAACAAACAAGTGAGAGTAATAAAATGAACCAGGCAGAGAGAAGAGTGAAAGAGACGAGTATTTAAGGAATGCTAACTTGCTAAATAAATCAAAGAAGAGGGATGACAAGAGGAGAAGGAGGAGCTGCTCAAACAAGAGAATGTGAGAAGCATAGCAAAGGCAGCGATTGCAGGAGCGCCAAGCAGGGAAGTAAGGATTCTGGTAAGTGGCAGACGGGCTAAAAGGTGCTTTGATGGGCTGCACTTGACATTTTTCAAACCTCTTCACACACAATGTCCACCTGCTTCATTCAAGTCGATTGGAATCATTATGTGAAGTGGCTGCCTTAGTATGAGATAAATGCCTCAGATGTTCAGCCCCTCTCCTTGTCTGACTGGGAGGGGGAAAGAAATATCTAGGACACTCTTTATGAAGAAGAAGAGGAAGAGGAAGATGAAACAGAGTGAGGAAAAGATTGAGACGGGGAGGCATATCCCTTACAAATTGCTTCTCTCTACTATAATTTAAAATCACACCACGCCAAAACAAAAAGTACACCACACCACAAACAAGGAGGCTTGTTCCAACAGAGAGCAAAGCACTTCTAAAAAGTCAATGACCTTTTTTAAATTGCTTCTTGATATTCAAACTAAGAACATTTCTGATATAATGAAACAAAACACAACATATTTGTGTGACTTTAGGGCACATGCTGTGAGGCAATTGAAAGTGACATTGCTTTGAGTTATTTGTGATGTATCTCTACAACAGTACCACATCGCCATTACAGTAAAACAATGTGACATTTTAAAGGGAAATTCAGCCTGTTCTTCTTTCGACTGGTCTTTTTGTCATATTAGGATCCTTTCCAAATTAAGGTCAATGTTAACTAGAGACAGGAGCACACGTATCAGGAGAATGAAATGCAAGCCTTCTTTAGCTTTCACAACAAATATTAATTTTACATGAACATCGGAGGTGAACATATACCGTATATGATCACTTGCTCATCTGCTGCTCCATCTTGGATTTTATCTGAGCATTAAATGTCCCTTTTTCAGCTAGCCATTAGAATCTTCACACGTGGGCAACTGCATCTACATCTAATTATCAAAACTGGTACTTTTTTATCTTTTCTTTAAAAAAATCTATTCTACCCTGAAGCTTGGGGTTTTATCAAGTTATCCTTGAGTCAAACTGGTTGTCCATGAAAAAATTGGACAAAATGGACAAAGCATAAACATAATCAAATAAAACATAAAGCCAAAAAATGTCTCCAGTCTCCAGTCCCCCCTGGCTATGGCTATTGCTGTTGCAGAGTCCTCAACATGTTTACTGGCTGGTTGACTGGTGGGATTCTGTAAAACCTGTTCACACATAAGCTAATGTGGCACGGCTCTGGCTTAGTGGTGGGTTAGTTGTCTTTCAACCAGAAGGTTGGGGGCCACTGCTGCGTCAGCGGCATGTGAGTGTATATGAATGTGATTAGTTAATGCTGATGGACACTTTACGTAGCACCCTCTGCCTTCAGTGTATGAATGTGGTGTGAATGGGTGAATGAGACATGTGGCGTCAAAAAACGCTTTCTAGACTAGAAAAGTGCTAAGCTCAGGTTCATTTACCATTTATCAGCCTACATTCCTTTTTTTTCTAGACTCTGTGTTTTCAGAATCTCTAAAATACGGCTCACAGGCTCGGCAACTGCTGAAACAACGCACATTTAACAAACCTTGCACCATATTCAGAAACGTTGCAAACTCAAAAGCAAATGCTAACTCTTTAAAACAAATGCAACGGCTATAACACGCTGCAAAAGCATACAAAATATTCATACAGATATTCAGAAAAACAACTGCAACTACAGAAACGCTTCAAGTGCAGCGTTTAACGGAAGTGCTCCAAATCTGTAGGGTTGCTTTATGTAGCTGTTTATTTACAGGAGAGAGTAAGATAGACAGGTACAACAAGTTTGGCTTAGATGTAAGTTGTATCATTGAACGACACAGAAAACCATCAGTATTATAGAAACACAGAGATAAAAGAGACTGGGATTTTGACACCCGGGACGAGACAGCAGAGAGGGGGTTCTGTTGCTGCAGCCCCGGGATGCCTGGAGCTAGTGCTAGCTCTGGAGCTAATGTTTTTTTGTGCATGTTATAAAGTCGTGTTTTTTCACAATAGACTGTGGGGCACAGGTCCGGAGAAACTCTGCTCCGGTGGTGTTTATCGATATGTGGTTTCATAATAAATCCATTTCCTCGTCTGTGAGTGTCTATCTGTAGAGACCTGAGTGTGGATTCAGTGAGAGCAGCCCCGATATGCCTGAAGCCAAGTCATGCACCTCGCTACGGTCCTACTGGGAGTCTCCTATACCGGCCACTGCTCTTAAACCTTTGAATTGTATATTCATTTGTAAAAACAACTTGACCTTATGACTTTATGACTTTTCCTGAGATAAGAGGGGACATTAGTTCTCCTATCCGTGGAGCCAACAATGCTCATAATTCATTCCCTAACTTTTGACCTGAATGTATTGTATTGCTTTGTACATACAGTCTCCATTTAATTTTTTTTCCACATCTTGGAAAAAAACTACTACTGCATTTAGTTGTATTAAATTAAACTTCATGTAATATAAAAATAGTTGTGTGTAATAATAACCATATGTCTCTGGCCTTACAATCGGCCCAGGCACTGACCTTAGTGAATATCTACATGTTTGCATTTGACATGTGCATTCATGCTTGTGTACTTGTTGAGAATTTCCATCCATTCATATGCTCATGTTTGTCTGTGCATGGATGCATGTGTGCCTCAGAGTGTGTATCCTTAATGTGTGTGTGCGCGCGTGTGTGTGTCTGTGTGTGTGTGTGATTATCTGAGTGTTTAAGGACCTAGATCAGAATGTAATGTGCTCATGGCCCAGAGTAAAAATATCTCATCCTCTCCGCTCAGGCAGAAGCATTACTGTGTGCATGCACATACACAGAAAAACACACCCACAGTCTCACTCGCTCTCACTGCTGTGGTCCGCCTCTGTGCAAATATGACCAAATTGTATGCCTGCTAGTCAACTACAAAACAAAACGCACATCAGAAAAGAGAGCAGTGTGAGGTGAGCAGCAGGTGCAGTTTAAAGGGAACTAAAAAAAATAGAAATCAGACTTTAGGGCAGGGATCTCCAACCTTTTTTCATCTGAGAGCTACTTTCAAAAAATGAAAGTGGCCAAGGGCTACTTGCATCAAATCGCTTGCATTTATTTACATAGCTCAGCTGAATTAAGCTACTGTTTGTACATGTGTGAAATTGCAATAAGCCAATGCTTATCAATAATCTTAAATTCACATCAATGTCCAAGAAAACATTAGTACTACTTGTTTTTATGGGCCAAATATATGAATAGTGGGAAGAGGTGCATTTACCGTCGTCAGATTTTTATTTTTATTTTTAACACAGTCGGTCAACCTATAGGCGAGCTACCTGTTGGAGACCCCTGCTTTAGGGGTTGTGCAATAATAACATAATGTTGTATTATTCTCGTTTTCATACGTATGGCTCATGTGCAATATGGGATCATGTAGAATATATGTTATTTGTTTTTATCGATTTTATATACAATTGTCACCTTTATAGCCATCTTTCCAAGACAATGCACTGTATCGTATTGTACCATATCGTCTCTTGTTGTGCCGTGCCATGTCATAAAGTTTCATGAATTTTTAGCCAAATGACAATTTTTACATATTTTTTAAACTCACATTTTGTAAAAGCTCCTGTGAGGAGTTTTGAAATGGTTTGAGCTGGTTTTGCATTTTTATCTGGTTATGAAACAAACAAGTGAACAATATGAGCTCAAATCAAATGAGAAATCTTCAGCTAGTCCGTTATCATGGACTTGGGCATCCCCGTTTTGATCAGGTTTTTAATTATCCCTGTTTTTTGTGTTTTGCATCCTATCCCGATTAGAGAAACCCAATTTAGCTAGATTGAGAACTCTGAAAGAAAAAGGGATGCTGAGGCATGTATACTCTGTACCCTGGTTTCTGACATCTGCCGACAACCTGTTCAGGCGCGGCCTCAGTCAAGTAACCTATCGGCAAAACAAACATGATGGCGGCAACAAGATCGTCTGTTATTCTGGATGACAAAGAAACTAAGTTCTGTGTTTTCGCTATTACATTTTTTTTTTAATATAATTGAAGGTTTAGACAGGAGAAAGCATCGATAAGCTGACCATAAGACTGTGGTGAACAGGTTACAGGACGCCGGTTTCCCGTACGGAGGAGTAAGTCAGGTCACATTGGAGAGTAGCCTCCATTAGAAACATTACTACCACCCTGTCCTACAAGTCACGACTGCGTATCATCACTCATTGCTCCTTTGTCCTATGCGGTGGCAGGATGACACCAGTCAGAGGGGAGGACATGTTTAATATTTCCTGTCATGCTCTTCTCCCATTGTTAGAAATGAGGTGGAGACGTCATATCTGCAACACGATGTTGGCAGTGGTTTAATTTTTCTCAGCTTTCTAAATTGCTGAGGTTTGCGTTGTTAAAAAATAAACACCACAGGCGCCTGCGCAAATAAGCTGTAGTAATCAGAAACCGGGATATTAGTATTTATGATGTATACAGCGATATATATAACCAGGTTTCTCTGTGTGCACGTAAACTCCATATCCCGACTATGATCAAAACCAGGATATGAAATCAAACCGGGACCAAACTTAAGTCCACTTAAACGTTCTCAGTGAGAGGATTGAATGTTTCTATAAAGTTTTCATAATTGCCTTTGGGATTGCCACCGGTCACTCCAAGACGAGGTGATTAACTGTGCTCTGCAGAAAACGCCTATATTTACATTTTACATGACAACAATTCACAGGAAGTGACACATTTATCTGTTAAAATAAAGCAAAATGATTGATTTGTTGCAGAACAGAAGAATGCACGTTCAGGACCGAATCAGCAAAGAGGGAAGACTTAGCTTATTGCTTTATATCCACAGGGGTCACTGAGATCTACACAAAATGAAAGGTCCTCAAAGGAAGAGAGAGAGCCAATGAATATGAAATGAATGTTAAAACTTACCTTTTACCACTAGCCATTATACCATGAGGGCATGTTCTTATAATGTTTACACTACATTGGTGAAATACCACTTCCCCTACTTTGGAAGTTACACAAATAAGTGACACAAAGAAACTGCCACATGAAAGCTGTCTGATCTTTGCGTCAGTGGAAGCATCACAGAAAATAAGAAGCTCATTTAGCCACCACTAATCCCGTCCTACATAGGAAGCTCTGTGTGCCCTGCATAGCCTTGATTCATCTCACCCACTATCTCGCTTAGCTCGCTCATTCAGTAACAGAAGCAGGCTGAGACCTCCATTTATTTTTATAACGGTTTTCTTTTTTTTGTTGTTGTTGCCATACATCCACTCATAGGGGTTAAAGGGGGCCACTGAGTCAGGTGACTTGGATGGAAGCAGGCCCCTGTGCCCTAGAGGAAAACGGTCTGCACCTTTGAGATGGGTGCAGAGGACGCAAATGTAGTTCAACCACAGTGTGTGTGCGTGTGAATATTAGAGGTTGTTAAAATGATAGTGTTATATGAGTTGAATGAAGTTTGTCAGGATGTGTGAATGATTGGCGCTGGATACACTGAAGCCAAACATGCAATGCTTAAAGCCTAAATCATGGAGCTAGCTACTGGATAGTAAGACGATCCGGGCAGAAAACTGGTGATTCCAGAGACCAGGGATAAAGAAAGCTGTCATACTAAGGAGGGAGGCCTTAACTCAGCAGACAGGTGCCTGAAGAAGAACAGGACTTTAGCTTCTGTGTTCAGGGGAAATGCCATTTATACAACGTCTCTGGAGGAAGAGCAGTTAAGGAATCCCAAACCTTTCCTTTCTCTAAATGTCAAACAATACTTTCATAAAGTGGGCAGTATTACACTGTATCAATCTAAAAAATGAAAACTACATAGGCCTACTATATTAATTTTAATCACATTGTAGTTTTTTTTTTTTAGATTGCAAAATGTTTAAATCACTCCACTTTTGGTTTAGTCATATAAATAGTCCTACAATGGGCTTTTTTTGACCTTTCCATTTTCTTAAGCTTTCGTCTGTGGTGCAAACTGTCTCCACCCCTGTGCTCTTTGTGTATGCTGTGTCTCGTTTAAGTAGACGTGTACAGGAGACGACAGGCTAACCTTTCCCTGTCTGAGTCACAGATGGCAGACTGTCGTCCCGGGGTTGAGAGGGGGACGGAGGTCCAGCTGTGACCAGATGGATCAGCTGCCTGATAATCTTAAAATCATATTGTTACTTTAATGTTACTGCAGACCTGAGTCAGTGATTCAAGGACAGATTTTTTTGTTCACCTGCGTCCAGCACAATAAGTTATAAAGTCAACAACATTGACACATCATCAGTTAACATTAAGAAGGAGAACATGTAAGCAAAAAATGTGCTTATTTATACTAAAAGCAGATAACCCCTCTGAAAAATGTGGCTCTTTAGCTGAACAATTCTCCACAATGGCATAGTCTTTACTGAAGGCAGTTCGGTGCTTTAGGTTATTTTTTTGTACTTGTAGCTGGTAATTACTGCAAGGGAGAGTCAATGAGAGCTAAAGGACGAAACAAAAACAGAAAATTTGCAAGGCGTAAAGCTAAAAGAAGCTAAAAGGTATTCAAATGCTCTTAGAGGGGAAAATGATTTCCTTTATAGTGTGCCTATTTTTGTTCAAATGTTTGGAAATAAGATTCAGCCTTTGTGTTAATATGTTCCCTGAGCCTGGATTGGTTTAATGTTGTTCAACCCAAAGTAGTTGTACAGTCTCTGAAAAAAATCAAGATTACTCTGCAGTATAGAGCAGGTTGGAATATCTGTGATATGTAGGAGTTATTTAAGAATGTCTACATTTAAAATACATATCCTCAGGAGGACTGTGACCTTATAAATGTACTGATAGTGTCACCAGCTGCAAATGAATATGTCATAGTTATAATCAAACGCTTAATTTGTGCAAAAACTCTTAGAGCGCTTCAAGTCATCTGCCTCACCAAAAATAGACATCACAGTGCTGAGATGTTTGTTTGGGTGGTTTAGTGTCGTCTTTTCACGCTGTTATGAGAAGTGTAATTTTTTTCCCTGCCTTATATCGCCTTTTCAAAAGAAATTGAGGGATTTCAGTGCTGAAAAACAGATCTCTGTCACCAATTTATCTGCATCTCCCCTCTGTCACCTGTTGATTTTGAGTGTGTGCGAGTGCATGCATGCGTGTGTTTGTTTGTGTGTGTGTGTGTGTGTGTGTGTGTGTGGGTGGGTGTGTGTGTGTGTGTGTGTGTGGGGGGGGGGGCTTTTATGGAGATTTTGTTTGGAAAAAGCTTAAAATTAAAAATATTACACCTTTAGACCCCTGTTTCCCACAACATGAAATGCTGTTTGTTTTAGTGGCTATAGCTACAGCTGTATAAGACTCGCCAATCACTCGCCCAGATCTGGGGTGAGAGAGCAGTGGGTGAACAAAAATATAACTCATGAAGTAAAATATCCACTATTGTCACTATTGTTCACTGCAATCTCTCCACAGAAAAGCCAACATTTCTTTGCACTTCCATATGTCCTTCAATTTTGAAGTACCAGTGGTTTTCGCTTGGTTACAACCTACTCACCGAGTGATAAAGTTAGCACTAGATTACACTAGCTAGCTACGGACCAGACTGAACAGCTAGCAACAGTCTCTTATAACCAGACAAATCTGTGCTTCTTGTTTTTGATTGGAGGGTCAGTTTTCTTGTTTTTCCTCTTTTTTTCAAACCTACTGGTTCTCGCAAAAATGGAAGAAAATATTCAGGTTGTGTTTGAACTGGACAGGCAGAGCAACTGAGAGCGAGCCTAATCACCTGAAGAATTCTTCTCAACCTTTTGTGAATTGTATTCTTTACTTGCAATTACTGAAACATACAAAGTATGAATAAGAAGCATTTGGGCCACATAAGAGGGGGAAACAAATCAGAGACTTTGAGATTAAAGTAATATAATTACGTGATCTAAATGGGAAATTTATAAGAATACATTTATGAATTCACAAGAATAAAGTTGTAAATTTAGGAGATCATAGTCGTAAACTTACTAGAATAAAGTTGTTATTTTATATCAGTAGCAGCCACCTGTACGGAAATGAGGAACGTGGAGCATCTTGTGAAGTAATAGTATAGGTTTCAAAAATAAGAAAATACTGCCTTGTGTAGTCTGTGACAAAGACTGACTGAGTATTATCTCTCTGTGGAATGAGTTGCTTTAAAACAACACTTTAACAATGTCTCATAATATCTGAGTTGTGTTGGGGCATTACTTATGCAGATATCAAACTACACCTTATTTTAGCACATCATCTTCACAGTATCATAAATATCAGGACCCTGAAAAGATACTTCAAGAAACTGGGGCTTTTCTGAGAAAGAACCACACTGACTTGGAGGAAAGTGTCTCTTTCGTGGCAGAGAAATGAGAGAAATGGCTTTGAGTGGTTCCCCTTGCATCATTTTTGCACAGTGGGATGGCTGTGTGTGAATTAGGCATAGAGTCGAATTGAAATTAATTTAAGAATTTATTGTCGTAAATTAAGGACTCTATTCTCATAAAGTTCCGACTTTGTAGTATGACTCATGTAGCAAGACTTTGATCTACAAATTTTATATATCGTGGCCGTAACACTGCGTCGTAGAAACCAACTTGTCAAATACTCATACTTTTTTGGCACATGTTTAACTTGCACGTGTCAAAAATACACTTTACTCTACAAACCAAATGCAACAAAATGTTGTTCTTAGCTGCACTGTAAAGCACAAGTTTGAATAACAATAAAGAAAGTCTAAGTCTAAGTCTAAACCAGTGAGCAAACCAGACTGGTGTACAGTAAAGTGCTGAAGATGACATCATAGGAGAGTGGGTCAGTCCTGGGTTTGGACTACAGGAGGACCATGACTTATAAATTACACTCATCATGGACTCATCCAATGTGACTCAATAGCCTGAGTTTGGCTTGGGTACACAAAGCACTGGCGTTGATACAGTATTTGTAAAACTAGCCGGTTGAACCACTGCAGTGACGATGCACCAGTGCATAAAAAATGCATGTATATCATTTGCATCATGTGCTCAATCAACTGTATTATTTTGCTCCTTCTTTCTCTTTCTATTTCTCTCTCTCTTTCTCTCTCTCACACACACACACACACAAGCAGTGAAGACTTTGGGCACATCTCAAAGGACAGCTTCTGCATGAGTTGGTCCATGGTGGAGAGGAGGGGACCTTACAGCTGTTTGGAGCGGAATATGCCAGCCACTGACAGTGTGCCAAACCAAGCACACACACACACACACACACACACACACACACACACACACACACACACACACACACACACACACACACACACACACACACACACACACAGCTATACAACCGTCCTCTAGAATCTCCTGCAGACGTGTGTGATTATGAAACTGCCTTCTCTCTGTGCACAACCAGTACTGAGTGAAGATACAGGAAACCTCCCAGTCTGCTGCAGCCATCTTGAACAAAGTTAACATGACCTTTTAATAACCTCATTTGTCCACATGACCAGTCAGCCATGTAGTCAAGGATTCATTATCAGGGGCTACATAAATGCCAGTCGCTGCTTTAATTTCAGTCTTTATGCCTTAGGGTGTGTAATAAACCTGTGACAGACTTGTAGTTCGATTTCGAGTCATGAATTGGGAAAATACTTACTGCAGACGTTTGATCAAAGATCGTGCTAAGCAGAAGAAAAGACTCAAGACATTTGCATGTAAGTCTTTCTTCAGCCAAGTTTAATTAAGGTTGATTCTGCATCTGACATTTTTTATCAAATGTCAAAGTTTGGGCCAATGCAGGATGCCGTAAGTCCTTTATAAAACAATGTATAACATTTTTGTAAATAAGCTGGAAGATGGGAGTTCATTCATGTCACAGGCCTGCAATATAAGATGGACTTAGTTTTAAACTTACCATCATTCATGTACCTAAACCAAGTATTTAGTTGCCTAACCTGATCATACTATTGTTGAAATTTAGCTGACATGAACACATTCTTTCCCCAATTCTACTGTAGAATAATGTTGTCATGTGATGATTTTGTGGGAAGCCAAAATCAAACACGGGCACTAGGTGTTCAAAAAAAATTCTGTCATTGAAACAAAATCAGTTTATATTATTGCAAAAGAGCATTTTTTTTAATAGTCGAAATGTTGTACTACTGTTTCTGATAGAAAGTTACATAAATATTTTGTGTCTCCAGAGGGAGAGTTGTGAATCTCAGAACCGACAACACTTGTGCGCTGAGGTCAAATAAAAATGTGGGTCTGTAGAGTCAGAAAGAGTTTAGCTTGAAAGATAAACTGAAGCTTGCTTCTCATCTCTGCTTCATTCAGCTACCATAGACTTCTACGAGCATCATTCATCTATCTCCAAATGAACGTCCTCAACTTGCATTGTGGAAAATTTATGCAACAGGCTTTGGCAAGTAAGATGTATGAATGGAATAAACAGACGGCTTCTCTGGTTCTGTTATGTTGATTTAAATGTTATATAGGAGGAAAAAAAGTCCATTGTTAGTTTGAACATTTGCTAAACGCAGAGGGTTTCACATCTGGACTTCAAATCTGGACCTTTATAGGAGGCAAATGAGAATGTATTTCATGTGCATACAGTAGATGCATCTATGCATTATACATTTAGTGATACAAACATGTAGATCTCCCAAAGATTAGAATTTTGGATAAATCTTGTTCTTGTTTACCCTTTATTAAATAATTGTTGTATATTTATGCCTCTTAAAAATATTCATTGTGTCAACCACTGCTTCAGGATTTATCCACTTTTATTTTATCTTTGCGCTTGACCTGTCTTACATGAATAGTAGAAAAAGGCTTTTAGCCATGATCTTTTAGTACCATTTTGTAGGAGTCCTTGTAGTGAGATAACACATTCAGCAACACATGATGGGGAAAATGGAGTCAGTATCCAGTTTGCTTTAGGGGGATGCTAAATCGATCATTTAAAGTTAGGGTTATTTCAATTCAAACTGAGGACAGAAAAGAGGAATTCTGAGACAATGTGCATCTCAACTGGTTATAGAGAGGACCAGTACAACTACATAACTGGTCTGCTGCAGAATAATTAATCGTTAATTGAATTGTTTGCACTTTTATGGGTCCACTGGCTACGGAGAAGTTGGTGAGGGGAAAAAAGACTGCAGGGAAAAGGTCACTTTTATAATAATGCTCTGAAGATGTGTGTGTGTGTGTGTGTGTGTGTGTGTGTGTGTGTGTGTGTGTGTGTGTATCTGTACATGGTAATAATGTAATGTTAACAGTCATTTGCATAGGAATGTAAAGGACTACATCTGAGTGAACACTTTCCAGTTGAGTCTTGGACCAATACAGCACAGGACAGAGTGCAGTCGTGCTAGCTAACATATTCACACATGCTGCCCTCCACCTCACACACACACACACACACACACACACACACACACACACACACACACACACACAGCAAAAATAAGACACATGAAAGAAGCTTTGTAGGGAGTGTTATCTTTATCAGACAGATGGTGCTTTGGATCATCTGCTTGTTCTCTGGCCCCCAAATATCACAGTAAATCTGGCCACACACACACACACACACACACACACACACACAAACAGCCGAAAGGAACTCTAACTGGAACTCACCTTACTGATAGACATCTGTCTTATCTCAGCTAAAATGTCATGTGTCTCAAAATTGATTGTCAAAAAGGACATATATCTGTTGCTGATTTTTTTAAACATGTTTTTATGGAGCAGCGAGTGCTCTGCTGCTGGAGGATTCTCTGCACATTTGATGGCATTTATAAAAAGTGGGAAAGACAGACACACGCACGCACTAAACACACTACACACACACACACACACACACACACACACACACACACACACACACACACACACACACAGAAACACACATCCTATCTGTGGAGGCTGAATACCCTTATGGCTACAGTAATTTCTCTAAACTCACATCAAAGAAAATCACTTATCTCCCTCTGCCTTTAGGCTTCTCTGCACTGTACAATAAACACGACAGACTATAGTCTAGGCTACAAACGGCACACAGACATGGAGAGGTAGTAAAGCTTTGATTCAGTCAGAGGACACCCCGCTCTTATTGATGGTCTATGTTATATCATTTCACTTGTAAGTAAAACAAGAGGGAATTTATAGCCTATGTTTGTGTAGCATGTTAACTAGACAGAGTGTAAAAATTTCCCCTCGCGGGATCAATAAAGTATAAATTATTATTATTATGTGGACTGGCACAAAACGCACATGGATGATGGCACAGCGCATCATATTACGCATAATTGAAAAAGCTACACAGCAGCTTCCCTTGTGGTTCTCACGGAGCTATGATTCCTGACATAAACTTGAGTCGTTTAGTCACGGTGAAACGGATCAAAGCCCGAATGATTGCAGTTAACGTCCCTCACCGTGTGGAAGTAAGTAGCACACACTAAAAAGCCAACAGATGTGGTCAAGTTGCGCCAGAGAGATGCATGAATGTATACAGTCAAAACCTAATGATTGCGATAAAAACTCAGACACTCATCACATCATATGGGCAAATATTCATTAACGTATTGACACAAATAATTAAGTTCTTGCACGCACACGAAACAAAGTTTCAACTCACCCATTCCAAGACACGGATAAATCCCAGAGGTAATTTCAGCACTTGAAATGTCCCCACAGATGCCAGCTGCATATGACACAGAGGGAACATCAAAGCATTGTGATGTCTGTATCCAATTAACTACACGTTGGATAATTTAACAGGTAAACACGCACATTTACGAGTCATAATGGTCTAAATATTCGCTGGTCCACTCACCTGATCAGCGGTGTCCATTTCTGCAGCAGGTTACTTTCTTTCTTTTCCTTTGATTGGATGTAAACAATCTCACACCGCAAGCCAAGACCAGATTGATGCGTCCGTCGCGCCGAGTAGTCAGGGCACTCGGCTCTGATGCCGACTCCGACCGGAAAAACCCGAGTCTTCTTCGTTTTTCTTCTTTTTTCTGTTGAGGAATAGCCCCCAATATGCCATGGAGACAGACGGGGATTGGCTTCTTCAAAGAGGAGTGACGCCTTCGTTTTAGTTATTGGACAGAACTTGTCTTATGTGATCAGTGTGGGGTTTTGTCTCCTGTTTTTCAAGTGCACCCTCATTGGGTTTACTTTAATTGGTTATAGCAAGTTGACAAAATGTATTTTCTAATTTGAAGAGGTTTTTTTGAGTTGGTTGTACTAGTCAATCTAATGGCGTCTCGTTTTTTGTTTTGTTTTTAATTATGATCATATTTATCTTTCATTGAGGCAGTGTTTCCCTGCATTTGTTTTTACAATCTGTCTGTTGTCATGGGGTGAACTTGAATATATTTTCCTCTGTTTTGCACTTCCAGAAATGCCCCGAGTCTGTAATAATTATCCTTTCCCTTCTTCCTCTCCTGATATTTATTCAGAAATTCTAACTGGACAATTTTATATATTTTTTAACAGTACAGGCGACTTCCAATTAGGTCCTTTTTTAAAGATAAATTCACTTTCCTGATATTTGATCCATATCTAGTGTAGACATGTGAGTGATTTCAATCCCCATGTCTGATTCCCTCCAAGAAAATAAAATAAAAAAACATGGATATTCCCTTATAGCTACTTCTTCAAATTAAAATGTGTTTGTGTATTGACAGAAAGCCTCTCCAAATTGAGGTATGGCTCAAAAGCAGCAATCTATTACATGACTTCCTTTGTCCAGACTTGTATTATGCAATCTGTGACAGCTAGAGAACAAGTGTAGGCTTCATTCATGCATGCTCACAAAACACATACATTCACACACGGACACACACATAAACAAACACATACACACAGGTGACTCTGACTCTGTCTGATGTTGCTTGACAATCAGAATGCTGTTTTTAGGTCTCTTGTGAGAACTGGTGCAGTTTGTCATTTAATGAGTTTGCCGAGGCAGAGAGAAGGGTGAGAGAGAGAGAAAGAGAGAGAGAGAGAGAGGGTGAGAGAGAGAGAGAGAGAGAGAGAGAGACTAAACATGAGAGTAAACGGGGCTTCCTTGATTCTGCTTCACTGATGACAATTCCTGTAACGCCAAGTGCAAACTGCTCTGACAGCGTGGCTAATTTTACAACATCTCTCACATCGTTCCTTCACTTTCACTCTTCATTCCACACACACACACACACACACACACACACACACACACACACACACACACACACACACACAAACACACACACACACACACACACACACACACACACACACACACACACACACACACACACAAACACACATACACACTCCCTGCCTGAAGGGGCTCTGCCCATGGATTAAGGCTTTGCTGCGTCTCTGATTGGCAAACAGGAAAACAAAAGGACTTGAGCAAGAGTCCCGAATATGAAGTATGATTTTGGACCTGTTTAATATAAATATCCGAGATACATGTACTGGAATTAGTGTAATTTGACCTGAATGCATAGTTAGAGAAAATGTATCATGATTAATAGAACTAGATTAATGTCAAAAAATTGAGTATATTGAGAGTATAACTTGTTACACATACTGGCAGGTGTCTTTACGCATCTCAAGAAACTGGAAAGCAGACCCAGAGTTGAACCCACCTGGGTACAGTAGCTGAAGGCCTGAGTAAGTGTGTGTGTGTTCATATGTGCTGAGTGAGTTTGTATGTTTGAGTGTAAGTAGAAAGAAGAAAGAGCAGAAAATGAAGTAGAGCAGCACTCCATAAGCAGAAAAAAACATGGTTGGTAAGGCTATGTCTGTATTTCAAATGCTTTTTTAGCTGCATGCCTCATTACAAGACTATTGAATAAAAAAAATCATATCCCTGATGAGCCTGATGTTTGGCTAAAACTAACCTGTGAATGGAATAATAAGGTACAAGAGCACTTTTCCAGTTATATGTCACATGACAAGGATTCTTTAAAGATATCAAATTAAAGTACAAAATAAATAAATAAGTAAAAAATAAAAATAATAACAACACACACGCTCACAGACTCAGACTTTAAGGGTTTAAGGGTTGTTGGTCCCATTCAGTATGTGAGTGTTTAGGGCTGACTCACGGTCAATTTGTCAAATTCATGAAGACTCTTACCTGTATGGAAAGCTGTTTGAGCATTTATTCGATATCCTTGATATTAAGCTTCAGTTTACAGCACTCGTTCTGTCTTTGATAGCACTAGTTAACTAATAGTTCACAAAAAGCTTTACTTGTTAGTAGGGCTGTCAATCGATGAAAATATTTAATCGTGATTAATTGCACGATTGTCTTTAGTTAACTCGTCATTAATCGCAAATTAATCGCACATTTTTTTATCTGTTCTAAACGTACCTTAAAGGGATATTTTTCATGTTTTTAATACTATTATCAACATAGGAGTGGACAAATGTGTTTATTTTCCTTGCAACAATCCAAAACAATGACAAATACTGTCCACAATAACCTTAAAGGTACTGCATGCTCAAAAAATATGCTGGCATTTTGACCTGAATGTAACATTACTTAGTAATACTAACACAATGTAGTGTCCAACTTAACACAAGGTTAACTAAACATCCTGTTTTTTAAGCAGCACAACACAAAGCGATTGACCTCATGCATCACAAACAGACACACATTGTACAACAAGTACTTTGGTCAGTTAAATTTTCCATTACTCAAAGATCATTCCCTGGACCCTTTGCACTTACTATCTCACACAATGTAATTGTGTCTAACCTCACATGGGGGGAAATAAAGGCTCAGAAAACATCTCCTTCTACTAAGTGAGATCAAAAATAAATTAAAACAAACAAATAAAGTGTGCATGTTACAGTAGGGAGTGTAATACAAAATGAAGACTCAGCCTATATAGTGCATTTAGGCTGTAGCTTATACTTAAATTTCTTTGGATTAAACAGTTAGGCTATACTTCTACCTCTTTGCTCTTCTGTATTCTTCTTGTATTCAGCCGAGGTTGAGCAACCCTGTCTCCTTCCTTCTATTTTTTTCCTGACAAAAGGAACATAGAAACATTACAAATGCTAAACAAGATAAAAGAAAGGAACTACAACATACAGTACATGGGTTGTCCCCATTACTTCTATTTCTTTGCACTGAGCCAGTTGCTCAAACAGACAAGCCTGTTTACATTTTCGGATGACAGGGCAGCTCGCTTCTTCTGAACAACATGCCCAGACAGTGAAAATAACCTTTCACACGGTACGGATGTGGCAGGTGTTGCCAAGTACATGCGTGCAAGGCAGGCCATCTCGCTGTGTGCCCCTTCATGTTTGGACCACCATTGCTGGGGACTGCCAATAGTGGGCTCTGCCCTGTAGCGCTCCACACATTTCTCAATACAGTCCTCCTCTTCATCAGACGAAGACTCTGGGGCAAGCATGAGAGCTGCTCTCTTCTTAGTTGGCTCAGACATCCCTGGTTGTTCCGGTGGTGCAGGCCTCTCCCTCTACCTGAGCAAGGCACTGATGCGACGCCACACCTCAGGCCTGTCAGCTCTGCCCAGACACTTGAGGTCCTTAAACCTAGGATCCAGTGCCGTCGCAACCCTCAGCCATGTGATGTTAGTTTTTTCCTTGCGTTTCTCCATGTCTGTTGTGAAGGTCTCCTTGAATTTAACCATGTAAGCTGGGTCATCCTCAGAGACCTCCATCACTCGCGATAGATGACACAATGCTGGCAGCACCACTGAGCAGGAAACAAACTTCTCTCCTCCCAGAAGTTCAGCTATGTACCTGCAATAACAGAGAAAAGCAGTTAGTTAGTTACATTAACTCACCCAAGGGCAAGTGAGTTAACTCTCTCTCTGCTACATCCAGGCTAACACACACACACACACACACACACACACACACACACACACACACACACACACACACACACACACACACACCTCCTCCACTTTAGCTTTCTCGTATTCATACAAGTTGCCTATCTTGGTTACAGTAGTGGCTCGCGAAGGCAATTCATATGTGCAGTCGTTGGATGCGATGCAAATTTTTTCAAGCAGACCCTCGTCCTCCACAATGTTAATCGGCCTACAAGCTGTAGCCACCCATTTAGCTATCGCTATTGAAAGTTTGTTGTTTGTAGAGTTGTCCAAGCGTCTCCGTTGCATACTATCCAGCGTGGCCTGCCTTGGGCGAGGGGGGAGGGCTCTCTGCATCAGTGGTATGCTTGGCCAGCAAGTGGTATTTGAGACTCGACCTGCTCCGGTGGTAACTTAATTCACATCGACAGTAAATGCAGATAACTCTGGTCTTGTCGAGAGAACCATCTGGCAGGGCTTTGAAGCTGGACTTGCCATTTAAAACACCCGCTTTATTCATTTCTGCTTGTCATCCACTATGTTACTGCTGCATCGATTCCTGATTTCCCATACTACGGGGCAGGCCGAAGGTCATACATAGAACGTGTGTCAAATAAATTAGTGGCGTTAAGGGGAATTTGCATTAACTCATTATTATTGCGTTAAATTCGACAGCCCTACTTGTTAGTTAGATCCAACATATACTAGTTAGGTAGTACGATATATTTTGAAATAAATAGTTAACTAGTAAGTAGTAGTATAAGTAGTTAACTAGTAAGACTCAAAACCGCTTACTAGTTAACAAGTAAGAACTCAAATGTCCACAAGTTACATTAGTGATGGCTTTATGAACCTAACCTTAACTAGTAATGCTAGTGATGGTTTAATTAATCTCACTAGTTAACTAGTAAGAGCTAAAATGAGACTCATGATTATGAATTGAGAAAAGGTGTGTAATGAAGCTTTTCCATACTGACATTGTAGCTATAAATGAACAAAGCACTGCATGACAATGTTTCTTTAACTAGCAGATATTTTGCACCGTACTAGTAAAACATTTTTTTAGGTTCAGGAAAATGAGTTTTGATATCAAAGTTATCTTATAAATGCTCAAAGGGCTTTCCATAGACACACACTTTCAATTAGTCTAAATTGAGTTGTCAAAGGCTTTATTTGTCTCAGAATTAAGAGAGAGTAGAGTGGAAAAGGCTTGAGGAAACATAACAAAGACTGGCACAAGAGTCATTGAACCTTGCATAACTGTGAATTTCTTCTTCAAACCAAGAATCTGTTCTGCTGTGGACTGTACCAACCTGAGGGATCTTTGCTATTTTCAGGAAGGGTTTAGCGGAAGGGTCATGATTTCAAAACTGCTGCAGAGTCTCTATTTTTTTAATTACACAACTGTGGCTCCAAATGACATCACCAGCCTCAGTCGCATTCTAGTAAATGGTTCAGCCCCTAACTAAATATAAACAAATAGTGTTTTAAAGTAGAAATCATTTAAGTTCAAAAAAGAAAAAACAATACTGAGAAATTTAACAAAGCCAGCATGGACACTGCCAAAAAAGCACACTTTTAATTTCATCTGAAGGCGACACGATCAAGGTAATCATTCTTGTGGTTATATCTTCGCAAATGATTCATATCAAAGGCTTGTCTAACATTTTGTAGTTTGCTACAATATATTAACTGCTGTTTTTGGTGTTCCAAAAAGTGGCTGCATTCCCAATATGGTAAAAGTGGCATGACATTTCCGAGAACCGTGCTGAGCGACTGACCAATTACGGCAGAGCCGACAGGCCGACCAATCAGATCAGACTTGGCACACGTGTGGACTCTGAACGTGGGCACTTCAGAGCCTTAGAGAGAGAGTTAGAAGCGAGCCGGTGCATGGAGCGGCAGAACATGAAAACAGACACTTTTTTATAACTTTAGCTATTGTGAACATACTTTAGTAGGTACATAGATTAAATATACGAACCCCAAAAATGGCATAATATGACCTCTTTAAAACAGATTCACAGACTCCTGCACAGCATGCCTTATGTCATTTAAGGGGGTGTTCACACTTGACTTCTTTTTTCAGAAAAAAACGCTGCTTTTAGTGCTTTTTGAGCGCTTTTTGAGCGCTTATGCACGAGTGTTCTGTAACCTTAAAGTCCCTGTAAACCAAAAAAATATATATGTTTTTTAGTTTTTTATACAAAAGAAGAATGTATTATTAACCACCACCAGACCAAATTTCAGCAACAAATTTTTTAAATAAGTTTATAAAATTAAGCTTCAAAATCATGAAAAGTGTAGCTGTTCTCTCTCCTCTGGGATGATGTGGGCGTGTCCATGGAATGCGTCGAAGCCACGCCCACTCGCGGAGAGACGTTCCCTTCTCAACTGTCAAAAATGTAAATGATCTGACAATGGAGGCCTCAGCTTCTCTATCAGACCTGTCTGTCACAGAATGGTCATTTTTTTCTCCATCATTTTGGTTTAGTCCAGTAATGTGTAATGGAAGCCTGTTTCTCAATAGCATAGCTAGCCAAATTAAATAAGTTTAGCTAACCACAATAAAATAATATGTAACTTTTTGCTTTGCGTCTATTTATTAACCAGGCAGCCATCCTCATACTATAATTGCCTTTGATTTTTATTACTATTTGGTCAAGTTTAACATTTTTGTGATCAATAATAAGGGACAACTAGTGTTCCATTTACAGCCTTCTGTTGTACCTGTTTTTTTATTTACACAATAAAGGTAAAATAACCCCACCGTTATCAATATCACCTAGCTAATAAAAGAAAAAGGTCTATCGTCAGTTTTATCTACATACCTGCAGGTCCTCATGCTTGATGTGTGAACCGCTGATTTTCATAATTACAACACACAAGCTATGCAACCGGATATACTCAGTAGTATTGAGATTAATGTATATACTGTAGTTTAACACATAATATTTACGATATCATAGTCACTGTTAATTAAACCATATTTGAACAGGTGCACCTGTGGAGAGTGCAGGATGATGCACAGAGAGGTGGAAAGTGTGTGCTGCAAGCAGCTTAACGCTGTATGTAAAGACAAATAGTTTCCTTATACAAAATGATCATTCACAAGATGAATACTGGATCGTCAGAACTGAAACACCTTCTAACACATACTCCAACAGGTTCAGAATAAATGTCTGGAGCCTCCAGAGGAGCCACACTGCATGACTCTTCATCCAGGCCTTGAGCCTGTCTGCCTGAACCCCTACTCCCTGCAGAATGCTCTGAACATTTATCAGACAGACCATGGACTGCTGGAGATGAAGGAGAGAGCTGTGTAAGTCTGAAAAAAACATTTTTATGTAGGAATGTCAAAATAACAGTTATGTTAGTCAAATTGAATGCATTTCTTAAAAATAAGCTGAGAGTTTTAGGAAACACAGAGTTGGTTTAGTGTTAGTTTAACTCAGTTTTGCTATTGTCAGGATCAATGCACAGCCAAACAATTAGAATGTAAAGTGTCTCTGAGCTATAAATAAAAAGCCTGCACCCATGTGGTGCCTACAGACAAATGTAAATAATCTAAAATAATGTTTTTTTTTAAGATTTTATTTTTTGGCTTTTTGTGCCTTTAATTGAGAGATAGGACAGTGGACAGAGTTGGAAATCAGGGAGAGAGAGAGTGGGGGAGGGGAGCCACAGGCTCGAACCCGGGCCGCCTGTGTTGAGGACTACAGCCTCTATACATGGGGCACACGAACTAACCACTGCGCCACCAGCGCCCCCAAAAATAATGTTTTACATTCACAAAAGTTCTGGACAGTACAAACACAAGTAAGTGAACATCCAAAAATGATACCGACCCGGAAATCAGTCAAACATAGTTCTCAGTCTTTTCACATGTTTAAAGTTATCTTCTTGCAACATATTTAGCGTGCTTGGAGACATATTGCTGATTTTACTTTACAGGGACTTTAACAACGGGATCTAGCCTACGGTGCAATAAATATGAAATAATTCAACTGAAAAAGGCGTCCGCTTTTTAAAAAGGCGTCATCCTTTTCCATTTCTCCAGACACAGAGGATGTGGGTACAAGACACGATCCGTATGCGGCAAAACTACAGGGAATATCACACTTTTGGAAAAGATTTTCAACTTGATTGCCTGTAGCAGCTGCACAAAAAAGGCGGAGCGCTCGGAAAAAGGATGCTGGGTGATGGGCTTTTTCTGTGGGCAGCCGCATTAAGTAAAAAATTACTTAATGTCTTTATGGTATTCATCCTAAACATCCAACCATCAGCATGTTTTTTTTTCTACAAACATTCATTGTTGTCTTTTTTTTTCTCCATTTTTTGTAGGTGTGCAAGTTTTGGTGGCAGTACTCGTAGACACCCTGCCAATGCTGGGAAATGTTCTCTTCCTCAATATGCTGGTCATCCACATCTTTGCAGTTGTGGGAGTCCAGCTTTGGGCCGGGCAGCTGCGAAACCGCTGCTTCCTGGGAGAGGACATTTCTATGTAAGGATATCTTTCTTTCTTTTCTTCAAGTGTTTACATTTTGAATACTTTCAGAGCTAGAATCGGCTAAAAAAAGGCCTCATGGTATTTAATAACAGTCCAGAATATTAACAATAATATGACATAGAAATACAGCAAATATTTACATTGAAGCTTAAACAAGAAAATGCCTGGTGTTTGTACATGAACTATACATGTAACAATTCATTGATCATTATTGTCACCAGTTCACATTCTGTCAATCAAATGATTAACTGGCTAGTTATTACTTCAATGATATGATTGATGTTGCCTCTTGTGATGTGACCTATGATTACTTACCAGCTTTATGTAAACTGTTTTTGAGCTATTAGCTTTATTTTTCAATTTAGAGAGTACACTGTAACAAGTTTCTGTAGTTTTCACAGCATTATTACTGTATAATGACCAAATGCTTACTGTAGAACCTGTATACAGTATGTTGCTGTAGATCTGCAAAGCATCATGGTCAAAATTCATTGGTGGGTGAATTCTACAGTAAATATATTTTTACTGTGAATCACAATACAGTCATTTTGAGCGGGATTTTTTTCAGACAGAGGAGGACCCAACATCTTTATATCCTCTATAATGGCTACCTGAATGTTCCCACACAGTTTTGTTGCAAGAGGTTACTGACAAGACTCCACACTTTCTTCAGCCTTTGACATCAGCAAGGTAAACTCATTATTTTGCAACTGTAACATTACCTTAGTTTAGCACAGTTTCCTCGTGTAAAGTTATGGTGTGTGTAACTTTAAGAGTGCACTGAGGGAGAGAAGTAACGTTAGAGAGACACACCTCCCTTAGCTAGTAAGCTACACAGCAAATCTGCCAGTGTTAATTTTTCAGTGTTAGTTGAAATCAACAGAGGTCAGTGTTCTTTTAACACTGTAAAGATAAAAAGTAACACTTTCAGAGTCATTTTCGGAAAGTGTTAGGGTGGATTTTGGGCGTTACATGCATCCTTACACCAGGAGTGTTAAATTGACCGCGCCCTGATTTCCGGTGAAGACGCACTCTCCAAATCCCGCAGTCGCCATTTTATCTTGTCGCCACGGTAAGTTTTATTCGATTAAATTTCAGATTTAAGAGAGATACTTGGTTAAGAAATATAATTTATTGTTTATTGAATGTCATGTGTACAAAAATATTTTATCTCCAAATCCAACAGCCCATTTTAGACAGTTTTCTGTCGAACTGACTGTTACGCTAACTTGAACTCTGTAAAGACGGCTAACCATTCAAGGACACTCGGTAATATAATTCAGATTGTTGCGATGTTTTCTTTACAACGGTCTTTTCTGGAAGCTTTCACCAGGAGAGGACATTAAATATATGAAGCAGACCAAGCAAGGAAGAGAGGAGAGTATGTGTTAGCTGAAATTTAACCGCTTTCACAGTCGTGTCAAAAGGACGAGTTGCAAGTTAATGTTAAAATAACATAACTTGCCCTTATCAAAGGCGGTGGTACATGTTGTAGCTATAAGCTTCATAGCTCGCTAACCATACGTATCATAGGCTGCATTGTGTTAGTAATTAAGCACGTTAGGCAGCCCCAGACAAGCACGGGAGTTAATCCCCCATGAAGCGGGCATGACACGGACGGTAACACCGGTTGAGGAGGTAGGTGGCAACGAGGTGTTTGTAACGTTATTTCGTTGTATGTACCGCGGTCACTTCTGATTGAATTAGATATGTTGGAGGAGGCTTATTTAAGACCGCGCTCAGAGTTAAGGATTTACCGGCTGCATTTACGTTTACAGCGCTACTTTATTTATCTAATTTCATGCTAAATATATGACAAAAGCAAGCGGCCTGCCGACACCAGCTGGGCTGTATAACTGTATATTTAAAGCTGTGATCCCTCTACATAACGCTTAGCATTATATTATCAAACCGCGCCAGTGTGTATTACAGATTAAATAAATTAAATGCTTCGGGTCGGCTTCAGGACGGCGATGAAGCCGACCCGAAGCAACAAGTGTGTGGTGTTATTTGATACCTTTTAATAATTAATTAGACAGCATATCTTGCCTCAACAAAGCTACATCGCTACCCCTCCTTTTCATAATAATGTAAACATCCGAGCTAACTGTGTGCATTTTTAACTTGTCATGCTCACTTCTAGTCTGGAGAGACAGAGAAGTGGGATCAAATAATGCACAGGCAAAAGAGAAGACTAATTAAGTGTAGACACACTAGACATCAGATGATGAGTTGATTTATTAGCTAAAGATACTCCAATAAAGAAGACATCAATCAAAGAATATAAGCAAAACAATCTATAGAATGAGGTTTGATATTAATTTAGCAGTCTGTGATCACAATTTTGAGATCTAGAGTAGAAGTATAGCATGTTGTCCTTTTTTTTCTCTCTATGGGGATATTTAACAGAGAATTAAAAATAGATTTGACATTGTTGTATGTGCCGGTCTTCCCTTTGAAGGTCATGACCATAGACTGTAAAAATAATGGACGGGACAAGGTCCCCGGTCTAGTGAAGCTTTTATTTTTAGAGCTCCCCCTGCTGACTGGCTGCAGTATAGGTCATAAACCCCGCCTCCTCAATGATAACAGATGGGATGTGGGTCAAACTGTAAAGCTAAAATACTCGTCACATAATTTTTTTCCAAACCTAAACTCTGCTGTGATCATTAGTTATTATCACCCTACATTGTGTTCAAGTGCTCATTTTTCTGTGAAGTTTGTTTTAAATAAGTTATTTGAGGTTGGAAAACAGGATTTTACGTCATATTTGACGATGATTGACAGCCGCCGATCTTGCGTAGCTCTGTTTGTGAATAGCAAAAGTTACGTAGTGAAGGAAAGCCGAGACACCATTGAATTTTTCCGTTCAGTTTTTTCGTCTTTTTTGAGCTGGCAAAATGAGTTGTTCTGTAGTAAACTGTTCTAACCGACCTGTGGGATCTTTGCAGTTTTTTCGGTAAGTAAAAAAGTGTGATTTATGTGTCATTGGTTAAAGTTGTTATCTAGCTAGCTAACACATAAGCAGTCTAAGGTTAGAAATGTTGTAAAGCTAGGTTACTTATCCGGCATGATTTATCTTTTTATTTATTTTTTTAAAATGAGCAAACCTAATAACTGACATGCTATGTTTCTTGATATTGTTATATCGTTGTTGTGATTTAAATTGTATTTAAAACCAAGAATCGTAATATAAAATCCGCTCATAGATGAGGTTCATTGACTGTACAGTTATTTTACAGCAAAAATAAATACGTCTGGTAAAGTCTCAAAAAAGTATCTAGGGCAAAAACAAAGCCAAATAATTTAAATCATTACTAATGTGTACATGTTTACAGTCCGAGTGATAAGTGGGCTATACCGAGAGTAACAGGTTTTACTTTCACCGTGCAGACTGAAATTCATAGTACTATATACGAGGGTAGAATATTTCTCTATGTATCCAGATAAAACTAAAGGTAAGCTCTGATTTAATATAATTGTTACTGATTTAAGAGACTAACTGAAACGTGAACACAAACATCAACAATCTGCGGTGGTGTAATGTAATATTAACGGAGCATCATGCTGCTTAAACGTGATAAATATTCTGCATTGTCTTCCACACACACCAATTCAACAGTCACAAGTTGATCATATTGTAAATTTAATGACGCTCATTGAGAATTTGTACTAAAAATGGACAAAACCTGCGGTGATTGTGACGGTGTCTGTATTTAACACCTTTGAAAGGAAGGTGTTAATGCAGGAGATCAGTGTTATTGTTATTTTAGTTAGGAGGAGACATGGGTACAATAAAAGAAGGTATAAAGATCGCGTTTTTCCCCACACATGTTAATATGTTTTAAATGTCATGCATTTATTTTTTTATTTCGCTTCAATAATCGTTAACGAAGAGAAACACAATGATTAAACTACAGGCTATTGTTGCCTTTTTATAGCCAAACAGAACATCCACAGCCTCTGCATTCAAAAGAATTTCAACATTGACATTCATGTCGTCCTATTTCCCTCTTTTCACCAACATTATATTTTAAACTGGGATTTCCTTTTTCTCGGGTCGCGCGTCTCTCCCCCAGCTCGCCCCCTCCGGTGCGCTCCTCTCCATAATGCGCTCGTCACCTCCCTCTAAAGCCCGCTGCTGCTACTCTGTAGGACGCTTTGATTGGGGGACCTCACCACTGCTTCGATACCTCTTGCCAGGGCGTTTGGTTTATGTCCGATCAGACACAGCACTGGCCAGCTGTCTGGTGCTCAACAATGTGCCGAGTGTCGCGCCTGATCGCCCGTGCCACAGAGGATACAGCTCACACCTCCTGCACAATGTATGACAATTCATTCAAAAGACGGAGGGAAGAAAAGAGAGGCCCTGTTTAATGCCAAGGTTTTTTTTATAAGCCAAATTTTATTTTTATGTTCAGATTTATCTGCTATAACTCGAAAATACTGTATGTTTATTTGCCTCTTTCTATACATATTTTGCGCTTGCAGTCATCCTGCTTTCCGTCCAAACTCTCAATGACTTAAACCTGTATAAGCCGCAAAAGCCTAACTTAAATACTACTCCACAAGGTTTGCGGGGTGTAACTTAGCTGTTATTTACTATACTATTCCTTCTCTATTACATTTATTTCCATTTAAAATTAAAATACTATTTTATATACATACAGCATGTTGATTAAATATTGAATTATTATTTTGCAACAGACTTAGACTTTATTGTCATGGGGAAATTCTTTTTCACAGCACTGTTATGGTCAACACAGACAATTTCCACCAATGAACATACATTATACAGTATAACACAAACAGAGTTAGACAATAATTAACACAATAGTTTTCATTTAAACCCCTTATGTAACCAAGCTGTCTAAATTACTGTTAAGGAAATATGGCTGACAAAATGATTCATACTTTGCATTGCACACAGTACATCATTTGATAAATAATATGAAGCTCTATTATTATTATATTTCTGCACAGTTTTCCTTTAGGTGGTGGTGACACAGGCAGACTGGAGCAGTGGGTGGTGAACATGAGACGGAAGGACTGGAGACCTACACCATCATCTCGTCTTTGCAGTGTTCATTTTGAAGAGCATGCCTTCACCATGGACTCAAAGGTTAGATAATTAATTACATAAACAAGTGACTTGTATTTTCATTGCTGTCAGCATCATGTTTGTGGATACATGATGTGATTTTGGGAAAATGATTTATTTCTTACTGTGATAAGAAAGTATGCGATGGGAATTTTCCACGACTCATTTACAGCCACAACCATGAGGACCAAGGCCTGGGTGGCTAATGTGTTGTCAATTTCACCAGTGCCTATGTCGACATAGCCATGCAACTGATCCCCTGAAAATTCTGTCATCTTGTGGATGTACATTTCATCCATCATGAGAGCACAGATTGTTTCTTTTCCCTTCTCTCTGTTTGCCTGTACATGACCTTTTAGCACTGTAAAAGATGCTACAGTAAATCCTGGATCAGCTGAGATGCTGCTGTACTAAGTGCGGATGGTGTGACTGTGTGGTAAAGCTTTAAAGTTGTCACGCACATACTCATATGCCTCTGGAGAGTAAAAGTGCAGTGTGGTGGCAAACTGCTTCAGCTCCTCTGAGTACTTAGCTGACTTTTCCCCTGTTGTATCTTCCGCAAAATGTGTTTTGGTATGTCATCAACTGACTCGAGCAAAGATGCACATTGACTTGGTATCAATAGCTTCTTCTTCAGTTGATTGATGACTTGTTTTAAGGAGCATATTTGTTTCTTTAAACGCCTGGACTTCTGGCATTTTCCTCTCAGCTTCTTCCTGTATTTTTTTAGGATCTCTTCAGTGGCATGATTTCTCTGTTTCAGAGATCTCGGAGACTTCAGGTTGTAGCAGTGATCCTCTTGAATGTCAAGTTTTGCTTGTGTTGATGTTGTTGCTTGATAACTATGATCTTCTATATTTCTATCCACTGTTACAGCAGTGTCAGCCTGACAGATGTCAATGCTAAGAGGGACATTGTTAGTCAAGATGGCATTGCTGTAATCGGCAGCAGAAGTCAAGCTGATGTAGCATTGGTCAACTATTGAATCCTCTTTATTGTCACCAGAAAACCTGCTATTTGAAAATGACGGGGGATTTACCTTGGTGTCACAACTATCCAAAATCCTGCGTTTTGCACCAGAAGTCCTCAAATGATGACTTGGAAACAGAGTAGGGACAGCTGTGGTCTTTAGGTAACAATTTCCCTACAGACAGGTATGGATGGATCAGAGAAGGCAAACATTGTAAGGGAGAGCCTAAGCAGGCTTCATGAAGTTGGTATTCAAGTTGTTTCACTCACGTGTGATGCCCCATCAAGCAACTTGGCCATGATAAGGGAACTTGGAGCTGACCTAAATATCAACAGCATGAAGCCCTACTTTTTTCATCCAGAGAATCCCACACAAAAAGTACATGTACTCCTGGATGCATGCCACATGCTGAAGCTTCTTCGTAATGCTTTTGCGTCTTCACTGGAATTTGAGAGTGAAGACGGAAGAAAGATAAAGTGGAAATATTTTGAAGCTCTAAACAATCTCCAAGAGAAAGAAGGTCTTCGACTTGGCAACAAGCTAAGGATGGCTCACATACAGTGGAGAAAACAAAAAATTAAAGTCCATCTGGCAGCACAGCTCTTTAGCAGCAGTGTGGCAGATGCTATGGAGTTCTGTGATCAAGGGTTGAAGTTGGAGGAGTTCAAGGGTTGCGCTGCTACCGCACACTTTGTGCGCACTGTAGATGCAGCTTTTGATGTGCTCAATAGCCGAAATCCCCTTGGAAAAGGTTTCAAAGCGCCGATGAAGCCATCAACCAAAGATCGGGCTGAGAACATCTTGAAGCAGGCAGAAACTTTGCTCCGGGGGTTGAAGGTCCAGCAGTCCGACAAGATGGTGCCTCTTCACACAACAAAAAAGAAGACTGCTATATATGGCTTCATTGCTAATGGCAGAAGTGCACTCAACATCTACCATGACCTTGTTGAGAGAGCTGAAGCTCCATGCAGGTATCTTCTGACCTACAAACTCAGTCAGGACCACTTGGAGCTCTTCTTTTCTGCTGTAAGAGCTAGGGGTGGCCACAATAACAACCCCAATGCCAGGCAGTTCAGGGGGGCCTACAAACGTCTACTTGTGAGGCACCAAGTGAAAACAGGCACAGGCAACTGTTTACTTCGAGACAACACCCACATTCTCGACTCAACACCTGCAGCTGGAAATGTTGCACGAAGAATGGAAGTGCAGTTGGTTGAGGTGGAAGTGCCAGAAGATGATACCATCCCTGACCTCCCAGATGTACCCTGCCTGTCTGAATACAAAGAGGCAGTAATCAGCTACATCACAGGATTTGTAGTAAAGAAGATGAAAGAGAGGATCACCTGCTTACCTTGCTCACAGGCTTTAACAACTGATGGCGCTGCACACAGTTTTATTCGTCAGAAGGATAGAGGTGGTCTCCAGAAACCATCACCAGGCATGGTGTCTGTGTGTTTGATGACCGAGAAATGCATTCAGAGGAGGATCAAAATGAATGGAGGTCAGCTTCCCTGTGGACGTGGAATTACATCGACCATTGTTGCTCAAGTTCTTGCAGAATGTGGTGTGAAAGATCTTTTCCCACATCTGCACGGCTATATGTTTGACACATGTGTTGAAGTAAATCATATTCATGTATTGGTGAAAATGGCCTCCTCCTGGTATTGCAAAATTAGATTCAGTCACTTTGCAAGAAGAGAAACTGAAATGACAAAAAGTGGCAAGATGGTTCGCAGACAACTGACCAAATTGATCCACTTTTTTGGCGAATAATATGAGGATATGTCGCTTTAAACAATAACAACTGATCATTATGATTTACAGTCCGCATAAACAGGACTGAATCATAGAGAAGAAGCCTCTCCCTACTGATCCTCTTAAATATAAATGTAAATGAACTTTTTACTGCGGTTCTATGTAAATAAGTTAACAAATTGTTCTGAGCAAAGTCTGTTGGCATGTTTGCACTTCAGAGTTCATCTAAGTTTAAAAAAAAAAAAAAAACACTCCCCTTTGTTCTAAACAGAGAGGAAAAAATAGGTTTTGTAGGTTTGCACTTTACAGTTTAGAGTTTGTAAGTATTTGAATCCAATACATGTAAAACAAAAAAAAATTCAAAAATATTCCATAAGTTTATAAATAAAAATGTAAATTCTTCTGCCCATCAATGTAAATATTGTACATTTATAGTTCTATTCAGGACAAAGTTCTGCATTTGTTGTGTCCACATATGTTTTTCATTGTATTTGCACGTGTCCTGTCTGAGTTTGTTTTGTTTGCCAAGTATGTCTTGTCCTGTGTCCCTACTCATGGCCTGCACCTTGTCGTGGTGAGTGGGCTCTAAACTAAGATGGGCTGCCTGTGTGTCAATGCTTGTTACATGTTGTGTTGTGAAGGAAAGCACACACATTATTTATTTCAATTTATGATTTTTAATATTTATTTGTTAAACATGACAGGGCCGTGGACAGAGCGGGGAACAACACACAGGAACCACATGTCATATTGCAACCCAGGCCGCCTGCCCTGAGTTACCATGGCCTCTGCACAAACTTGTTATTTCTACTCTGAAAAAGCCTATTTTGAACGTGGTGTGTATCTGACTTCCTGTGTTCCTGGAGCCAGCCTCAGGCGGACACTCGACAAACTGCAGGATTGTGCACTTCCACATTGGCTTCGTTCATTGCCACTTGTCCGTAATACTACAAATAAGGGTCTTCAGATATTAATTTTATTTTTAATATAAAGGAAAGGAAAGTTCAGAATCTGAGGCGGTTTGTTCAAAGTAACCCAAACAGATTAAACAGTGAAATATAGATATATGTACCTGCTTTGCAGGTTATTGATTACCTGACGCCCCCTACTGGTTTTATAGTGCAACTTGCCAATTAAGTACTGAATCAGGATCAGCCTTACCTGGAGTAATACTGGTAATACAACCAGAACCCCTTGAGCTGCATGATAGAACTAGAATAGGTTTGAGGTATAAGTATAGCAGTAAGTATAATAATAAACTAAGTAATAACTTATTTACTCATATTTTTCTTTCTCATTACAGGTGCTGCCATAAGATTCAGACCTTATCACAAACCACAACATGGAGGACTCATCCCTTTTGTATTTCCTGTTCACTCTAAATAGTTTTTTGGTCTTTAAATTGGATATCTCTTAATTAATAAGTAAGTAACTGAACAACCAAGTGAAAGAAAGTAGCTTAAAATGCCACACTATGTTTTTAAGCAAAATCTGTATTTTTTAAAGTAAGTTACAAGACTAGTGTGACATTTCGTATGTGATTAAATAAAATTTAAATGTAGTTGCCCTCTCATTTGTGTCTGTATCATGCCACTCTACTCACATTATTTGCATGCTGTCTTTAACACTAATTGGCATTAAACGTTAAACACTCAAGTGTTGAAGTACTTTTAAAGCTATTTGTTGCCCAGCTGTGACTTCAGTCAATTGCCCTAGAAGAACATGAGAAATTATATTTTTTTACAGCTTAAAACAGGAGAGAAAAGGTTCAAATCAATGAGTACTTTATTTGATAACACATTGGCTACGGTGCAGTAGTAACAGCGAGGAGGTTCCTGGTTTGAATCCCCGTCTGACAGGAGTCTCTGTGAGGAGTTTCCATGTTCTCTCCGGCTTCCTTCCACAGTCCAAAGGTGTTCGCCGTAGGGAGGAAAAAGTAAGGGAGACCATCAGGTGGAATGGCTGGGGTACAGCAGAGTTTGGGGGGGGGGGGGGTTAAAAGAGAAGAGGAGAGAAAAGAGAGTGGGAGGAAGAGCTGTGACAGACCTGAACAGTGTGATGACTACCATTGTTTGCTAAAAAGAACACAAACTTGCATCGATAAATATTTAAACAATAGAATGATTGAACATCAAACTCTTTCAAAGTAAAAGTAGAGCTTGGCTTTTCTTTTCCCTGCAAAGATTTTGTCTGAAAAACCACATTCAGCACCATCCTACTGGATTTGGTCTTTCAAACAAAGGGTGATATTATTTAAAAATATATCATTTCCCAAAGTGGTGAAATGAACTCCATCTCTCAAAAAAAGGCCAAGATCCCTAAACTTTATCTGAGGATGATGCACAATGCATCCACCAACAGATGAAACAATGGAAGCCATCACACTGTTCACAAAGAGACAGGCTTTGTTCATTTTCTTTGGGCTGCAAGATCGCCACCGGCTCCTCTGGGTGATGGCCGAGAAGATGATCCTCATCTGGGGGAACTGCTGATGGAGATCTTGCAGGTCCTGCTTCATCCCTACGACGAGCATGATACCTTTCGCTCGGCCAAGGTCATTCCCGCCACATTGAATGACCAGGACATCTGGAACAGCTCTTCCTTGAAGACACTGGTGAAAGAAGGGGAGAAAGTTCCTCCAGACCATGCCACCCCAGCCAAACCACTGGACCCGGGCATCCAGACCAAGGTTGGTCCCGATGGTCTCCCTTGCCCTCTTCTCCCCACGGCGAATGAGGCTGTCCCCCATTATGAATATCCTGGGTTCTGTGAATTGTTAAATGAAAATAAAAACAACACAAATTTTTTTTTGGACCCTCCAATTAACCTCATACATCAAAATGGGATACATAACGTTTTAGACATAACCCTGATTTCTATACTTACGTCTGGTATCTGTATCAGCCATCTTTCTTTCTTCTTCCTTTCTGTCTTTCTTCTTCCTCTCTTTCTTCTTCCCTTCCTTCTTCCTTCCTCTCTTCCTTTCTTTCTGTCTTCTTCCTTTCTGTCTTTCTTCTTCCTCTCTTCTTCCTTTCTTCCTGTCTTTCTTTATTTTTCTTCTTCCTTTTTGTCTAAAATGAGGATAATAATATCAATTACAATGAGATACACAACATCTTCAAATTGGTAGACCGAGGAAAAGAACCACAGTAAAGGCCCATACAAACAGAAACCTTAATGAAACAGATTCATTTACCAACCCTACAGTAGGAATGCAGAGAAACACACATTCTCTCACACACATAATTATTATTTCCATCAATTTTCATGGAAATGTACATAGACCTCAAGTAACTAGTGATAGCAGATATGACTTTTGTATGATGTGCATTTTTTACCACTACTTTCTACCATATAACATATTTTTGCCAGCATCTTAAGATCTGTACGATCTGTACACAGCTCCTGTTGCTAACTTTTTTTGCCAAAGATACACAATTTAGTAACCCACAGAGTTAAAGAAAACATGTTTAAATTCAATAATTAACATAAAAAGCGTGATTTTCTTCATTTTTAAATGGAGTACGTTTAGATATTTGACTTGAAATATATCGTGGTTTTGTACTAACCTCTATGATCTGAACAAGCCGTCAGTAGATGAATTTCCAGCGGGAAAGATACTTATGTTTTTGGCGTAGCTGGGCTGCGTAAGTCATGCGGGCAGTACGCTGAATGGGCGGGGCGTGTTACCAGGGCTCCTGCCGCCGGACCCTACTGCGCAGACTCTGGCTCCAAATGACGTCAAAATGGCAAGATGGAAGTGCCCCTAAGCGGCATATTTTGGCTTCAAGAACGTTGAGTGGGAACAGCTACAGTACGCGCCCACTGGTCATGACATGCTGGTTCCTGTAGAGTACGAGGGGGTGAGCAAATGGGTCAGGGTACCGAAGACTAAGGATGTCTGCAATTACCCTGAATTTCTACAAGGAGGTAATTTCAGTGTCACATTGCTAATACTTTCAGGGTTTCTGCTGTTAATACATTTTTACGTTGATTTAATGTAATGTTATGTCCCTTAGTGAAGTCATCATTTCTGTTTTAGTGCTGGCAAAATTTAGTTTGCCAGGTTTTACTTCCTTGGTCCTGAAGGATTCTGCTGGAGTGGAAGTGGATGCGGACATATTTGATGAACTTTTAAAATCATCCCAGGTGTCTTTTAAAGCCTTCACTGACAAGTGCAATGGTAAGAAATCAGTCCCTTCTTTTCTCAATGTTGTATGTCAGTATGTATAACTGTCATGTTCACAAGGCTGTGTGTTTTTTGTAGACAGCTCTGTTTTGGACACGTCTTCAGATGCCTCAGCTATATCAGAGTGGTCACCATCGCATGCATCTGGTTCATCAAATTCAGACTCAACCGTGATCCTTCAGTCCAACAAAGCTCGTAAAAAGAAGCTGATTGAAGGACCCCTTGACAGCCAAATGGCAGGAGATGTAAGTTATCTTCAAAGTATTATTATTATTATTATTATATGTAATAATAAAAAAAGAGGCTAAACCCCCGGTGTTCACAGAAAGGGGAGACTTGTGACCAAATGATCCTGGTCTGGGTACAATTTGTAGCGGTAAAACATTTAGAATACACCATTAGTATCTGCGTGCACTTTTTTTCAGGGTGTAGTGACTCACTAAATTAATTTGCAATTTTCTTAAGGGTCTGATATGTTTCAATTCAAACTTTTAATAGCTGATAGTTTTGCCATCACAGAACAAACAAGATACAAGAAACAACTGGGTACCTGTGGGTTTTTCAATTATTATTAAATTTAATGCTGTAAAAAAATACTTCAAAATCATTCTAAAAATATAAATATATAGTTTATTGGAAGTGGTATTAAGAAAGGTATGTTAAAAAACAAACAAAAAAAAACTCTAAATACCACGAGCAATGGATCTCATTTATGAAATGATCAAAACAGATGTTCTCTGAAAAGTGGTGACCAACCATTAAAGAAAACATGGATCCAACAATATCCAGTGTAATGTTGATATCAGCCCTGAAATATTATATAGGTCAAAAAATCTTTGTTGCTGCTCTGTGTAACTGTTATGTTTCAATTACAGATTATCAAAGTAGCCCTGCATACAAAGCCAGGTGGTGACCAGATCTTAAAAGAGTATGAGAAAACAAACTGCCTCTCTGATAGCACAGGAAGAAAGATGGTGAATATGCTTGTGGCAGACATGATGGAAAGTCATGGGTGAGTGGATGTGCACCTAAAATGCATTTTGTTTTTACCAAACTGTGTAATTTAAGGTGTTAACAATTACACCGTTGTTCAATTGAATAGATCCTTTATATATCCTTTATATAAAATGTAATTGCCCACAGAATTAAGAATAGTCAGTCTCCTCAACAAAAATGTGTTTACTCCCATGTGTTTGAGGAAATTAAGTCCAGACTTGGTTACAATTTCTGATGTCAATTATTTTCATGAGGGATGACTAACAGCACAACATTCCTGGAGGTCCAAAGGTTCCTGGATACACCAGGCTTGGTAAGTATTTAAATGAATTGTTTTTGTTGTTATGTTTACTCTCTATTGTCTTAAAGTTTTATTTTAAAATGTTTTGTGTGTTAAAGATCAACCAAGACTTCACATTTCTCTTTGGTGAGGAGGTGTCCGGGAAATTCCTTGCAAAATGGCCAACATTCTTCAAACGAAGGATCATTGCAGATTGCAAAAATCTACCTCACAGTTCACAAGTGGATGAGCTGCTTATGTCTGCACAACTGGAGTCTGATGATGGTGGTGAGTTTGAGTCAGACATAGTATATACTAATCAACCATTAATTTACAACTAAATATTTTACCTTTGCCTGTCCAAAAATAAGCCTCAAGTGCCTGAAAAAACAAACAAACACAAAAAAACCCTATCAAAAAAAAAAATATATATATATATATATATATATATTGTTGTTTGTTTCACACCAACTTAAACCCATGGTGTGATTTGGAAAAATAAGTATTTCTTATTTGTAATAAATGGGCTAAAAGACAAAAAACATTGCTTTGGTTGATTCTTAAGTGAAAGTAATAATGGTATCAATTGTCATTCCACAGTATGGGACCGTGAGGTTGCTACTATCCTCTTGCTGCTTCACTTGTTACCTCCAACATCCAAGGGCAAGAGGTCTTCAAAAATTGGTGCATCCGATGCTGTTGATCGCTTGATGAAGTTCATCAAGGTATTTTCTAAAAGTTGAGAAGTGTTACTCTAGATGCCCACTGATTTTTTTGGGGAAACCCACTTTTGACATGGCAATAGGGCCCATCATTATGCAAATTCGTTTTAATATATTTTTTTCACCAGACAAGCCTTGGTGTTTCAACACTCTTATCTTCTTTAAAACTGTGGTACTAAAATAACTGCATATGATATCTAAACATTAATTGTATTCACTGTTTTTCTTTAAGGTGGGGCAAAGCATGGGGACCTTCCTCGGGGGGACTGGCCCTACTCAGCCCTTTCTCCTGTGTGTCGGAGAAAGAAAGAACAGCATCCAAAATTTCTACATTGTCCTGGACCAAAAGGTCATCCCCTGTTCAGTGCAGACCGCAGTAGCTGCCTTTGACGAGCTCTTCAAGGCACATTTTGCTTTTGCTGTGTCCTACGATGAGGCCTTGTGCAACTTCTACACATTCATCCAGTCCACTGTGTATGGCATCGATGTGGGCAGTGTCAGGGAGAGTCTTCGGGTCAAGGAAATCAGAGCAAGAATCCTCCACAGTCACTTTGAAGAGGAACACCTCTTGGCTGATAAAACATGTTCTCTTGTTACATTTGCAAGGTACATCACAGAAGTTGTTCGATGTTATTTAGGCATTTGAAGTTTCAGCATGGTTTGTACCAAGGAAGGTCTTTGCGTTTGAACTGTGGAGAACCTGGATGTTTGTTTGTTTTCTGCACATACTCTGGTTACAAGCGACACTTATCTCGAGCACATGGAGACTGTGTTAACTCGGATCTTGTCCGCAATTTTGAGGTGGAGAACAGGGCTAGTGCTGGAGCTTGTTTCACAGCAAGCAAGTGAGGATCCTCCCGTGACTGTCACTACACACATTTCCACTGCAAATACTGGACATGTGTAGCTCTGCCATAGCTCAAGTTCAAGCATCAGGAGTTCCTGAAAGTACTGTGCAATGTTTAGTTGGTTCAATGGAAGAACTGGTTAATGACATCCATGCTCATGCAAAAGAAGCTGTCGTTGAATGTTTGTCACCTGATGCATCCAGGGAAATCTTGAGAAAAAAAAGTTGAGGATTGTTTTGCTAATCTTGAAAACCCATTCTCACGTCTTAACACAGAATCTAAAAGACTGAGGCATTTTGAGGAAAAATGGAAGATAGTTCAGCCTGTAGAGCATGTTCTTGGTGTGCGCTTTGATACACGCAGAGATAGAACAGGCACATATAGGCAAGTTCCTGTCAATGATAAGTTCATGTATGTACCCATAATGGGCTCTCTTTCATCCATGTTTAGGAACAGTGAAGTCTGTGAAGCTTTCCAAAAAGCAAAAGTACACCAGGAAGGTTTTTACACTGATCTAAATGATGGCTCGTACTTTAGGAATCACAGTTTATTCTCACAACAAGAACATGCTCTTCAGATCCAGCTTTACTATGATGATTTCGAAACAGCTAATCCATTAAACCCATCCACATTAATTCTGTGTTAATGAACATTCATCTTGTAGCCCTGTTTCACTCAGAAGACCTGAGAAAGTATGGGTTTGACCCAATCCTTAAGCCTCTTGTTGATGATCTCTTGATTTTAGAGACTGAAGGAATGCAAGTGCCCTTTTCATCTACACCTTTAAAGGGTTCACTTTTTCAGGTTACAGGTGACAACCTAGCTATTCATGGCCTTTGTGGTTTTGTCGAATCCTTCAGTGCGAATTACTGTTGTCGATTTTGTCTAACGGAAAAGATGGAGTTGCAGTCTGTTTTCAGTGAAGATCATCCAGATTTAACTCTACGCTCAAAAGAGCTTCATTCAACACACTGTGATGCCATTCAACAAAATCCTGCTTTGGCCTCAACATTTGGTGTCAAAAGAACCTGTCTGCTAAATTCCCTCCAGCTGTAGATATAATGCATGATCTACTGGAGGGAGTGGTGCAGTACGAGCTAAAACTAGTGTTTCAGCACCTGATTTAAAAACTACATTTCCTTGAACTCATTGTCTGAGAGGATTATGAGTTTCAATTATGGATATACACAGAGAAAAAACAGGCCGAGTAGACTTAAACTGGATGACCATAGCAAAGATCTCGGTCTAAATGCTATATATATTTTACAAAATGCTCCGTTGATGTTTGGTGATTTAGCTCACAGAGAGGATGGCTGCTGGAACTTGCTGCTCCTCTTAATTCAAATCGTAAACATTGTGTTTTCACCTATTGTAACCCATGGTATGACCTGCTATTTAAAACATCTGATTTTTGATCATCACAAGCTCTTCAAATCACTCTTTCCAGAGCGAAATTTGATTCCAAAGCACCATCTGATGATCCATTACCCAAGTTGTATTAGGGAAATTGGGCCACTCATACACATGTGGTGCATGCGATTTGAAGGAAAGCACAACTTCTTTAAAAAGTCTGTAAAGAACTTTAAAAACATCACAAAAACACTGGTTAAGAGACATCAGAATCAGCTCGCTTTTCACTTTGAGAATTTTTATTTTCAAAGGCTACAGTTTGGTCCCATTACTGAGGTCTTGGTCAGCAGTCTAGAAGGCCATGAGGCACTGGGTGAAACTTCTGATGTGTGGTCCAATGTTTCAACCACTTCCTGGGTCAAAAGCTTTGGCACAGAGTATCAAGTTGGGATTTATGTATGTTCTGGTGTTGAAAATGAGATGCCTTTATTTAACCGGATTGTCCATGTAATTGTTCGAGATGAAAACTGTCATCTTCTGACTTGTAAAGTCTCAACAATGTATTTTGATGATCACTTAAATGCTTTTTGTATTGAGGAGAACACAGATGTCTTCGCTTTGATTTGTGTAGATGACCTGGTGTACTACAGACCGTATGATAGGCAGTATTCATATGAAAACACTGATGACCAGATGTACATTGTCCCATGCTGTAATTTTGTATGAATCCATGCTGATCTGTTGTCAATTAAGACGTTGTAAGTGGTGTACCTGTTTTTCAATACACTATTTGTGCATTTCCTATGTCTTGTATTTCTTATTATTAATAGGTAGAGGTATGTATGGTTTGGAGGGGGCAGTGGTTGGCCACAATATTCTACACTTTCTACAGTGAATTCTATTGCACTCATTGGTGTTAATATACTGGAGTTCAGTGTTGTCTGGTAGAGTTAATTTTCTAACACTTAACACCAGTGTTGAGTGCTATCAACACTACTTGGTGTTGGTTTTCAACTCCATGTGGTGTTAGAATAACTCTGGTTGAGTGTTAAATAAGTGACACTTTGAAAAGTGTTAAATCAACACTCAAAAGAGTGGACACATATAAACACTTTTCCAGTGTTAATTTAACACTGGCAGATTTGCTGTGTACTGTGCATTTAACGTTACCAAAATAAACTATTTTCACATGAAATTTTGATAGATTTTGGCGACATTTAGAGTCATCAGTTTGTCCGAGGAGTAACATTACTGGATAACATTGGCGCGCGTGTGTGTGTGTGTGTGTGTGTGTGTGTGTGTGTCTGTGTGTGTGTGTGTGTGTGTGTGTGTGTGTGTGTGTGTGTGTGTGTGTGTGTGTGTGTGTGTGTGTGTAAAAAAGTGTAAACATGACCTAGCTAGATGGCTTCATTTGGAGAAGCTTATCACTCATGGGTACCAAGGCTGGGTACCAAGTACTGAAGCGGGCCAAGGTGAAACAGAACGCCACAAGAGGTAAGACTTTCAAACACCACAACATTTTCATAGGGTTATGTGTATCTGAGCTTAATCACAGGGCAAACTACAGCTAAATTTGATACGTTTTTGCTAGCCTAATTTAAGCATGCAGGGGTCTTATTTCCAATTTGTGGAAGCATAAGTTAACAAATTCCACTGCATTACGATTTTTGGCTTCACAATTTTTAAGTCTCAGGTTTTGTATTTAGCTGGCAGTAATAAAACGCAATTATTTCAGCTACATACAGGAATAAACTAGTATGCATAAAATATGTTTTTCAAGGGCAAACAATGTTGTTTCTCAGCAGACACAATCCCTAGATATATCAAGCATGTTAAAGTAGAATCAAGACTACGAAAATCACTTGCTGAAAAGGGGAATAGAGTGCTACAATATTTCAGAAGTCAACTTCTGAAATGGAAAATTAAATGAAGACAGTCCTTTATGGCCTTGACAGACAGATGGAAGACATCGATCCTGGACTTGCTGCAATACTAGTCATGATGGCTTACTTCAAAGAAAAGGAAGATGCCCTTTTCCTCTTGGCTGATGTAACTTATTGTTTTGTACAGTATTGCCACAACATCAGTTTTCTCTTTGATTTCTTGCCTGATGAATATGGTACCTGTGATTTCTTATACTGTTTTCTGTTTATTTAGTGTTGCAGGAAACTTCCACCCAGGCAGTGGAGGCCCAGATCTCCCTGGCTAGCACACCAAGGCTCATCATGCTTGGTAAGATCCCAGCACAAGACAATACACAACACACTATGACTTTAAGGGTTAATTCACCTATAACGCATATTTGTATCAAGTAGGCTACCATGAAGCTTGTAAGTAAAAATGTCTTTGTCAGGGATTAAGGCAGCTCACAGTGAGTACTTGATACAGATATGCTTTATAGATGAAGTAACCCTGTAGGGATCACATCTAACTGTGGTGTCATGGGTAGTGCTATGTGATCACTTAAGTCCTGTTTATGAAAACATGTATGATAACTAATATCTGAACTCTCACGAAGATTTGCACATATATTGAGTCCTGCACTCACACTAGCAGTAATGAGTCATTCCCATTCACTGATTCTACAGAAAAATCACCAGACACCTCTGGATCTTACATTGAGTTGCACTAGAGTCTGTGGTATGAATGTGATAATTTTAGTAAAATGAAAGTTTTACAAATGTCAAGTGTTGAACCCAACGATTGCACCAGCTGCTGGACATTGATTAGTGGTGTCTTTTCAGGAGAGTCCATTCTGGGAGCAAAGAAGTGGATGCTCTCCATTGAGGGCAGAGTTGTCCTCAAACTGAGTGACCATTCAGATTTCACTTCTGCCCTGGCTGTCCTCTTTGGGTCATACTACGTGTTCAACATTGAATATCCAGAGGAGGCAGCCACATCACTGGAATTTATCCAGAGGTAAGCACGTATTTGTTGTTGATATTCGTCACTAGGGATGGGAACAAATACTTGTTATGTAACCACCTACTCGACCAGTAAAATACTACTCAAAATTTGCAAAGTAACTTTGCTTATCTGAGACAGAACCTAGAAAAAACAATTTAAACCCCTCACTTGAATCTAGTAGTTCCATCTCAATCCACACAATGCCACTGTAGGCTTCCTGAGGTCAGCTGAGCCCACCTCTCCTCGTTGTTGGGATGCAATATAACGGCGCAGCGGTGATAGTTAGTTTATTTTTGTTTATGTGGGCTGTTGTTTAATTGTTAAAGTGATAGTTCGGATTTTTTGAAGTGGGGTCGTATGAAGTACTTATCTATAGTCAGTGTGTTACCTATAGTAGATGCTGGTCAGAGCGCTCCCAGTTTGGAGAAGTGGACAGCTGCTTTCTACAATTTCTACATCAGTAACTAATTCCTTTTTATCCTTCCACTGCAGGGAAGAAGACTCCAGTATCCAGTTCGGGTGAAGAATACAGTTCAGGAGGCAGTAAGCAGCTGTTTGTGCTGTTGACGTTTTGCGGTAGATTAAAACAGCCTCCTCATTACTCCACACAGATCTGATTTCCTCACATTAATACATGAAACAAACAGAATGTAATATTCCCATTGTGTGTTCTGTTTTCTACATTGTTTTTCACTGTTTGAGGTTCAACTGGCGCTCTTTTAAATTAAAGTCATCCTGTTGCGCCGTCTTCTTCTGTAATATAGTATAATGGTTTTATAAATATTAATGGCTTGTATCGATGAACCAACTCCCAATGAGCGCATAACAGTAGTGGATGGAAACAAGAACAAGCATTCATTGGCATTTTCTTTTGCTGAATTTCTTTAAATTTGGTTCAGATTTGAACTACATTTGGATGGAAACCCAGCTATAGTGTTGTTGTTTACAAATTGAAATATATTTAATGCCTATGTATGTTCAAATTTTAAATGTTGAAATTTTAAATAAATGACAAAAACAGTGTCTTCATTTTACAGTATGTAATTACTTTACAGTTATTAATTTACATTATTAAAATGAATGCAGTAATGCTTGTTACAGTAGTCTACTATTTGCTGTGATAAAAAATACAGCACCATATTACAGTAATAACAATTACAGTACTGTCATTATTACTGTAATAACAACTACAGTATTTTACAGGTACTGTGATTGAATATACAGTAAACATACTGTAGAATGTACTACAGCAACTTACTTGCTAATTGCTGCCAGCCAGTTACTGTACATTTCACAGTTGTCTTGTTACAGTGTACAATGTATCCCTGAGTCCATACTACCTCTCCAAGCTTGGTGAAAAGTACCCCTTCGCCTGACAACAAAGGCGGGATGCAGCGCTGTAGTGATATCCCAGTTTACAAAGTGGACGGAGAGACCTGCTCCTTGGCTGCTCCCCACCATCGTTCAGCAGTAAATTACTTTGTACCTACTGGGGCCGGCATCAGTGCAGACAACTGTGTCAACTGGAACCAGCAACAAACACTTACGCAAGTCATCTAGCAAGATGGCGGCGCGCACAGACGCGGCGGCCCGGAGCTCTCCGACAGCAAGTAGCGACTTTATCAAAAATAGGACTTATACCCGAGCATGGTTAGGGCAACAACAACATGCACAAGCATGGTTGTTGTTGTTGCTGTATCTACAAGTGTTCTCTTTTTCTATGTGTATGACCAGGTTTCTGTGTCGGTTATATTTGCATTGTTCTTTTTGGAAATGGTCATCAAGATGGTGGCCATGGGGATCATTGGCTATCTGTGCAGCAATTGGAACAAGTTTGATTGCTTTATCAATTGTGGAGAGTAAGTATTTAACGCTTCTGTCCCATGCTCACAAATATCTCTATTTTCTCGTTCATCTGTAGTTAACTCTAGAAATCATGTGAAATGTCTTTGTTACTCCAGGGTTAAATACATTATCTACAATCATTCAAGCACAAATGCAGAAGTGCTCAATTCAAATCTGAACATTACTGTATTGTCTTTTTTATCCTACTACAATTTTAAATATTTTCCTCTTATGTATTTATTTTAATATCTTGTTTCTCTTATGTGTCGTATTTTCTTTTCTTTTCTTTTTTATACATATTTTTTAAATTCTTATTGGTGTGCATTAGTCTCAATGATTTTATAAACTACTTTTTCATCAATAACTTTTCTGCACTCTTGTTAAGCACTTTGAACTGCAATTTAATTTGTATGAAAGGTGCTATATAAATAAAGTTTGACTGATGTTGTGTTCATGCCTCCACTGTTTCTGGGAAACAGGGATACTTTCATTTGAGTACATGTGTTGGGTCTGGGCCTTCCAGCTTGTAAATGTTCTGCCATTCATTTTATCTGGCACCTCTTTTGAGAAAGTCTAATAGAATTTATAAATAGTTATCTACTCTTGAATTCTTTACATGTTCATAGTGGTTTTAAGCAGACTGAACTAACAACTACTGAGCTTTTATGACTGCTTACGGCAGGACCTTCAAAACATCCGACATACATGCTGCATGATGATCATTGGAAAAAGCAATGGAGTGAACTTCAACTAGGATTTTTACATAGTTTTAAGGGATTATTTGTGTTTTGTTTTTTAACCCGTGAGAAAGAAGATAGGCCCGCACACTTCCTCAATTGCCACAAAAAAGGGGGTTTCAATGATCACATCACTACGTTTCGCACAGACTACTGTGACATGATGTCATGGGAATTACTATATCTTAGAAAAGAAAATCCTTATATATTGTTTAAGAAAGTTTTAAGCTCGTTTTTAACGAAGGTTTTGGATTATGTTACTGCCTGTTATTTGTTAAGAATGATATTAAACAATTGATACCACTTACATGTATTAATTAAGTACTAAACTACAACTAACAGCTGTTCAACTTAGATTATAAAGCACTTGGAAAACAGCAGTGTGACTCCAAAGACTGACAGGCTATCTGCAGGTTTCAGCAAGTCAAATTTAAGACTTTTTAAGACCTTTTTAATGCCACCTTGAATGAAATTTAAGACCAAAAACACTAAATATAGGCGACGGTTGGGGGATCCCGCTGTATTACAACCCAAGCATAGCATGTGTGTCACTTAATGAGACTCCCATGACGCCCAAGTAACGTGAATGCACTTGATCTCCGACCCAATATCGTATGTGCACGTCGAGTTGCTTATTTTTAGTGGCGTGGTTCAAAGTCTCGTCGAACATTAAAACAAAAAAAGACTTGTTGCTTCTGATGAAAGGAGCTAGTCCAAAACGAGTTATATAGGCCGTCTTGTCCTTTCCAGAAGTAAACGTGCTCGCGATTTGTGAGTCAGGGAAAATCAAATGGAAGAGATCTCCTATCCCCTCATTGGAGTTGTAAGACTGGTGTTTGACCACTGTGTTTAAAATCCACAAAACCTCCGATTTCAGTGTTGGTGTAGCACCAAATGCTGCTCTCAGGTCAGTGCTAGTAGCAGCGGGGACCGTTGTCTGCGGCGCTGGCCCCGGGGCAGAGACGCAAAACTGTGATATGGCTGGGGTCTGTTGGCTCCTGGCAGCGGTTTTGTGCTTTTTGTGCGTTTTGCACTGGCTCTCGACAGCCTTAACCCCCATGGTGCCGAGCTTGAAGGTCCTTTTGCACAGAATGCATCTGGCCTCGTCTGGATTGGCAACAGACGTGAGCCAACTTTGAAAACGGACGTCGTCCAGCCAACTCTCAATAAATTTGCACTTACCCATAGTCACAGACTAGCTAGCAAGCATGCAGATAACCATTTATATCAGCAGCTAGTAAGAAAGTAGCCTCTCTACATCTCCAGAAAAATAAAAAAATATATAACATTAAATAGTCCTGCCCCGACAAATTTAAGACCTTTGAGTAATGTATTTAAGACCAGCATATAACATTTTAATGAATTTAAGACATTTTAAGGCCTTCATTTTAGATACATGAATTTAAGACTTTTTAAGACTTTTTAAGGATGCACGGACACCCTGGACTGACAAAACCTACACTTGTTGGTTTGACTTTGGTGTTAGTATAAAAATGAAACAAATCATGTAAGTACATTACACAAATATTATCAGACAGGTATTGTTAGACGTGTAACTAAGCAGGTGCTTCAGTAAAGCTTTGATTGTCACTTCAGATGTGTCAATTACCTACTTACAGCAGGTTGGCTGTATGCTATTGCTATAATAAGCTTATATCTAGTTTGACAGCAGATGTTTTATCTGGACTCCCATTCCTTTTTTTTGTCTTTAACATACCCGCGCCCTCAGAGGACCTTCTCATTTACAAATCAAAGCAGCATAAAGCATATTCTCTGACAACGTTTTCTTATACATAAGTACAACCAGTGTCTGCATGAGACAAACAAGGTTTCCTAATTCCAATGTAAACCCTTGAATTAGACATTTAGAGCAACTGTTCCTGGTAGAAATGCCCAGCCAGAGGGTAATATACAATAAGTCTTACAACCCGGGAACTCCATCCATTACGAGATTTAGAAACTCTCATGAAACAAGAGACAGTATCCAAGATGAGGTGTTATCACTGTCCAGTTTGAGGTGTTTCTCTTTAACTTGATTGTGCCGTTATCTTTGCTCAAACCTAACCGAACAGAAAGTTTATTGTAACCACAAATAACAGATGTAATATGCAAAATACAATCCTCTTTGTTTAAATAAATGGATGGTCCAAGATGGACTACAAAGAGGACTTATCAATTCATCCTATGTGTTCTAAGGCCCTGTTCACACTGGACTTCTTTTTTCAACTGCCTGCACCTTTTTTACATACAAGCTTATGGAAAAAGGAAAACAGATGATGCCTTTTTCAATTGAATTATTTCAACTTTTCAGAAAAGCGCTGGGTGACGTCAAGCGCCTTTCTGACAGCTGACCAATCAGGACGAGTAGTAACCTACGTCCCTAGTTACGTGCCCAAAAACGGCAAACTTCCACCAGATATGTGCGCATTGCGTGTCCGTTCCGGGTCCGTGCACCCTCATACATCAACACCCACTGGCTGAGTTCTATGCAGTACGGAGAGCACAGACGGACAGCTGGAGTACGGAGACAAAGGAATTTCCGTGGTAATTTTACAGATTAACTCGCGACAGCACGAGATAATACGATGTACGTGGTACAAAACTCAATACAAACCTTATAAACACATAAACAAACACACATTCATTTTTCTGAACTGTCAAAACGGAGGGTTTTATTCTGAAAATAAACCGGTTATTTTAACAGTGTCTGACTTCCCGTCCCATTTGTTCTTTTCTGGGCTAAATTGATGCGTTGCACCGCAGCCTAGATCCCGTCATTAAGGTTACAGAACACTCGCGCATAAGCGCTCGAAAGGTGCTGAAAGCAGAGTTTTTTTCTTGAGAAGAAGTCCAGTGTGAACACCAGGGTGGAGATTGCTGTGCCAGACCGTCCAGGTTGGTAGTAGCCGCATTGGAAGGACCAATGTGGACGTGGAGAATTTCAGAGTTGTTCAATTGTTTGATTTAATGTGGAAAAGATAACTTTCAGTCAGGTAAATCAGATCCAGGTTTGAGGAAATAAAACCTAAGTTTAGACAAATAAACAAAACATTCTGACCCAGAAACGGAAGAGTTTGTAAATGATGTGAAGGATAAAATGGACATGTCGGTAGTTTACTGCAGCAGGAGGATCACAAACTGAAGAAAAATCAGAATGACACCACGTCGCTGCTGCATTCACCCTGTCCTCCTACAGCGCCAAAACATCCACCGTTCATCATTACGCACGAGTATATCTACAATGTTTACGGGACCCACACTGACTTATACATATTATCAGAGAGGTCACTTCAGTCAGTATATTTTTATTTTATTTTATGTTTATATATTGTCATAATGAAAGTTACTTATTGGAAACGGCTCACTACATGCACGATTATAGCCTAAATAAAACCATCGGTTTGAATGATTATGATGACGTGGATCTGTAAGTAAAGTTTGATATTTTGTGAAATAAAATGTGGAAGAGACATCAATATGTATCTGCAGGCTTCAATTCACCAATTCACGTCTGTGTCGCCAATTTCCCATTCCTCCAAAATGTACGTACGCCTGGGTCAAAGTTTGCTTACCGGTGTGCACATTTTACCGTCAGGTTTGTTTTTATAGATCACAAACTTTGCGTGGGGAAAGGCGTACGAGTCATTCCAGAATTGCGGGTACATTTCAGGTATTGAAAAAATACAGGAAACACTTGTGATTTTTTCCAATTCAACTTTTTTATTCTGATAGAACACAAGCTTAATGTTGTATATTAATTGTCTTCTGACCTCAAGCTTTTATGATTTAAAATATTTATTCTGAAAAACAACATACTAACAGTAAAGTCGGTCAACTCTGTTAGAGACAAATAGGGTCAATTATATAGAGTAAAATAACAATATATAATTTAAAACCTTGCCCTCCCTAAGAAGACTTTTGTCTCTATATCCATAAATGAAACTTTTAGACCGATAAGAAAGAGACTTTTAAAAAAAAGTCAACTATGCCAATGGATTCAACTGATAAGATATCAAGATCGTGTCCTTTTTCATTAAATGTAGCTTTAAAAATGTATTAAATGAATTGTAATTTATTGTGGTAAATATGTTAGTTATTACACACTTTCTAATCAATTTGATAACAATAAAACATATTTAATCATCATTTTTAAATAAAAACATAACACAAACAGAGTTGACATTGATGGTAACAGAGATGATTTGCATAACAGAGTTGACCACCCATAGTTAAAAGACCAAAAACTATTACACATTCACCTTAACTTCCTGCTTAATTTGAACATTTCAACAACATTTTATATACAGAAACATTTTTTAATCCTAAATAATACATCTGGGATATAAATATTTCATGAATCTGAATAATAACGGTGTGTGTCTCGTACAATACTGACAGCCAAGAACTAAGCCCAAAACCAGTGGCAAACACAATAAAACACAATTCTGATTGGCTGGTGATCAAAAAAGTTAATTTAGAACCCTGCATCCAAGACCATTATGCATTCAGGAAACATGGCATCCATGTTTCACTATTTTTAGCTATTTCTCGGTCTATCTCCACATGACGTCCCGTCACAGCGGTTGGTTGTGGAATGATTCGGAGGACATCATCGAAGAGATACCACAAGGTATCGTCGCGGTTTGGCCAAAAGAAGCGATTCCTCCCCACATTGTGCATGCATTTGACCTTTGCATGGGTCTCGTTGACCTCGACAATGGTCCCAGGATAAATGTCATCATCATATTTGATGACACACCACTGGCCAATGACATTTCTGCCGTCCCACATGATGTCATGTGTTGCCTGCACTTGTTGCTCTTCAGTAGGGACATAAAGGCTGGGCTGGACATCAAATTCAAACCTTTGTGTGTTGTGACATGCACACTCAAGTATCTGCCTAGTTGAACAGAGACAGCTGACATCTCTGTAGATGACCTTTCCTGGTGTCAGAGTGATCAGCTGATGAAGGCGCATTGTCGAAGGAACTACTGGGAGTACTTTTGGCATCTTCTTTACAGCTTTGTCCACAGCTTCCTCATTAACAAAGAACAGCTTGATAGAGGTCTGGGAACTCAGAAGACACTCATACAGCTGCACGGCATTTGGAATGTCTTTCCCTGCGCTAACTAATCTGTCTGCTGTTCTTTTCAAAACCCCACCCACTCCATCTGGAGCTCCCTTTCCGTGACTTGCTTCAAAGAAGTTCCATATTCCTTTCTTGAAGCCCTTCTTGTACAACTCCGTGCTCAACAAGTAGAAATTGCCCTTTTGGCGGTATTGGGTACACGGTCCATCACTAAAAAAATGAACGACAGTTACTGATGGGTGATGGGTTTTTATGTGGTCCAGAACAGGGGACAGGTGTGTCCATATAGCAGGTGGACCTTTCTCTTTTAATGCTGAGATGGATGTAAAGCACAAATGTTTGTCCACTTCACCCACATGAAGGATCCCAGTGTGTATAGTTGCCTGCTTCTGAGAGGATGCAAAGTGAACTGCCTGAATCTCTGCTGACAATTTACATGAATAATTCTCAGAGAAATCAATGTGGATCAAACACTCATGAGATTTCATGTTTTTCTTGAGCTCACGGTAGTGAATGTATTGTGTTTTGATGTTGAATTGATGTCTCATGAAAACTCTCAGCTGGTTTTGAAACATCTCATTAAGGTCTCCTAGACAACTTTCCATCTCCTTTTTCAGTCATTCGGACTGGTTGTGATTCTTTTTCACTGTCTTTGTTTTTCTTCCTCCTTTCTGCCAGTTCAGTTGTCCACTGAGTGAACTTCACTGGTGTTTCAGCATCATAGTCACAGCTGAACTGATATTGCTTCTGCATTTGTCACATACTCCATACATACATTCTTTGCTTGCAGCGTCACAACTTAATGAGTTGGAGATGATTTCCAAGTCAGTTGTGCCAAGAAGCTGGAGAGTATGAAGCTTCTGCACAATGAAGGATAAGTTCTTGCAAATTTTACACAGACATGTTTCTCTGTCAGACATGGATGGGTGGACAACCCAGAAAGGACGCATAAAACAGAAAAGTGCATATGACAGCTGACTTGATGGATTCTCAAGAAGGAATTTGTGATGTAGGTTCTTTATGGTATCATTTAGAAACCTTTTCTGCATTTTTGCTTTTCCTCTTGTGATTGTTTGATTTTTTTCTTGCAGTCAAGCGGCTGACATCATCTCTCAAAAATAATTATTTTACCTCCTTCTGGAGCTTGCTTTGTCTGGATCTATATTTTCTTCTTTGAAAAGACAGGTCCCTTTGGTTTTTCTTTCCAAACCGCTTTCTTGAAAAACCAAGTGAGATCTGTGTTGTTTTCTGTAATTTGTAGGTTTTTATTATCTTTCCTGACACAATCCGTGATATCATCTGACGCACTCTCTCTTCTTTTGTGTCTTGATACTTCTTTCTTATATTTTCTATCAGCAGGTTGTGATAAAGGAGAGTTCTTTGAATTTCTGCAGGGACTTTATGTTTTCCTATTTGTTTTCGTGTTTTTGATCGAGGGGAGTCAGACACAGGTGTCAGTCTCTGGATGCGTTTCTGGTATTTTCGGACAGCAGTTGTTTTCTTTTTCAGCAAAATCTTCAATTTTTTGAGTTCTCCCGTTTTATTTTTCTTCGTCCTGACCGCTTTTGTCTGAAATGATAAAAACACATTTATATTAAAACTGAATTTAGTAGCCTTTTTCAATTATTTTTCCTTTCCTTTCAAAAATGTATTTTCCTTTTCTCATTCTTACTGTGAGTTAGTGTGCGGTCACTCAAAATATTATGGAATCATGGACATATGCACTGATCTAACCTGGACATCTGTTGTTCAGGGGCTGGTTCAGGACTTTGTGGTGGTGTCATCTCTACAAGTCTCAGCTTTCTTGTTCTGCACTTCTGCTGTGCCTCTCTCCAATACCTGCGCTTTGATCTTTTCTCCCTTTCACCCAACTCTGCAACCGTGCTTGCATGCCCTGCAATTCTCCTTTTCTTCCATCTATTCCTGTCTTTGCTCAAATTTTCTGCCTTCCTTTCAGGGTCGGCATCTCGCCGGGCCCTGTACTGCCGCTGCCTTTCAGCTGCTGAAAGATTCATCTCCCTAGAAGATAAATTACTCACTTCCTTATCCTGAAATTGTATAACACAGATGTACTTGTTGCAGTAAAATAACCTAGAATCAATAATAATCAATAATAATAATCAATAATATCAATTATTGCCAAATACTCACATGTGATGTGACTCTGTTACGTATTGTCAACTCTGTTACAATCAAATTGTTTAAAACATAAACAGAGTTGACAGTAACAGAGTTGACATTTTCCACCATTTTGTACTTTTACTCCTTATGCTAACCTCACACCAGATATCAGCTAGCATTTCTTAAAACCAAATTTTATAGATTTTCATCATATATATATATATATACTTTTTCAATTTATTAACACAACAGATTTGACGAATAATTAATCTACTGTTGATGATTTCTCAACATATTACTAAATAATGAGAGAAGAAACATGGACATACCTCACTGTCTTCCAGAGGTTTCCCGCCACAGGAAGTGACATCACTGTGCGCTGGTCAAATGCGTTTTATGTGAACACTTCGGAGATTTAATGCAGTTTTATAACAGAGGTAACAGAGTTGACGCGAACATACGGACAGACAAAAAATATATTTTTTTTTAAGTTAAATTTTAAATAATACAGAAATTTAATATTTCATGGAATTGATTTTAAGACTTTAAATAGAGTAAGCAAAAAAAAAAAATTACGTAATTTTTGCATTTTAATTTGACCTTAATGTATGAATCAGGAGTCGGAGACAGTCAATAATGAGTGGGATGGGAATCATTTATTCAATATTCTATGCATAAATTATGCAAAAAATATTGAATAACATCTTAATTAGTTAAAGTTTAATATAATTAATATTATTATTAAAAACTGATTCAATAAAGATTTTTTCGGGGAACAAAAACAAAGGTTTTTTCTAGGAGACGAGAAATGTACCCGCAATTCTAGAATGACTCATATGCCAGTTTCAGATCCCGTTTTGTGTGTACGCAATGGTTATAAATGAGACCCCTGGACAGAGCTGGGAACAGGTGCTTTGATGGAAAAGAGGAAAGTCTGACAGCTACTTGTGGAGAAAGTGGAAAATGACAGGAGGACAGACTGTTAGGGCAACAGCATAGAAACAATTTCCATTCTACCCCTTCGCTTAAGCTTCTTTCATATTGCAAGATACCGTGGAATTACAGCGCAGAGACTAGGTCAGCCACTTATCCATCTCATCCCACAATGCAATACGTCGCAACTCCACAGCAATTACTGCTCAGCTAGAACGGCTGCCAAAGCACATCCACATCTTCTGAGGCTTATACAGTGAATGATACAAACAAAGATATATAGGTTGTAGAGAGGGGAAAAAACTTGATGCAGTCAGTGTACCTGTATTTTTTCCTTAGAGGCATGAATAGGTGAAGGGTTGCTTTATGTAAGAATAAAAATAGCTCTGAAAAATGTGAGGATAGAAAAAACTTTTCCATGTGAGTAAAGCATATCTAGGACAAAGCAACAAAAAAATCTCACGTTTTTTTAAAGTGTCAGGCAAATCTGACCGTGCTGAGCTCACTCTCTGACGACAAAATGCCACAGTGGACTGATTCTGGAAGGATTCATACATTTCACACTCGCTTGTTAATTAAACCCATCCTCATGCCTGTACGGACACAAAGCAATGAAACATGATTAGATGCCAAAACAAAAGACGAGCTTTGGAAACGTTTCTGGGGAAAATGGCATTAGCCGTGGTCTCATTCTGCACCAGTTAGACAGCGTACATAATCGGGATTAACTTTAGCATGATGGGGAGCTGCAGAGAGGGAGAGAGAGAGAGGGAGTGTGAGAAGGGAAGGCATATGGGAAAACAGAATTCAAAGTAACTCGTGCCGGTAACAGATAGCAACACTGCAGGAGTAATTAGCTTGTAATGAATGCACAATAAGTCATTTTGATTATGTGTACACTCCTTTAGCTCTATCAGGAACTAGAACTTTTTTTTTTTGATCTTGAGGTGTGTCTTTAAGAAATCTTGTTAAATATAAATGTGAGAATATTATATCACCCATGCAGAATATTTAGTTTTATTTTTGATGGGTTATTGTTGTTTTTTTCTGCTACAGACATGCCTCGACATTTATGGTATGAGATAGTTAACACACATTGGCCTACTTTGTACTGCATGTTTAACAGATTTGTAGACATGGATATTCCACCTCTTAAATATTGCCCCTCAAAATAGAAACAATGATCCCTAAATGATGTAACTTAGCGAGATAGCCTGTGTTTCAAAAAGGGGATGGGGAGCTGGAAATATTCTGGTGGGTGCTTTAAAATAGAATCTATTGATGCTAATAGTTTGACTGATAATAACTAGTTATTGATCATTATGGAAATATCATCTCTATTTACAAATTCTGCAGTTTTATGCAGAATCTGTAAACAGCACAATTCTGGATTTTGGCATCAGAAGTGTTGGGGTTGTATCAAGTCAACTTTGGTTATATTCTTTAAAAAATATATTTAATTATTAATAATATAAATAACAATATCATTAAACTATGTTTAATCAACTCTTGGGGGCACCACCCTGTAATCAGGGAAATATAACCAAAATATCACTCAAATCAGTCTCAAATTAGTTATTTAATTACTAATATTATTAATCAATAATAACTGTATTTAATAAATTGAAGGCGGGAAATCCGTACACAAAGCCCTCGCATCCAGCTTATATCACAATGCAAATACATCAGTAATCACAAACAACTGCTCTCTTAAATTATAACAGAATTTATTTAAACAAAGCAACATCAATCCAAAATCAATGAACTTAATCAAACAAATAACTATTACAAACTAATCTAAGCAAACAAACACTATCAAGCAAAACGTGTGAATGAGGTGTGAATGTGTGTGGGTGTTTGTGAATTATAAGGACACATTTTATGAATACACACCACACTTTTGAATTAAGAGGAGATGTTGGGAGTCCTCATAATTCAGACACTGTGAAAGGGGTTCTATATATAGTAGAAGCTCAAATACTAAATTTTAGCAAAAGTCCTTTTTATTCATAATTACTTGAAATTGTGTATAATCTGTGTATTGGAACAGCGCCCGCTGTAGGTTGGTTCCTGGAATTACACCTGCCCATTAATAATTCACCTGTATAAATCACAGCTTCTGATTTGCTGACAGCAGGGTACTCTGTAATGTATTGTTTAGTTATTACTGTGTTAACTAAATTTAATTTCAGATTACTTTGTGAGAATACTGAAGACAAGTATAGACAGATAATAAACATTTTATCTAAAATTGTTAGTTTACAAGTTTAAAAAAGATCCAGATCATTCCTCTTCCTGCATTGATGCAGATGCATCATGGGATAATTTCAATGCCTCATGTGAGGACACACAAAAGGTTCTAAAGGTAAGCCAGTACTGGTGGTTGTTGAAAGTGCCTGAAAATAGCATTCACTCAATGTAACTAGCTTACTGTCTGTTGAATAAGATGGCTCTATGCCGGCCCCGCCTCTTTCTGGGTGAAATCATTCCATCTGAATGAATGGCGGTTAATGGACAAATTGGGGTCTTTACCAATTTAAAGTCTTAAAAAATGAAAACCGTACTTTAAAACTGCAAGTATGAGCCTAAATCTGATGACCAGTGATGTAAACATTTAAAATATGACATTTCTGAACAGAGATCGGCATCATAACGGAATAAAATGAACCATGTATGTGAGTGTCTGTTCAATCTCTCTCCGTCAAACTGCTCAAACGAGTCATCAGAGGAAACTGACTTTAAACACCTGATGAGTAATTATTAACCGTGTTCCCCGAGAGGGATCTTTATTTTTAAATCATATTTATTTGTAACAGTTTCTAACAGTGTTCATAGCTGTAATGGAGTGGTTACAGACGTTTATTTTAGAGAAAAGGGGACATAAACTCTGAGTTATCAGCTGATTTAGAAAAGAATAACATATGTAAAGTCACCTGGATGATATTAAAACATTTTGTATTCATACGTGAGTGTAAATATGATGAATGGGGTGAGACGAGGTGTTATATCGAGCTAGAGAACGTTTTATTTTGACATTTATTTTTCAGTAAGAGGATTTGGTGTAGTGTTCCTTCGTTTAGAGACATTTTCACCAACATATTTATGTGACGTGACAGTTGTAACGTTGTTAATACGTTAGTGAATGAATGTGTCAAGAATCTGTTAACAGACTTCTCTTCTGTCAAGGAGCGATCGCTGCTTTAAAGCTAGCAGGAATGACAGCGGTCCCACAATTTACCACTTTAATCCTCTCTAGTTTCAGTCCAAACACACAGAGCTCTTCTTTTACCCTCCTTCGTCCTTTGTAGATGATGTTTTCTAATCTACCGCCGAAACATTCTCAGGGCTTGTTTTCACCCAAACGGGGGCGTGGTCACTCCGGCGAGCCGGAAGTGACGTTCGACTGCTCTTATGAATTAGCCGTTAGCACTAGCTAGCTTAGGCATCATTAGTCAGCATTTATCTGACTCTTTTCAGCAAGACACGATTTTAAAATAATAATAATACAAAAGGGTAGTAGCCTATCTGGCAGATAAAATAACCTCTGAAAGGGTGAAATTAATGTTTAAGATGAGAGGATACTAGTGAATGTGGTTTTCCCAGGAAAGACTTCATTGCTCCTTAGCTGAATGTTAATTATTCTAGTATGGATATCACTGATTAGATAAAAATGCACATTAAGAACTGATTGAAGTTGCTTATGCAAACATATAGCCTTCATATAATGTTATAATATCTCTTTGAATAATCTTATGATCAGTGGAAGTGCACCATTTTAAATTAGTCATAATATGTAAATAAAAATGGAGGTAGAGTGATAAATTGTGACTTGACTTGTTAAAGCTGCTGTATGGGATTGTTGCCAACAATATTTTGTTGTAGTCTCTGATGCAATGACAATAAAGTTCCTATCCTATCCTAGAGTTGCAGGAGATGACTACCTCAAGATCCCAGAGGAGCGAGATCAAACCACAGGACGAGGCTGCATTATTTTCATCCGTGTGAAGATAAAGATGGGTTTACTCCAGCTGAGTTTTTAATATTCAATTTAATATCCGTGATATGTAACGTACATAATATAGGCTATAATATGGTTGTTGTTTTTTTTAAACCTGGTCAGACCATACGATCACTACAATATATCCTAGTGTTGCGGGTCTTAAAAGAAGCAGCTCCCGGAGCGGACCGGAGGACGCCAGCCGTCCCTCACCTGAAATAATCCCAGATCGTGGAGCGAGTGGCTTCTTTCATTGGTTCAGCCTCAATATCAGGCACAAGTGGTACAGGCGAACCTGCATCTGTGTCGGATAACGTCGGCTGCACTGGCAGCTCGCCATTTATGAGACTTTAAACAAGAAGAGAAACCTGAAACGTCCTGCATCACATGAATAGTGATTTGATCAAACGCTGTGCAATGTGCACTTCTCATCCGATTAGCCTTCTTTCCAAACATAAGAATTTAACACTTACATAAAAGAAGGTCCTGACTCCGTCTTACAGCCTCCAGAATTCTTTATTCGTTATTATGTCACATGTAGTCTCTGGCCTATGTGCGTCTGCTGTGCGCAATTACGCATGTGGCACATTATTTTAATCTCCGGACATACTGATTAATTACGATCTAATGTTGATGTTCTGTTTTCCTAAATATTTCATACTTCAGAGGCTAAAAGTTGTGTTTACTATCCTCTGGAAGTTTTTCTGTCCTTCTAAAGTAAATGTTTGTAGTTTTTCTGTTTTAATTTGTCTCAGTATTTTCTGCAGTGATATTCCTGTGTACATGAACGTTTAACATGTATTTACCAAAAGCAGCCTCTCTAATCTTTCAAGTAAATCGATTAAACAAACAAAAATTCATCAAATAAAACACACAACTTAATAAATCACCTGACAGCTCGCGATGCGCAACATTATTTAAAAAGTGATGTAGTCTACAGAGATCGTTTGAGGTGAAGCGTAATATAAAATACATTTTAGATGTGTTATCTAACAGTAAATCTGTGAACCTCTATCTATCCCTCTTAATAAGCACGGTTATAGTATGATCTAATTATTCTCCGACACACAGATTCGCTGCACTGCAAGTCCACACTGAGTTGAAAATTGGGATTTGAGCATACCCTCCGCTCACGTCCAAATTGATAAGTGCCGAACTTGGCGTGGAAGTGACCGTACACCCATTTTTCTGCCGTACGTACGTTTGATAAGTGAGGGCCAATGTCCTCACACAACTTGAACCAGAGTTTGCTCTCAAGGATGAAATGCAGAAGGGCACATGTGTACATGAATTCAAACTGAGCCTACAAAGTGAAACTCATCAAGGATAGAGTGAAAAAGTCAATGTTTAGATGAAATTTTGCATGGTCAAAAAGTGAGGTCTCAAGTTTCATACGAGCTCGCTTTTGGGGTAATTAAATAATAAATCTTAGACCAACCTGACATTTACGAGAGGTGAAGGAGGGACAAATACAAGAAAAAGGACCATCATTCCAAGAAAACCTGACTTACATGCTATGTTGGTGTGTCGATGTCCGGTGGTTGGCCAGATATTTACCCCATTTATCAAGAAGACATGACATTGCAGTAGGTTTTTTTGACTGCTAACTTCTGAAAATAGCATGTGGCAATGTATGGGACATGGCTGGGGCTGTGAAGCCCACGTGGGGCATGGCTGGAGCTATGAAGCCCATGTAGGACATAGATAGAGCTATAAAGCCCATATGGGACATAGATAGAGATATGAAGCCCGTATTTCATGAAGTTGGAGAATCTAATGGTGGAGGAGGCGGATACCATCCTCACGCCCTCAGCAAAATAAGTATATATTGTGTGATATTCTTTGTCTTGGTCAGTCGTCTGCAGGCGGCTCACTGCTTTAGATTCTGAGAAAGATGAATAAAGCTTTCAGTACTCAATTTGTGGGTCCAGTCTCTGAAGAAAGACAAACAAGCTTTAAAACACCAATTAGAACTTTAAAAGGACAGTTAGATTTAGAGTTTAAAATGTGGATGTCTTTGTTGGTCCGGTCAAAGGCAAAAACTGACCCTGCCTATTTTCCGGATAAATTGCAAAAGGACACTACACTAGCATAGCATTACATACATAGGCGAACACAGCGGTTCATCACAATGAAACAAATGCAGCAGCTTACAACAGATAATAAACAGAATGTGACGTCTCGTCAACAATGATGCATAATTATCAGTGGTTATAAAAGAAACATAACTATTTCTGCTCTTACTTGGGGTAACTCCTGGTGATTGTTGCAAAGTTGGTTAGATCGTCACTCTGTTGAATATTAAATCAACAGATTCCTTTGTGGCAGATGTAGGAGGAGGGTAGCAGGATTCAGATCTCCGACCAGAGCGCTGCTCTAGGGTCTTCTGGTTGCAGGAGCCGAGTTCTTCATGTGTCCTTGTGGATTCAGGGATCAGTGGGCTTCCTTCAGCGCTCCTGTACAGTTGCGTTCAATGACGTCTTATGAAAAATCAAAATATTGTTTAGTTCCCTCCAAAATGACTGTAGTCAGGCTTGAGAACTGTGATACTGTGATACAGTCCTTCGTCCAGCACACATGGCTGAGGCCCAACAGAAGTGTTCTGGTGTTTGTTTGTTGTACGTGTATAGTATCATCCACTATTTCAGTGAGCTTTGGCTGTATACAGGAAAACAGCCTGTTTGGTAATAAAATGGGTGGAAAACAATCCACTACTGCAGTCCTGGAACCCATCAACAGTCATTTAATGTTGATTTAGTTTTAATGAATGCCATTAAACAGATATCTACATTCAGGTGAAGTTTAAATTTGCTCAGAGATGTTATTTGTCAATTCTTACTCTATTCTCACTTCCAAAGTTGCTAGTCTGACTAACAACGCAACACAATGCAACACTGGCAACGCACAGAAACAGGTTAAGGCTAACCGCTGGCTACAATGGAAGCCCCAAAAGTGTGCTGTAGCTACCAGAGGCTAACATCATCAGACATTGGCTGATGGGTTCTGAGATTGATGGAGAGACAATGTTGCTTGTCCTAACAGAACCATTTCCCTGACATTTTGGCATTTTCTCTCACACCAGCTATCATGGTGGATATGAACTGAAGCAGCATGTGCTAAGGAGAAGACGTGCTGTTTCTTTCTACACCCAAGTTGTGAAGACAGAAGGGTTTTCGTCACACTTTCACACTTTGGTATCTGCTGCAAAGTGAGAACACGCTCAAGATCACCAGGGTTTGAATTTTTCTGTGATGCGGTTTGAAACATTCACAGCTTTCGTGAAAAAAAAAAAAAAAATCAAATATGGACCATAACTGTAAATTCTTAAGTATGGTGGGTTACATAAAATGATCTATAGCTACGTCACATATTTCTTAGTCTTTGAAGCATTTGGAGCCAGGTTAGGCTCACTTTTCCACATAGTGTCCATATCTGTAGTCCAACGCTGGTCGGAGAATAGACGTGAAGGGCAATGAAGGAGAATGAACACCATGATAACAGATTTATCCTGTGTTGCTAGGCAATTAATCCAGCAAGAAGGGAGTAATAAGGCATGCTTTTTAACAACAATGACGGCCAATTATCATCTGTTTAAACATTCAGCAATGATGTTTCACAATGTTTACTGGTGCAGAGTGTTAAATGCATTCACGGTGAGTGTGAATCGCACTAGTGACAAATATGTCACCAACATGTTTGAGGTGTGCACAAAAACTAAATCCATGCTATGAGCAATTTTCAAACCGCTGTACATCATGACACATGAAACAGAATTTACAACTTGTATTTTTATATGCATTTACTACATTGAGGGATGACACTGAAAGTTAATAATAGGTCTATGTTTTAAAGTGCTGTTCAATATTTATAAAGAGAATTGTATTTGAGATGCATTATGGATTCACTCAGTTGTGTTTAAAACTGCTGCTGGACGTCTCTTTATGGGCTCTAGTATTTCAAAATGATTCACTTTGTGCAACACTTGAGATGGGCAGATGATAATGAAACTCCCAGCACACCGTTTCTTAAAATTGTGTTGGAGCTTGTGGCAAATGATCATCACCTATTGATGATTCAAACATTACTGTTGATATTAAGCAGTATAATTTGAGCAACGAGCTGATTTAATTGTCAGTCTCTGATAACATGGCAATGTGACAGAGATTTTGATATGTCACCATTACGTTTTAAAGAAAGACATGGAAGCAGATTCTATAGGATGTCGATGTTTTAGCTCAGCTGCTTGAACAACTGAGTCCCAGATATGACTCATAGATGGCTCTATTTTAATCCAAAATGTTGTGCTTTGTAAATTGTACTGTGTCTCTCTTTTTATTTCCGTCTGTAACTTTGTGTTTTTGCTGCTGCCTGTCTTGGCCAGGGACCAACCTGGTTAAATAAAAAAATAAAATAAAGAAAGAAATGAGCACATAGGGCCCCCCTGATCAAACTATACAAACATTTTATTGAGGTTAAGTGCCAACAAAATATTTGAATGTAGACTTTTTAGGCATACATATTTTTTCCCCCCACAACATATTGCACACTAGCCGCAATGATTGTGCAAAACTTCAACACAAATGTATTTAGATTCAGTATTAATAAAATATACAATAATGTATTCTACACGGGTTCCTTCTGGCTTTATTGCTTTGTGACTAAACTATAAACATCATTAACGTTTGGTGGTGCTATGTCCCAAGTCATGAAAGGCTTCTTTATGTTTTTCAAGCCATCAGATCATCTCACTGTTTCCACCTGTTAATATGGAACTTCCTGTGGCCAAAATCCATGGTGCCAATCAAAATACCATCTCATCTTGGGCTTCGATGCTAATTGAATCATTATTAACTACCAATAAGTGAAAGAACCGTGTATTACTGAGAAAACAAGTGGATATTAATTATGAATATAAACATGTATAAACATTGAACATGTTTGTGTATTCTTGTATCCATGTATACAAGTGCAATTGCATAATATCTACAATATGCACTATAATGTAGAGACTGGAGTATGTCCTGCCAACCAAGTTAATCAAATGTAGCTTATTTTCCTGAACTTCATAGTTAGAGATCTTTGGGGGGGGGGCTATACACAAAAATACTTGCATGATTAATAATGACAGAAAATATTTTACTTACTAATGATGTGATTGATGAGTATATAATGATGATTCATGACCTCTGGGATGTGATATATAAATTTATATAATGCTTAAACATTGAAAATCTATAAAAATGAAAAACATTGATCACAAAAAAAGATCATCTCACTGTTACCTCAGTTTGAAGCTCCACAGCCTTCCATTTATTCCCACACAATAGGAAAGTGGCCCGATCCCTGATATGTGATACTGAGATCTCTATCAGTTACCTGTGCTGACATCACTGACTGGAATGTCGCAAGAGAATTAATATCATTTCAAGAAAGTGCAACAGCCGTTATTACCCATCATGACTTCAGGTGGATTAGTGATTTCTTTATGCTAAGAAAAACAAGGAAGTAGTTTTATTTCATGTTTGCTCCATCTTAGGAGCTACAATGTTTATACTTTGATATATCTGTTTTAAAAAATCATGAGCCATTGAATAACAATTGAAATCAGCAACAAGCTGCACACCCTTGAAGAAAAAAAACATGAAATGTTTTACTGGTCCATGTCGTTGTCATTTTGCAAAGTTTTCATTGCCAGGCCCCACAGAGTCACACTGGAGATAAACTGGCCTTCACTGGACCTGTAGGATCCACCACTGGGCCTGCTGGAGGAAGTAAGTGAACTGCAGTGATTTTCTGTGGGAGGTAGGTACTGCCTCCCTACCATTCCTCGTCCCATCTCCACGGACATGTTCTCGTTTTCCACATACGGACCATACACCACCTCCTGAGGCACGTGGGGCTTTGCCAGCTTCATGTGGTCTGTAGCAGGCAGAGCTGCAGTCCTCTCCTGGTGCGTGGAGGAGAGGAGGTGGTGGGGCACCAGTGAGCGAAGCTCTGGGAGCGGGGTGGGAGTAGGAGCTGTGCTGAGTTGCATGCTGGGGGACGGAGTCTCAAGATGAGGTGCTGGTTGTGATGGTGAAGGAGTACAAGAGGATGGTTTCTCTAACCCTGAATGGGGCAACACGCTGGGAAAATGCTCCGCACTGGTTGCTGTAGGAGGGTTACTGTGGCTGCCAGGGCCGGGGACTGAGGCCGCTCCATCTGAGCTTGGGGGTGGGTCAGAGTTGTCTGTTCCTGAGTTGTCAGCCAGAGCACCTTTACAGTGTGAGGTGCTGTGTCTCCTCAACATGGCAGAGCGGGTGAAGCTCTTTCCACATGCGTTACAGACATAAGGCTTCTCACCAGTGTGTGAGCGTATGTGACGCTGCAGGTCTCCTGAGCCGATAAAACACTTCCCTACATTAATTTAAAAACAGATTAAAATGAAGACACTGTTTAGAAAATAGCTACAGTATAAACAGCATAAGAACTACTCTGAGTACATTCTAATGTCCATACTGATTAGGTATGCAAGAAAAAAAATTACATCCTTAAAATGTGTATTTCAAATGCAGTATAACAGAAAGAAAGATGGTCCACTACACTGGTTGCATTTCACTGTATGCAAGCAAGCATGTTTGTCTACTTTGACTCACAATCATATGAACAAATACTTCACATGGACTTAGCTGCTGAGAGAGCACATAGTGATGCACAACGTAGTGATGCAGATCCATTGATCATCATTAGAGGTGCTGCAAAGTATGACCAAGTAGTGTCCAAATACTGTAATATGTATACTGTATGCAATGCACCTTCTCTTTAAGCGCAGCTGCAGTACATAAAAAGAGAGAGTATATGATTTGAAAGCAGAGTCTGATTAAACTTTACAGACTGAGTTCACATCAAGCTTACTTGATACCACTGTATGTTATACATTGCACTGTTTTGCATGCTTAAATGAGCAAAACTGAAGGCAGGAAAATGCTTAATGTGAAAGAGCATAATAAGAGATTCATTCATTAAAAAGTCAAACTCCATGTTTTGGCCCTACAGCAGGAAATGACCAAGAGATTTTATGCGAGATATTTGAAAAAGAAAAACAGAAATGGACACTGACATCACAGTCATCAGTTACACACATTTCTTGTGCTTGGTATGCCAAGCAAAAAGAGCTGATGGCTTATTGTGTCAGCCCTAGAATAGTGTTTTTCAGAGCAAAGGTGTCTGCAGTGGAATCAATGTAAATAACTCTAACACATGATAGAGACTGCATCTTACCACAGGTGGCACAGCTGTGTGGTTTTTCCCCAGCGTGGCGGGCTTTGTGCTTCAGAAGCTTTCGGTGCGTGTTGAAGGATTTTCCACACTGGTCACATGTGAATGTCTTGTCTGTGGCATGAGTCCTCTTGTGCTCCTTGAGATTGCTCAAGTTGTTAAATCCTGACAAACAAGCAAAGGAAGATGAGTGGGGGGAAAAAAAGTATTTCAGGCAAGAAATGTGTTTTCTGCTGGGTCTTAGTAGTAAAGGTCTGGCTTAAGATTGTGAACATTAGATAAGAATTAAACATGGAAGGATTGAAGAAGTATTTAAGACAGATGACTGGTCAGAAAAACAACATTCACCTCGACCACATATATCACACAGATGTGGCTTCTCTCCTGTGTGGACCACTTTGTGACGTTGGACATCCCCTGATGCTGTAAAGCTGGAAAACATGGACAACAACTCAATTCATAGGCAACTTTAGGGACTATTAAGGCTGTGTAACTCAAGGAAACTGTTACATAACAATACTGGAAGTGCAAAGCTGAAGCTTTTATGTGACAGTAAGGATTCAGCAGAAAATACATGTCAGGGAAAACGCAAAAGACACTGAAGGGACCTCACCTTTTACCGCATAACTCGCAGATGTACGGTTTCTCTCCCGAATGTCGCCGCAAATGTGTCTGCAGGTTTCCAGCCTATATAACAAAATCAGATTCATCAATACTATTTGTATCTATTTTATTCATCTGAACATTTCTAAGTGAAATGAAACATCAGAGGATACCTGTGAGAAGTTTCTCCCACAAACATTACACTGAAAGGGCTTCTCCCCTGCAACAAAAAAAGAAGACGTTTTTGCATGATAAGTGTATTTGCGAGTTATTTCAGTTATAAGCAAAATTATACAAAAGTTATAAGCAATAAATACCTGTATGTGAGCGCTTGTGAAGCTCCAGATTGCTCGGGTGTTTGAAGATCTTCCCACACACCTCACAACAATATTGCTTTTGTCCTGTCTGCTGCTGTGGCTCGTGTGCAGTCTCAACATTTTGCTCGTCTTGGTTGACAGGCAGACTAGGAAGTTGTGCATCTGTTGCGGTCTCTGTTACCTCCTCCTGGGCTTCATTATGGTCTTCGACAGGAGCTTGTGGAGCTTCAGCCTGGAGCACAGGCTCATTTTGATGGCTCTCTTTGGGGCAGCTGAGGACAGGTTCACTGACTGATTCTGCAAACATCTCCTCCAAAGCTTTCTGAGAGCGGAGGTAATTGTATTTCTTCAGGTACACCGCCTTCTTTGGGCGCACTGGCTTGTTGAGCAGGGAGTCTACTGAGTTGGAGTTAGGGGTGATTAAATTATCTGAGGGTGTAAGAGAGGAGACATTGTTTTTCTCAGCTGCCACAGATGTGGAAGGAGGGATGGGCTGAGCGGGGTTTCCTGAGCATATGGTAGTGTTGCTGACCTCTGGCTGACACTGCTGCTCTTCCACCAGCACCAAAGGGCTTGGGCCTTGATTTGAGGCAGCCATATTAGTTTGAATTGCACTTTGTTTGAAGTACTGTTTACTGTAGAAGTTACGGAGCTTGTAACCATGGACAAGCTGTTTTTCGATGGGTGCCTGAGAGCTGCTAGCTGTGTCACAGTTTAGGCTGCTATTAGGCACAGAGACAGGCATCTTTTTAGTGTGGTCCATATCACTACCAAAGCCAGGCCTCTGGGTTTCAGAGGAACAGTGTAGATCAACATCATGAGGAAGACCGCTCCCCAGGAGGCAGTCATGCTCAGAGCTCAGCATGCCCGGTAGAGAAAATGATGAGATTTCCACTGGAGGAGGACAAGGCTTCAGGAAAGCATTGCACATGCTCTGCACATTTGGAACCTGCAAACACTGGGCGATGTCCAGGAGTGCTTGAACATTATCTTGGTTGACGTCAAGATGGGAGGTGTACATGTAGTCCAATATTTGCCCGATGCCACCTACATCCTGGATAACCAAGTTAAACACCTCGTTCTTCTGACTGGGGGAGTTTTGGAATAAAGACCTAGAGAGATGATAACAGAACTGTTCACATTGTGTCACTCTACGCCTGCAAAGTGTGGATACTTGGCTAGAGGTGGCCATGTAAATATGCCATTTATTCACACAACATATGTAAAGAAATGAATGCACCTGAAATAAGAGCTGAAAGCAGCCAGGACGTTTTTGTGGGCTTTGAAGCAGACACCTTTGACCACCAGCATGCAGTCACACAGCAGCCCCTGAATCCTCTGCTCCTGGAGCTGCTGGAGGAGGTAGGAGCTGTGGCTGGACAGAGGGTCCATGGTCACTCAGCTGTCAGTTTCCAACTTCTACATCAAAATTGCTATGGGGACAAATGACAAACAGTAACACATCTCATGTAAAGAAAACATTTATGGTATAGCTAGTCCTTGAAATAAAAACCAATCAAATTACATTCCAGTGAACTCTTGTTATTGTTTTCAAAAGGCAGTGTACATGATTCAACCACCGCGCAGAATCCAGTGTCTGTATTACGAGACCACCCATGCAAAAATTGGATGAACACTGCTAACAAGCTAACAACAAAGCTAAGCTACACAAACCAATACGACGAGTGGTGTAAACCAGTGCCGCAATAAATACCTCAGGGATTACATTTTCAAAGACAGAAATACAGTTCTTCACTTCGAAGTTCATCATAAAGATAAAACTAAACTCACTACTCTGCAGTCATCCTTTTATTTGGATGATGGGTCACTTTTCGAGAGCAGTAACGTCATATCACTTCCTGGTTCAGCTAGCCTGTATTTCGTGCTGCACAAACACACAAATACTATCAGAAATCTCATCATTATTTTCAAATGACAGACTACTACCGTAACCTATAAAGTTGATGCTGCTTTAATACAAACGTGTTTGTTTTGTATACAGGACAACTCTGTACTGTACAAGAACGGTCTCCAATCCAGTCGGAACTTTATTTTGGTTGTAGTTTTACACGGGATACTTTTGTTGTAGCTCTCGGCTGTCCGGTGTGGTCACGTGTGTTTTGAAAAGTTGATACGCATGGACCCCGCAGGAGAGTAGTTCAACTTAAATGCGATTTTAAAGCAGAAGAAGCTCAAACAAAGGCATCTGTGTATTAGAATCGATTCAGTTTATACGTCGTGAAGCTAAAAGTCAGCGTGAACCAGCACTGGGGCGGTCGCACCTTTCGCACCTTTTCCTTATTTCTGTCTATAGGTTGAGTGTCGTTAGGTTGATCTGCACGCCGCTTTGCAGATCCGGTTGATTGTGTTGTTTATATTGTGTGAAGTCAGCCGTAGGCGTCGTTAAAATGGTGTTCTTCACCTGTAACGCGTGTGGAGAATCCCTGAAGAAAGCTCAGGTTGATAAACATGTGAACATGTGCCGGGGTTGCCAGGTCCTTTCTTGCATCGATTGTGGAAAAGACTTCTGGTAATGAGTCTTTACTCCTTTTCTGTTTCAGTTTCAACCATTGTTGTTTAACCATCGCTTGGCTGCAGTGTCTCATTTGGTATTTCTCTGTCCGTGTGTCTCAGGGGGGACGACTACAAGAACCACATCAAATGTGTCAGTGAGGATCAGAAGTATGGAGGTAAAGGCTTCGAGGCTAAGGCAAACAAAGGAGACGTGAAACAGCAGCAGTGGATCCAGGTACGTGTAGAAACGTTGTTTGCTCTGTCTCTGAACATTTTTGTGCTCTCTAACATCACGATTGTTTTCCTGTAGAGAGTACATGAAGCCATGAACAAGCCTGGTGTCAGTGCGAAGCTGAAGGATGTGCTCAGACAAGTCAGTGCATATGATAACGTCCCGAGGAAGAAGGCAAAGTTTCAGGTTTGTGTTACTCCATTCTGTACCACAAATGTTGTGTTTTGTTCACCACAATGTGTGACGAACAGGACGGCATGGTTCAGTGTCCATGTTGCTCCTGGAGGCATTGCTATCCCACGGGAATGTAATATGTAGTGTAAAAGTTTAGATTAGAAAAGCACCTTGTAAGTGCAGCCCGTTTATCATTTCCATTTATGAACAGTTGTATCTTCACAGTGATGTAGTTCTGGACTTGCATGCATAAACCAATCATCTTTCTTGTGTGTTATTTTCCTCAGAACTGGATGAGAAACAGCCTGAAAATAGGCAACACAAGTCTGCATGAAGAAGTTTGGGAGATCCTTGCTGAAGCTGACAAAGTAAATAACTCTGCTTTAAGATTCTTTCTTTAATGTTTGTTTGACTGTGTACATATTAGAGGTGGGGAAAAAAATCAAAACAGCTGCGTAATCGCGATATTTTACATTCCGATATATTATATCGTCTCATGGCCGCAAAGTATAGACACCTTTATTATATAAATAGCAAATGTGCTTTTTCAATTTGTTGTTGCTGAAGGGGTTGCACAATTCAGTTTGAAAAAGTTGCATTGTTAAGAATCACTGCGATTGTACAGTCCATCCATGTTTGTGCTCAAATTTGATTAGACTGAAATACTAACAGTTCAGATTGTGAGGTGCATGCAGCCTTTTACAGAGTTTGACTATGATCACAGTGTTGGTCAGTCTGTGGGCATGACTCCCATTGTGTAGAAATAAAAAGACTATTGGAGATGAATAGACAATTTAAGATAGATCATTTGTTCTTATTTGACAAAACAGTTGATTTAGTTTAATTTTGTTGACATGATATGCAATAAAGAAGTTAAATCGCAATATATTGTATTGTAATAATATTGAGCTGTGACTCAAGTATTGTGAAACTATCATATCCTGGGGCCTCTGGTGATTCTCACGCCTAGTACATATCAATATGCTTCAAAGACTTTCTTTATCTTACTTAATCAGAATTGTATCTAAGCACTCTGTCATTGGTTTCTTCTTGAACATTTAAAAGCTGTTTTGTGAATGAAGTAGACAAGAGTTTGGCATTATTTTGTTTAAAGCATAAGAGGTGGCTGGTATGGACTTCTGATTTGATATAATGGGAAAACATGGCAGCTGTATTCTTTTTTCTTCTGCAGTCTAGTTTAATATGCTTAATTTTAACATATTAGTTCAGGGGGAGTTAAAATGTTTTCCATATATCTTCAGTTTCTTAACTGACTCTAACTAACCATTCATAATCCGACAGCCTCCAGCGGCCCCACAGGAGACAAAAGAAGCCAAACCGTCAGTGGATGAAGTCAAAGCGAATACTAATGGCAATGAAAAGCAGAATGGAAATCCTGACGTCAAAAAGAAACTTAATAAACGTGAGCGCAAAGAGGCCCGTCAGCAGAAGAATGGGAAAGCTGTAAAAGCTGCTGAAAAGCCCGATGCGCAGGAGCCGGAGCAAGAGCAGGCTGGGAAAAAAAAGAAAAAGGACAGGAAGAGGAAGCACAGCTCTGAGACAGAAGAGGAGCAGAACGGGCATGATGCTGTTAGTGAGACATCCAGCAAGAAATCAAAGACAAGTAAGTGATGTTCTACAGGTCTACTTGCAAATCTGTTCTTAAACCATTCGATGAACGTTTGCCGCACAAATTGGAGATTCATCAATGTGTTCTTGAATTTATTCTTAATCTGTGAACAAAGTTAGATCTTCCTCAAAACATGCGTATGTACAAATGAAGGACCAGTTTCTCAGAAAATGTAAACACTCACCCTTTTAACTAAATGCAGGACATAATAATACTACATTCAGTAAAACAAAAACTTGTGTATATATAAAAATATATGTACATATATATAAAACCGTTTCATAGACAATAAATCAAAACTGAATCTTCTCTTTCATTTTAAATTAAAGAGTTTACCATCAAGAATATAGCAGTTTACACATTGAAATGTAACAGTTTAGACTTTCATTTTATCGTTGACCACTCCCATCAATAGTGCCATGAAATATCCCAGCTGATTAATTGGAGCCTATTTAAGGGCATGCAGGGTACATACATGATTGTGGAATACGTCCATGAAAGTGTAAAGATCTAACCTTGCTGAAATAAATTGCAGCCCATGCCTTTAGAAAAGAGCGCATCAGATCGTTAAAACATGTTTGAAGAGTGTGTCGAAGGGATTTATCAGCTGATTCCGACTGCCAATGCATGTACAGAATGCTGCAACTATGTTGGTTCCTGTAACGGCTTCTAAGCCACCAGACACACCGCTCTTTTTTGCCTTTTGGGGCCATCTCTTGCAACTTCTACTTGTCTCCACCTCCCTGCCCTCGTCCTGATACACCAATTCGATGTCCTTATATTGAAAGATGGGGGCGTGGTAGTATGCTGATTGCAGGTTGATAAATGATTCTGAGTCACTAACATTTGCAAGGTGGTGAGAAGAAAATTGGGTGGTGCATATGTGAAGTAATTGTATTGAAATTGCATTCTTGTACCTTACCCTTTTCTTTTTTTTTTTTTTTACTAAATGTACACTTCTCAAGTTCAGGTTCAGATGACTTTATTTGTTCCCCTAGGTAGATTTCCATCATGACACTCAGACTACAAAACCGATGTAACAAGGAACAACACATTCTGGTGTTTAGTTTAATAACTAACTGTTTGTATATTCTTTCAGTCCACCCAGAAGAAGAAGAAGAAGATGATGATGAAGACTCAAAGGACGATCAAGAGGTTCCCAAAGGTAAGACTGCTTTTTCCACAAAATAAAAAGTAAAACAATGAAACCACCAGGGGTCAATGTTGCTTCATATGCTAAGAGGAACGGAAGGATCACCAGTTGATACCTGCCACACACAAACAAACTATCAGCTGATTTAGGTTTCTTCATAATCCACAGGCAAATTTAACTGGAAGGGAAACATCAAGGCAGTGCTGAGAGAATCACCTGACCAGGAACTGGCAGTCAAGAAACTCAGGAAAAAGGTAAATCAATGCATGTTGTAGTCAATCTGTGTAAATCTATGTGATCTCAATGACTTTGTAAAGCAACCAGTCCTTTTTCTTTTTAATGTCATTTTAAATATTAAAGTTGTCTTTATCCCTTTTCTTTCTCTACTACAGGTTTTGGCAGCCTACTACTCTTTTGCTGGAGAGCAAAATTTTAAAAAGGAAGAAGATGTGCTAGCACTCTTCAACAAGAAGATCAACAAAAATCCCAAATTTAGAGTTCTGAAAGAAAGAGTGAAGCTCGTGAAGTAGTTTGTATTCTCACACATTCGGCATGAAATGTATGTTGTTCATAGACTTTTAAAATTGAAAAGCCTTTGTTTTCCTCCATCCTCCCCTGGGTGTTCCTATGCAGATGATTTAATCTTAAAGATTAAAACTTTTTATTACTGAATTACGAGTCATGTTTTGTCCAGTAGGTTTACAGATTAGCCCGAGGAACATGTCAATGTTGTTTAATGTATAAGATGACACATTGTGATAGATGGCTGCTCTCCACATTCCAAGCCCACAGTACGGCTGGGAAATGGCACCTTATCTGTGGGATTGGATGTTGGAGTGGGGGAAGGGAAACAGGAGAGGTGCACCTGAGGTGAATTTGACTCTCACACGGGACAACGCTAATGCACATTCCTCGGCACCCTGAACGGGGTTCACTTGGCCAGGTACACAGAAGCTCCATAGAAGCAAGATGCTTGGTGTCAGCCTCAGGTGAAGTTTTAATGCTGTCTGATTTTCCACCGCTAGAATGAGCAGCCTTTACCCTGAGTACACACACACACACACACACACTGCAACAGGAGGAAGTCTTTCCAGCTTTATGAAGCTCTGCTAATCCCAGCAGGTTTAACACAGATGCTCATTCATCGCACTGCTTACCTGTAATTGTATATTGCATACTTAGGGTATTAGTCAAGCTGTTACTCAAGTTTGGCAGTATTAAACCCGTGTTTTCTAGTCCTCAGTGGGACTCAGTGTCGCTTAAAGCTACTGTTTAATCCAGACCCCACAGGGTACTCAGAAACCTGAAACAAGGCCCATCTCCACTGTTGTAAAACAGATCTTGCTGGACAGATCAATATTTGATTTCTGCAATTAGATACTGCAGGATTAATTATGTGGCCATATGTTAGTTCTGGTGTGTTTCATTCCTAAAATGTTGTGGATTTCAGTCAGTTATCTGAACATTTATATTGCATCGTCACTTACATTATTCAACCCTCTTGCAGACAAATAGTTTTACTTTAACGACAACACTTCACCTTCAAGAGTTTGCAGAATTTGACTACTAGTTTAAGATGTTCTTAGTAAACTGGGAACTTTATGTTGACTGGAGAAATTGGTATCTTTGACCGTTTACTACAGAACAAAAGTGATAGAGCCTTGCCTTCTTTAAAGTTTTCATTTTAGACTGACACAGATATGTGCACTGTCAGATTCTTGCCAGCCCTATGTAAAGGTCAGTCAATATCAACTTCGGAAAACAACTAGTTATTATGCATTCTACAATTTTTGCAGAGTTGGTGCAAATAGCATAATTTTATTCTTTAAATATCTCCAGTAAGCATTTTGTTGACCATTGTAACACCAGCTCAGTGATGCTTTCACTGTCAGGGTAGTCTCTGTAGAGGGTGTCAATAACTATACATGAAATCTAATTTAGATAGAGGAAAACCTTCTTCACTCAAAATGGATATTTATGACTGTTAATTGTTTTAACAAAAAAAAGACAATTAAGGTTTATGAAGGTTAACAGATGTAAATATAAAATTTAATCACTAACCAAGACTTAGAATAGTTTCTGATTCTTTTATGATTCTCACAAATATATCAGAAGTTTTTCTAAACCTCTTCTATTCTGTTGCTACGTCCTGACATTTGTAAGAACTGAATTATTTAAGTTATTTTCAATATCATACATACAGAAATAAACTACGACTGTCGCTTCAAAATGCGTCATAAAAACGCGACAAGTGTAGCTCTAGTCCGGAAGTGCCTTCTTTTTTTAAATAACTAGTTAGTCAGCTAGTGTAAATTAAAGGTTGTATCGACATTATGCTGAACGACAGTGAGTTTACTACGTTGCGGAATAGATTTCAAAAAGATGCCGAGTTTCTCATGCAAACAACGACAGCGGGTGACGAAGATGAAAAGAGTAAGCTGATGGCTGACGTGATTAGCACAGTTTAATCATTATTCTGACAGGCTGTAGTTAACTATTTAAACACTGCTTTTATGTTTTTCTCAAACTAGTTTTCTAATGTATCCACAATGTCGCCTCGAAACCTTTGTCCTGATATGTTCAAAGACAATATCAGAGTAACTAGAAGCGTGGTCAATGGAAACTGTAGCAGACAACAAAGAATATCTGCATTTGGACATTAATCTTACTTCATTCATAAACTCTGCAACACATTCACCCACTAAATAAGATTAATCACAGATTTCAAATCTTTCAGAACAAATGTCAAGTGCTGGATAAAATCTAACAAGAGCTGTAGCCTACTCATTGTTTAGGATTTTGTGTTTAAAATGTCTAAATTATATTTGCTTACAGAATTTTTTTATTGTTATAGTTGATGTATTTTCTTGTATACTCTTATATATGGTGTTGTGTGGTTTAATGTTACTGAATGTTGTATATTTTCTACACTGTTTAGTGTTAACTTAAAGACTCATGTAGGGACAAGAGTTGGAAACTAGCACTAGACTCTGTGCTGGACATCAGTTCAGTGTTTTGTATTGAAACTGTTAAATTGTACCATTCCTCTAAAATACAAATGAATTTCATTTAAATGTGTAGCTTCCCATTTGAAACTGACATCCATACAATTGCTTGTGACATATTAGAGTCAAACATTAGGTTACTAAGCAAACAGTATTGTCAGACAAGTCACTAACTTTTAGTTATATGTTTAAAGGCCTATTGTTCTACTTTCAGAGCAGATTTTCAGACCAAAACAAACTTGCACACGCATCCTTCATCCCTCAGCCTCCCAGTCTCCACACCCCCCATTTCGCCCCTCCCGTCCTGTCTCTCTTGCAGAGTTCTGTAAGGCATAGACGGCAGAAGACAAGTGTTAAAAATTGTATGAAAATCAGATTGAAATTACACGTAATGATATGCATCTCAAAGTTAATTTGATTGTTGTACATTTGTCTTTTACAACGCCTCTAGAAACAACTTCCCAGAGTGGGCGGGGCTGTCTCTCTTCTCTCACATGGTGGCAGGGCTAACTGTTGGAGAGGGAGGGGTTCCCTCGAGAAAAGAAAACGCATATGAAACATGTTTGTGCCTCCGAGTGAAACATAAAAAAGCTGGAGGAAGCGCCTGTCCATGTTAACACAGAGCTGAGATCAACATATCCAGAGGAAGTTTGACTTAACTCTCTCAAGGACGTGATTACTCCCCAATTTATTTACACAGGGTATATTTGAATTTTGCTGTCATTATATTCAGAATATCTCATATTATGCTTTAACGGCCAGTTTGTAGTTTACTACAATTCCAGATAGTCTTTAAAAAAACCTGGTATTTTCTTTAAAAACTGGTACAATAGCATGAAGATGCATTCTATTTAATGCAAGCAGCTTGCACAGTGGACAATTGTACAACTTTGAGGCCTTCACTGGCAGATCACCAGCAATTCTTGATTGTTTTGACTGTGAGCAAATGCTGTGTCAGCTCAGCAACATAATACGGGGAAACTCTACTCCTACTGTGTGCCCAACCAAAGAGTCGTCTCTTATAGTGTAAACTGAGAAAAAGTCCAACGGTTTAACACTTTCTTTTGTTTTAATTCTTGTGTTTCATTTCAGTTTATGTACCATCTTACAGGAGATCTCGGCATATTGTATCTTGTATCCAAAATGCACCGCTTGGCACCACTTTGACTACAGATGTAGGCCAAATACTTGTTTGGGGCATGGAGTTCATTGTGAACTCTTCACAGAGTAGACCAGCATCCTGAAGCACTTCAGCAGCCAACAACAGGCTCTGATACATTTAATCATCCTTTAATACAGAGATTAATAGTTCTCTATCAAGTAAGATAACCTCAAGGTAAACTATCACTTTCACCCAAAAGCTGCTGTAACCTGGAAGGAAGGGATTTGGAACTTTTTTTCCTTCAGGTAACCATGCAGGGTGTCAGTATTAACTGGTGGGACTACTTAGTAAGATGACCTAATATAAAGTTGATGGTAAAATACTGATGGAGTGTTGTCAAACTTTATGGGTAAATGTAAATTGCTGATTAATAATTTACATTATTAAATGTCATTAACATTTAATGTTATGAATTATTTCTTAATGATCCAGAAAAGTGGCTGTGGCTCAGTGGTGAAGTTGGTTGTCTCACAAACAGAAGGTTTGGGGTTCGATCCCTAGCTCCTGCAGCCACGTCCCATGTGTGCCTGGGCAAGACACTTAACCCTAAGTATCTCTGGCTGCTTTGTGTAAATGTGTATTAATGGTGTATTATTGGTTAATACTGATGGATACTTAACATAACAGCCTCAGCCATCAGTGTGTGAATGGATGTAAATGTGTAAGTATGACCTGCAGTGTAAAAAGCGCTTTGAGTAGTCAGAAGACGAGAAAGGTGCTATACAAGCTGCAGTCCTTTTACCATTGACTTGGATATCTCTCAACGTCCTTGTTGAATGAAGCCTGATCTAAGAGTAAGCACATTTTTGAAACAGATCTGTATTCACTCTATTTGTTTTTCTATTACGTTCAGGTCAGGAGGAAAAGGATGCTAAACCTCTCCCTCGCATTAACAGACACTCCATTTTCTGGATAGTTGCATCTATTGGTGTGACCTACTATGTGGACTTTCTGCATAACATCATGGAAAACGATGACATCAAAAGGTGATGAAGTTAAGAGGGAGACACCAAACTTTCCATCACGACCTTTTTCATTCATTCTCTATTCTCTTCATTGCAAAAACACAAAAGTAAAAAAAAAAAAAAAACACGTATCAGGTTTGTCGTGCATTGGTAAAACATCAGAAAAGCATGAGGTGGTCTGACTTGTTTTGTATTATTTTATGGAGTTAATGTGAATTACCTAAACATACTGTAAGATTTGGGTGGGAGAGTATGTGTGGTGAAAGTAACGACATAAGCAGAGGTGATGAAAACATGTGCATAGAAAAGTGGTGTGATAAAATGAAAATGAAGTAATAAATTTGATTAAAATAGTTAGTGAAACTAGAGCCATATTATTAGCTATGTACTAATTAAATCATCTCCATCATTTATCATTCACAATACAAACATCTTCATTTATCATCTAACCTCAAAGATAATCACTTCTGGGAAAGAATTTATCATTCACAACCTCCAGCTAAAATGTATGATGAAAACAAGAAATGTTGTTACTTCCTCCTTAAAAAGAAAAAACTGGCCCTTTCATCAAACAACTCGACTCTCGACCTTTTACTGTCTGCACGGAGAGGAAGAGGAGGCAAGCTACGGAGTGTTTTTAAAGATTTTTGGTTACTATTTCATCACTCAATTCACTTCTGGAAGTTTTTGAGGCAAGTACTTGTTGAAGATTATCGGTATTTTAGTTTACATCTTTTAAAGAAAAGTAACGTTGAATTGTAAAGCTGTTCCATTATTTTCTGAGATGAAAAGCTACACAAACAGTAGGCTGACCAGTCACACCTTCTGCCCCCCGCATTGACCCCCAACAGGCCCCGGGCTGAGCTTGTGAAGGTCCTCAACTTCTTCAAAAACAATGGAACACCTTTTCAATTTGATGTACATTTTCTCGAAGCTGTAAATATTAATAATCTCAAACAAAACTATATTGCCTGAAAACTTCCAGAAGTGAAAAATTTTGAAAAAGATTCACTTTAGCTGGAACTTGTGAATAATACATGGTTTTGCAGTAGTGATTATCTCATCACTTGATAATTTATCACACTATTTTTAAATTCACACATATTGTCACTACTTAACTCTAAATTCACATGCATATTTACTGCTTAATATTTCAATAACATTAACATTTATTTCTTCAGTTTTTATCGTCAAATGGTGTAACTACCCCCCCCCCCCCCCCCCGAGATCCCTTTCCTGAAATCCTACATGAAAAAATCACATCACTTTATAACTTATCACACGCATTTTTATCCCTCAATTATTTAAATTCACATGTTTTTATCATTTCATGTTTTTTGCTTTTGTACTTTTCGGAAAGTTAAGTCACCAGCACCTAATTCCACCTAAAGTTCAAATCTGCCTTCATGTAGTAAATCTTTCTCTTACCCCCTGTTGTCCCAGCTGGTGGTTCAATGTAGGTCTGATACTTCTTGGGGTCTGCCTGTCTCTGGCCATGTTTTGCATCGTGTACCTGGAGTGGTTCAAAGGCATCCAGCACTACGACCAAGAGTACCCCGCCATTCCTCCCATCACCACAGCAGCCTTTATCGCAGCATCGTGCAGGTAAAACAGAAACACGTCTTAAAATACAAATATAATATAACAATATTAAAACCTTCATGTGTAACATTTTGCACCACTGGTGTACTTCACCTCTCTAAATGCCCATCAATGTATTTATTTCAAATTGTTGGGGCACATGAAGAAAGATGTGATGATATGAGCTCATTAAACATATGGTGATCAATTAGAAACAACAAATTGGAATACAGAAACCTCAATGGTGCAATTTATGTTGATGGTTAAAACATCTGGACTATATTTACTTTATAATGAGGTCTAACAGCCTATCACACGGCTGAGATCAAAATGACAACAACCAGTAAATTTGCTTTTTTCCCCGTGCATTTCAAAGTACATATCTATTTCCTGCTGTTCGATGTAGGAGCTTCCTGTTTCTTTATCTCCTTTGGAAAATAGGTAAGAAGAGAGTAGAATGAAGGGGTACAAACTTGTGGTTGGATTTAAACTTGGACCATCAGCTCAAGCTGAGGAAATTGTTGACTAAAGACATAATATAACATCTATTATGTTAAAGTGGTCTGGATATCTCTAAAGTGAGGGAGTGCAGAATAAGAAATAAGCCATGGGTTAGTGCCATCCAAAATAAAGACTGCAACAAATGTATTTATCCCATTAAAAGGTTTTATCCCAGGGATTCAATTGATCCTATCTCACTTGTAAGAAGTGTGTCCCGAGTCAACCGAACCATTAAAATCCAGGCAGAGGACAGGGTCTCTTCAGAAACAGTCACCATCAGCTGCCCCAGTCATCACTTATATCTGTCATTTCATTTTTATTTATTTTTTTAAGAAAAAGCTTCTGGCTCTTTCTTTAAGCATCTATTTATGTAGATAAGAGAATCTGCACAAAATTGCGGAGCACTTTATTTATCTCATGCAGACATTGAGTTTTTAAAGTGGTTTTTGATTTGAAATATTTATAACACTGATGTTCACTAAGCAACGTTCTCTACCTGAAGAAACTCAGACATGTTATACTTGTCGTCATTTAGGTAAGAGTGATCTTTGACTTGGTTTGGGACCTTTAACTTCTCATATGATAAGTATTAACTTTTTATCATTAAATAGTTGTCTGTATTTGACTTTGGGCTGACTAAGCAATAATCAGGACAGGACAAAACACACATTAACACTGACACCCCCCCCCCCCCCCCCCCCCCCCCCCCCCCAGCAGCTCAGCAGCTACATTAATTGAATGGCCACTCACATTTCTTTGTCTTGTGATTGGCTAATCCACCTTGTTTATATGATGAATTATCTTCACCATGAAACTTGGTAATTGAGTCAATGAGTAATGAAAAATGGGAAGCAGTCCAATGTTAGACCAGATCTGTTTGATGCAGCCTGAAGAAGTTATTGGTTCTCACTTCTTATCTGCATTTTGTCCTTAGCAGTTCTGGAGTAAATAATCTATATCTAAAAATACACTTGCATTGAAAATCATCCCATATTATTTTTGAATGGACAGGTATGAATTAAAACAACACATATATCATGAAGTTGATGTTGTTTCCTTGCAGCTTGAACATGGCACTGTGGCCAGTTTGGTCCTTCTTCACTCCACTCATCCTCTTCACACAGTTCATGGGTGTGGTAATGTTCATCTCTTTGCTTGGATGAATTGGACAGGTGAGGATAATACTTATAATACTTCTTTACATGTTGGCCTCTTTCTCTGACATCGCACACTCACAGAGTGAGATTCTTAACGCTGTTATCATGTTAAACTGCTGAAATTTCTAATTGCATTAAACACAGGGAGTCAAACAATGCATCACTACCTGATTGATTAGCCACTGATAAGGGGAGTGTATACATCAAGAGGTTAAAAAGAACAGATATGAAGGTTACCCATCAGCTAATGTTAGCATTCAGCCTCTTTAAGGAAAAATGCTATTTGATTGTGTTACCTGATAACAAAGGAAATGTCATAACTTTCAACTCTAAGTTTATGTTAGCAAGAGCAAAGAGGTGATTAAATTATAATGATACAATAATGATAATTGGGTTCTTGTGTTGCCTGGGTTCTTATGATGGTTCTTGTGATGGTCGGGTTATACATGTCTGTTGGATATCTTGCAATATGGGTTATTTTCTGTTGAACTGTATTTAATTATTTTTAGTATTTTGCATTTGTTATGTTCTTGCTGTTGTTTGTGTTCTTCTGTGTTTGGTTTAGTTTGCTTTGTTCTTGTTTTTGCTGTTTGTCGAAGCACTTTGTAAACCTGTGTTTTTAAAGGTGCTATATAAATAAATTTACTATTACTATTATTATACCAGTACATATCCCTGTGGACTTTCTCGATCCACTGTTTCTGCAGTTCAACTAAAAAGCTGTAACAACTTGTCAGCTTCTCTACAATTATTCTGCTTTAAATCTGGTACATATACGGCATTCTGTGCATCAATACAAGAGCATTTGAGCTTCCTGCCCTGAACATGACATCAAAGAAAAATGGCTGTCACGTGAATATAGTGAATTTGTTCACCTAACATTTATCATTGAATGAATAAGACTGTTTTCAGCATTAAACTAAGAGTACTTTAGAGGTGAAACTCTGTCATTCAACTTTTCTTACACTATCAATGCTTTATACTTGAAACATGTTAACGTACTCCATCCAGTGAACCATCATGTTTAATTTACAAAACACACATCTAGCAGCACCGGCACTGAATAAATGAAGATGGGAGACAAACGCATAATCAAAGTTATCTATGATCGTCTATACAGTCTAAGATTTATTTAATGTTGGTGTTTTTTGGGTTACAAACTTCTTTATATGGAAAATAATTCAAATATAAATGAGAAATAATAAAAATGTAGTCATGCAGAGACTTTAGGATGTTAACAAAGTAGACAAATGGATGCCCCCTCACTATATTCTGTGTTTCTTCTGAGATTTATCTTGCTGCTTTGCTAAAGTGCTCATGATGGATAGGCCGGATCTTTGTAACATAACAATGAGTAAGGTCTTTTACCTGCTTTTTGTAACATAACAAAGAGTAAGGTCTTTTTACCTGCTCTTTTGTAAAGTGTCTCGAGATAACACTTGTTATGAGTTGACGCTATACAAATAAAAATTGATTGATTGATTGATTGATTGACTCCCTGATTGGCTCTCCTCAAGCTGAAATCCTGATTTGGTCAATAGCGTTGTCTCAAATTTGATTTTTGTAACTATCTAATCTTCCTCCTGGTTCATTTCCTTTGTCTCCTCTCTGTCTCTCACAGATTGTGTGCATTCGACAGACCTACACTTGCAGCAGACTGATGAGAGATGTCTGCTGAAACAACACAACTCTTATTGATGCTTTTGTCTCAGGCAGTCAGCATTGTTGGATCAACAGAGTGTCGATGTTTTTATGACACTGACCACCTCTCTTTATGACTTGTCATCATTGTGTTTTCTTTAAGAAGCAAAGGACAACAGTGTCAAGAAACAGGACACTCTGTGTTGGGAGGTCTGCAAAGAGAACTTGTGAGTTTTGAGTGTAACAAGTTAATGTTTTGATTTTTTTCCTACAAGGACAAAAGTTAAAACAGATTTTCCTTTCTGAAAGGTGTTACTTATACCATAAACATTGGCTTTGTTCTATTTAAATGATTCAATAGATCTTTCAGAACATCTCAGAAGATGTGACAGCGAGCACACAGAATACCTGGGATCTGAAACTACAGCAGCTTAACACATTCAGCTGTAATTCATTTAAACTTACATCCTCATTGTTCCTCATGTGAAATGTTAAAAACATCCTCTGGTACAAAGGAAAAGGGTGAAAACCCAACTGTCTTCATTAATAACCATGTTAATAAAAAATATTTTAAATTATTCTTTTTAACAAGAGGTTTGTTGTGAAGAATAAACCGATTTCTTCCCATTTCTGTTCATGTTTTTTTTTTCTATAATAAACTTTTTTTTTATTATTTTTCACTGAATTGAGGCCCTTTGCTGATGAATCACAACTATAAACCAATCCACAACATTTAAATAACTTAGTACCATATGCAATGTTAGATCTGAACATGCTGCTGGGAAACCTCCTTTATGCAGAGACTTTGCAGTTCAAATCATTTGTGACCAAGATGAAACATTTGTTAGCATTTCATTAAAAAAAGTTTTAAAATCTGAATTAAATGTAGTGCTTTTTATACAAGTAGCCCTGCAATAAATTGTATTTTGTGAATCATACAATGCTCAGTTTTTGACAGCTAAAAAAATAAACACATACCATAAATAACCCAGGATCTAAACCAACCGACTTTGCAAAAAGCAGCAAATACATACAATCTGTCTTATAAAAAATCAACTTTTGTACTTGTTTATTTTGCAGTGCAACAGTTGACTGACATATGTGTTCAGATAACTTCGGCAATAAGCCTAGACAATATGGCAACATTTGACGTTCAATATTTTACCTAATGCTTTTTGGACCCAACTCTCTGGCTGTAATGGCGAGTTTCTCTTTAAAACACATGTCTTGTTTTTAATAAGTCTGCATAGAAAACGGTACAGACAAATCATCAATATAAACAGTAAACTTCTTGCATTCGAACCTGTGTGACTTATTTATTAGTGTGTTGATAAAGATATAAAGACATGGTGTAGTATTTCCATTGTCATATGTAGTCTATAGTTTAGCAGTTTCTTCTAGTTAATGTCCTTCAATGAACGGAGTGTATGTTATTAAACTTTAAGTAATGGTGAGTCTGTGTTAAGTTTTAAATGATTCGAGATGAAATAACTTTGAGCCTACTGAATCGTTGTGTTCTCTTATCTGTTATGATGCTTCAAATTCTGAGAGACAGCTAAAATGAAAGTTTGTTTTTCTTATTCATTATGGTAAAGAAATACGCTACTGTACGTCCATTCGAAGTGCAAATGACCTACATCGTTTAGCTCTTTAAACATAACTTTGACGAAATAGACCAAACTTTCTAATTTATTTTTTACAGCGAATCACACAGGTATGGATTTGTCCTTAAACTCCACCCGAACTCAGGATGTTTTCCTTTCAGTCTGATGTCTAGATCGAATCATGTCCAGATCAATCGCCCATTAGTTTCCGGATTATCAATCGATCTGACTCTTTATCTTTATCCGACTGACTCACGTGGATGGTAAAGTCGATACTCAGCGGATGGTTTTATTTAAATGTGTTGTTACTTGATCATGTGTCCTGTCCTCGTGACCCCGTTTCCCCAAATCACGTCTTGGAACAAAAATCTTTTTTTTAACCAGGTAATTAACCCATTGAGATCAAGATCTCTTTCACAAGGGTGACCTGAGCATGAGGGCAGCAGCACACATCATAATAAACATTACCAAGAAACAGTTTACAATCATAAATAGCCGTATTTAAGAACAACAACTATTAAAATGTGCAAATTCTTATTTATAACTTAAAATATCGTTTCAATGGGTAAGACTGAGCAAAGAGAAAATGGATAGAGTTTTCTCCAGTTTTATCTTGAACATGTTGGAGATTTATGGGAAACAGCATTCATTTAAAGTAATGAGGGTAATACACGTTGAAAAATAGTTTTCATTCTCAGATTTATTTTTAAAATGCGTGCTTGCTTGTCAACATATTGTCACAACTTCCTGTTCAGTAAAAAAAAAAAGTGTTTTTCGAACCTAAGTGTCTTGACTGAGGGACTGACAAGACTCTAAACACAGAATAGGATCTAATAGACACTCTGCCTTCGTTTCAATTTAACTCATTAACACATTTTGATTAAAATTAAAAAGCAGCAATCTCGACGTGTTTTTTTTAATATACATTAACGATTAAAGTGACCTGAATTACTTCTAAAGTCACACCTCTATCACCTCTCAATCAGTGTAAACTGTCCTTCCATTGTTATGCTGATTGTGCGCCCGCCTCAACTAGCCTATTTATATTGAACCAGAGGCTACATGATCATATCCAAAACAACCCTCAGTGCGGATGGTCTCTCAGCGCCCTTCCTCTTGACATCCATTCACAAAAAAGCTATTGTGAATTTGAGCACAGAAATCTGATTCTTCTGGACTTTATTTTTTTCCAACTTGAAAACTAAGTTCGTATCATCAGGTGGACATAAAGGCTCGCGGAGGTGGCACTGGACAGGACAGGTGACCTGCCTTCAGCCTTTAACAATCACAGGTTTTTGAAAAGCCATCTCCCTTTTCATGACATCTGGGCCTGCATGCTTCACATCCGAAAGGCACCCCGAGAGGATTTCAGCAGACTTGGAAAGACTACCTGGCAGCTGCTCTGAGGAGGTGGATTTGGTGTTTTTTTTCTGTTATTGTGGATAATTCCGTGCTCAGAGTCTTTGCTTCCTTAGAAGGTGAATGGTTGGCACGCAGGCCCAGTGATTTCTCTGAAATATATGTTTCTTGAGGACGGGGGTTTGGGATCACCGAAGACTGAAACGCTATCTTAGATTTTTTTCAGTGACTCAGCAAGCCAGTAATACGACCAGATATTTCAGTTTCAGAGTTACCAGATGACAATGGCACCTACCAAGTCCATCCTCAGCGAGGCTGGACATTGAAACTCTGCGTGTCCACTGAGCCGGACCTAGAAGATTGAATGAGCATGTTTGGCACGGTACCCCTGAGCCTGAATCGCCACCTTGTAGCCACAGGTTACGCACCTGGCCTCCTTCAAATGCACTTATAGCGCGTCGGTTTGACTTTATTCTCCTCTCGGCACAGCTGATTTTTCTACATGTCTCCCACCATGGTGGAACACAACGGCCTGGATATCATGTGCCTGAACAAGTACTGCCACAGTTCCTCCTCTTCTTCCAGCTCCGAGCAAGACAAGAAGATTTTCTCGAAGCTACGACTCAGTTTGTCAGGGGAATATCCGAGGAAGAACGCAGAGTTCCTAAGTGGCCAGTATGGCACCAATTTGCTGCTGATCGGGGTGGCGTTGATGCTGGCTATTGCGCATCATGGCCCCTCTGTCAAGGAAGAGCACTTTCTGTCCTTCGTCACCTGCCTAATCATCCTCCAGCTGTTCTGGATGTTGTGGTACATCCTGGTGCGGGACAGACAGAAGAACACGCGGACTGATAAAGATGTCCACGCAACAACATGTTGGATCAGAGGTGAGTTTGGACGATTACGCACAAGTTTAAAAGTTAAAAGTAAGTGAATTTGTAAGTCAATGTTTTTATTTTCCATATGCTTGGAGTACATAAGAGGTTTTTTTTTTGTCACCCAAAAACCATTTTGATAAGAACTAAACGTTTAAATGGAATGAGATTTAAAAAAAAAGACAGAAATTGAATTTGTTTTGAAATATATGATTTAAATCGTTTTTATTTCCTGTTATACGAGACAGTCCATCTTCATCTCTGTTTGTTTTTCTTTGTAGGTGGCTTGACTCTCCTTGCGCTCCTTTCCATCATTATGGACGCTTTCCGAATCGGGTATTTTGTCGGCTATCAGTCTTGTGTGTCGGCTGTGCTCGGGGTATATCCTGTCATTCATGCAACTCACACCATAGCTCAGGTAAATTTACAACCCCACTTTAATTTCAAAAAAGTTATTCTCTTTCAGCTGTGTTAGACACCGTGTCTTTTTATTTCCAGCCAAGACTTCGAATAATGTGCTCTTTGTTGCTGGGGCGAGTACAGAGTTGCTGGAACAATATAATCCTGTCATTGTGCATGTTTTTCAAGTGTAACTTCAGACATCAAGGGAACCCTTTCTGATAAAAAAAAAGATAAATACAAATTTTCTTTAAATGTTCTGTCTAAGTTTCACTCTCCGTTTTTGGTCTTTTTTTTTGTTTAGGTGCATTTTCTCTGGTTTCACATCAAGGATGTTATAAAGAGCTTTGAAACATTCGAGAGGTATGTGAAATATGTAATTCATGGTGCAATATCAGTCCTGTTACAGACCTATATATATAAAAAAACGTGTAACATGTCTGTCTTAAAAATTCTATATTCATGCTAATCACAACAAACTATTGTTATGCTGTAATATGCTTTTTCCTGAGTGGTCCTAAACCTTGTTGTCAACTGTTTGACTTCTTAGATTTGGTGTAATCCACGCAGTGTTTACCAACCTCCTCCTGTGGTGCAACGGCGTGATGTCAGAGGCTGAGCACTTCTTGAACAACCATAAGAGAAGACTGTCTGCCCTGGGCTACGGAAACCACACCATAGGTAAGGGCCAAGGGGTCGATTGCTGACTTGTACCTGGAAGAAAAGGACAATAGTCCACTTGAGAGCTCACTTCATTGGATGAAAGAAAAAGGAGGGGAGGGTCTTCTAGGGGAAGGGAGGTGAGCTCAACAGCCCAGTGGGTCTTGTTTGTGTCGAACGTCTCTCTATTAGGTTTCAGGAGATACACAGTGTAGTTACTTCTGAGGACTCCCTTCAGCAGCCCTTTCCCCACACTTCAGCCACCACCACCCTACTTGGCAACCCCCTGCTTGACCTCAGACGGCTTTGTCCCCAGGCCGCTTACTCCCAAGGGTGCTGCAATTACAGTAACTGATACAGCTAAGCCTGGGGTTGGGGGGTTCGGCTGCTCCTCCTCATATCCGGCTGACTATGAGGCTGGCTGCACCCTGACTGTTGTTCCCTTTTTTAATTAAAGGGTGCAGTACCATAGTGGTGGCCTTTGCAGGGTGAGGGTGGGTGGGTGGGGGGGGGGACCACACGGCAGGGTTTTGTTGCGATGATCTCTAGAGGGCAACAGTATTACTTTAGCGTCTGACAAGGAGCGAGTAAGAATGAAAGTTCATTGTCATCCACATGTTCAGCTAATAAGAAAAATACCAACCATATTCAAGAAAGAAAGTTATAGTTGGGTGCTGCCAAAGAATCCATAGCACGCTTTACGATCATCAGGTAAACCTGATTGAGACACTAATTATATTGGCTACGGCGATCAAAACGATAACAACAAAAACATTGTGATCTAAGGTTTTATAATAATTCTAAAAGCATGTAGTCAGTCAAGATGTCTCTCACAATGGCCACCCTGGGACCTTTGACCTTTTTTGCTTTGTATCATGTAATATTCTTTTAGTCCAACTTCTTCTATTGTGATGGAGTCTAAATGATGACCAGTGGTCTTTAAAACAATCTATAGAGTGGGTTAATGAACATGACCCTTCTGATAAACAGGATTATTGTGTGTTATTTTTTTGATCATCATCCTCTCTTTGCTCTTAAATATTTTAAATTAATTGATCATTTGACCTCTTCGGGCCTCTAAAATCACTCTTAAAGGGACTAGTGTCAACTCGTCAATATAAGAAGACAATGCTTAGTCTAAGGCCTAAACTGTCGGGGACAAACTTGAATGACATTCAATAGGTTTCTGATGCTCTGTGCTCTGAAGTTATTGAGTATAGCTGTATAAAAGTCAAGGCTTAAAGCAAGCACCTTGAGAGGACTTTACTTGCTTGCTTGTAATTGCCCCAAAGAATGACATTGTAGACATTACAGCTGTGTTGTGGCTTCTGGCTGTACCAATCTCTTGGAGCATATTCTAAACAATTTTGACTGGTCATCTACAAACCTAAAATACAAGTATACATAAATCCTTTAAGATACGATTTGATGTCAGTAAAATTTAGTGTTCAGTAGGAACATTTATGACTCAGAGCTTTCAACATGTCCCTGTTTTCCAGCTTAAAGTCTGTTAACAGAAATGACATACATGTGATATCAGGCGCTGACCTGCAATTTTTCTTTGTCCATTAATTGCTGTCTGCAATACCTTTGTGTAAAACTATTTGTACACAACTAAATACAAAAATGTTCTCCTAATGTTTTTCATAACACGATATAATATACTTGTGTTTATTTGAGTGATTTTGCCTAAGGTTTTTCGGTAATATGACAAACATTGTGGATTTTCTTAAAGATGGATTGTGTTATTGGGAACCCTGTCCTAAAAGATAAACCATCAACAAGATATCAGAGCATATTTCTCATGGACATCCACCTGTTTGATTTGTTTTGCAGTTCACTCAGAGCCCCACTGTAACTGCACCACCAGCACTTGCTCCATGTTCTCCAGCAGCCTTTACTTTCTCTATCCCTTCAACATCGAGTACCACATCTTCGTCTCCGCCATGCTCTTTGTCATGTGGAAGAACATTGGACGTACCATTGACATCTCTTCAAACCGGAAGCGGTTGGCTACCAAAACCAAGAGTCTGACCATAGGCCCCATTCTGGGTCTACTTGCACTGGCCAGCACTATCGGGATCCTGGTGGTCTACATCACCCATGTAGAGGAATCCCTCAAAACTCGCCAGTCGACCATTTCAATGTTCTACATTTACAGTATTGTCATGTTGGTGTTAATGTGCTCTGCTGGTGCTTCAGGTCTGCTCATATTCCGGGCAGACCATGTGCCACTGGACACAACCAAGAACCCATCCAGGCAGCTGGACACAGAGCTGCTCTTTGGGTCCTCTATCGGCTCTTGGCTCATGTCCTGGTGCAGTATAGTGGCTGTGTTAGGCACCAACAGCAGTCCTCCTTACCGCTGGACCAACCTGGTCTATTCTTTGCTTATTGTGCTGGAGAAGTACATCCAGAACCTCTTCATCATAGAGTCTCTGTATCGCAAGCAAGAGGATGGGGAGAGGGACGACCCTGAGCTACCTGCTGCTCCAGAAATCTTTTCGGTGACGTCCTCAATGGCTCCACCGTACAATGGCATCATCAACCGAGCTTATGAGACTCCAGACAGAGCCTGTGTCACAATCGAGAACGAGCAGGAGGAGATCGGACAGGGGTACAGATGTCCGCGGAAACCTTCTGAAGTGCCGCTACCTGTTGGAAACAAAGAGGAAGAGCCCCCAAATATAAAGAGGCAAATCCTGAAGAATATTGCAGTGTTCCTGCTGATGTGCAACATTTCGGTAAGCATTTGTTCTTGGTTTTGGTTTAGTTTAAAGTAGATTTCATAGGTTGTACGATTTCTAAATTATGGTTACCAACTATTTGAAACATTTATTCAGAAGCTGCATTCTTACTCACAATTGGAACCTAAAACAGATTTACTGGTCCATATTTCTGATGAACATCTGGTCAGTTGTGTTTACATTCAGACTACCTTCATAGTTTTAATATAGAATGATCTCCCTTCTATAGATTATCCCCTCACTTCAGTGGAGTTGTTACTGTCTTTCAGCTTATTAGTGTGGTTACAGTGGTTACAGTATCCGCAAATGTCTTCCCTCCTACCACTCTCATGGACCTTGTTAGAATACATTACTGACAGCTGTTTCAGGGAAAACTCCAAAAAATACATTTCACACCATCAAACATTCAGTCAGGTCCTGAACACCATAAGAATATATTAAAGCGGCAAATATTACCTTATAAAGTAGCCACAACAACTTCATAGGGGAATTAATTGGCAATTTTGTGTGTACAGCGGCTTGTTTCACTGCCCCCAAGTGGCCAAAAACAATGAACTCATTTATTTACTTTCTTTCTTTCAGCTGTGGATACTTCCTGCCTTTGGCTGCCGCCCCCAGTATGACAACGGGTTAGAACAGGAGACATTTGGCTTCAGCATATGGACCACAGTTCTCAATTTTGCCATTCCCTTGAACCTTTTTTACCGCATGCACTCAGTCGCCTCCCTCTTTGAGGTGTTCCGCCGGGTCTGACAGGATAACACATGACTGACGATGCCAGATAACATGCACAGGAACACTCGTCACCACCGGCTCCCAAGAGTGTCTCACAGCTCTGGTCAACCGTTCAGGAGGCAGTCTGGGTCACACTCTGACAGACTAGAAAGCAAGCCGTGGAGACAGACAAAACGTAGATCCCTCAGTGTGGGAATAGCAGAGGAAGACCAACCTATTAGCCAATATTCCTCGAAGAATGATCTTGAATAATGAGGACATATTAATGAAGGTGATTAAAATAATCTTTTGTTTCAACAACCTAAAGAGAACCCTTTGTACTCTTTGCCCTGTAGACACCTTTCAGTAGGATTTTTTCTCTCGGGTGCATCATGTAAAATGTATAGGCTGTATTGTACATAAAAGATGTGTACTGACTCATATGAGTTCCTGAAAAGGCATCATAGACTACACCTGAACAGAATACTATGAGCCACTGGAATACACCAGTCAGTCTCACACACCTGACAAGGTTATAGAACTGTGCTTTGCAGATAAATAGAGCTGAAAGATCCACAGTGAACCACTTGACCCTTACTTTATCTGCATGTGAAGCATTCAAATTGTACATGGATGTAGTTCTCATTTATGTCTCTTAGTATTTCAAGTATTTCATTGACTTGAGCAACAAAGATAGTGACAATATAAGCACTACAGTTGAATAATCCTTATGGGTTGGAATTAAGTTCTCATCCTGCCTGTGAGTCATTTAAAGTTCAGTAGTGCTCTATGGTATGAAGTTTATCTGTTCTGTGGTAAGTTAGGTTCAAAATTATGTTACTAGGCAGCGCTGTTTGCATTGTAATCCAGTCCTGTGATCTATGTACGTCATTCATTGAGAAGTGTGATTGGAGATCGTGAATTTCCAGCTTCATCCGTATTGCGGAAAAGAGGAAATCTTCCATAGGAATACACATGAAATGATCAGACCATTTTAAAATAAAACGTTTAAAACATGTTCGTGAAATGCTAATGTTGTTGTGGTGACAACCTGAACAACAACGACCAGCACTATTATACTTCTACCTGAAGGATCAGCAACAACAAAAAACAACCCAGTCTGTAAAATCACTTTCATTTTGATAAAACGCAGACATTTTCTTGTACTTGTACTGTACAACTTTATATCAAATCAATGTATAACTTCAGTTAGTCCAGCTAATTCTCAACCTGGTGCTCACTGTTTGTGTTATCACTATGTGTTCTCACAATGTGCCAATTTATGGTTAAATCTTATTTTCAAGGTACAAAATGCCATATTATATCATTTTTGTAAATACTGTCATGCTTTCAAAATTATTCAGATACTGTGATAACGATTTTGTGAAATTCTCATAAAATGGTGCTCATATGAAATTATGTGTATAATGGTGATGAATGTATATATCTATTGCCTGAAAGAAAATAAAAAAAACTTTTGGTAAAAACTTTTCCATTGTCACATCTCTTGTGTTGCATCTTTTTTTTTATTGTATCTACTTTTCTTGTGCTCTCGTTGAGGACATTTCTGCTGAACTTTTGGGCAGATATTGTAATAGAACTTTGTACCACAGGGTGGCGCTAAATATTTATACATTTTTTTAACTCATAACAGTCCAACAGCTCTAGTGTTGATAACAAGATCGGCCTGCGCCATCAAGTCCTTCATAAGTCCAGTTTCATTCAACAATATTTACAGAACACATTCGACCGCAGCTGAATTTGAGGGGGGAATACAGCTGACTGAAGTTTTTACAACTTTTTATTTTCCACAAAAATGCATGTGCTTTCAGGGTGTGTAATGTAATTATAATTCAACAAAATAGCTGATTTTAAATGAAATTTGATTTGATTATTTTACATGATCGCATTTTAGAAAGGATTTTCTGAGCATGGTCGACAAAGAGGTTCATATAATATTGTCTCTTGATAGGGTGCCTCCAAGCATGACATCCCGAGATTATAGGTTAGTCCAGAGAATTTGGCATCAGGCGTTGGGAGATTATTTTGACGTAGTGTCACAACGATCTGACAGGCACGCAGACACATCTAAAAATATCCGTGACGTTTCCAAGCCGGAAACGCTTCTGCTGCCGCTGCTGCAGCAGCACGATAATGTGACCCAGAGCGCGCCTGATGTTCCTGGTTTAACATGTTTGCTGTGAGTCGTAAATGGGACTCACCCATTCAGAAACCTCTGAAAAGTGACCTACTGTCGTCAGAGGGCAAGATGAGTTTCAAGAGGGAAAAAAAACCTGCGCCTGAAAACACACGCATTTAAAATTAAACAGTTTTATAATATCGGTCAGAAATTAAATGTCTTAACTGAACTAGTCGTGCGTTTAGCTGCAAATCAGACAGATAATGGTCCTGGTGATTTAAATATCATACAACGTCGTCGTAATTCATATTTTAAAGCAGTAAACAAATATACTGGTATATTCATTGGCACATACATTGATAAATTGTGCTCCAATCTGTTTGTTGCTTTTTCAGCACCATGGACAGCTCCCTCAGTGCTGATCATAGACTGATGCTTCTTTATGAAAGTACCTCAGTTGTAGTTTAAATTATGTATTTAATTGTATACTTGTTTGGAAAATGGATGAGTGTGTCTGCATCTTATTTTAGTATAGGTCATATAATCCACAAACACTTTATTTTGCAACGAAAGCCTTCCACAATTTATTTTCTGTTTGCAGGTCTGAAATATACCCGTGCGCAAAAGCCGATTTCCAACTCTCAACTGATGTTGACTTTGTAATTTCGCAACTTAAATTGTCAAAACAAAACGAAATAAAACAAAACAAAAACAAAAAATAACTTAAAATGTTGAAGGATTTCTTACACCCGTTCTCCAACGCAGCGCACCGCTGTGCGTAACGCCACGCACAAAGGAGGCGTGATGTGGTCTGCGGCCAGCCCTGGCAGGGCTAGAGTGTGTTAGGGTTGTAAAGGTCTTCCTCACCCAAAGCGCGCAGGATACCGTGGACACAGATATTCACAGAAGAAGCCAGGTCAGACGACCCGACCGGCAAGGCTGCAACATGCGCTCACAACTGCTCGCTGCGTTTCAGCCCCCCAGCGCACCTGGCGCGCCGCTTGGATCAGTTTTAACGCGCTTACTTCTTTCACTCCGTCTATTTTGCACTCCGGATCAGGCTGTCAGCGGATCGGGACAACGGGGGCAACCCGGTGAGTGGCTGATAATTGCTCCTGTCCCCGCGCACGGAGCAATGTACTGTGGTTTTACTTGAAGAGACACATGGAGAACCCAGCCAAATATATCTCATCGGTGCAGGGGATTGACTCTGCGCCGGCACCCCTCGGAGAGATTATGAGGAACAGCACCGAAACGGAGGCGACAAACGACTGGAGGAAGGATATGGTGTTGCGCACAATGACGGGCTGCCTACTGTGCCTGCTCATCCTATGGACTCTGTTGGGGAACATCATGGTTTGCGCCGCGGTGTTGCGCTTTCGGCACTTGCGGACCAAAGTCACCAACATTTTTATCGTCTCTCTGGCTCTGTCGGATTTATTCGTGGCTGTCCTTGTGATGCCCTGGAAAGCTGTGGCAGAGATGGCGGGGTACTGGCCGTTTGGCACTTTCTGTAATATTTGGGTCGCTTTTGACATTATGTGTTCTACCGCGTCCATCCTCAACCTCTGCATCATAAGCATGGATAGATACTGGGCAATTTCCAGTCCCTTCCGCTACGAGAGGAAAATGACCCAGCGAGTTGCCTTTGTTATGATAAGCATCACTTGGACGCTGTCTGTGCTCATTTCATTCATACCGGTCCAGCTAAACTGGCACAAAGCCAGCGGGGAGGACATGACTGGGATGGACAACTCTTCCTCTATTCGGCAGGTGGAGGAAAACTGCGACTCCAGCCTAAGCAGAGAGTACGCTATATCCTCGTCTTTGATAAGTTTCTATATTCCCGTTGCAATTATGATTGTGACTTATACTAGAATATACCGAATTGCACAAATACAAATTAGAAGAATAGCCTCCCTGGAGAGAGCGGCAGAGCACGCACAAAGTTGCAGGACTAACAGAATAGAGTGCCAACACCACAACACCTTGAAAACGTCGATTAAACGGGAAACCAAAGTGTTCAAAACTCTGTCGGTGATTATGGGTGTCTTTGTGTGTTGCTGGTTACCATTTTTCGTCCTGAACTGTATGGTCCCGTTCTGCGACAGACCGACCACAGACCGGGACGCTGGTCTGCCCTGCGTAAGCGAGACTACTTTTGACGTATTCGTGTGGTTTGGCTGGACAAACTCCTCCCTCAATCCCATCATTTACGCCTTCAACGCCGAATTCAGGAAGGCCTTCGCGAGCCTGTTGGGCTGTCGCAATTTCTGCTCTAACACTCCAGTGGAGACAGTCAACATCAGCAACGAGCTGGTCTCATATAACCAAGATACCCTCATCCACAAGGAAATCGCGAACGCCTACGTCAACATGATCCCCAACGTGGTTGAATGTATTGAGCACGAGGAGACTTTTGACAGGATTTCACAGTTTTCTCACAACAACGAGAACGCCACCGACTCAATTTGTGACTTGGAGGACTGTGAGGCAGACATCAGCCTTGACACGATGTCCCCGTTTACACCAAATGGATTACATTGACTCCAACTTTGTCTCAACGTGCGTAATTGGATGTATTGACATCAATTCCATCGTCCATTCTGCTCCTTAACAGTCCCAAAAGCTCCTGTCCACATGGAGCCCACGTGTCATGTTATAGCCTACTGAGGGATCTATAGTGACTTGCTCATGGACACTTCAGCAGGATTCTGAAGCCACCAGGCATATTTCCTGCTGCCGGTTTGCGTTATAAATGACATGTGATGTTGTCGTCCTGTTCTGAAAAAAGTGATGTGTAGGTGTTAATTTATATGACAAGTAAAGTTTGTGTTCATTTGTTTAAAGGTTCAGTGTAATTGAAGCTGTTGTTTACTCGAAGGCATTACTCGCAGCGTCCTTGTCTCATCCGCTTGGAGGGGTGGAAATGTTTGTAAAGATTAACATGAGGAACCATAATATACAGAACTTTTGCTGCTTATAAACCTCATGTGCATCCAGTGCCCACTTTCCAGTGAGTTTGAAAACTGAGGGCAGCCTTACCAAGAAAACAAAATGCAGTCATTTCAGCGCCTTACAGCTTTTTTTTCGAGTTTCGAGACATGAAAAAGGAATGTGTTGAATAGAGAATAGATAAATGATGCCAAAATGCAGTATTAACGTGTTTACCCTCTGCACTCACCCCAGCGATTACCCCAGCACACACACCTCATCACCTCACTGATTATTATTATGCAGTTGGATCAGGCTCAGATGGCAGGAGCCTTTGATGGAGCATTTCACGATGTGAAAAGGCACAAAGTCCTCTGCTTCAAACGCATAAAAGTGAGCTTGTTTACACTGGAATCGCTGATCCAGATTAAAGACTTTGTCTAAAACCCACAGAATCGTTCTAGCCGTCAGAGTTGTAACTTTTGTAACTCATTTCTCATCGAGGCCAAAACTACTGAATGGCTCTGCTTTGTCAGGTCATATTAAACTAGAGTAACAACAGAAGAGAAAATCATACAACAGTCTCACTTTTCAAAAGTTGACGAGAAAGCTTAAGTAAGTCACAATCAAACTTCAGAGAATAGCTCATGGTAAGTTTACGATGAAATATTGATCTGACATTTAAAAACAACAACTATGGAAGGAGTAAGGAACAAACCAAAGTGAACTTAAATACTGATGAGTCATTGTGCTTCCCTCATAATTACTCCCAGTGGAGGATACTATAATAGGTCATCATGAATTCCTAGCCAACAGACAAGGGAGCTACATATGATTAAATCATTAGGTATTGATCAGCTCATGGATATCAGTGAATCCATTTTATTGATCACTTTCCTCACGAGTTGCTTCTGATTAACTCTGATTGAACCAGGCACAAAAGTACTCATTCTCACGTGAACATACATGTGTTTTTACACATCTAAAGTACCAATATTTCTTACTGAGTAGTGACTGTGTAGTCCATCATTTCTTAACCAATGTCTTTGGAGTATGCACTTCTGTGGTAGCCCTTTAATTAATAGGAGCATCATCCTGAGATGTCCGTAATTACACCACTAAAATGCTGCCATGTGTGAGAACAATCCATAATGGAAACAGGATTTCTCTGTTTAAATAAAAAAAAAAAACATATTCCTGAAATTGTACAGAACTTTTTATTTTAAATACAAACTTCAAGCAGCTATTGCTATAAACACAGCAGCTAAACATTCAGAAGATTGTTTAACAATTTGGGTCAACGGTGATCATAATGCTCAGTATGAAGTTTTGTTTTCACAAAGGCATAAAGGAATAATTGGATATTTAGCTCAAGTCTGCCTGTTGCCTTTTTCTGAACTAAAAAAGGAAATGATAGGAATTTCTGAGTGAAAACGTGTCAAATCAAAAGTCATCTCTCCATAATGAAGACAGACATCTACTTCATTTGCATTGATTTAGGAATGACTATCAAAACCACTGATAATAGGGCATTAGCTTGTAAGCTAACCTTAGCTAAATAGAACTCAGATTAAGGGAAAATTTAAAACTATCGAAAAAACTCTCAGTGCCCAGCTGTCATGTCAAGGAAAGCATGCAGAAAAAAATTGGATTTGTACACACTGACATGCCCACCTCTAAAGTGCGAGAGATCAGAGGTTACACAAGATGTGTTACCAAAGATCAAGTCACAATTGTGTCAAGTTATTATAACTTACAGACACAAACTCCTAAAACATCACCTCATGACTCTGCGACCAGCCAGTTTGATGCAGCCACGTACAAGTAACGTAGGACTGCTTAAAAAACAGTATCCTAACTCATGAATGATCTTAAACTTGTTTTGTGATTTTTAACTGGTTGTTTCAGAACTTAAAGTACTGAAATGATTCATCAATGTTCTAGTTCTTATTGGTTTGTTCCTTAAGTTTTCACTAATTAACGGATCGTTACGTTATCAGTTACATACTCAAACTTGATCATGATTAACTAACATAATTAAATTCATGTTTTTTCTCGAGTTTCAACTCAAAATAAAATAGAAAGTACCCTGACCAAATTGTCAGGACTGTCCTGAATGACCAAAGATGTCTGTAGGAGTGAATCAATAACACAGACACAATAAGGCTAACATGTTTTGTCAACTAGAATGATTGTTGCCATGGAAATCTCCCAGTCACCTGCAGGCCACTGGGCCAACACATCTGGATGTCGTACATCACCTCTCCCACACCTCTCTCTATCTTTGTACTGTACAGATGACCTGATCTGAATGTATATGGATGTCCTTCAAAGTGTGAAATGTGTCATCATTTGTCTAATAAAATGCTGTCATGCTGAGCGGTACAGAGTTCTCTGCTATGTTCCTGAAGGTGACATTAGAGTTTATGTCTTTTCACAAAGGGATAAACACTGCAAGGTTGGAGGGTTTTCACCTTTAATGTAACTTCAGTTTTACCACACTCAGCAGTGACTCATGCATATGCAACTCTGACCTTCACACTATTGAGAGAATGTTTAGGTGTGTGTGTCTGTGTGTGTGTGTGTGTGTGTGTGTGTCTGTGTGTGGGGAGGATGACAGGAAAGATTGTCAGAGAAACGTACAGCAAGAGAAGACATCCAACAGAGGTCCCCATCAGACCCAAAATACTTTAAATGTAGTGTTTGCATGGTGTGCTTCTTCTGCTCCTCCAATTCAGTTCCTCAGACTGACCTGTCTCCCACAGGTTCAGACAGCAGGTGTGTGTACATAGAGGCAAATGTATGTAATGTAACAAAGAGAGCAGACTCCAGTGAAGTGGCTCTGCTCTACACGATTCCATCTATTCTATGCAAATGAGGATTTAGAGCTTTCTTTTCTTCGAAACGATATCAATGCAGCACCTTATCAGCACATAAAGCCATGCGAGAGAACAATATACCTCAGCAGGCACTCTTGTTGAACTGCCAACACAAACCTTCAGTCCAGTCTTTTCACCAGAAAAAAAATACTGCACACAAAAGTGAGCAAACAGCAAACCTCCATCTATACGCTGCATTTTGCATACATTTTGTCTGAATTGGACTTTGATTCTGAATGCAGGTAATTATCATTGCAGTTGTATAGAATAAAGAAAAGTCCAAACTGTACCAATCACCCCGGGGGTCCCTGTTGTTTTATGATTTCATACCATTATGAATACATTTACTGCCACAAGTCCTGTATGACAGGTATACAAATAGTATAAACCCTACATAAAAAACACCTTTAAAAACAGTAACAGTTTCACACTTCAACATTTATAACTGGTCTTGGGCATTACAACTGCACATGAGGATAAAGATTAAGTGGGTGTAACATACATTCTGCATAAAATCTAATGTAGACTTGACATAGATGTAAACTAGGACTTAAAATTAGATAGGGTAAGAAAATAAAACAGCATAAAACCCATAGACTGTAAATATTAATGGACGAAGCCTGAGTGTTGTCAGCCATCTGTTACGACAGGGGGTGCCGGCAGCTCATCGGCAGCTGCCGCCATGATGGAAATCCTGTCTCAGCCTAACTTTCAGTCAACCCTGAAAGCGACAGGCTTGGAGTCGAAGCTGAGGTGAGTTTTAAGCCTCTTGATGAACCGTTATATCGTGCCCACCTTACAATCATGTCAGGTTTTCAAAATCAGAACGGAGCTGTTTTAAAAAATTCACCCCTGCACAGTGTGTGCCAGTGATGACAATGACTAATCAGACCTATTTAGTAGTTGTACCAAGGCTGTAAACAGGTTTACTTCTGCTGTAAAAACAGCTTTTTTGCCAGTCATGTGTATGTGACTTCCGGTGTTCTTGGAGCCAGCCTCAAGCGGACACTCGATGAACTGCAGGAATTTTCAATTCCGCATTGACTTCATTTTTCAAGACCGGAGGTTGCCGCTTTATAAAAACCCAGCTTTTGGCAGGTATGTTGCATTATGGGTAATGTGGAAGCCAAGTTGGGAAAAAAGAAGCCATAAAATACAAAAGATTATATTTCTGAATTGCATGCATCAGGTTTATGACTTCAAATTAAAATAACTATCTAATATGATTCTAAGAATGTATTACAGAAGTGTAATAATGATAACATAAAAAGTGCAAATACAAGCATCTTAAAGGAAGAATGTGCGATTTATTTTGATCTAGTAGATGTCGCCCTTGAACACCAGCATGAAACCAAAAAAAACTGCTGCTTAGAGACACCTCCGCTATTCTGAAGCCTCGGCTCTCCTCCAGTGACACACCTCCAACCCCCTTCCACTTGGTACACACGAGAAAGTTTAGCGCAAGCAGCAGACAGATTGTCCTTGGCTCAGAGCTGCATTTGCCCAAGGCCTGCATAGTTGTGTTATTAGGCTAATGTAAGAACACTTAGCTTGTAGCTTCACATTCCATGTACATTCATGTAAATTTACGCAGAAAAGACTGTGATCTAAAAACGCTTGATGTCATTAAAATAAGCAGTGAGTAGGCTATATTATTCTTTTTTTCCTCTGGTCCTTGACTAAAACAGCTTTATGCGCTAGGGGAGCAGTTGGCCATCCTGTCCATGTAAACCTGATGTAAACACAGCTCCAAGAGCAACACAGCCAGCAGGATTCGCATTTCTTAGGCATTGTTGACAGTCATGACTCAGAGAGACATATTGGACTTGATTTATCTTTTATTATACTCTAATACCATGAAAAGCCCTGCATATTGCATCAAAATATAGCTAAAATACATACAAAATGTAGTTGAGGTATAAAAGTCAAAGTAATCAATGTGCAGAAAATGCCCCCTTGTGAGTATAATTATTCTTAAAAACACATCTACAGATTATCAATACCAAAACACAAATCATTTTAACTAGTTTACTGGTGTCGTTAATTTTGATGACTTCACTGTGAAGGCACTTTCCTACAAGCCCTCACTGCTAAAGGTAGGTTCCAGATGTAGTTTACCTGTACAAAGGATTTCTCTTGAGGGTAAGGAACTACAAAGAACTAAATCTTAAATACTGTATATCAACCCTGTTCCATCTCTACAGCCTCAAAATCACTCCGTATGTATCTCTGGCTTGGTAGGTGAGAAAATGATATTATTAGCAGTGGGTACCTATGTCAGCATTTCCACTGTTGCCGATTGAAAATGGACACTTGCAGTGTGCGAAAACGCTGCGTAATCATTGTCTGGAACTGCCTGAAGGAAGCTGTAACTCCCCTTGAGTTCTTTGGAAAACATTGAAATCTGTTTTGGCATGACAGCTAGCATGCCTGTTGTTACGCAGTAGGTTCTGTTAGTATGATACGCTACACTAGCTAAGCAACAACCCCATGGGATTGATTGACACATAAAAATATATCAGTATTGAACTTTGACAAGCGGTACATTAGTAGGCCTGTTCCCGACTAAGGATTTACATCGAACCTGATTCCTCAGATTATGCCTATTGTAGACAGATCATCAAATGATTTTTTGTTTGCGCTCATTTTTACGTCCAGAACCACACTGTGGAGCCCTATACATTAGCCATGTTTCTAAATTGGTTAGTGTTTATTGAGGCTGCAGACGTCCTTTTTGGTGTCTTTAATAATAAATCTGGCTTGCTGCCTTTAAGGATGTGCAGTTACGCAGGAATACTGTTACACGGCAATGTGAGGCAATGGCTGTGGATGTGGAGGAGTAACTCGAGGGACATTGAGGCATGCAAGTGTTTCTCCTATTTGACAAGTCGACTGACATGCTGGATGTGGCACAGTTTTTTTAGTACAATGGTTTTGGGAGACACAAGTGCCAAGGAAGAGCTACTCTTTTTGCCATTGAAAGGACACACAAAGAGGTGTAGATATTTTCAATGCCTTCCTGGAATTTGTTAACAAAAGCAAATTTCCCCACTCCTAGCTCTTCTCAATTACAGCTGATTGAACTCTAGCGATGAAAGGCCTCACCAGAGGGATTATTGCACTGTTCGAATGTGGCAAAGGTGGTGGCAAAGAAGAACCCACGCCGCCACCGTGGTGCTTGCACCCCAGGAAATACACAGCAAAACTGATTGCTCTTGTAATTTGATAAGGCACACAGGGGGGGGGGGACGCTCACCCTGATTGCCTAGCCTCCGAACTAAGCGGCTCAGCTGCTGAAAGAAAAACTAAACAAAAAATAATTGAACAACCAAATAAAATGAACATAACCAGAACCCAGTTAGTTTAAGGTTAAAATAAACTGGAATTAACCAACTAATAAACAAAAAAGTCAAGGATATCACGAAAGTAAAGAAACAATACAGTATAAACAATTGAACCAAACTAATAAACACAACCAAAACGATGGGTTTAAGGAGCCAAAAAGAGGTACAAAAAAGGGGCTTTAAAGGAGTCTATCAAGTGTGCACTAAAGGTTAGAAATAAAAAAGGTACATTAAAGGCTACAAAATATAATACAAAAGGATATACTAAAGAGACTACTTAAAGGGTGAATAGAAAGAAGGGATACTTAAAGGGCGCATTAACAGCAGCTGTTTGACAAACCTAAAAGGAAACCCAACTGTTACTAAAAAGTATCATAACTCATAGCTGAGCCACCCTACTCGCCACCGTGAGGCTTCACAAATAATAGCTCTTGAGATCGGGGTACCGTAGGCCAACTGAGATAGGAGCTCAAATTTAAGCTGGCCTGATTAGTGAGTGGGCGAGGGGACAGGTGAGAGGCTGCATTCAACAATCACAGAATATCGTCCACCATACAAACAAAGTGAATCTTGCCCAGACATTCTTTATAAACATTGTGTAAATCACCAGCAATCATTGTGTAGGAAGATTTAAATATGAATGAAGTGATGGATGTCGCCATGAAGATTGTGTGCTCCATGCGGGCTAGGAGTCTACAGAGGAGGTTATTCCATGTTCACTCGGAGGAGACAGGGGCAGACCTCACAGATGTATGCAGTAGCATACAGATGTAAGGGGGTTAAGCAGAGATAAATCTCTGGCGAGATTCAATTAATTGTTGCCTGAAATCAAGAATTTTCTGAATTTTTCAACACATGTAGAATATGCAAAGCTAGAGGACTCCCAGTGGCTTCATGATTAATAATTTCTTTCAGATCTCACTGGCCAGCTTAATTTAGAGCTGCACGGAAAAGATAAAGATGTAATGGACATGATCACTTCAGTGAGCACATTTAGAAGCAAGCTACAACTGCTGTCAAGAAGGCTGCACCGCTATGACCCTTCCTCACATGCAGGCAGAATTACAACGTCAGGGCAAAGTCCTCACACAGCGTGAAATTGCACATTAGGATGCACAAGTTCAGAGTATCTTTTCAGAATTTCAGAAGCGTTTCACCGGCTTTGCATCCATTGAGTCTTTTGCCAGCTTTATGTGTTTTCCATTAGGTGCAAGTATTGATGTGGATGACATTGCTTCCAAAATAGTGTCACTGTTCCTGATACTGCAAAATAACATTGAGATCAAATCCTGGGCAACACCAACGGAAAGTCCTGGATCCTACTGCTGGAACTAAAGTATCCCATCCTCAGAAGATGTGCCTTAAACCTGACAACTCTTTTTGGATCAACCTCTTTGTGTGAGTCGGCTTTTTCTTACATTCAAATCATTGAGTCCAAATACAGATCCACTATGACCTTGTGGCCTGCAACTATAGCTGCGTCCTGCCACTGCCAAAGATCCCACTAAGGTAGAGACATCTATTTCTGCCTTTCTGATTGAAATAACTACTCTGTATTAGACACAAACGGATCAAAGACCAAACACTAACCCCCAGCTACAGACCAACAATCAACTGCAACATTGGCATAATAAGTTATATCTGTTATTTTCCAACCGTCAAAAAAAAGGTTTTTCTTTTTTCCCATTATTTGAGTACACTGATTAGACGTCTATGTTTGGTCCAGATTTCACCTTATATCTGCTTCTGTAACAAGATTCACACATGGACATTTTCAAGTCTTAGCCCATATAAATATATTGCAGTTAAAATTATTACAATACTAAGCAGTGTATTACAAACAAAAAGGACATGGACTTGACCCTTAGGTGCTGATGTGTCATCAGCACCTAAGGGTCAAGTCCATGTCTTCTTAGCATATATGTCAAAACTGAACAGCCTTTGCATTGATGGAATTTCATATACCAGGAGAAGAGAAATGCTGCAAAAGTGTTCTTTTTCCACCACTCTTTCAAAAATGAACAAATTATTTATTTTATACAAATTTCAAGTGTTTTCTGCCACTTTGATGTTGTACCTGTATTTAATGCAGTTAAAACTGGTTGATAAAGAGGTCATGGAACCAACCCCATTTCATCCTCTTTTAAACCAAATTTCTGCATTGAGATCACAGTAAGTGCTTTCTGGATAATTTCCTGCGTACTTGGCTTGGGCAGAATTTTCAGATAGTGAGGCGTGCTTGCCCTGGTGGGCGTCAGAGGACTCCAGGAGAGGTAGAAAGTGGGGAATAATACACAAACCAGGTGGTTCCTCCCGCACCCCTTCAGCCTATTCCTATTATAGGGGAGCCTTTTGAGAGACTCATTGTGGACTGTGTAGGCCCTCTCCCCAAATCAAAATCTGGCTATCAATATCTCTTGACCATCATGTGTGCAAACACGCGTTATCCTGAGGCAATACCACTGCGTTCGCTTAAGGCTAAAGCAGTTGTCCGGGAGCTTCTGTACTACTTTTGGTTTACCGAAAGTTATTCAGACTGATCAAGGAAGTAATTTCATGTCCAAGGTGTTTAATCAGGTTCTAGAGGTTCTGAGACTGAAGCATCAGGTTTCTAGTGCTTATCACCCTGAGAGCCAGGGGGCGCTAGAGCGTTTTCACCAGACTCTTAAGTATATGCTCCACACTTACTGTCTCGAACATGGTCCTGAGTGGGATGAAGGTATTCCATTATTGTTGTTTGCAATCCGTGAAACTGTGCAAGAGTCACTGGGGTTCAGCCCTTCAGAGTTGTTTTTTGGCAACACAGTCAAGGGACCTTTGAAGTTGCTTTGTGAGCAACTAATGTCAGAGTCTCCACAATGCGTGTGAAGTGGCTAAAGAGGCCATGGCAGACTCTCAAGTTAAAATTAAACAACGATTCGACAAAAACGCTGTTAAGCGCTCTTTTCACCCAGGAGACTCGGTACTGGTTCTACTGCCGATACCTGGGTCAGTGTTGCAAGCCAGGTTTTCCGGACCGTATGTTGTTGAAAAGAAGCTGACTGACACTGATTGTTGGTACTCCAGACAGAAGGCGTATGACTCGTGTTTGCCATGTGAATATGTTGAAGTCTCATGCTGTTCGGTCCCAAGGGGGACAAAACCCCTCGAAGGAAGTCAGTTGTGTTGGTACGGTTTTAGTTGTTACCATTTGTCCTGATGATGATGGCTTGGCCAAAGAAGCATTGGGTACCAGGCTTCAGAACTCTCAGTTATTGGAAAACTTAGAGGCTCAAGTTTCTTATCTTCCTGCCTCTAAAAGGTTGGATGTTTGTCAGCTGATACATAGCCATCTGGCTCTGTTTTCAGATGTGCCCACTCGCACAAATGTCCTGCAACATGACATTGATGTAGGGGATAGCACTCCAGTCAACAGCATCCTTATCATGTTAATCCTGTTAAGAAGGAATTACTGAGGAAAGAGGTTGAGTATTTACTCACCAATGGTCTTGCAGTTCCAAGTAATAGCTCATGGAGTTCACCTTGTTTTCTTGTTCCAAAAGCCGACAAAACTCCTAGGTTCTGCACGGACTACAGGAAGGTTAATAGTGTTACCAAGGCTGACTCCTTCCCTCTTCCCCATGTTGAAGACTGCATTGACAAAGTAGGGATGGCATGTATTGTGACAAAGCTGGACTTGTTAAAAGGATATTGGCAGGTTCCATTAACCCAGAAAGCGCCTGACATCTCTGCTTTCGTCACCCCTGAAAATTTCCTTCAGTACACCTTTATGGCGTTTGTCATGTGTAATGCCCCTGCCACCTTTCAACGACTTACGTGGACAGTGTTGTCTGGTGTACCTAATTGTGAGGCCTATTTAGATTATGTTTTCGTGTATTCACCTGACTGGGAGAGTCACATGGACACTTTGCGCACTGTGTTTGATAGGCTTCATTAACTCTGAACCTGAGTAAATGTGAATTTGCTAAAGCTACCATTACTTACCTTGGCAAAGAAGTAGGTCAGGGACAGGTTCGCCCTATTGCAGCCAAGATCATTGCTGTCGCTCAGTACCCAGCCCCCACTACTAAACGGCAGTTGCAGCGTTTCCTTGGATTAGCGGGTTATTATAGAGCTTTTTGTCGTAACTTTGCTACCATTGTTGCTCCACTGACTGATCTTGTCAGTCCGTCCAGAGAGTTAGTGTGGGATTCCAGATGTGAGCAGGCCTTTAAAGCAGTTAAAGCTGTCCTTTACAACTCACCAGTCCTTGCTGCCCCAAATTTTGCTGTTCCATTCAAGCTCAAGGTTGATGCTAGTGGTACGGGTGCGGGAGCTGTTCTGATTCAGGAAGATCCGGCAGGCATTGACCACCCTGTGTGCTACTTTTCTAAAAAGTTTTCACAGGCTCAGCAGGACTACAGCACTATTGAGAAGGAGGCCCTGGCTTTGCTATGGGCTCTACAGCATTTTGAGGTATATGTTGGTTCCTCCTTGCAGCCTGTTGTTGTGTACACCGACCACAACCCTTTGGTGTTTTTGAACCGTATGTACAACAGCAACCAGAGGCTAATGCGTTGGGCCAACATAGCTCAGAGCTACGATTTAGAGATTTGCCATAAGAAAGGCAAAGAAAAAGTTGTTACTGATGCTCTGTCACGTGTGTTTGAATGATGTCACATTATTATTATTATGTGTTATGATGTCATTATGTGCCATCTTTATGGAGGGGAGTGTTACATCACTATTGTTTCCTGTTTGTTTGGTGCTCCCTCTGCTGACTTCTGTTGATTTCACCTGGCTGTCAGCACCTGTAGACAATTAGGGTGAGTCTATTTAGGCAAGACCTCCTAATTAACCACTCTCTCTCCCAACTTCACAACAGCAACACCTCAGTAGTTTGTTTCCTTGTTTTTCAGGTACTTTACGTTTAATTGTCAATAAACTAAAAACAAAGAACTCAAAACCTTTGTGTTGTGTCCCTTATTATGTTCGGCATTTGAGCCAGCCGTAACACCCCCTTCCAAAAAAAAAACCCAAGTGTAAACATCTGGTTGTCTTACTTCTGCAATGTATTGGACAAAATTGGTATAGAGAGGAGACAAATTCCGGGAAGAAGAAAGGAGGAAGTATGGATTAGTCCTTATGTAGCTCCAAAGCCAGATTGTGTAATAGGCAGAGAGATAGATATTTTATTTGATAGATAGTCAAAGGAATTGTGGTCACAGAACTGTAGGTCTAGAGGTGTATTGGACTTGAAGCTAAAGATGAGCTAAGTGTTACTTGCCAAGTTTTGGCTGTCTGTGGAGGATAAGTTCCCACATCACTCCAAAAAGCAGCAGTTTATGCTCTTTCAGGGAAGGATAATTTCCCCACAATTTGATAACCCCTGACTTAGAGGTCCAGGCTCCTTTTAAACAAACCATAGGTTTCTGAACCTCTCAAGAGTTCGTGTTGCTGCAAAGTGCATCTAAATTTGAGAGTACAGCTGTACATTATGGAATTCCAACTTTTTTTCTTTCTATCTTTCCCCATGCACCCAAAGTCAAGTATCACTTCTGTCAGGCTATATTGTACTGGCTTTTCAACAGCTTCTCAATTGGAGCATTTTGTCTGTCTATCACCTGATTCTTGAATTCAATGGTGTGGGATGAGGGATTGGATCATGTTTGATGGATGGAAGTGGTTGAGGTTAGGTCACTGTTTGTGTGTGTGTGTGTGTGTGTGTGTGTGTGTGTGTGTGTGTGTGTGTGTGTGTGTGTGTGTGTGTGTGTGTGTGTGTGTGTGTGTGTGTGGGTGTGAGACGGTCCGTCCAGTGCATAGGGGCCACTTGCTTGATCTTAAGAGGGAAGGTGGAGATAGGGGTCTCATCTTCTGATCAGGTTCTCATTTCATCCCTCTCAATCTGAGCATGTGCATGCTCTCTTTCTACAGCTAACGCCAACCTTGCATACTTTTTACACACGCAACACAAATGTAATTGCTCATACTGATTTACTAAGTTCCATACATTGTATTTGAACAAACTAAGATAAGTAAAAAGTGCTGTATGTCCTTCAAGAACACACAGTGGAGTAAGCTATAAAGTCACAAAAAAATGATATTTTCAAAGTACAAGAACTTCAACTGAATTAAAAAAAATATATATGATGTTGTTGTATTGCCACTGAAGCATAAATGTATACAGGAAGCTGTCTGTCTGCTTTTTTTTCGAAATATACATTTTTAAGTCTTACGCCTTTGTTTGATGCTGAAGAAGATACTCAGGAAACATTACTGCCCAATTCAAACAATTCCTGTAATAATTCAGAATGAATAGGTTAGGTGAGGTTAGTTCAATCCTTATTACAGACTTAGGCACTACAGTTGAGTAAGGGAAATGTAATAAAGATGTAGTAAATAATACAGCTCTTGTTCTGTCATGTGCAAAATACATTTGGAAAATTACACAGGTGTTCTGAAATGACAGTAAGATGAAAGGCTGGTAAGAGACACACTCAGCCAGTGCTTCAGTGTTGTTCACCTCCGACCTCCATCCTGTTGCTGATCAGTGTTTCTCCCATGAGATGACAGCTGAGGAATGGACGGGAGGATCTGTTGATTAAGGTTATGTATGTCAGACCTGAAATGAAGAGGGAAACCTCAGCGACAACTCAACCAACTATGATTAAATTCAAATGTAGAGGTGACACTGGTGCATTTAAATCAAGCTTGCATGTTGATGTTGCTTTTTTTTGTCTCATAAGTAGAATTTAATTGAAGGTCATCCCAAATTTCCATAACTTACCCCAACTTTCTCCAATTTTTGCTTAATTTAAAGATACACTGCAGATGCATTTTCGGCAATCATTAATAAACTTGTAAGACTGAGAAAGCTGCAACATTCTCAAGAGATGAAATGTTTTCCTGCTCTCTCTGATGTGTCCTTGCAACGTGGACCAGATATGAAAGGTGGTTTGACCTCGATATTCAGACGTGACGGGGGGCTGTAGAGGAAATGGAGGCAGGCTTAGGGGGGTTAGACCATCCGTCAGGACACATTCATCAAAATCACTCCTATCCCTACTGCACACACATGCAGACACACATGGCATGTGTGCATGCAACACACATTTAACTGAAGACGCATTGTGCACTTCGCACTGTTACAAGAGATTTGCCCTAAACCTCTCCTGGCTGCCTCTTCCTTTTGTTAGTCACACACACACACATTCACGCACTCACGCAGGCAGACAGACAGGCATGCAGGCAGACACAAAAACACACACAAACATTTGTGCTTCCGTCTGTTCTTATCTTCAAATGGTTTCATTCATCTAAGGAAGAGCAGAGAGGCAGCTTAGCTTCCTGTTTCCTTCACCTTTCAGAAAAGAAGGGCAAAGGCTGTGAGTGACACGCCTTTGCAAAAGTGCTTAATGAACCCTTTAATTACGGTAAATCAAGCTTGACCTGTTTTATCAAATAGTCAATGATTGACCTGGGAATAACCTTGCCGAAATCAATGTCACATCCGCCCCTAGTCACACACTTTCACTCCCAATGTTCCAGATAAAACAGTGAATCTTTCAACTTAGACTACATTTAATGGATCACGTTTTTTTTTAATCATGGAGAAATTAACTGTGTTACCCTGGCTCAGGCGTTGGTAACGCATCGTTAAGCCAATTACTTCTGTCAGTTCAGTGAGACATAATTGTATATCCGTAGTAAACACCTAGGCTTTGAAGATCAGAAGAATCTGCTTGTTAGAAATCCGTACTTCACCTCTTGCTGCCACATCATCCACTTCCTCTCTCTCTCTACGCAGTCTGTGGTTTTAAGTTACTTTCAGTGTGCTTGAATGGCTAGAAAGACATGGTGTCTCTTTTTCCAAACTGCCATTGATCAAGCCCCGTGGTTTATAGGAAACTCATAAACCGGCAGAATAAAGCCTTCTGCTCTGCTGATGTAGGATGCCCAAATCTGCAATGATAATGTTTGGAGGATTTACTGCTATATAACGTCTCCTTAAATCTCCTCTGTTTATGTTCACAATGATCTATTAACAATGCAGAGATGCCATAAAACAGAAAAACACATTGCATTCCAAAAATACAATCCCAAGAAAAACAGCATATAAGCACATAGCAGAATATTATTTTCAAAGCGGGTTAAAATGCAATATCTTGGCTGAAACAATGTGCATGTGTAAATCACAAAGTTATCTATCTTCTCAAATGTTCAGAGGTGTTTAGTGCAGCTTTGCTCACAGTTAGAAGTTGATTGAAATAGGTTTTCAGGCTCATTATGTCACGGGTGTGGGAAAGAAACAAAGGAGGTGGAGCCAATTGCAGGTAAAAAGAAAACTATATTCATTAAACAAAAAGCAAACAAAATTCACTAATTCAAAATGTTTAACAAAAAACCACCAAGGGTAAAAAACACTGAGGGCAGCTAGGAAATAACAAGGAAGACCGACATGTAACATTTGACACTGACTTACAACAATGATCTGACAACATGAGGGAAGGAACACAGAGACTAAATAGACACAGGGGTAATCAAACACAGGTGAAGACAATGAGGGCAATCAACACCGAGGGAAACACACAGAGGCAGGACAAGAAACACTGAGGACAACTATAAAATAAATCAGGAAACACTGAAGACAGAGAACTCAAGAATGTAACAAAACACACTAGAACATGGAGAGACACGAGGATAAGAAATGACAAAATAAAACAGGAAACACTGAAGACAAAACTAGGAACCCATCAACACAAGGAAACATTAACACACAAGGGAAACAAGCAACACTTGCAAAAAATGTGAAACTCAGAAAATCTCCAAAATACAAAACCAAATCATGACACATTACACTTATATGTGATCTTTTTTTACAATCATTTGAATGGGAGTATAAAATCATTTGGATTATTTAGGTACATTATTATCTGCAGGAGGGTGCAGATGTGTTTCAGCATAGTGAATAGATTCTTGCTAACATGAAATTAGAGAGATTTTATAGTTGTTAATGTTGCTTGCAATTTTGTGACAAGATATAACCTCTAGATATGGAAATCATAGATGAACAAAATGTTTCTTAAAGGAATAATGTGCAACATTTTACAAATAAATACAGCAGAAATCAAGTAAATCCTCTGTGAATGTCTCTCTGAGTCATGACTGCAATGAGTGAGAAGCGTGAGTCTCGCCAGCTATACTGTTGTCTGAGCCGTGTTTACATGGACGAGATGGCCCTGCATGCGTATAAAGCTATATTCTAGAGAAAAGAATATAGTTTACTCACTGCTTATTTGCATGTTACAAGTGTCTTTAGATCACGGTCAGTCCATGACAATTTATGTGCAATATGAAGCTGTGAGTTAACCAAAGTGTGCTAACATTAGCCTGCTAACACAACAATGCAGGCCACAGGAATGGCAGCTTGAGCAAAGAACAATTTTGGCCGCCGCTTGCACTTAAGGGTGCTTAATTATGGTGCGCTCACCATTTCATAACTCCTTTGTGCGTACGCGAGTGGAGAGGGGTTGGAGGTGTGCCGCTGGAGGAGAGCGGAGGCTTCAGAATAGCGGAGGTGTCGCTAAACAGCAGTTTGTTTTGGTTTAAGGCTGGTACATAAGAGCGACATCTACTGGATCAAAAAGTTGCACATTCTTCCTATAAGGTTTTTTGCTTTGATGTAACCAATGAGTGTCTGATTCAGTCACAGAAAAAAACAACCTTTGTAATCATTTGAGTTGTTTTCTATTTCAGACACAAAGGAATCATATAGGTAATAACAACTCAGCACTTCCTGTCTGAACGGTCAACCTCTTCCTGTTGAAAGCTCATAAACATGATGAGGCTTTCCTTAAATGAGACAATGGCAAATGTGAGAGCGAATACTGCCATGAAAGACAATAATTCATGAATATAAAATAAACTTTTACAGAGCAGCCCTGTATGCCCAGTCTCTAGTCTGATTCTCCCCTTAAACAGTAGACAGCGCTGAATTATGAGATAAAGACTGAGCCTTGGTTTCAGCTTCTTTTAAGAGACCGAACTGAGAGCTGCTCGGCTGTGTCTGAGACTGAGAGTTAAATTACTTTATCAGAATATGGAAGTTTCAATGACGATTACACAACGTTGGGCCCCATAAAAACTTTTAATTGACAAAGTTGGAACTTATGATTTAGTGTCCACCACCTCCTTCCTAATAACATATGATGTTTTTTAGAAACATGGATTCTGTCTGCAGCTGTCTTATTTATATTTACAACTGCTTTGGAAGCTCTTAGAGAATCTGCACAAAAAGAAGAAATCTGCAGAGAGCAGGCTCATGTAGTGTGAACTAACTTGAGCTTATTTTGTTCCATTATCTAGTATTCATAAAATTTAACAGCAGATTAGTCACAGTTACCCATTATTTCACGTTCATTTAAGTGCGCCTCGTCACTGAGTCTGTGCATTTGGCTTGATGCGAAGGCAAGCATGCTATCACATGCACCAAGATAACGCCAGGTGCAATATTTGACATGATCTCAATCTGAGTTCAGGCTTTGCTGGGACTTCACATAAGATCCTGCTGCTGCTAATTGGAATGCATTTCATTTTTCAGGTTTTTGGTCAAAATCAAAGTACAGGATAAATGAAAACTGGACTTAGCATAATGAACGGGAGCACAAAACACATCAGCTGAACTATAAATGTATGAATAAATGTATAAGGATGTTTTTTCCCTTTATTGTAGAATATTCAAATACAAACTTTATTGGCACATCAATACCAATTACAACTGGTGCTGATGTAAAAAAAAGAAATAAACTAAAAAAGATAAAATTGAGAGTCTTAATTAAGTAATATAAACTAGTCCACTACGGCAGCAAGTTTTGGGCTTTTCCCCCATCATATTGAACAGTTCTTGTAGAATTCTTGAGAGCTAAGATTTGATTTCAACGCATCAGATTACCAAAGTCAGAACAATTTTATCTTCTTTTTCAATTTTATTTGCATACCAAAAATAAAACCTAATGAGGAAGGCTTCAAATGTTTGAAATGAAAGTACCAAGAATGAATGTGTGCATGGATTTGGATTAATTATAAGAAATATAAAAAAATGTGGTTAAAAGTAAGGCTGGTTGCTGCTGACGCAAAACACAACTGTCATTTGAAGGGAGCATCAGAAACACTGAATAATAAACATAACTCTGAAATGAAGTTTAGCATCACTCTGGAGATAATGAATGGATTTAAGTACTTCAGACTCTTTTTTTTAAGTTACAGCCCCCTTCGTGCATACAAAGGCTGTCACCTTGATCATTTCTGACATCTATGACCAAGGTTGTTCAATATTTGATCATCACAGATGAAAGAACCTGTAAAGTAAATATTAATGACGTTTAAATAAATGTAGGGGGAACATTTGTCTCCCCTCTGTAGATCTATGCAGATATTTTCAATGACAAAAAAAAAAGTCAAATCCCACCAGTTCCACTAATAAGACAACCTTTGCATCTGCCAAAACTATTTGGCTTCTGTCAATATTTCCCTCCCACAACAACAGCGCATCCTGCTGCATATTATGCTGCTGTTTAGTGCCTGCAGAGAGCATCTGTCTTTTTCCACACAACTCCAGAATTAAAGACAATTAGTATGTTTTTAAGGACTGACTTATAGACTTATAGATATTGTGTTTTGTCATCCATTGTCATGATAGAACTGAAGAAATCTTTCAGGGAAGAGGTGAAACGTCTTGAAGATCTTGAACCAGTCCAGTTGCCTTTGGATCAAGCTTCGAATCGTAGTGTTTTCACAGCTTGAGCTACAGTATACTGTATATCAGCTTGACATGATCTTTTACAATATAATAATGCTTTTCTGGGCTTCATGTGTCATGCAAATACTTATAATGTATATGTAATTTAAAATATTTTCATAGCTACTTTCACTTCTATAAATGTGTTGTTGCTTTATTACACCAGCAACTAGAACAGATAGAGTAACTTGATAACCTTCATTAATCTTTCAATCTTTCTGAGTTTGAAATGTAGGTTTGAGTTTCCTATCAGCATACTGTGGTGAAAGCAATCTCATCTCCTCATATAGGGTTAAAATGTCCCACGATGCTTTCATTATAAACCCACATATTAGGGTCAGTTGTTCACAATGAACAGGACATTGGTTTCTATCCTGTATCATGGCACTTGATAGAAACAGACTGGCTATGATACTATCACACATGGTCGAGTTTGTACTATTTGCATCACAGGGAATTAGCAGCTTATTCAGTACATGCTGCAATTGATTTTTGAGCTTCCAAACCTGCTTCTGTGGAGCAGCGCTGATAACGAAGATCCTGGCAAATTTGTGCGAGCATGTCTGTGAGAGCTTCAGAAACATCATCCCCTAGTTCCACCAGGGACTCTGTGATGAGGTGAGCAGATGCTTCTTTTCATGTTGTCTTCATTCTCTGCATCTGGAGAAAGAGTCTCACACTCGTAAACGGAGCCAGCTGTTCTTGTGCAGGACCTCAGCTGCACGGCTGCTCCAAAACAATGATTAACTATCAAAACAACAAAAACGCACCTATGCCCATCCTCCAGGGACATATAGAGAGGTTACAAGGAAGGCCACCATGTCAGAAACCTCTGTCATCAACTCTATTCAGGTGCCGATTGTGTGCCTCTGCGTTCTAATCAAAATGCTGATTACACTGCAGCTATTGCTGCCTGCATGCAACCAATTATGATTAGAGTTATTTCCTTCATAGTTGCCACTTGCACTCCAGTCCCCCAAGATCACTGTCAATGACGTCATCATTTTATCAGGTACCTACACAAATGTGCATGCCAATTATAGATGCTGGAGGTGACAATTACGTTGTATCCTGTATCCCCTGATCCCCGTAGTCAACGTGTAATTACTATCAAGCTCTGATCCACTGGCAAACAAGATGATATTTCCTCCTGAATTAACATGACATTATAGAACAACTGAATAGTTTGTTTGTCTTAAAGGGGCAGATGCATGTCACGTCATGAGTCTCCCAAGCAACAGTAACTTCTTGAGACTGGGTGATGATTAAATGCTGGACCTGATCACTCCTCTTTCTTTATGTGTTGAAAGAATAATCAAAACTTTTCTCTGCGGGCAGAAGGAGCCGAGAAATGTGCAGTTCTTTCGACCCATACGCCTTCATTAATGTCAGAGAAACAAGTCTTGAAAGTCTGAGCATCACAAAGTATATGGCAGAGACAGCAGGTAAAAAAAAAGGTATAGAGTATAAATAATTAATCTGGTCCTGCAGCGAGGGAGAACATTATTTGGCAAATTTTTAAAATTCTTAGAGAAAGTCCTCACAAAACAAGCCTTGGCCTCTGACAGTAGGGCAGTGTCATCCTTTTCAAGTAGTAGCATGGTGCTGTATGGAGTGAGCAGATAGTATAGTGTAGAAGTGGCGTAACAGGATCCCTGGTGCTGTGCTGTCTCTCTGAGTGCTGACCTGTGACCACATGAGGAGTCAGCTATGTTTTGTCGGCTGCAGGTACTGTAGGTGGGGATACGGTCTGTGGCTTTGTTACCTTGTGAAACCCAAGACAGAGATGCAAGTCTTGTGAACTGACACAGCAGTCAATATCTGTGTGTGACAGTGAGACCGTGTAGCCTGGCAGGAGTGCTATAGTGTGTTTTGGTTTGCACAGAGGGAACATAGTGGCAGTTAGGAAATGTGCACAGTCAAGTAAAGGTCAGATAGTGGTCAGTGCTGCAGCAGAAGCAAGCACTCTTGCTGTTGTGCTAATTTCAGGTAAGCAAACACATACTGTTTATTCATATAATTGGTGCTCATTTAAAAGAGGGTTTGAAATGAACAACCAGGCTCAGAGCTCTAAAAGAGCTTCAAAACAATAAAGTCATTGAAGTGCACACAAAATCCAAAAGGATAAGTAAAATCCATAATTATACGTAACCACCAAAGATCATTGGTTGCACAGTTAATATTTGGTATGCTTCCTCTGGTCATTGATGTCGGTCGATTCAAAAATATTCAAGAAGAAAACAGACTTTGTGAGATGTGTGATTTGGATGAAGTAGAAAGGGAGTACCATTGTCTTTTACATTGTATAAAATACCAAAGAGGATTGTTGTTTCATGAAATAGCTCGTCAAAATCCTGAAATATAGGAGTGGACAGTTGTGCAAAACCTGGAATGGCAGTTTAAGTTAGATGCGTTTAAGCTTACTAATTTGGTCTCAAAAGCTTGGAAAAGAAGACAAGATAGTCTGTTTACTTAGTGTATGTCTTACTTTTGCTTTCTTTTTCTGTTCCATGACAATGAATAGACCTTCTCTGCACTCTGATCCTGGAACGTTTTAACTTCATGGTGTCATGTGGGCCCGGCATTTAATTGTATGTATAACACAAAAATAAAGCGAAAAACTTCAAATTCAAACAAACAGTGGCTGATCACATTCACTCAATTGCTAAACTATGTATTTATAAAAATGGTTGATGAGATATTAGTGTGCAAAGTATCACCAAACTGTGCAAACTTCACAGATCCACTTGACTTCACAGTTTTCGGTGGCCTCTCTAACAGTCTCGTTGAATTGTTTTTCAGCAGCAGATAAAATATAAAGATTATTTCTCTGTCTCCCTCTGTCTGTTTGAGTCAAGGTTGTAAAACAAACACCCAGCAAAGAGGCCACGATGCATAGGCAGGATGAAGCCTTCCCCCCAGGGTGATGTGGTGGAATGGGTAGCTTATTTGTTCTTTTAAGAGTGAACCACTGTGAAACAACCAGGAAATAACATTTCACTGCTTTGTTCTTCCTATCAGCCTTTAGTCTCTCTAGTGTACACGGCCAGGGCTGCTTTCTCTGTCTTGTTGAGCACAGCAGAAAATCTCTTACTTAGAAATTTGTGTTAACAAACCCAAATCCTGCTAAATACAGCTTCATCACATGTATTAAAGCATTCTGTCTTTGCGGTAAATTATAAAGATAATGGACCATAGGTAGGAGAATAGACCAATGAGATGCAGAGTTATGTCTTTTTCCTCTGTGTTTATTTGCTGATCACAGCAAAACTTAAAAATACTGACATCCATTCTGAGCACCACATTTATTTATCCATTCCTAGTCTGATGGATATGTAACTAAGCAACTGTTTGCTAATTAATGGACTAAATAAAAAAAAAATATATATATGTTATAGATATTTGTGTTCAGTTTGTTTGTTTCCCCTGCCATGAAGAAAAGCTACATTTTGTTCATTCTAAATCAATATTTTCCAAACATATTTACAAGATACTACCCCACATTGCAGAAGAAAACTGTTTCACTCCATTTTTTTAGATTTATTAATTGCATTGGCAAGTTTCCTGGCTTCTGGCCTTTGTGGCCTGTGACCTCTTAAAAAAAGCTTGTAGTTGGTCGTGTTGTAATTTCTAAGACTTCTGTGAGATGTAAGCTGTTTAACAAGAGAAGGGTTATTTTCTTCTACACTTCTTAAACTGTTTAATCCCAGGAGAAAATACTTTTCTCTGAAAAGGTCACTCTCCTTTTGGTATCTCATTAATTATCTCATGGCAGCGCTCGACTGGGTAGAAGATTTGGCTCTGGTATTTTTGGCCCATTATAATCGGTCGAACACAACATCAGAGGTGACTATGGAGTTCAAATTGTCTTTCTCTAGGGGCGCTGGTTTGTGCACGCGCCCCATTTACGGAGCATGTGGTCCTCCAAGCAGGCGGCCCGGGTTCAAATTGGACCCATGGCTCCTTTCCCACATGTTGTTCTCCACTATCTCTCTCCCAGATTTCTGACTCTATCCTCTGTACTATTCATTGTTTCATGGATTGCAGTAGGCTACATTTACTGGAAAAGTGTAGATGACTACAAATTGAAATACTTCAGAAAAAGCTTGATGGTTCTTTATATTTCTACTCCGTTACATATGAGAGGTCAGTACTTTAGGATGATCTGTTTTTTCTGAACACATGCAAACCTTAAATCTAAAGAAAAAAAAAAAACATTATGCAGCTGTAATATTGATATAATAGTAAAATACTTCATCAGAATCAGAATCAGAATCGGGTTTTATTGCCAAGTACATTTACACATACAAGGAATTTGACTTGGTGTATTGGTGCTAAACAATTAACAATGAAATATCGTGGATAGATGGTAGGTTGGACCTCAGGGTCCTGGAGGTGTACAGGTCGTGGATAGATGGTAGGTTGGACCTCAGGGTCCTGGAGGTGTACAGGTCGTGGAGAGATGGCAGGTTGCAGCCAATCATCTTCTCAGCAGAGCGGATGATGCACTGCAGCCTGCATTTGTCCTTCGCTGTGGCTGCAGCGTACCAGACTGTGATGGAGGAGGAGAGGATGGACTCAATGATGGCAGTGTAGAAGTGAACCATCATGGTCTTTGGCAGGTTGAACTTCTTCAGCTGCCGCAGGAAGTACATCCTCTGCTGTCCTTTCTTGATGACGGAGGTGATGTTCAGCTCCCACTTGAGGTCTATACTATATATATAATTTTGCTGTATCAATACTGGAAGTAGTCAAACTTTATATTATTAAAAAATACATACTTGTAGGCTACATAAAAATGGTTTGAAAGAAGAAATGAATAGGCCAACTTTCAGAGTGTGGTTAGGGAACTTTTAAAACCATCCCTTGTATACCTTTTATCACAGAATAGCTTTAATGTCATACAGCTTTTCAAACATCTTTTAGGGAACTCTCAGCCTTATAATGTATCTGATAGGCTATTATGATACCATACAGAGCAAAGTTTCTCACTGTTGGGCCAGACTATCATAGTTCTAAGGCTTTTTATTGATACGTCTTCACTCTGCTTCTCTGATACACACCTGACCATCCTGCTCTCCTGCCACTCACATCTCCACCAGTGGCTTTCAGACAGTGGATACTGCAGAATCAGAGCACGCCTGCTGCAGGAACTGCAGAGCCTTCATTTTCAGAATCCTGATTAAAAGTCTGTGCTTCATTGCAATAGCCAAGGTATCGTTTTAACACTCACGGTTCACGTCCTGTCGACATTTTCCATAAAGATAGTGGGGATGAGGAGCTGTGGAGACGGTGTGATTAGGCCACCCAACTGTCAATAAAAAGAAAACAACCAATGGGCAGCTGCCCCTGCTATGCCAGATTACCAGTCCAGCCCTGTCTCACTGCAGTACTTATCTTTAGTCTCCAAACTTATCCTCTGAACTTTTGAATTGGGCATAATCCCCCTAGAGATTGCTCTAGATTAAATTATTTACTCACATATAAAGCAGTTATATTTGACTCCAAGTCCATGAACTACAACATTAAAATGCTACTTGAAATATCTTTATTAAAAAAAAAAGATTATAATTAGTATCCACAACATATTGCCCACAGGAACATTTTTCTGCATGGGTTCATAATGTAAGCACAGATATAATTAATGTATGACAAGAGACGAGCATTACTTTTCTAAACCATCCTCCTCCAAAGGTTTTTTTTCCCTCAGTGTTAAAATATTTATCTTACTTATGTTTTTACTTCACGATCTGAGCAATTCTTCAATTCTTGCCCTGGGTTGTTTGTTGTGTAGCGTTTTGTATATGAAGACTGTGGAGAGGGATCTCTAAGGTGGGTGCAACGAGGGTTCACATCATGGTCATTGGTAAAAAAATAAATCTTCATTTGAAATTCAATAAAGTACACAATGGCTCTGCTTGAAATCACTGGAACGATTCCCACAGATATGATGAATGATGAAGATGAAGATTGTGAATTTTAAAGTGCAGATAGATCTTCTATGTGTCATTTCCCCTCACAGCTTCCACAGAAAACAATCAGTTCAAAGTTGATACAAGAGAAGCATAAGTCATAAAAAAAGACGACAAATTGAAAGATATAAGCGTTGATGGAAATACTATCTGAAAGGACTGATCCATTGTTTTGACAAACACACATCCATTAGTGTAATAAAAAGGGACTGATTAGTGAGGTGTGTTTCTCTTTATTGTCAGAGAATGTAGGCGATGTTGGATATTTTAATTTAAAGGCTAATAGAAATGCACTCAGTAATATTTAAATGCATCTACTAATGGCAAAGAAATCACGATGGGAACCTATTAAATGAATACAAGCAATCTCTGCATTAATGCAGATGCTGCACTAAGCTGTCGGTCAATTTCACTTTCTATTTTATCCTCACTTGGGATTCAGCATTTTCTGGCAGAGAGCCATGGTTTCAGACTTGGAGGTTCCCACTGTCATCCCAACTGTTATCACTCGGCTACAATCCACCCTAGTGCCTTCTGTGGATAACAGAACACTTAACCCAACAAAACCACATCAGCTGAAAAAGAAAGAGATGCAATTCTGGGGACTCTAAATTGGCCTCAAGCTGCTAACTCCTTAAGGCCAACACAACGTTCTTGTCCATAGTCCGTTTGAATTATTTCAGCACTCAGCGCGTTGTCTACAACAACCACAGAAGTCACCGAGTCGGTTGTCTCTTAACCGGAAGGTCAGGGGTTCGATCCCCAGCTCCTGCAGCCTCAGGTCGATGTGTCCTTGGGCAAGACACTTAACCCCAAATTGGTCTTGCATAGTTCTTTTTAGGCCTCCTGTCCGGCACTGGATAGTCTTCAGCTGTGAGGTGCAATGTTGAACAACCACATTTGGAGGATTTCAGGAACAGTCCTCTTGAAATTATCTAGACATTTTCAGGAGTTTTTTGTTTAAGCCTTTAGTTTGTCATCCACCTCTTCAGATAAAAATGTTGAGTTTTTTGTCTAATGTTGTTACAGAGGGATCGGAGTCAAGCGATTAAATAGAGCAGATCCATAAGAATGTCTTCAGGCATGCATGAAAGTGCCCCTTTGTAGCACGTAATTACCTTATTGAATGGTGAAATACAGTTCACGTCCACTAGGTCTAAGCAGTATAACAGAGCAGGATTCTGCTGTGTGAAAAAAATGAATTTTGTAAGTTTGACTGACAGAGCAGTGGGAAGTAGTGCATCCAAAAGAAACAGCAATTATGCAACATCAACAATTATGAAATGACGTTCCAACACGCCAGGCTGAGGACTAACAGTGGATACAAAGAGGACACAAACTAGCCTCCAGCATTCCAAGGAGCTGTCACATTGATGCCTTATATCAGATGAAATGTTGGGAGAAACACAACTCCCTTTCTTCTATAGTTTCTTGCTGCAGAAGTGAGGAAAACATATAACGGTTTCTTAACTCCTTTCAGCGAGCAATCACAAGCAAGGTTTAAAAAAAAAAAAAGAAAAAAAAAGTGAAATCCTGCACCAGGGGCATCAGATTCTGCGTGTTTGATCTTGTGAGTTGTGCTCTGCGCTGTTGTCTCTCTTGTGTGTGTGTGTGTGTGTGTGTGTGTGTGTGTGTGTGTGTGTGTGTGTGTGTGTGTGTGAGTGTGTGTGTGTGTGTGAGCATGAGACTGTGCATCTCTGGAAGATGTTAAGCCAGGGATTTAGGCCATGGTTTTCTAGGTTATACCTAAAAGCCACCTGTCTGTCTGAAACACTGATTTAAAAATATTAGTACAGAAATAAGTGCTCATGTGTCTAGGGAGGGAATCTCTCTTTTTCTGTGTCTATCTCTCCTTTTCCCTCTCCCTCTCTCCGTGCGTAAACCTGAAAGAGCAAAGCAACCTACTCTGCCTGAAAATATAAACTGGGGCTTTCTGCTGACTGTTGCCAACTGTCCATCAGATTTTCCAGAGTAATTCTTTTAGCTATTCCGAGGTGGCCAATGGCTAATCTCAGAACAGCAGCTAAGGATCCAACCAATCATCCTGGTTTGTAAGGAGACTGAGCTAAATGAACCTGTCAGTAGCTCATAAGGCAACATGTGAAGATACACGTCCTTCTATTTTACTTGAGGGTAATAGCAACTTAAGGAATGACTGTTTAAATTAAACGTACATATAGTTTGTCAACCCCAGACTTTTGCTTGGTACAGATTAAAAGACACAAACCTCAGAAATCTAATAAATGCTAAAGTATGTTTTCTAAGTTTTCTACCTTTTCAAATCATTACCCCTAACTTCTCAGGAAGTGGCATTATTATTATAGCATCACAACACAACAGGACATTCAGCGTATGTTCTTAAATAGACCCCATTAAGATTTTTTTTTCAAAGCAGAACAATGTTGCTGACACTGAATCCTTCAGAAGTTTTAGTGGAAAATAAGATCTACTCTCTAAATCCTTGTCAAAAGCAAGAGCTTTTTAAATGTTATTAAGAGAGTAAAAGAGGACTGAGTCAAACCGTCAAAGCTCCACAGTTCTTGGTGTGTTTTCCCCTGTTGTATTCCTGCCCCTTTGTGTGAGATGCTAAATTTATGCCACTTTATTTATGTGTTTGTGCTGGCACAATACATTATGTGCTGGCACAAAACACAGAAACAAAGGACAACAACGGACACAATGCCTTCTGTTGCCTGACACCGGATTTATATGTGCTCACGACGCTCGCTCTCACACACGCCCTCATACAATGATCTACAGTATTATCATCAACAATCAAACAGTGAATCCACAGGAACAATCCTCCATGTAAAAATTAAGAGATGTTAGCACTGTTACTGTTAGCAATTGCCTGATGGGCTGATACACACCAAACAAATCCTTATTGTGTTTGTTGCCCTGAACAAATGGTTCCTTAATGAGAGCTAAACATTCTGCACATCCTTCTTGTCAATCCACTGGTGTATTAATAGATTGACTGCATCATGGAGCAAAGTGTTTCCTGGAAATGTATCATATTTTTTTTTGTTCTTAGCTGTTTTAGCCTGCACAACAAAGATATTGGATTGACCTCTATAGGCAAGGGAAAACACAAGATCTGCAGATTTCCAAAATGTGTGACATGTCTGTGAAGGACAGCCACCATCAGCATAAATGGATTTAAATTGTACTCACACTCCTATCACCTAATTTGCTTTTGGCTTACTTTTCACGGCAGCCTGTTCAATTCCCCCGACCGCCTCAGCCTATCAGAGAACAGTAGCAGCTACTTGTCACTTACATCCAACTGCGGGGATAAAATTCCAATTTGTTTGCATAATCAAAAGAGAATCCAGCATACTGAGCTAGACAATGAAAATCCACTCATATAAACCATTAAAAAACCAGTGCAGAAAAAGAAACAGCTCACCCCACTGTTCAGTAGTTTGCAAATTCTCCAGCATGGGAGGAAAAATAAAAGCATATTACAAGAGGTGCCAAGAGGCATCACATGAATGCAAAGGTGCGCACTTCATATTCTCATTTACATTTAGAGGATTTCTAAAGTAGATTAAAGAGAGGCAGGCGGGATTTACAGCTCATCCTAAACCCTGCATGCAGAGATGCAGAGGATCGCTCAGAGCAAACACAGTGCAAAACGCCTGAGCCTCCATAACGGCTGTAACTGGAGACCATGCTCACATTTCCAGGACAACTACTGTGGAGAGGAAATTAAAACAAGCAGGAATCAAATATTTGTGCAAATGCTCCTCTTTAAGTTGTTTTTCTAAGGATCAAAAATGTTCTTGCTCTGCCCGGCTATGGTAGGTATTTATTTGTGCAGTCGTTCCTGCCTTCATGCAGTAGCTCTTAAACACAGATATCTTTCTCATTCATGTCTGGAAAATAAAAATGTAGCATTATGGGAATGATAAGCATTTGGAAAAATGTTTGGGATTCTGTAATCCTGTCAATTTTTCTCATACATTTAAAAGAGGAGAGTAGTAATCAGTATTCATTTATTTTTTATCAGAGATGTGTGGCTGTATTCAGCTTCTTTTTTTTATTTTACCTACAGCAATTATTCAGTGCTTAATAAATAATAGAACATAAATACACCTTTTATTATCTCATTTGGCAGATCGGTTGAGTTGATAATGTGTGAGGATGTGGCAGAAAAAAACAAGGAAAAACATAAAGTCTAAAGATTATTTGATGTGCAAGTACTTTAATGTCAAACAAATGTTCAAAATATTTATCATCCGCTGTTTTTAACTGGCAGTTTAGTCATGACCACAATCATATCCTAACCTTTAGAAACAATTTATTACATGAAGTAAACACTTTACAGAAACCTAACAGAATCCAAACCATTGTATTGTCACCTTCCAACACTATGATGCACTATGATGCACTATGATGCACTAAGATATTTTTCAAAGCAAGCTAGCTTTGGAAACTTCAGTGGTTCTTGATCTCTTCATCTGAAGATGAACAGAGCAAAACATTCGCATCAATCATTGACGCAAGTTGCTAGGCTGCCGAAACGATGGTCAGGGGAGTAGCTACTGTTTGAATGCACAATGTATCAGTGCACTTCTCAGAAAAGAAAGGACTGGCTTTTCATCTGCTGAGGAGGAGGAGGCGAGCAGCAAAGAAGAAAAGGGTGTGGGTTCATGAAATTCCGGCCTTGACAGGATATAATGGAGTTTAGGCTCGTCCAGGAGCTGCAGCTCTATAACGACCACTTCACAGTCACGACACACATTTCTGCTGCCTTTTTTTAAAACACCTGGTACCCCCAAACTGTCGGGAAATTCTTTCTCAACTAGAGCTTTTTTCCCGATGTTCTGGACTCAGAGCTCAGGAAAAGTGAGACTTTGTTTGTTGTGATCCGATCCCTCCTCCTATTGGATGCACCACGGTGTCTTCACAGAGCCAAAAGAGACACTTTTGAACTTAACGCGGTGCTTACTGATGGCACAAGTGACCCTGTGCTGAACTCAGCTCTCGAGTGGAGCAACACATAGGCAATGAATGGATTCGACAGCGGCAAGCAGCGCCTACTGCGTCCTGTCTGAAAGCCCAATGTGACGAAGCACTGAAGGCTACTTCCAAACATTCCCGTAGAAAAGTATTACTGCATTTATGATTATTTTCCCCTAACCCCTAACCCTTTCTTTTTGTGGGATTTTATTATACTTTGTATTTAAATGTGTCCATTTGGATTCATGTGAAATCTCTTGTAATGCTCCTCGTGTTCTGTTTTATACTCTGTAAAGCACTATGAGCTGCTCTATGTGTGAATGCTGCTTTATAAATAAACTTGCCTTGCCTAGTGTAAACTCAAAATGATGAGAGTGGGATGGACACTCACTGCTGAATGCTGTACACAAATGAACAACAAACCCCCACGAGGCTGAAAAGGCTGAAGAACTAAGAGTGTGGTGTATTTTAGATATAATCAGTCCTTTGTTTAGGGTGCAAAACAATAATAAGGGTAAAAGACTGATTTCTATCCAGGAATTTAAAATATATAGCTCCTATTTCAAAAATTCCCTCCTCAATATAATTCAAAGGTCTTTTATTTTCCTAAACTCTTATATTTTCATTCTTCAAATGTGCAGGAAATGGATTGCACATTGACACAAAACAAATTAATAAACCAATACCTCTTCACAGATTCACATTCCTTTAAGAAATAGTACAACAAATATGTAGAGTCTTGATGTTTTCCTCTAGTGCAGCTGGTGACTGAATGGCTTCATTTGTTCGGTCCTGGTGTGACACTGTGTTTGGGGACCCTGGGATTTATTTGAGTCTAATGTGCAGGTGTCATCTCCTGACTTATTTTGCACTTCTCTGACCCTCCAGACACTTTGTTTTGATAAGAAGCTCTTGTCTCTCTCGATACGAGAAGAGGTTTTAAAGAGGCTGTGTGTCATCGACGTGGTTTGATTTTCACACACATTACTTTAAAGGCTTCCACGGTCAACCTGACTCCAGCTTTCAGTCTAAAAGATGAATCCTCACCTCTTAAAGCAAACATATTTTCAGAATGTGACAGTAAAGCATTCAGTGTAAGGAAAACAGACTCTCCAGCACTTTCAGCTTTACTTCTGATTGACCATTCAGCATGACAACTGAGATGAAATGTGGCACTTAAAAAAACAAGAAGAATGCGCCCTAGACCCTGATCTTTATGTTGTAACACAACTTCCATTAACTTTGAATAAGGGCACAAATTTCTTACCTTATTAATGAGAATGTTAACCCTTAAATGGGAAGACGTTATATTTTGTAAAATGAATTAATTGTTATCCTCTAATGGAGCTCAGTGTAAGTTCAGACAGGAAGACTGGTTATATTCTTTCACAAATTCATTCATCCTCTCACTTCAACCTCAACTACTTCCTCTGTCTACCTGCTCTGGTGATCAGCTGATAATGGGCGTTTATTCTTTCAGTAATTAACCAACCAGATTCTGGCACAACCTCTCTCAACCAATCATCCTGCTGCGGCAAAATGCTAAAACAGTTCTCTCTCTTCCACAGTCATTCTGTCATTTCAGGGCAACCGCTGCAACCCACCACCGCCCCAGTCACCTCCATTCCAGCTCAGCAGAGTCCAGATCCAGGCTCATGATAGCCTACATCCTCTTCACCACCACCAGTGTCTAGACTCCATAGGGGGGTATCCTATCCTGCTGTCGGCCTCATTACCCTTCCGAGTACATGAAGTCGTCACGATGGAGTCTAATCCCCCAAAGACGTTGCACATTCAAATCTAAATTGTTGCACATTTATTGTTAAATAAATAATTGTTGTAAGTCTCTCCTGATTGAAATGTGTCTAGGCTACAATAACACAGTTTCATGATTGTGTGTACATATGTTAAATATGCTGTTTTTGTCAAATATTTTCCCAATGATTCTCTGTATGTCCCAGGACACATTGCCAATTTAGAGCATGATTTCAGCGTATCTCCCCACTTTGAATAGTTCATGTACCAACTGTAAAACATTTAATGAACAATCGATTGGCATCTATCCTTCACGTTTTTGTATACAGAGTTTTAAAACTGAACAGTGGTTATTCAAACATGGTTTGAATTGTAGAAATCTTTGAATGATGAACAACTTATTAACAATTGTAAACCAAACAGCTTCCTGTTTTCATAATAACTAACCCTGTACCATCCCTGAGGGGCCCTTGTATAGTACTATCATTTTGTTGGCATTTTGACAGGTGTCAATGCAAAGCCTCACTTTGCACATCTGACAAATGATGGCCGTCAAACATGTGTACGCTAGGGAATGAAACAATGGAACACAGCAAAATAAAGAACAATGGATATTTCACACTCCTTTATAATACTAGTTATCTATAGAGTATAAGGCCATTGAACACAGGATATATGTGAGTATACAACCAACGAGTTCTGAGACAATTTATTAAAATCCATTCAAAAATGTCACCATTACAAATCCAAAGACAACTCACATAGGCACAGTATTTAAATTCCACCAACAGGGGGCTCTCAATCAAACAATAACAAAAAAAATGATGTTGAGGCTAGCGGGGTCTCATGGGAGTTCTGTCTCCCCGGATGAAAACGAACTCCATGTTGACCGTAGTCAAGGCGAACAGGTGAAGCAGTCTGGATTACAGAAGAAGACATGTCCTGTTACAACCATTAAATTACGGATTTCTCTGGCTTTGATAAATGTTGGAAATATTTGAGGTAATGCAAGTAATCTACAAAATATATACAACATAAGTTTAGTCAATTTTTTAAAATTAATTTAGATATATTAATGTAAGCATTCTAATACAATTATTTGATATTGTACCTTTTATAATGGGTCGCTAGCTGACTTTAAAGAGGTCGTGTGGCTTTAGAGAGAACACTGATAAATAATCCACTACACAAAGAATGACATGCTAAGTAAAACACTTGTATCAATTAACTAGTGGATCCGAACATTAGCTGATAAACACATATCAAATTGTCACAACCAAAAATTACTCTACAGGATAAGTCAAGGTGTTTTTCATCTGATTGTGCAGGACGTTAGTCAGATTCCCTCAAACTCTGTTAGCATCTAACAATCTGCTGTCTTTCCTTTTTGCTTTCAAAAGAGCTTCGGAAAAACTTATGCTTAAGAAGTAAAGTAAATGTTTCATTAGATGGTCATCAAATATTTCCCTCCTTTTTGTCTTCATTGCTATTTATCATTAATAATTGCTTTTTTAAAAATTATTTTGTGTTGTCATTCGATCTTTTGGGCACTTTGGGCAGCATCCTGTCAGGACAAGTTCTTTTCAAGTGCAATTATACACGTATAGTTAGCTTTGTTCTCTCACTTCTTTTTCTGCCTGCAATCATTTATTGACTCATGGCATCAGTTTGGCCTCTTTCTGGGCATTCTTTTTAACACTGAGAATTGATCCGTCCGTTGAACAAAAAGAGTGTGCTCGTTATCTTTTTGTCAGACACTGCCACATGACCTCATTGTCCAGCCATCACAATCGGGCCGCTTTGTGGGTCAGGGTTACTTAGCTGTTCAGTTTCCTTTCGACGCTACCTGATCTTTACAGTGGACATTTGGGAAATCATGTGCCTCTGTGCCTGTAATCTGAGCGGAGCGTTCACTGCAGCCTCTTACTAGTAACCCTGTAAGACCGCAGGATGCAGAGATGAAATGATGATCCCACACAGAGCACTCAAGATGTCCCCGCTCTCCTTTAACCTGCGGCCTGCTTTTAGTGGCAGAGCAAATGACGCTGCCTCTTCAGTTGGACTGTTTACACATGTCCGATAAGAGAAAAACATTGAGGCCAGTGAAGAGGGTGTTGCACATGGCTACATCACGAATGTCAATGTAAATAAAAAAACACACATGCACTTGAAGAATTCCCGTTCTTTGATGAAGCTTATGTGAGCAGCTGAATTTTTGAACACGTTACACTCCCTTGTGTAAGCAAACGTCTATAAAAGTCTTTATGATTATGCTCAGATCTGCATGTTTTTGTCATTTTTAAATAGCTGTTTCATCAAATATGTACATATTTTAACTTAAATAAATAAAATGCTTAAAGTAGGAGAGCAGAGTGGCTGGATTGTAAATAGCAGCTTGAAACATGCTGATAAAAGCAGTGCTTCTTGTTGTCCATACAGCTGAATCATCATATTCTACAAAACACTGCTGTTCAAAAAAAAAAAAAAAAGCTTTCATCAAATTACCTGCCTCACAACGCAGCAGTTAACATTGTATGTGACAGAATACACAAGATAAAAAGCAACATCAGCAGTAAAGAGAGTAGTAAACTGAAGAAGTTTTCAGAAAGCTGCACTTTAGGAACTGTAGAAGTGGCGGGGGCTTCTTCAACTATGTGTGTCCTGAAGTTGGCCCTGATACAAAAGCCGACAGCTGTGACAGACCCTGACAGACTGAAAACATAAACCATGTGGAGCAGAAACACGGAGTCCCAGTGACATGGTCACCAATCTGTCAGTTAGAGCAGAGACTATAAACAGCAGGGGCTTCATGTGGCGTTTATTATCCTATACTCGATGATTGACAGGTCAGGTGAGGTGTGTGGGGGGAGGGGAGGGGAGGGGGGCCTTTAGCGCCTGGAGGTTGATGGGCTTGTTGTGAGGATTCTTTCAGGTCAAACATCACAACGATATTTTAATGACAATTCCCATTTGATTTTTCAGTCTGTTGTGGCTTCTTTTTTTTTTGTCTCTGTCCAGAACAATGAACTGATATTGATTAGGGTAATTATCTATTATGTGATTGTACTCAAAGTACAATTAAAAAACAGCACATAATCTTGTTTTTAAGGAGTAATAATATGAAAAAGAAAACATGCTTGTAGAAGTTATACTTTAGTAATAAACATTTACTCAGGCGAATTGAATCAGTATGATATTATTTAACATATTCAATCTTGTCGATGATCAAATTGCAATTTATTTAAGGCACTTCATATTCTTGGATTTAGGATAATCTAAAAAAAAAAAAAAATCTTCCATGACCTTATATGCTTTGTAAGCTTTAATCTTTGAACTATTGAAGTGGCATTAAAGGTAGATATTCCGTTACCTTTTTCTCTGGCTGATACAGATTTGGATACCTGGACTCTTGATAAAGAGTTTGAAATATTAAAGAAATGGTAGGAATAAGCAGTTAAAGACATTTTGTTGGCTTCTTCTAACACCTAGCCTTTTGCATCTAAGATTTTGCTTCATACTGTTATTTTTGTAATTATCACACCATAATGCACCTTTTACCAATGAATCTTTTAGGTCAAATCAGATATGGTGATATTTGATCAGTGCATTGACTCGAAACATGGCCTATATAAAAGAATGTATTTTATATACAGTAGCCAGTTCTGATACTGGTATTGGTATGGGCACAATTTTAGATAAATAGGGTAGTAAGGTAATAAAGTAGCAAAATTGGAAAGCACAAGTATTATTACTTTCTTATTTAAAGTACTTAACTTAATTTACTTGTTTCAAACACAAAACCGAAATTTGTAAAAATCCGTTTAACATGCGATAAAAAGTTCAACTAATTAAGAGTCAGAATCGGATGGGCGTGTAATATATTTGATTTTCACCTGGGTTCTAAGTAATGATCCTTGTGGTACTACTGATGCTTCGGAGAACATTAGTCACTGTTGTTATAGGAGGCCAGTGGGCCGCTAATTACAGACTGCAGGAAACAGGAGCTGTGAAGTGTTTACACGTGCGGTACATGCACACACTCGCATGCTTGAATTACAGCTGGATCTTTCTCTCTCTCACACACGTGCGTACCAGACACACACACACAAGCACAAGAGGATGGTGTCATGTTAGGTCACTGTGCATCCGCAATGTGTCTCCAGGGAATTGCTCTAGAGGGAAGGATTTTCCCTAATTACAGTTTATAGGTCAGGTGATACATGTATCTATTTCTAGCACAAGGAACTCAAATGCACCTAAGAGCTTTATAATCAATAAACATGTCATGCTTTGTTCACATTTCATAAAATCAGTTGTTCACTAGGCCATAGCCATCCATGCTAACTGTTAGCCTGAAAGGCGTTTCTCTCTGTTGTCAGGCCTTTGTGTGGATGTTATTTCAGATTGTGAATATCAAGATTAGGAGATTGTTAGGCATTGGGATGAGGCTGAGAAGAAACGGAATATAAAAGGCATGAGGTCAAAGAGGAAACAACCAAAAGGGATTGAAAGAATCAGAGGCATAAAGATTATGAAAGCATCAAATGTCAGAGAAAAAAAAAATCGAAGACATGAGAGAAAAAAGAGGATCACTGTTAAAACCGAGTGATGAGGCTGCAGGCGGACAACAAAGAGACCAAAAGGGATTTAAATGATTAAAAAAAACAAAAAACAATCCTTGGAAAGTGTGAATAGCTCACAGGCAGCAGGTCTGTGGGCATTATGTTACGTAATACATCAAAACCACTTTGACAAATAGTCGCTTCTGTGTCTCGGATCAGAAGATTTTAATCAATAAGATAAACATGGAGGGTCACCTCTAAACATCAGCTTCTGTCTGAAACCTGAAGGATTTAGAGATGAATGCTTGTGTCTGAAGGAGCTGATGGAATACCAGACAATATGCTGATTCACTGGAAAGCATGGGGATCTCATGAGCAGGGAAATATTTAGCCTTGATTGAGAAGAGCAGACAGAAACCTGTGATAACTACTCAAACATTCAAACTTAGTTTACACAGTACTAGAGGACTAGAATTGGGTTTTGAGAAGTAAGCATATAACCTCTCTTGTTGAGTGTTAGATGAGAAGATTGATTATACTCCAATATATCTGTGTTAAATGAGAGGCAGAGACAGTTGAGGTGAATTTAGTTAATATTTCAAACAACAGGACACAATGAGCGTAGTTCTGCTCACATTTTGAAACCTAATCTACCCACTAGATCCTCTTATCTGAACAAAACAATTAAAAAAGATCAATATGTAAAATCCACAAATAGGAAGGACTTTTTAAAGTCATTGTGGCATCAGGAGACTCCAGGAAATCACTGCACCTGACACGTGTTTTTGCAGTTCTGTTTTTACACAGCTTAAGCTAAAGAGATATCAAATGTCACACCCTGCTGAAACAGCTGTTTTTGTGTCTTTATCTAACTGTTTGCAAGTAGGCAAATACGGGAACAGTCAGGGGCACATACAGACTTTTTTCGCTGGTGCTGGCCTTGCAGCGGTTGGCATAAGTATGTGTATACATATGGATGACAAGCATTTATTTACCCTTTCCATGCTCAACAAGCCACAACCTCTGGTGTTGAAAAATGAAGCCAATGCGGAAATGCAAAATCATGCAGTTCGCCAAGTGTCCTCTTGAGGCTTGCTGCAGCGGCACCAGAAGTCACATACACACCCATTCACAAAAGTCTGTTTTCACAGCAGAAATGAACATGTTTCAAAAAAACAAATCTGATTAGCTCATGTCTCTATCAGCACAAATTGTACGGGGGTTGAATTTGTTTTACAACTCAAACATCTTGATTTTACGAGCGTTATTCACAATAAGGCGTGTAGCCAACCTGATTGACTGGTGGGTTTGCTGAATGGTTTGTCAAGAGGCTTAAAACCCGCCTCAGCTCCAGCTCTCAGCCTGTTGGTTAGGCGACAGCCATCGATTGGATGACAAAGGCCCCTGCAGTAACAAATATGTTACATCACTCAGGCTTCGTCCATTAATATTTACAGTCTATGATCTCCACAAAAGACATTCACTTCAACTATCTAAGTATCTCAGATATTATATTCTTGTGTAACTTTTTTTAACTTTAAAAAGTAACACATCCGAGTGGCAACATGAATATCTATTACACTTAATAATTAAATGACAAAAAGTCACAATTTAAAGACCTAACAGAGGAAACGTGCTGCATTGATATGTAAAGAAAGTTACAAGCAGCCTGTTGCAACACAGCCCGCTTACTTCAAGCAAGACAGACTTAATTATGAGTGAAAAACTATTTAATTTTCAAATGTGGACAATTAGAAATGTGCCATCTCTTTGGCGATGAGACTTCACCGTTATGTCTTCTTGTACTCAAAGTGGTAGTGAGGCCGACAGCCGGATAGGATTCCTATTGTTTTATTCTGATGATTATAAGATGATTAGGTTTTCAAAGTCACTGTAAACATAAAACACTTTCAAATCAATCAAACAAACATGCTGTTTTCACTACAAGAAAATCATTAATTAGATCCTGATTTAAATCTAAGCTTTTAGATTTTTAAATCCTTATGAGACTGTTTTTTTAAATCTTTTTTTAAGATGTTTAAGTTTTTGCGGGTGATAATGCAAAACTTTTAAATACTGTATGGAGCATCTCCTTCACAAACAATAAAAGCTGTAACACCTGTCTAGTTAGCCAGCATTGGCGCAGGCCTCGCTGTTGGAGGGTTTAACAATCCACTCTCACTCCAAACTCAAAAAGGTTTTGGACTGCACTCATTGTAGCGGACCCTCCACCTAAGCCAGAAATACGCGGAAGTGTGTAGGGAGAGGATGTAGGGAGTGATTTGAAAAAGGCCCAGGGAGTGACATGAGTGCATGCTGACAAATGAATGAGTATGAGACAGTCTTCCTGCTTAAACTTAAGCTGAGCTTCATTAGTTGAGTTACAGATAATTCTCGCCTCCAACAAGGCAATTAACCAATCATAGCTGAGGATTTTTGATACACCTTGGAACAGAAATCCAAAATTTGCATGCCTAAATATTCCCAAGCTAGAGATTCACTTCTGATATAAGAAAATAAAATGCCTGGCCCTGCAGCTGATAAAACAAACATGATTGGGAGAGCTGTGATACAGAAACAAAGGATTTAACACAATATAAATGCTAATATCAGTTAATTCTGTTGTATAATGATTTCTCCATCATTACATCCATCATCTTCATAGGCCTGCACATTAACATCAGCAGTTTATCTATATATTACCATAATCAGTGTAATGTTGAATAAAAATGAACACCATGGAGAGCTGATTTAATTTATATTTCACAGCCAATTAAACATGAAGACTGCTGTTTTCTGGTCTGCAGTCACATGTTCAGCCATTTTATCAGACCTACAACAACCTGCACTAATGTCCTTGAGCTTAATGTGCCCTTGAGGAAATGTAGGTAAAGATTCCCCTTCGACAAGAGGTCACCCTGCCTATCGATGATCTTCAAACTAAGGTGAAGATTGTAAACAGAATTTTGATTGACCAGATAATGTAATCTTACTGAAAAGAATTGGCAGGTGATGAGATTTCCAGGTCAGACAATGACTTCAATTTATGAAACCACTGGATCACATGTTGAGATGTCAGAGCTTACATTGATGCTTTTTGTTTTCACTCCCGTCCTAAACCAGTTTGACCAAAAATTCAAGGATTCATCGTAAAAAAGAAAAATAAGCAGTGAACACTAACGTGAGTGACAGATTAGCCATTTCTTTTAACATTTGCACGTGTTATTTTAGATCTGGAAATGATGACATGCATGGGAAGAACTTGAAGTCATCTGTGTTGAGTTCTGATGACCAGGACCCTCAAGGTCACATTTATTTTTCCAATCGATAATGTTTTTTTAGTCTGTTACCTTTCTTTGGATCTACTGAACTGCTTTGACAACAAAGATCAATTTGAGGACCGTGGTACACTATGCACTCAGACCTTGTTTGAAAATATCTTTAAAACTCTAACCTTCATTCTTCTGACTGCTATATCTGCAGACCCCAGCGGTCATTTTTGTTTTCTGATAGCACAGACACTTGATTTCCCCCAAATAACCTCATGTCATGGTGTCTCTTTCTGGTGTATATGTTGTTTTAAAAGTAGCCTATGACTTCAATCAGGACAGACGATGAAGAGAAGAATATTTATCAAAGAGATATCTGATGATATGGCTTGACAGAAGACCTTTAGTGCTTGGACTCTATGGGAAGGATTTTGTGATTGGCGGATTGACTGTTTTGAGCACAAGCATGAGAAACCCCTCCTGTGGAGTCCATAAACTGGTGTTGGTGGTGTCTGATGACTTGCTGGGACCAGATGGATGATGATGATGAATTGATGGATGATGATTGTGTAAAGACTGGGCAGTGATGGGGAGGGGGGAGGGGGGGGGGGGTCAATAACAGCAGCAACAAGGAACTAAGGCAGAAGAGAATCATATTTAAAGAGTGCAGAAAGATAATTGGCTAACAATGTGGGTGAGACACCACGCTACACCAAATAATGAGACAGCTGATTTCCCAATGACGGTCTCAGACGATGACGGCAGGAAGTGTGAGTTAGCATGCAAGAAATTGATGGATGAGAAATATCAACAACTGTGAATCTTTCTAACTAGCTTGTGCTAGAGCCTCCTTTCTTTTTGGAATATTTTATTTATAGGCTACATTTTCCATTTTACAAAGAAACAGAACTGTTTCAAAATAAACACCAACCCCTCAATGGTAAACAAATACAAAAGGAGTACAAAATATAACATACGAGACAGAGCAGATAAAACAAAACAAAAACATGCTTTTTCAGGAAACCAAACTTAAACAAGGAGGGTAACACTGTAGCTTCTTTTTTTATCGGCTAAATAAAACCAAAAAGGTTGGCACATTTTTCTCTGATATTTTTTTAGTCTACCAGTTTGTTTTCATGTGTTGTGTGTTCACTTCCTGTTTTATTTTGTAATCCAGTGCCTGTGTATCATATCTAGTCTTCCTGCCACTTTTCCTGTTTCTTGCCTTTTGTCTTGTTTTTTTTTTACCTGACTGCGTGCCTACTGAATAGTAGGTACTAACAGTATACAGCACAGATAGCAGGTACTGTCTACTGCCTACTGACAGATTGAGTAGGTACTTGGCAATTCGGATGCACTCACTTAGTGTGTTCATGCTCTCCAGCTTTTTTTTCATTGTGTTCGCTTGCTTTGTTTTGAACTTTGTTTGGCATTTTATGGATTTGCCCTTATTGAAGCTTCCTGTCCTTCCTGACTGCCTCTCTGTATGACCTACAAACATTTAAGTAAAGGAGTTTTCTTACAAACTGTTTTTTGTGTCCTGGACTTTCCTCTGCATCTTAAGTGTGGTTTGGAATTGTTACATTTTCAAAGGTTGCAGAACTATGTCGGACCCTCTCCTTATGCAAAAGACTGGTCATTCTTTTGTAGCCGGGTGATTAAAACAAAAGGTACATCTCATTTTCCAGCCAAAATGTTCCTCTTTGCAACAACCATGTTATATTGTACTGATTTTGTTGTCAGTTTATAGGATACTTTATTATACGATACATTTTATTGTCATCTTAGAGGAAATTGGTCTTGGACTCAAAGTTCTGCAAACATTTAGCTGCCGCCACAGTAAATCAATCAATAAAAACAAAGAGACATACACAATCCAAATATAAACAGAAAGTTAGTTGGACAGATTAAGTCAATGTCACTGCCAAATTCCACCAGATGCGTGTTCCGTCCGTCAAGATCAAGTGGGACAGGAAGTCAGACACCGAAACAACATTAAAACATCAAGTTTATTTTCAGAATATTTCTCAGTTTATACAGTGACCGTATGTGTGTTTGTTTTTATGTTTTAAATGGTTTCATACCACATACATCGTATTATCTTGCGCTGTCGCGAGTTAATCTGTAAAATTGTGTGAATTAATTTGTCTCGTCACACCAGCAGTGCTGCACACTGAGAATGCAGCCTGTTGGTGTTGACGGATGAGGGTGCACGGAACTGTAACGGACCGGAGCGGACACCCCATGCACACGTATCTGGTGGAAGTTCTGGGTCAGGTTCCATCTAAAATGGCTGTGAGCAGATTTGGTAAAATGTCACAGTTGTATTTTTTAGAGAGGCACTTAAAAATATCAGACCAGAACTGGGACAAGACTAGAATAAGTTTCCCAAAGTTCCCTCTGCTGCTTAATACTTTGAGTAGGTTGGAGCAACAGATGGGTAAAAGCAGTATGCAGGAATAGTGAAGCCTGTGAAGTACTTTAAATTGAAACAGTTGGTGCCTGGAGTTTCTAAGGAACGTTTCCCAGGTTTTGTGATCAACCACCACACCAAGATCTTGTTGCCATGCTTTCCTCAGGTTCTGTGAGGAAACTGGGTTATGTGCTGCGGAAAGATCAAGAAATCTGGAGACTTATCTCATTTAATCAGGGCTCTGTTGACAGGGGTGCACGAGTAGTCTCTAATCTGGAGATAAAGGAAGAAATGTGCATTTTGTAATTTTTCCTTGAACTGAACAAAAGTGGTTATGGTAGTGTTGACATAAATGTCTGGAGCTTCATATTAATGGACTCTCTGGGGACATAATTCAACATGACCAAAACTCCACCTACAGTTAATACTTTGGTTACATGAAACTTTTTTTTAAGTTCAGTTTGTCTTGGATACTATTTTTAGGTGAAACCCATTATCAGCTTTCTTTTCACTCGTTTTGGGAAATACAACATTTTGCTAGAATGGTGATAATTAGTAGTTTCATGGGGCCCCCAGCAAACACTGCACACCAATATTTTCTCATGACTGCAAATTCCACCTGACTGTTAAAAGTGTTTTACTCTGTACCCTTGGGGGGCTCAATCAAGGTCAAGGTGCACGACTTTCAAATGTAAAAAAAACTTCACTCAGCTTCAATCTCAAGTCTCACTCAGAGCCTTGGGCCTGTTCTAGATGAGTTCTCAATGTGAGACGTGAGTGAGAAACAGAGTCCCTAAGTCAGAGTCCCTGTGAGAGGCAGCATTGTGTTCAACCAGTCAGACTGTAAAAGCTTTTCCCCTGTTTATTTCTCAACGTCTTAATTTATTCACAGGTGTCGATGACAATAAGAATCAAACAAAAACCATCACCTGTAGCTAAAGAAGTTTTGAATGGACATAATGAGCACCAAAATCAGTAATTCTTTCAGCCCATTGTGTTAAATACATTTTAAGCAGTGAAGTGCAGTGCATATGCAGGTATACAGAGAATACCCACTTATCTTTCATTCTCCATAGGGTATGACCACTTCCTTGAGCAATCCCCTGTGATTGCTCAGCGTGAGCTACATGTGTTAAGAATCACAAAAATCTCAGATATCTTCTCAACAGAAAAAGGAAACACACATTTCTACATACTTGTAATGGTAAGATACAAACCCTGGTTTTAACATTCCCAGGCTGAAAGATGTTTACATTCGGCTGATGGTTAACTGAAAGTCACTCCTGAAACAAAAGAAAATTCATTTTTTCATTTCTAATACATTCCAAATATGTTAACGTAAGTCCTTTAAATGTTTAAATATGATCCATTACAACATAGATACTGTGTGTTATAAACCTCAAAGTCAGTTTCATTTATTATTTACATTATCATGAATTTCACTATCACAAAATGACTAGCTTAAAATGGAGTGCTGCAGCTAAGCATCATTAAATAATATAATAAATCACCTTTTAACCCAAATCATCATGAAATGCATGTTCAACCTTTTTATTTATTTAGGCACACAGTATGCCCAGATATTATTAATTAAAATGTAAACTTGTTCACAACGTTCCTCGGTTTGATCCATGTTACAACAACATGACCAAATCTTGCAGCATCTTTGCTAGCTGACTACACTTGTAGTCCAACATATCAAAACAACAAAATTAAAACTAAATGTACACAAACCTTGTGCCCCTATCAGCCAGGTGTTAAACTAACAAAAGTGTGTTGTTAAGTGCTTCTGGTACTTTTACTATTTTTCTTCCTTTGAATGTGCAACATTCAACCATGCAACCGTACAACCATTTCAAAATAAAACCAAACATGTTTCTATTGAGATAAACAGGGATTAACAAAGAGCCTTAAAATAGGAAGTATACATTTATGTAAGAAGTGTAACTCACCTTAATTGTTGGTTGCTGAACAAGGGTAAGAAGAGAAGAGACCAAGAGATAGACTTCAGCAAACTCTCAGGCAGCACAAATCTTCAAATCTTCCAACCACACAAAGATGAAGACACGTTTGATGGCCCTAAAGACACTGGAGAATCCTCCTCGCCTCATAGTTCGGATGTAGGAGTCAAGATGCTAGAGAAGAAAGCAAATGGTGGCAGACTGCAACGAAAAGTTGAAGAATCTTGAAAAAGCTTTACTGTGTGTTTTACCCCAAGGCTTGTAGCAAAATGGAACGCCATATGGAATCAAAACACAAAGACAAACCAGAAGTGGCAAGAGCGATGACATCTTCAAAGGGGTCAAAAGAGCGAAGAACACAATTGAGTTTACTGAGAAACCGAGGGAATCGTGTCAATACAAATCACAGGCTGAAAGAAGAAGGATGGTGATGCCCCGTCAACATTCCAGTGCTGATGTGAAAGCCAGTCATTACATGCAATGTTAAAAAAACAAATCCAGGGTGACTTAATTAATCCACCATTGAAGTTGAACAAAACTACCCACATTCAGCCAAATATTTAAGGTTAGATGACAAGATGCCACTGGTTGGGAACATGTCTGGAAAACTCCAAGAGTCGAAAAGGTTCATTACAAACAAAGAGAAGGAAGTGGTCTGAAGAGGAAATCCAGGCTGTTGAGAAGACGCTCACGGACTTCATGACAGGAAGGGTTCCTGGTAAAGCCCAGTATTTTCAGTGCATATAGACTTCACCCACAGCCCTTCAAGAGAGGAGTTGGGAGGCATGTGAAAAACCGTATTGGCGCTTGAAAGCGTGAATCCTTGAAACAAAGGTAAGCCGAGATGCACACAATATTTTTCTTGTCACCTGCGCTCATGGCTTTCGTTGGTAGGATGCAAGAGATTTTGTTGGCTAAAAAAAACGCTTGTGGACTACTGGTAGTTCTTGTTCTTTGTACACAGGAAAGCCATGTACAAAGAGAACTTGAAGGAGGGTGTTTGGAGGCAGTGGAATTGTAAATAAAACACTTCATTGACATTTCCATTAAACACAGTAAAACAAAGGCCATGCATGACATTTTGTATCAACTATCTCAGCACCAGGAAGGTTTCTGGGGAAAGCTCAGTCTCTGGAGTGCATGAAGCATGACACTACTAAAAGGGTTTCAGAAATATTTAATGTAAAACACATTTGTGGACAATATGTCAGATGACAGATTTCAGGGTCTTTTTTGGCTGGAGTTCAAAGTCTCACTTGTTCACTGTAAGTTTGAATGTTTCCATTGTTTTACTTGCACAAGAGCAACTGAGTTATCATACATTTGTATGTTTGTCTTGTATGTCATTGTTTAATTACTCTGCTGCATTGTAAGTAGGAAAATAATTATAAGATTTGTCCAACACTGTATTTATTGATTGCATAGATGTAACGTGGACTTTTGAGAGATTCCCTTTTTGACATGCAATAGGTTCATCTTGGTGTTCTTGATTTGTACTATATTGATGATATTTTATGATCAGTAAATCTGCTGATCATTTTCACAATCAGTTCATATTTACAGTTATTAACTGCCAAACATTGTGGGGGGAAAAACACCATTTTCACAGAGCTCAAAGTGGTGTTTTTTTAAAAGGCTATTCTGTCCCGCCAGGATTGCTAAACATACACTTAGTTAATTTCTTAAGTGAAAAAAGAAAAAGAAAAATACTCTCATCACGGAAGCTGTAAAAAATCTTTGTAAAAAAATGCAACTTGTTCAGAACGCCGCAGCGAGAGTCCTAACAAGAAAAAAACAATAAGCCACGTACCTCCACATTTAAAAACTCTGCACTGGGCTCCCTGTTTCATTTAGAGTTGATTTTAAAGTTATTTGAATTGTTTTTAAAGCTTTACTTGGCCTTGCACCTCCATATATCACAGATCTTATTTCCACTCAGGTCCTCAAATGCTTCTCTTTTAAACGTCCCTCATGTGACCCGCACGAGCACCGGGGAGAGAGCTTTCTGGTTTTATGCTCCTAAACTGTGGAACTCGCTGCCTCTACACATCAGAACAGAAAGCTCTATGGGTGCTCTTAAACGTAAACTGAAGACCTCCCTTTTCAATCTGGCTTTTAATTAGGAGTGATTTTACTGCTTTTACTTTAATTGTTTTAATCTCTTTCTTTTAAGTTCTGTTCTTTTGTGAAGCACATTGGGCTGCATGTTTTTATGTATGAAAGGTGTTCTATAAATACAGTTGAGTAGAATAACAAGGAAATGTTTGATATTTTTGCATTAAGTTAGCTATATGACTATATACAGCTCAGCCATGTTATAGAGGTTTGAACATAGTACAGAGTTTTGTACCATGGAATTAATATTATATATAGCGTTATAGTTTGTTAGCTGTTTTATCCATATACAGCGTTTACATTTGTTTGAAATATATTTTAATTTTAAATAACCAAAGGATATATTTGCAACCTCATTAGCCATGCATGTTTTGCTTTTTTGTTGGTCTTTGGAAATGTAATGTTTTTTGATCATCTCATCAATAATGAGACGTTTTCACATGTGCCCTCTGAAAATATCTAGATAATTTCAGGAGGACTGCTCCGGAGATTCTCCTGACCTGACCTGGGGATTTCCTGACGTAAGACGTGACGTAAAAAAAGAAAAAGAAATAACGGACGAAGCAACAGAGTCCGCTATACGACGCTATAATGAGAATATTTGCCTTTATATCAATGCTACGTGTCGTCCAACAGAATGACAACATCAACAAAAGAGCAGAGAAGAACATACTGACCAACAGACAACATAATGCAACCTTTTAGTTACATGCATGGGGATTGAAGCGGTCACATGCAGACGCTTTATGCACCGTGCAGCAGTCACATTGGCTCGAGGTGAATTCTCTGTAGAATATCCTGCTGCGTTCTCACTTCAGCTCACTCGGATTTTCTGTAGAAAAAATACTCGAGGTCTGGCAGGAGAAAAACTCTGGGTGTAGTGCAAGTGAAAAATTCAGCTGTTTGCCTTCACACATACAGCTGCTCCTGCAAATTTCAGGAGATTTTCACGAGTGTAAGCCTTAATAGCCTTGTTTGCAGGTCTTGCAACTTTATATAGATAGACACTTTGATACTTAGTGTACACATGTAGTAAATTATCTTTAATTTAAAACCTTCACTACACTGGAAAGTGTGATATATATTTATTTTTTATAATACAGTGCAGTTATAAACGTCTTAAAAAGTACTATTTTACAATAGTTTGAAGGCTGTTAGGCAGCATTAAGAGCTCATAACACAGCAACTTAAGAGCAACACAGATGTACTTTAATTTCCAGTTACAGTGACTTTAGCTTAAAGCTCTTTGTTTTCAAATGTGTATTGAACGTAAACAAAAAAGCAGACAAACTCATTGGCATGTCCTTATTTATAAGGCTATACTTAATCTGCTTCCCTCATACTTATGTTAGTGTATTCATGTGAAAAGTGCTGAAAGCACAGTCTTTGCTCTGCAGCCCAGTCACTAAACTTATTATCTGTTCCAAAAGTGTGTCTTGAAATGGGGAAAAAGAGTTTCAGGTATGCTGTTCCTGCGGACTGGAATCTCCTGCAGGATGATTTGTGTCTGGGGGAGCTGGTGTCTTGATATCTTTTTAAAAGCAGATTGAAGGTGTTGGAGAAGATGTGTTAAGTTGTAGATGCTTTGAATAATGACTTTTCTGCTCTGGGACTCAGGACATATTGATCTGTGTCTGTATTTGCCCTGTGATTTATGTCTGTAACTTGTTTATTACTGCTGTCCCTCTTGGCCAGGACACTCTTATAAATGAGATCTTAATCTCAATGAGGTTCTCCTGGTTAAATACATTTACAATCCCACCATACTATTACTAAATATTTTTCCATCTTGTCGTCATCTTCAAATGTGTTGCCCATTATTCTTACCCTTTGTTTTTGGCCCCTTATTACCATGTTACATGACTGTCAGTAAATATACCCATTGTTAATACAAAGCTATGACCTGGTTATAATTTCGGTAATTCTGGGTATTACTTAATTATTAGACCTTTTATTAACAAACCATTACCCTGCTATTACTGGGCTGTGGTGTAAGGTGCTACCAAAAATCTAACTACATAAATTATTACTTGAATAGAAAAACCAATGTGCCATGTCACTTGTTTCAACAAAAAGTGATCTGAGTACATTTGCATTTCTTTGAAACGCATTACCCCCACACTGCTTAGGAAAAAGGAATAGTTCACTCAAAATGCATAACTATGTAGTTGTTTCAGACAATAGTGTATATAATCTGCTCCTCTTCTGTGGTCTGTTAATTTAATAACAATCGCTACTCCCTTAAGGCTAGTCACAGAAGTTGAGTGCCAATGTGCAAAAAAGTAAAGGCCCTATTTTGAGGTGAACTTAATAAGCAAGAGGAGTCGCACATGTCACTGTTCATAACAGAGGCAGTTTATCCTCTGCTGGACGGGCCACTTTTATACATTCGAGGAAAGATTAAGAGTATACCCACTTCTTCAAGCTCCACTACACCTCAGATTTAATATTTAATTTTAATATATTGTCACTGTTAAAGGCAAAGGCAGAGGTAAAAAGACAAAGTGAGAGAAAAATAATACCATAATAAAATTGTCCGGAGTTTTATTCAAGTGTAAATTATAGATTATTTTATTATAAAGTCATGATCGAATCCGATGCTTTGTCAGTCTGCTTTCTCTCTGGATCTTATAAGTGGACAGATCTTGGTTCATTTTGCGTTTTTTATGCAGCTGAAAGGATTTCAGTAGAGACACTTCTCCCTTCTAAAAGAACTCAGAGGTTAAATGCTTTTTTTATTTCCATTCTCTGCTCCATCATTAACTGCAGAGCTGTACCTATAGCTGTCAAACATCCATTGCCCAATACGAGCTCTGTTGACCTTGTGTAATTGAAGCTCAGACAAAGACGTTGATCCCAGCAGATTCAACAAGGCTTGTTTTTCTACATTTCTGTTAAGGACATTCCCTCCTTCTCTCACTGCATCGTCAATCAATGACAGTATGTATTTGTTATCGCTTATCGCTGGGGACTTCATTGAGGGCTCTAATCAATAAAGGGTCATTGTAGGGAACCTGTCAGAGGCAGTGAAAGGATTTGGCTATAGAGTATTGCTTGAAACAGTCAAAGGCTTTGTTCATTTTATTTTACAACCTCTGTATACATCAACACCTGGTCTCTGATGCCATTTTGTAAATCTGTACTGTTTTGTACAGCAAGTATAGTTTTTATATTTTCAGTGTCTCCACTCTCGAGCTCATATTAGCATAGGTTTGCCCCCTATTCTTTCTTCCACTGCAAAGCCACTCAATGGCAAATCTCTCCATCTGAACAAAGACAAAAATACAGTTCATCTATTATTCAGCAGCTGTAGATTTTCCAAGTACATTTCCTCTTTCACATTTGTACAAGACTTGTCATCTTGTACCAACAATGTACCCTGGGAGTGCAATGCAAAGAGGTTTGTTTTTGCTAATTCTTTAAGAAAAAAATAGATCAACTGTTTGTACATGTAATGTGTGAAAAGGAAAGCAACATTTGCCAAATAGATTTTGCTTTACAGAGCACATCAGGACCCTTCTTAAAACACCCCTGTTAAGCAGTGTCAATAAGATGAAAACAGTTCCTTTTGGGTTTTACAGAATTGTTGCCAAGGTTTATAAACACTTATTTTAGAGGTACAGCCATCCCTCCAGAGGCTCCTGCGCTGCTTGTGTCAGCATTTGGCAGGGTTAAGAGAAGAGACATTTCTTTTTATAGCTGTACAGGGAGCATTGGGGCAGAATTAAGTCCGAGAAGGTCTTCAAATACGCATTTATCCAGAAGCATAGTGCATAACAACAGCCATTATGTTTGAATCCCACAACACAATACAACATGTAATTTGTTTCTTTAAATGGGATCCATAAAGGTAAAGGTAGTAGTGCAGATCCTGAAATAAATCAGTCTGCCTCCACCAGCACACATCATTGAGCTGAATATGTATAAATGGAAATGTGTAATTTCTATGTAGCAGTGCAATTTGGAGCCTAATTTAAGCAAAGTGATAAAAAAGATGACTGCTTTTCTTTAATCTCCAAGCAAGCTGGACAACTGGGCTACCACAGAGACATGATGGAATGAAATGTTTCGCCAGGGCTTAAAATAGAGACATTTTACATCCGAAACAGGATTTCTCATTTTACTGCCCTATGGCCTGCCCTAAATCATGACTCAAATGTCTCAGAGAGCTTCTGTTTAAAAACCCAAACCAACATCGTTCTTTCTAGCACCTGATAGAGAACTTGCAGTTCGGAAATTGGTCTGAAATGATCCAGGCAGTTAAAGAATAAGGATTTTTTATGAATTTATTATCATTTCAATCTCAATTGAACAATGGCATTCATAAAAAAATTAGCTACAACTTATCAAATACAAGTTATTATTGAGGGAATATGAGGACTGACCGATCCAATTTAGATATGGGGCTTTGGACCTGAGTTTCTATGGAAGCAGATTTAGCGGGGCATTTCTTGAAAATGATAAAGCAAATGCCATTTTCTTCCTCATTTTAATTTAGTCAAAGAATGTGCATTTTTAAAGTTGAAAACTAAAATTCAAATTAGATAAATTAATCATCATTTTATTTTTGAGTCAAATAATACACCCATATTCTGAAAATTAAAAAGAATTTCTGTTAATGCATTTGAATTTTCAAATTAGCTTTATCATTTGAATTCTGATCACTAATTGCTTCCATAAGTTTCAAATCCCAACCCAAAGAATTCCATCCGTGGAGGTCTGACTCTACACTTTTATCAGACTCAGTTTTGCATATGTATTACTCAATCTATAGACATGTTTCTAGAAAACAATCGGACTGATAATATCAGCCCCAGTTTACTTTCGGAGACCCTTAAGGCGGTCCTTAGAGGCAAAATAATTTCATATTCTGCACATATTAACAAGTCAAGACGAGAACGAAAACAAGAGTTACTGAAGTCGATAACTGACCTAGATAAAGTTTATGCAGCAACTCCAAATGCAGAACTTTACAAACAAAAACTGGAAAAGCAGACAGAATTTAACCTCCTGTCAACAAAGGAGGAAGAGAAGTTATTATTCAACACACGAGGCGTCATGTATGAGTACGGAGAAAAGGCAGGGTGTCTCCTTGCACATCAGCTGAGGGGTAGGTTGGCCTCACAGCTGATTACTCAAATAGTGAACAGCTCAGGGCAAAAAATTACTGACCCATCTGGGATCGATGACACTTTCAGGTCATTTTACTCACAACTGTATAAATCAGAGTGACCAAGTGACGATTCCAAAATGCTAAATTTCTTTTCAATTCAAAACATCCCAAACTTATCAACTGAAGATAAAAACGACCTGGAAGCCCCACTGAGTATAGATGAGATAACCAAAGCCATTACATTGATGGCACAGTGGAAAGTCCCCAGGGCCTGATGGTTTCTCCGTATAATTGTTCAAAAAGTTTTCCAAACAGCTTGCACCACTATTGTTAGATATGTTTAATGAATCTCTGCAGCAAGGCACATTACCACCTACTCTCAGGCAAGCTGCCATATCTCTAATACCTAAAAAAGGAATAGACCCAGATAAATGTTCATCGTACCGCCCTGTCTCACTCATTAACGTAGATGTCAAAATACTTGCCAAGGTGTTGGCATGCAGGCTGGAAGTGGCTCTACCCACGGTTATATCGGCGGACCAAACAGGGTTTGTAAAAAAATGGAACTCATTCACAAATGTGAGACGGCTACTTAACACAATTTTCTCTCCAACCTCAACAACTGTTCCAGAGAGTGTCATTTCTCTGGACGCCGAAAAGGCATTCGACCGGGTGCAATGGAGCTATTTATTCTTTTGCCTTGGAAAATTTGGCTTCGGCGAGCGCTTCATTTCTTGGGTGAGGTTGCTATACACATCGCCACAAGCATGCATATGTACTAATACTATTAAGTCCAAATTCTTTCCTCTGAAGCGGGGGACACGCCAAGGTTGCCCGTTATCCCCACTTCTCTTTGCCATAGCTATCAAACCTTTGTCTATAGCAGTGGTTCTCAAACTTTTTAGACTGCGTACCACCTCCGAAAATATTTGGCTCTCCAAGTAGGGGAGAGCGGGGCATGTTGTCACACGGGTAAGTTGTCACACGGGTAAGTTGTCACACTGGTTATATCTCTACCACCAGAGGGCGCTGTCTATAATTATAACCATTGAATGTGCAACTCACAGTTCTGAAGTCATTCTGCTACACTGTAAGACCGAACAGTAAAAGCCTGTCAAAAGAATGTCTTGTCTGAACTCAGAAATTCAAAATAGTTATTTCAACTATATTTTTCTAAGTTATTAGAACACGTTTTTAGTTTCAAGTAAACAGTGCTCAACCAATTTAATTTTTTTTCATAATTGTACTCAAATTGTTTGATCTGCTCTGCATGACGTCACGGTCACGTACGTACATGCTTTCACCAAACCTGAAGGAGAGTCCGCCATGTTTGCTCTCGCATCGAGTCAGTAAGAATGAGCCAGACACGCACAGTGAAATTTGCAACTTTACAACAATTTGGACACAACAAGGAGATATTGTTTAGTGTATGGAGCAAAACGCAGACTTTTCAAGGGACTTTTGTTGGGACATGCAGGAGTTTTCTGTCTCTACTCTGCTGAATGCACTGACTGCTGTAGCATTGGTGCTATCTTTGAGCGCGCTAATCTGGTGAGTAATAACTTATTTTATCACATTTTGATATCATTTCTTCATTTAATGAAATAGTTCTCATGTCCGCAGCTATTTCATGCATTTAGTATGAAGAGTAAATATGTGTTTTTTGTTTTACTTTTGTGGCGAAGTTAGCCTAATTAATGAATGCAGTTTGCCCTATTCAATGTGAAAACATTTTAAAACTAGAAATAAGTTTACTTATATTTCTTTAACTTTTCAAGTAGAAACTAAGTCTTTATATAGGTTTAAAATTGCAATGTTACTCGACCGCTTTTTTTTTTTGTCGACCTCCACATGTCCAAGGCAGGCACCTCTCTGTACAGTCAACCAGGGGTCTTAAAACAGTTTGAGTGCTATCATTTGTTATGCTTTTCTGAAAGGTAGGTAAACTCTAGAAATAAGGCTGGTAGTATGGAAAATAACCGCATTTAGCGCGGTAACACTAACTTAACTTTAAAGCTGGTGTCTCTACATTTTTGTAAAATAACCTCCAGTATATGAAGACACTTGACCCTGTTCTGAAGTGATATTTACCATGGACCCAGAGCTAAGCGGTAGCTTTCTCCTTGTATTTTGCTTAGCAATTATTAAATGAGTAAACACTGTTTATCCAGAAATAAGGACACTGTTCTGCACCAAAAGGCTAATAATACAAGTTAACGAAAAACAAAATCTTTGAGCACTCCTGCCAGCACTCTGTAAGTCGCGTTTCTGTTACTCCTTTACTGTAAAGATACATTTCTGCAAAAATTTACAGCTTTACAATTTTTTATTTTCTTTGTCTTAAGGCTTAAACACAAGCAACTTGGTTATATCTGGAGTCTGCAATCTGGTAGGTATTCAAAGCACAGACTTTTAATAGACATTTATTGTGCACAATCACTGTGAAGAGAATACAGATGTGAGCGATGCACAAAAGGGAAATGTATCTAAAACCTGTTCACTGTATCATCATTCTATGCTTTGTAGAAGGGCCCCACTTATTGCTCAAAAACCTCTTTCTGATTCCAAATTTACTGCAGACCACCTTTTCCCTGAGATGTAAAGAGGTCATCAATGATGACTTGCCTGTTGGAGAGATCCTGGAACGCTGGCCTGCCCTAAAGATGGAGTCACAGGTGAGTTTTTTTTCTTTACTTTTGTGTTTTGTGTGAGCAGATGAGGCTGTGACCCTGACAGGTTTCCTGACATTAACAAGTGTAGGGATCTCAACGTCAGTCACTAAATCTGACAAGCATTTAACAAATTAAAAGTTTTTCCTTGTTTAAATGTGTTAACACCTTCATTTTCCTTTTCTTTTGAAATGCACGTCAATGTAACTTAAAAATCTGTTTTTTATCTTTACAGATCTGTGCAAAGTTTCACAGCATTACAAACATCAACCTGAAAAACCACTTCTATGCTGAGTTAGACAGACTTGTCTTGACGGTTTGTACAGGAAAGCTGCACGCACAGGGACGGTATCTGAAGTCCTGGATCAGCTCTTCAACACTTATGACCTCCAGGTGAGTTGATTATACTTGTTCATGCATGATAATAATAGGGCTAAATGACGATGTCATTGTTGATGGATGACAGTCTTCTATCATGAAAGACTGTTTGAAAAAAAATCATAATCAAGTCTTCCACTTATTATATTGTCATTTGACAGTTCGGTAAATATTACCCAACCTTATTTAAAGACATCATAGGGCTATTTCTTGTGATGAACTGTGTGCCTTCCCTGTTAAGCATTTAAAATTAAGAATAATGTTTTGTCACACTTAAGGAACAAGTTCACGTCAGTGTCCAACGTGCTGCTGTCCTCCGCGCTCTCCCTACATATCTGTATGAGGATGACTCCAGGTTTCTGAAGCTGTAGGATGTAAGTCAACATATTATTTAAAATTGTAATGTGGCTTTTGAAGTCCTGGATGCTTGTCAGATTTAGTGACTGATGTTGAGATCCCTACACTTTATATTCACAAAGTAGTTACATGTTAATGTCAGGAAACCTGTCAGGGTCACAGCCTCATCTGCTCACACAAAACACAAAAGTAAAGAAAAAAACTCACCTGTGACTCCATCTTTAGGGCAGGCCAGCGTTCCAGGATCTCTCCAACATCATCTATTTTACTCAGATTCTGTAATTTTGGAGAATGACAGCCATTAAAAATTGAGTGAAGTAATAATTGTCCTGCAACATCAATCATGCACTGAAGCTTAGGTAATTACAGTTCTCTGTTCTTGTCTTTAGGTGGCCCTGTCAGATGAATGCAAATCGACAACATACCAGCTGGGCTCCTCGTGATCAGTGCCACTTCAACAGATGAACTAGATCTTCTGCCCCGAGAAGGTTGCAGTTGTGCTTGAGGGTAACACAGTTGTCGATTTCCTCACATTTTCTGACGCATTTGTCATGCTTTTTGCACTAATTTATGCACTGCATCTAAGTTACCCAAAAGACTGGGTCAATACATTTACAAAAAAATTTAATGGGCCTCGAGGATGGCAAGTTGAACACTAGGTTATTGAGCCTTTAAAACAACCTTTTGACACTGAGTGATCTCTCACACACACACACACACACACACACACGCTTTGGTTTTTGTGGTATATTTTATACGTTTTCCACGTGTATTAAGTCGTGATTGGCTTTGTTTTATATCAAGGAACAGAATCTGCCCATTAGTTAGCACTAGTAAACTATTTCTTATTAATACTGTTTCTGAACTATTGCTGAGTCTTTCTGAAATCAATAGCAGACTTTCTTTGGTTGAAGTTTGATATTATATCTATAGTTTATTTTGCTCCTGTGTGGTGTTGTGAGAACAGATCAGGAGATACAATCTTTACTCAGGTATATGTCATTCTGATGTTTTGACATGCTGCTTGTACTGAGGCAATCATTTTAATATTTACAAATGTTTGTTAGTACATAAAATCTTGAACTGGGGATAATGTAAATGTTTTGATCATAAATGATCATAGGCTGTTTTCCAAAGTCCTTTCACTAATACATTTTCTGGTAGGTTTTTTTCATAATCACTGTAATGTTTGGATGATGTTTTAGTCATTTAATAAAGTGATATGCATTTACAGTTCTGTGTTAAAATGTGTTTAATTTTCACTAAGAATTTGTGTATTTCAGGATATTGTGTTAACGCAACTTAAAAACATTGATGTAATCAGTTTCAACAAATGTTTTAAGTACTTCAAAATATAGTTTTGAGTTGGAATTAAGTAGAGTTTTTAATTATAGGAAAGTTTTCAAAACTAAATGAAACTCAAAATATATATATAAACATAATGTAAATAATTACTTATAGAGAACATAAATAATTTATGGTACCGCTTAACAAAGTATTTGTGTTTGCAGTACTTAATTTTGATTTGTTCTTTCAAAATAAAAAAAACATGTTAATAATACTTACTAATTCATGTAACATTAACCTGCAAAATTAAGTTAGTGTCACGTAATAAAGCCAAGTTAATAGAACTTAAAAATTATGTGTCTTAAGGTGGTTCAACTTAAAATTTTCGATGTAATCAGTTTCAACTATTTTTTTTAGTTCAATTAACTTATCTGGGTTTACAGTGTACTTACACACAGCATTAGTCACTGAAATTTGAGGTGAGAACAATTTTGATCTTTTTCCAACATAAAAGTAAAAAAACTTAATTGTACATTTTACGTCATAAACATTTGATTAGTAAGTATGCTCAATTGGGAATATTTTACACAGAATAGGAGAGAAAATGTTCATTTTGATACCTGAACCAAAGTCCTGCGCTAAAGCTAGCTTGCGGCATAGCTAGCAATAGCACACATGTCACTCTTGGGCAAGTTGTCTCAGTGATTTCGGGGCAAGTTGTCACATGTGACAACAGTATACATATATTACAACATTTTCCAACTGCAGAAGTGCAGAAGCCAACTTTTCTAGCTGTTAAAGTTAATTTTTGCTATGCAACATGTAAACAACAATGTGTGTGTTGATATACTGCTTCACAAAGTATTATTAGTAGTAATTCAATTGTTAATAATGATGTGGCCACAAAATGGTAAAAATGAATAATGAAATTATTTTTTTGTATGTATATGCAAGCAGAAGGAAGAATATAAAGAAGGACAGAAGGGAAGCCTGCTAAAATGGTTCGAAATTATAAACGAAAGACCGACAATGGCAGTACACCAGCTGACATAATGTTAAGGGCAGTGAGGCAGGTAAAACTTGAAAATAAGTCAATAAGGAGTACTGCCAAAGACTTCAACATTAATTACAGGACCCTCAGACGCTACTGTCAAAAGATGACATCCGTAGAAATTGAGGGTCAGATGATGATGCCAACATCAGTGGTGGGCTATGTCCAGCCTAGGCAGATTTTCCCAGCTGACTTGGAGATCCAACTGGTTGATTACATCATTACATCAGCTGACATCTACTTTGGGCTGTCACCAAGAGAGGTCAGGAAATTGGCCTATCAGTTCGCTGTGGCGTGCCAATTAAAAGTGCCACCAAACTGGGCAGAAATAGAACAAGCCACTGCTGAGTGGTTCACAACCTTTTTGAAGAGGCATCCAAAGCTGTCACTGAGAAAGCCAGAGTCCACTAGTCTTGCCAGAGCAAGCAGTTTCAACCGTGTCAATGTTAATGCCTTCTTTGATAATGCAGAATTAGTGCTACAGAGGCATCAGTTTGGACCAGCAGACATCTGGAATGTTGATGAAACTGGGGTGACTACAGTTCACAGACCAGACAGAGTAGTTGTTAGACGTGGCTTCAAGCAAGTTGGGTCATTTACATCTGCTGAAAGGGGGACCCTTGTCACCCTTGCCTGTGCGGTCTCTGCCATAGAGAACAGTATCCCTCCATATTTTATATTCTCCCGGGTCAACTACCGTGACCATTTCCTTATCAACGGACCACCAGGGAGCAAAGGTGGAGCCAATCCATCTGGATGGATGGAAGACACACACTTTGTGGACTTTCTGAAGCACTTTGTGGAGCACACAAAATGTTTCAAGAATATGCCATGTTTACTCCTTCTGGATAATCATGAGTCTCACCTTTCCATCAATGGTTTAAATTATGCCAAAGAAAACGGGATAGTAATGCTATCCTTTTCCACCACACTGCTCCCATCGGCTTCAACCGTAAGACAGGACTGTCTATGGGCCACTTAAGAGGCATATAAATACAGCATGTGCTGCCTGGATGAGGAACAACCCTGGGAAAACAATGTCTATTTACGACATTCCTGGGATTGTAGCAATTGCCTATCCTCTAGCTGCAACACCCCTGAATATCCAGGCTGGTTTCAGGGTAGCTGGGGTGCATCCTTTCAACAGGGATGTATTTCCAGAAAATGACTTTCTGCCATCCTATGTCACAGATCGCCCCATCCTAGCCCCAGTCTTGCCATGCCCCAGCTCAAACCCAGCCTCTCCAGGCCCCAGCTCTAATGAAGCCATGCCAGGCCCCAGCTCAAACCCAGCCTCTCCAGGCCCCAGCTCAAATGCAGCCATGCCAGGCCCCAGCTCAAATGCAGCCATGCCAGGCCCCAGCTCAAACCAAGCCTCACCTGTCCCTAGCTCCAACCCAGCATCACCAGGCCCCAGCTCCAACCCAGCATCACCAGGCCCCAGCTCAAATCCAGCCTCTCCTGGCCCCAGCTCAAACTCAGCCATGCCAGGCCCCAGCTCAAACCTAGCCTCCTCAGGCCCCAAAAGAATTCTCCCAAGCCTAGGAGATATCCGGCCCTATCCCAAAGCTGCCCCTAGAAAAATATCTCATCATAGGAGAAGAAAACGCAAAAGTGCAATTCTCACTGATACACCAGAGAAACAGGCATTAGAACAGGAAAAAAATAAAGCAAACGGTGTCAAAATGATGTCCAAGAAGCAAGGGAAGCAAGGGAAGCAAGGGCAGTTTCCAGCATCTGCAAAGTCGAAACGTGTAGCGAAAAAAAGAAAACTTGTTGCAGATGAATCATCAGATGATGAAGGGTGCTTCTGTCTCGTCTGTGTTGAGCTATCCTCAAACAGCCGCTCAAAAGAGAAATGGGTGAAGTGTATCCGTTGTAACAAATGGGCACATGAGGCTTGCACTCCAGGGTTCACCAATTATTTGTGCCAGAACTGTGCCAGAAATGTGTTGAATTAGAATTAAAAAAATAGTTTTAAAAAAAAGATGTAGTTCAAGTTGAATTTGTTTGTGTTTAGGCTATTTGTAGTTTCTTTAGGTTTTTTTGGTCTGCATCGTTTTTTATGCACTGACACTATTGAAGCCGTGGCATTGAAAACAGCTGTTTCAATAAATCAGACTTTCAAATGCATTTAAGAGTAAGAGTGATACATGTTATTATTTGTTGAAAAATATAATGTGACAATTTACCCCACATAGTGTGACAACATACCCCGTGATGCACACTCTGTACTTGATCATGCAGAATTTATTATTGAAGTGACAAGTGAAAATCTGAAGATTCTACATTTGTGCACAAGAAATTAATCTTTAATTTGATATAGAAATTGAGTGACTGTGATATACATAGACCGAGAATTTTAGGTGAAAGCCAAAAGTGTGACAACATGCCCCGCTCTCCCCTACCACCATTATGGTAGACGTTAAAATACACTGTAGGCCTATTTCAACACACATCTTACGCAGGAGGTTATTTATTATTGACTGTTGGTAGCCACACTATAGGACTAATAAGGGCTAGCACTAGAACTGGCACTTGAACTAACACAACTCTGACATTTGCCCAAATCCAAAAAAAAGGGCAGCACAATACAAATGACAACTTTATACCAACAACCTGTTTGAGAATATTTAGTCTCCAGTGTTTCCCACACAAAGACGATACCTGGGACCATGTATATTTCCGACCTGTTCTCATTTAATTTTTCATTTATTCATAAAATTGCTGCGTGCGCGAGAGAGAGCGGGGGGAGAGAGAGCCCGTGAGAGAGTGCAGGCGCGCACTCCGCAGGCTCTGTGCAACCAGAGCCGCTGTATTATAAGTCTCTGCGTTCAACATAGCAAAATTGCCTTTTAAAAAAAATCCCTCTCGACTCCTGCGGAGTGTTAAGACAGCAAAATAGAGCAGAATCACATCAGCTTCAGAGCAAGAGAGAGAGAGAGAGAGAGAGAGGGTGAGCGACTGTCCGTACATGCATCAAAAAGTGATGCTTCTCCTGGCTCCGTTATGTACAGCTGCTTGCTACTGATTCTGTGCTGAACTCCAATAAATAACAAAATATCTGTGAATGTAGGCCTACAGCTGCTTGCTGTTGTTTCAGTACTGAAATATAAAAACGTGAGGCGTACTCCTGTTGTTGTTTATGTCTGTGTGTGAGCATAAATTGAGCAGATTAAAGTTGTTTGTTGCAAAAACTAGATTCATTTAGAGGGGAAAACACATTTGATATAAATAAAATTCAATAGATACAAGACAGATAAGATAAGAGTATGACAAAAATAAAAAATGTAGTTTTATGCTGAACAGGTTTTTTTTGTTATATTGTGGAGATTTCTTTGCGTACCACTGGTGGTACATAGTAGTTTGAGAACCACTGGTCTATAGCATTTGAAGCCGACAGTCTCATCCCAGGCGTTGTGAGGGGGGGTTGAGCATAAAGTGTCACTGTATGCAGATAACCTATTGCTCTTCGTATGGGATCACAAAATAACCATCCCACATATCTTAGACACTCTCAAGACCATTGGTACATTCTCTGGGTATTAACATCAACCAGCTGGCAGGGGATATTGCACAGTCTGATTTACCATTCGCTCTTTCCCCAACAACATTTAAATATTTAGGTATCAATGTTTCCCTAAGTATATCATTACTATTTGACAAAAATGTATCTGTACTAACAGAAAAAGTTAAAGAAGATCTTCAAAAGTGGAACAGCTTGCAGATCACCCTAGCAGGTAGAATAGGCTAATATGTTTTCCTCTTTTATATGGGGCAATAAAGCTCCAAGGCTTCAAAAATCCTTATTACAAAGGAATAGGTCAGAAGGAGGTTTGGGGTTACCAAATTTGCAATTCTATTACTGGGCAGCCAACATGCAAAACATTTAACACTGGGCCTTCAACCCTGAAATTCAATGGTGCCAACTAGAATCACACTCATGTTACTCTTCCTGCTTAAATGCTTTGGTGTGCCATGCCAATAGACTTAAACCTACACAGTGAACAAATAATCCGATAGTCATATCCACTTTGAAAATTTGGCAACAAATCAAACAACACTTTGGTTGGAAGACGCTCCCCCATAACACCCCGATATGTAATAATGAACTATTCAAACCGGCTAAGATTGATGCCAGATTCTCGATTTGGGCCAGACAAGGGTATAGCAAGGCATCGTTGGGCTTTTTAATCCGGCCCGCCGAACTTGTCCAAATTATATTATTATTAAATTAAATTTTATTATAATTAAACCCCGTCCATTTTCCCCTGTAATGCCCGCGTTTCACCAATAGATGGCGCACTTCAGAGTGTGGTGTATTACGCCCTTCTTCACTTTTTCGCTTTGCCCTATGAACCCGTATGAGCCCTTCTGTAAAAATGAGCGGATCAAAGAAAAGAAAAGTGGACAGTGAATGCCGAGTGTTTAATATGGAGTGGACAACTAAATATTTTTTCACTGAAGTCCGATCAAAGGCTGTATGCCTGATATGCCAAGAAACTGTCGCAGTTTTCAAAGAGTACAGTATCAGCCGTCACTTTGCAATGAAGCATGCTAACTACGCTAGCAAGCAGTCCCCGCAAGAACGGGCGGCTGCGGCTCAGAGGTTGAAGGCTAATTTACAGACTCAGCAACATTTTTTTCACCAACAAACTGCGATTCAAGAGTCAGCTACCAAGGCAGGTTTTTTGCTGGCATTCAAATTAGCAAAGGCTAGCAAGCCTTTCTCCGAAGGCGAGTTTTTAAAAGAATGCATGATAGAGACAGCAGGTCTCTTGTGTCCGGAGAGCCAAGGCCAGTTTGAAAAAATCAGTTTATCACACAGGACTGTGACTCACTGTGTGGAACTGATTGACGAAGATATAGCCAGCGAATTAAACAAAAAGGCTGAGTCCTTTAAGTTATATTCACTAGCGCTGGATGAAAGTAATGACGTGAAAGACACTTCTCAGCTCCTCATTTTTATCCGAGGGATTAATGACAGTTTTGAGATAACGGAGGAGTTTTTGACCATGGAGTCCCTGAAAGGAAAAACGCGAGGAGAGGACTTGTATAACCAGGTGTCTGCTGTCATCGAGAGAATGAAGCTACCTTGGAGTAAACTTGCCAATGTCACAACAGATGGATCGCCAAATTTAACTGGAAAACATGTTGGGCTGCTGAAAAGAATCCAGGATAAAGTGAAAGAGGAAAACCCTGACCAGGATGTTATTTTCCTTCACTGCATCATCCATCAGGAATCTCTGTGTAAGTCTGTATTGCAGCTTAATCATGTCGTAAATCCAGTTGTAAAACTTGTTAACTTTATACGAGCAAGGGGATTCCAGCATTGTCAGTTTATTACGTTCCTGGAGGAAACTGATGTGGATCATCAGGACTTACTGTACCACTCTCGCTGGTTAAGTTTGGGCAAAGTGTTTCAACGAGTGTGGGAGCTGAAAGAGGAGATCAGCGCATTTTTGGAGTTAATGGGGAAATCCGACAAATTTCCTGAGCTAAGCGACAAGAACTGGCTTTCTCCAGACTTTAATGCACTGGCAAAAAAGGGAGATCAACAACACTGTTCCCACTGAAACTGAACGTGAGTTTCTCTACTGTGTTTATTAAAATTTAATTTAATTAAATGAATGCATTTGGAAATCAATTTGTACAATGAGCCTTGCATATTCATGCTTTGCTACCTGTTAAAGGCCAAATCCTTTCATGTAATGGCTTTTACATGTCATTTATATTAGTTCACACAAACACTCCATCCATCTGTTCCTGGCCCGGCCCCTCTGTCAAATTTTAGAACCCATTGTGGCCCGCGAGTCAAAAAGTTTGCCCACCCCTGGTATAGCACAATCAGTGATTTATATAGTGAAGGCACTTCACGGCCTTTAACCTACAGCAGTCCGACCTCTTTAGGTACTTTCAAATTAGGCATTTTCTCAAATCAAACACGCCTTCTTTTCCAGATATTCCACCCTCTTCGGGAATTGAAAAACTTGGTGATGGTGACGACAATGACGAGGCAACATATTTCATTTTTATATGACCTTATAACTCCAGATGCACCCACAGCCTTACTGAAAATTAAAATGGAATGGGAAGCAGAACTTGGCACTATATCTGATGATTGGTGGATTCTTGTTCATCTTGTGCAAAAGAGAAGAGAAGAGGAGAAAAGAATTGGACTAATCTTATTATTATTATTTATTCATTTATTTATTTTTATTGTAAGTGTTAGTATTATTTTGACTCTATTATTATTTATGTTATTATTTCTTGTCTGTATTATTGATTTTGTACCTCTTATTATTTAATTTACTTTATTAGTACTGTTTTTAATTGTTGTGTCTTATTGGTGGAATTGTCATTGTGGGGGTGGAGTGGCAGGTGGAGGGGTTGGATGGATGGCTTAATAGGAAACTTGTAGGATGTCATTGTATTGTTATGTGTTCTGAAACCATAAAATATGTTCATAAAAACAAACAAAAAAAAGAGTTTAAAACATGACCCATAAAGGAGATGATATAGAGAAGTCCAGGTGAAAAAGTGGCACCCTGTGGATATAAATTACTGAGTGTGTTACCAGATTGTACTTGCCAAAAGAATACATGTAGGCCTACAGCTTTAGGAAAAAAACAAACTGCTGGATATTTTTTTTAATTACTTCTACAGCAATGTACTGTTTGAAAAAGACATGATCTTCTTGTTTGTGTTAGACTTTAAAGACATCATTATCATTACTTTTGAGCGGACACATGTTGGTTTTTAAATAAGAAAATGATAACTGACGAGCTCAATCAAACAAGGTCCAAGTGTAAATGGTTGAATGTATTATTGCCAAAGAATATTATTGAAATATATTTAAATAATCTAGCCATAGATGTAAGTTAGTTTTAGGGCTTTCACATTTGCAGAAAACTCCTGATATATCCAGGAGGAGCTGTATATGTGAATGCAAACAGACACACTTTTCATTTAGACTTTACCTGGATATTGTCCTGCCATCCCTCTAGTATTTGTTCTCCAATTGAGCAGTATATTGTCCAGAGAATTCACCTCGAGCTACTGGAAGAGGGTGGTGACGTTAATATCCTGTGACTAGAGTCAGTGCATATACTGTATGCACGCAACCGCTACAATCTCTGTGTGAGTAATTAAACGGTGTATTGTGTTTTCTGTTAGTAAGAATGTTCTTCTCCGCTCCTTTGTTGATATTGTGATTCCGTCGAACCACACGTAGCATTGATATAAAGGCAAATACTGTCATTATAGCGGACTCTGAGAGTGACATTCTCCCGCTGTGAGGTGTATATGTGAACAGCCAGGTCAGGAGAATATCCGGAGCAGTCCTCCTGAAAAGATCTAGATTTTTCAGGAGTGCAAGTGTGAAAACAGCTTTTGTTCTCCTGATTATCAGGGCTTTAGTGAAGCATTAAAGAGCCCATATTATGCCCTTTTTGGGGTTCGTATAGTTAATCTATGTACCTACTTTTGTACGTTCACAATAGCTAAAGTCCGAAAAAAGTGTCTGTTTTCATGTACTGCTCCTCCTTGCTCCCTCTACGCTCTGAGTCCGTCAGCTACGCTCTGTTGAGCCCACACTGTTAGAACCCACGTGGACCAAGTCTGCTCTGATTGGTCTGCCGATCCGCTCTGTCGTTATTGGTCAGCTGCTCAGCACGCGTCTCGGAAATGTCCCGCCTCTTTTACCATATTAGGAATGCAGCCACTGGCTCCGTCCGAGTGGAGCATAAACATTAGCACCTTAGCACTACTGTGCTACCGCAGGCTACGGCATATCGTGGGCGTGCTACAGAAGTTAACGGGCGTGCATCATGAGCTGCTGGGCTTGCCACAATGAGCCAATGGGCTTAGATCAGTGATCTCACACTGACAATGACGTCGGACTGACAAATTTTTATCGAGGGGGGCTAGAACCGAGCGTTACACATTACGGCTAATGCTACAGCTAACAGGAGGACGTAGGAGAAGCCAAGTTTCCGCGGACTTTGAATTTTTGCACATAGATGTGCCTAAACATGCACAGGACACTTGGAAAACACACTAAAGAGCATATAAAACCAGAAAAAGCATAATATGGGACCTTTAATAAATGCATACGGGTGCAGCAGTGTTGTAAAGTGTTACCAAAACCTTTAGTTGTATTTGCATTTAAAGTAGCGATCGTAGCTTTTTGCTGATGTTATGCCAAGCTCCTCTTCTTTTTACTTCATGATGGGTGGCGTCACCTCAAGAACCTGCTGTCACTTCACTATCTCACATAGCAATCTACCCATGCAGTCTACAGTCTGACTGCTGTTTATCTGCAGGTGAGCTTTGAATGAATCCCTGCGGCAAAGTAGAGGATGTGCTCTCAGTGAAACAAAAACAGAAAGAGGAGAAAAAGTGATCTTGATGATGTAGTATCTGTCTTGAAAGGAACCCCTCTAGCATATTGATTGAGAACTTGGGGTAAGATCCCCTAGGTTATTCCTCAGAGGAACTGACTGTCAGTTACAGGTTTACTATTAAATCAAGTGACAGGTATGAAAAAATAATGATGTGCAGGAAAAGACTCCCTGCAAGCAAAGCAGGTGGAACGCAGCCTGCCTTAATGACATCAACAGATGGAATCTGACAACAATTTCTTTATCTCAGAGTGCAGCTGACAATAGATTCAAGCTCAAACATTTCATCTGGGGCGACAAATCTGCTTGATGCTGTGTTGTGAAAGCCTCACTAATTTCAAAGTTGTAACATCTGCTCTTGAGAACTGACCTGACTTTTAGAAAATCTGCTTCACAATGCTGTTATTTTGGCAAACTCAAGACATGTTAATTGCAAGTAAATCACAAGAAAAACGATTTCCTTTTGTAACCCAGGTTAATTGAATTTGAATTAGCCCTCTATTTTTTTCTTTGAGAGGGGAATGACCTCAGTGAACCTCCGTAAATTATGATCCATAATCTCACCTGAACTCCGCTAAAATCTATCAACCAATCAGAGCTCATTCCACTTATCATAAACATCCGGTTTACGGGGTCACTTCCTCTCATCTCATCTCATGCTTGCACAGACAGAATTGTTTGGTTGCCCAAGACGGGACAACGGGTACATGAATTTACACAGTGGTCAGGTTTTTTGTATGAAACTACTTCGTGAAGATGGCAAGCTAACCACTGAGATCTACTCACCCCCTGCTACAAGTTGGTAGGATTTAGAAAAAGACATTCTGGAATACGGACCGAAAGACATTGACTTTTTTTTTAATGGACCCAAGGAGAGCCTTTTCGATTAGATAGAGGACATTTATCTTGTTTATGTTTGAACTTATTGTTTTGTTATCTTGAAAGTATTTTTGTGAAATACAATAATTATTATTTAAACTTACCTGTGTTTGGATTTTGTTGATATACACACACCTAAGCTCCTAGAGACCTACCTTATTTCTTCTTTAGTTAAATTTGGCTTAAATGCTTATTTAAAATTAGCCCACATGCTACACTTTTCAGGCTCATACCATCATAGAAAGGCAGATTACAGCTTCTGTGTGACTTAACATAACAGCAGGGAAAAAGACTCCGCAGAAACAGATGAATGGGCGCTTCTCAATCTTCACGGACAATGACACCAAGCTACATGTACATTCAGTATCATACAGTAATTATCTGGTGGATAGAGTTAGCATGACCAGACACACCATATTTTATCATTTTTAATAGGATGGGACTCATATTGGCTTCAAAACAAGCGACCACTCTGATAACCTTTTATCCTTCCACTGCATGAACTAGATTATATAGTGTGTTTAAAGCTCTCTTACCATAAGGTGGTGTTTTATCTTTACAGCTCCTTCTGTCGCAACATCAAGACACGGAAACACATCATTTATCCATTCCAGCATTTTGCATTCAAATAATTTTTATTTATGTTCTGAAGAATGTCTATAAAAAATAACCAGCTACCGGTCTGAACAGTAGGCGACCCTGCTGGTAAAGCAGAGGCAAGTAATATTGACGGTCTCAGAGCAGCACGCTGTACCTCTAGCATCAAAGAACAATATTAACAATTCATAACTTGAAACTTATTGTCAGTGGTATTTTATTGACAAAGTGCTATACAATGCTGTTAATGTGACTGTAAAGATCTAATGCTGCTGTGGCTACTTTGGAAAACCTTTTTCCCCTATTGGTTCATTCAAGGTAAGCTTTCTTTTTGTTAGTGATTTTATTTTCTAAATGAATATGAATATGAGGGTTTGGAAGGAGTTCTGCATTTATATAAACATTTTTACATTTATTTATAAGCTCTGTGTAAGAGCCTGCTGGATGAATAGTTCTCCACGGCATCAAAATTGCTTATAAATAAGTCTCGTTTTTCCCCTTTTTTTGACTCTCCTAGTTTTTGTTTAGTCGTAGACAAGTGGTTTTGTCTTTATATTGTTGTCATGATGCTGTGCTGTTGATCTAGTCAAAATGAAAATGTATTATGGGTTTGTTTTTTTACTCCTTTTGTTCTCTCAGTTTCAAATCCTTTGGAAAACAATCATCCTCCAGCAGTTGTCAGTATTCTTGGCTAATTTCCATTTTTATTACAGTTTTACAGTCACATTCTCATGCAATCAGTCTTCTAATTTTTTTTTTTTCCGTTTGAGATGATATTATGAAAGTTTTTACCGAATTGAAAAAGGCATGGGTTTGCATGGTAATGCATATGTTGCAGTTAATCTGAACTCTGTTTATAAGTCAGTAGCCCTTTTCAGACTGCCGTTTCAAGCCATGTTATTTTCGCCCCTGTTACGTTTGGCCTTCAATCTGAATGTCGTGGAGGCGTAATGGGGGGACAAAGTGATCCCCTTTTCTGCACAGTCTTCGGAAGGTGATAACAGAGATGAGATGGGACACCAATATTACACCGCTGTGGAATCAGTATGAATGTACACAACGTGAACACCACTGAGTTAAGTTGGGGCACTTCTGTGAAAAAAAAAGCAGTCTGAAAAGGGCTTGTATGTCATTTCTATGTTGTCAAAAGGTTCATGTTGAGACTTAGACTGGAGGTTACAGTTATATAACAGGATCTTCTTTTGGAGTTGTCCATATTATTGACTTGATGTTTACAAATTCACGTTACATGAATGTTGTGTTATTGTCTCATTAAACTAGTAACTGAGTGATTATCTATGTAGTGTACAACAAATACATTTTGGGCACCTCACATGATGCAGAGATTTAGCATATAGATAAAGGCTAATCCAGTGTATCTACTGTTAGAGCTCTCAGTCAGATGGTGCTGCAGCAGGAAAATCATGATCACCTGATACAATTTGATACCTTTAAATCTGCAAGTTTTTGTTTTGTAAAATTTGTGATCACTTTTGCTTAAAAGAACAAAAAGTTAGATAGCTGTGGCACACAAATGCATCTTCTGCAGGTAAAGTGAGGATAAGTTCTCTGGAGATTTGTGAGTAAGAGGCTCCCTGTGTACATCAGCTGGTCTATTTGTGGACCTAGGAGGAAAGATGTGGCCCAGTTCCACACTAACCTTCTGTTTTTTTAGGTTGCTGCAATCAGTAGCTATACAGATGGTGCTGGCACACTGTCATTTAAAACTAGAGAAGAACAGTATTTTCCCTCCCATTAGGCCAACAGACCCACATACTGACCTAGATACATTTGTCTGAACAGGGCTCAACAGTGACCTCCTACTTTTTTGGTGGCTCTGGTTCCTGAAGTAAATTTCCCCATTCAAATCCTTCCTTGATTTTTCACAAAATCCTTATATTAACAGATTGTCACTGGAACCAAGACAGCCAGCTACCCCAATACTAGTGACTATATTACATTTAATTCGGCACCAAAACGGCATTAAAAAACGGAATAAAAGGCAAAAGGTACAAGACAGTATACATAATTTTCATCCGGAGTCAAGGAACTACCCATCCCACAATCCATTGCGAATGAGATCATTTCCTCTTAAAAGGAACTTTTGTCATTGTCAAGTGTTTACACTGTTAATACAAGTGTTGTACTATCTTGTAGTTGTGTTGTGGAAAATGTAAACTACAGTCACTGCAGCTTGACAAGGTTATTAGTAGATTTTGTGTTAGTTAACTAACTTATTTCTTCGCATATGGCACAGAGGGACGGGAAACATTGCCTTCAGGTCTGGAAACAGGGAGGAGCTGAAAAGGATACAGCACGGTCTGAGGGAAAAGCTGAGGGAGTGCAAGGACTCATACATCAGAACAACGTGAGGGATGTGTGGACTGGAATGAGGGAAATCTCTGGTTTCAAAGGGAGAGAAAGACAACAATCTGGCAGCCTGGAGAGGGCAAATGAGCTAAACCTGTTCTTCAACAGGTTTAGTGCACAGCCTTCATCTGCCTCTCCCACCTCAAACAACACCCCTGTACTTCACACCTCCCTGCCTCCCTCTGTATTTTCTCCCTCCCCCCAACCCACCTCAAACAACACCCCTGTACTTCACACCTCCCAGCCTCCCTTTGTATTCTCCCCCCCCCCCAAACCCCCCATGGTGAACTCTTTGGACTCTGGCCCCGCACCACAGGAGTGCACTTCCCCCTCTGAGGTGAATTGCTCCATCCTCCCTGACTCTAACAACTGGCCAGGTGAAGAGACAGCTGGAGAAACTAAACATTAGCAAGGCTCCAGGCCCGGACGGCATCAGCCCAAGGGTTCTGAAGACCTGCGCCAGCCAGCTGTCTCAGATTCTGCAACACCTCTTCAACCTGAGTCTGAGCCAGGAGAGGATACCGGTGCTGTGGAAAACGTCCTGCTTGGTCCCGGTCCCAAAGAAGACGACACCATCTGATCTCAAGGACTATCGACCAGTGGCTCTCACTTCTCATGTGATGAAAGTGTTGGAGAGGCTTGACCCACCTCAGGCCGCAGGTGAAACCATCCCTTGACCCTCTACAATTTGCCTACCAGCCACACCTTGGAGTGGACGATGCCATCATCTACCTGCTGCAGCGTGCTCACTCACATCTGGAGGGAAACGGCTGCACTGTGAGAATCACCTTTTTTGATTTAACGCCATCCAGCCACAACTGCTGGAAGAGAAGCTGCAGTTGATGGGTGTGGACCAGTGGGCGCGCACTGTAGCTGTTCCCACTCAACGTTCTTGAAGCCAAAATATGCCGCTTAGGGGCGCTTCCATCTTGCGATTTTGACGTCATTTGGAGCCAGAGTCTGCGCAGTAGGGTCTGGGGGCAGGAGCCCTGGTAACACGCCCCGCCCATTTAGCGTACTGCCCTGATGACTTACGCAGCCCAGCTACGCCGAAAGCGCTCTGCCGGTCTACAAGACTTATGAAGAAATGTGTAAGTACAACAAACCACCGTATTCAAAGTCTAATATTTAAACACACTGTGTTTTAAAAAATCCCGCTATTTTGATCATTATTGAAAATACGTGGGCTGCTGGGTCCTCTGTTTTTAACGAAATCGTTCTATATTTAAGCTAGGTTAGTACCACAGACCGTAGGCTACAGGTGGTAAGATATGTTGTATTTTGTTAGAAACTGATAGTCTGCAATGTGATTCATGTCTGCTTTTCTAATATATTTAAGTAAACAGTAAATCAATTGTTTTTTGTATCTTCATTTAGGCAAAGAAGAGATAAAAGCAGCTGGTCTGACATCTTCCACAGAGGTGAAGTGTAAGTTAAAATCATCTGTTAAAAGTTATATATCCTGTGATTTTTATTTAAGTTTCATGAGAGGATTGTAAAAACAAGCTATTGTTAACAATACAGTCTTCTAAAATAAAAATCACACTGAGTCATACACCAGCTAAATGTTAAATAGAAAGGTGATGTTTTCTTTTCCATTTTACAATCAACAGAAAATAAAATGACTAATTTCAACCTTCATCTGCACACCTGTTACAGAGGTCAGGCTGGGGTCGCATAGTTTGAAGGAACCTCCTCCTTCTTTCACCTGTGCCAGATGCCCTGCTCATCCACTGTGGTAGAAATGACCTTACACCAGCAGCTCTCCCAGATGAAGAGTCCTCTCTGCCATCAGCCAGAGGAGCTGATCGACAACTGAAGAAGGTGGACAGAGTCTGGTGCTTTGTGACAGTGAACAGTGAGAAGGCTATCATAGTCATCCTCAGATAAAACACAGAGATCCTGGTCAATATTCAATGCTGCTATTTTTCTTTCCATGATGTTGCCCTGTGTTTGAAAGGCCAGATGCTGGAGGGTTGTGTTGGATTTGCTCTTCCATCATATTTTAACAGTCAAACAATCATCCAGGATCTTTATACTTTATTTGATTTTTGTTGGGATTTCTTTGTTAAATTATTTATTATACTTTCTCCTATGTCCCAGCAATTTGACCTGATGGTCTCCCTTACTTATTTTCCACATGGTTAATGAAGCCAGGGGTTGTTTATTGAATGTTTAAATAAACTTTTTAAAAATCTGACATGACTGTCTCTGATTAACTGGAGCACGACAAAGCGTTGGTCACAGTAAAATAATTTAGCAGTTAAGTTCATAGCTCACATTTGAAAAGGCTTGAACTGACAATAATTTCTTCTTGACCAACAACAGCTAAGACAACAGCAAAGCTAACAGACGAGCTCAGCTTGTCACAGCAGGTCTCGTCTGAGATAAATGGCCTTAAAACTTATTTAATACTAAACATTTAAAGCCAATAAGCATAACAAGATATGCATGAGATTCCATTTCCATGTATTCAATCACAGACTTGTCGAACAGTCTGGCATGTTGTGCTACTGTTTTCAAGAGTTAACTGAAGAGAAGAACTCCATCGAGAGAGGACAGGAAACGCTCAGGGGACGAGTCCTCCATGTTGTCAGTGGTTGTTGATGGATCTGAATCTGAGGGCATCTTCTGTAATAAAGAAAAACAATCATGGAGTTAAATGTAAAGTATAATGAATTTTACTGTGATGTTTATGCCTCAGACCTGAAATCAGATCTGTCCTCTGGTTCTGCTAAACTTCAGCTTCTAAAGTTTGTTTTAAAGACAGGAGAACTATTTAAGAGGAAAAACAAAATATATAATAAGACATGATGAATCCAATAATATGATCAGCTTTATGAATTTATGTTTTAAGACAAAAGTGTTCCTGCCACTTTCTATTGAAGATTATTTTAAACTGTCATCACATGGGCCAGCCTGATAAATTAAACTAATGTTAAATATTCTCATATAATCAGACAGCCAATTTGTGTGCAGAACCTCACCGGAGCTGGAATCAGAGTCTGGACTGCTGTTTCCTTTAAGCACTGATTTCCTTGAAGACAGAAAGAAGAACAATTTAAACATGAACTTCTTGCAGAATCATAGAGGCTGTTAAAATCTTCTGCTAGTCTTCCTTACATTTTAAGAAGGATTATAAATTGTTACTAAAATTACTTTGATGTTGATAGCGGTTACAATAACACAGTCCAATCATATGAGAGATAATTTTAACTTTGAGTCCTATGTGAAGGCGTTCTCTTCAGAATCAGCACTGCAAAGACAAGATGATGGCGCCCACCTTCACAACATGCTGCTTCAGTCTGGCTGCATCATGGTCACCTACAGGAACATCACAGAAATGCAATCAAAGTACTTCACTTTATGTATCAGAGGATGTACTGTATGCAAAGTAGATTTTTTTTAGCTGTAATTCCTCAAAAAGATTTGAGACTGCTTTGTTATTTGAGAGCACAGACTGTTCTTTTCCCTTCTCTCTGTTTGCCTGTACATGACCTTTTAGTGCTGTAAAAGATGCTACAGTAAATCCTGGATCAGCTGTGCGGATGGTGTGACTGTGTGGTAAAGCTTTGTTAAAGTTGTCACGCACATACACATATGCCTTTGGAGAGTAAAAGTGCAGTGTGGTGGCAAACTGCTTATAAAATATAAAATAGTATTTTATTGGTGAGGTGCCCCAATCAAAGCGTCCTACAGAGTGGCAGCAGCGGGCTTTAGAGGGAGGAGACGAGCGCATTATGGAGAGGAGCGCACCGGAGGGGGCGAGCTGGGGGAGAGACGAGAGACCCGAGAAAAAGGAAATCCCAGTTTAAAATATAATGTTGGTGAAAAGAGGGAAATAGGACGACATATATCAATGTTGAAATTCTTTTGAATGCAGAGGCTGTGGATGTTCTGTTTGGCTATAAAAAGGCAACAATAGCCTGTAGTTTAATCATTGTGTTTCTCTTCGTTAACGATTATTGAAACGAAATAAAAAATAAATGCATGACATTTAAAACATATTAACATGTGTGGGGAAAAACGCGATCTTCATACCTTCTTTTATTGTACCCATGTCTCCTCCTAACTAAAATAACAATAACACTGATCTCCTGCATTAACACCTTCCTTTCAAAGGTGTTAAATACAGACACCGTCACAATCACTGCAGGTTTTGTCAGGTTTAGTCAATTTTTAGTACAAATTCTCAATGAGCGTCATTAAATTTACAATATGATCAACTTGTGACTGTTGAATTGGTGTGTGTGGAAGACAATGCAGAATATTTATCACGTTTAAGCAGCATGATGCTCCGTTAATATTACATTACACCACCGCAGATTGTTGATGTTTGTGTTCACGTTTCAGTTAGTCTCTTAAATCAGTAACAATTATATTAAATCAGATCTTACCTTTAGTTTTATCTGGATACATAGAGAAATATTCTACCCTCGTATATAGTACTATGAATTTCAGTCTGCACGGTGAAAGTAAAACCTGTTACTCTCGGTATAGCCCACTTATCACTCGGACTGTAAACATGTACACATTAGTAATGATTTAAATTATTTGGCTTTGTTTTTGCCCTAGATACTTTTTTGAGACTTTACCAGACGTATTTATTTTTGCTGTAAAATAACTGTACAGTCAATGAACCTCATCTATGAGCGGATTTTATATTACGATTCTTGGTTTTAAATACAATTTAAATCACAACAACGATATAACAATATCAAGAAACATAGCATGTCAGTTATTAGGTTTGCTCATTTAAAAATAAAAAATAAAAAGATAAATCATGCCAGATAAGTAACCTAGCTTTACAACATTTCTAACCTTAGACTGCTTATGTGTTAGCTAGCTAGATAACAACTTTAACCAATGACACATAAATCACACTTTTTTACTTACCGAAAAAACTGCAAAGATCCCTTAGATCCCACAGGTCGGTTAGAACAGTTTACTGCAGAACAACTCATTTTGCCAACTCAAAAAAGACGAAAAAACTGAACGGAAAAATTCAATGGTGTCTCGGCTTTCCTTCACTACGTAACTTAAACTCATTAAGAAGGCCTGCTCTGTGATAGGCTGCAAGCTGGACTCTTTTGTAGTGGTGACAGAGAGGAGGACTCTGAACAAACTGTTATCCATTATGGATAATCCTGATCACCCTCTGCACACCCTACTGGACAAACAGCGGAGCAGCTTCTCCAATAGACTGATCCAACTCCGCTGTCACAAGGACAGATACAAGACATCTTTCTTACCGAAGGCCATAACTCTGTACAACAGCTCACCTCATGCGAGCAGAGAACTGTCATCATGATAATATCTGTCGCTGCATACTGTAATCTGTTCTGCACATGTTAAATTTACAAATTATCCCTGCACTCATGCTCACTTCATTTGTCTGTCTACTCGCCGTTATATTGTATAGTTTCTGCTTATATGTCTACACTCATGCACTTTAACTTATGTCAATACTGTCCATTTACAACTCTGTTTTTGCTCATTTACATTTAATCTTTCATATTTAATTCACAACCATTTACAACTCTGTTTTTGCACATTTACATTTAATCTTTCATATTTAATTTATAACCATTTACGACTCTGTTTTTGCACATTTACATTCAATCTTCCATATTTTATCTTCCTATTTAAGACTAGTAATGCTTAGTTAAATCCTGGTTGTATATATTCACATTATTATTTTTGATATCTTTTAGTACTTATTTACTTTGTAGTTAATATTATATTGTGTTTAGATTGCTAACATTGTGTTTCTTACTCATATTGTGTGTAATGCTGCTGTAATGCCACAATTTCCAATTTTCCAGTTTGGGATCAATAGAGTAATTCTATTCTATTCTATTTAGATTAGTCACATACTGTACCCTCGTCCGTCACAGAGCCGAAACAGACCGGAACGGACACGCAATGCACACGTATCTGGTGGAAGTTCGGGTCACTGTCCACTATCAGCTCGGTATCACCTTCTTATATGTTTGGCAAGTCCAGTTCGTCAAACAATATGTGTTGTTGCAACCTAACCTCTAATAAAAGAGTGAAGCTTGTAATGACAGTCAAGTTAGGAAGGAGACACCTATGAGTGCTTATTCAGATCTACTGCACGTTTTAAATTAGAAACAGACCAATGAAACACGACACTGAAAAGTTGAAAAATATCCAAATGTTGAAATACAAAGACCCGAAATTAACACAACATGATCACAGCACTAAGCTACATCAAGTAAAGTTACAGTGGCAAGGAAATATTCCTTTTAATAGGCCGAACCCTCGAGCAGAACTAGACCCATGTTGAACATCTATGTGTTGAAACTGTGTTGGGCTTAGAAAGCTGGGAAGAGGGAGACGTTAAAGTTGAGCAGCTCTAAGAGTCACTTTAATATTTATATAAATGATAATAGATGTATTTCTGATATTAAAAGTTTTAGCTCTTAGATTGTCTGTAATATGCAATGATACATTTCTTTATCTGTTCCTCAACCAAAAATCAGTTTGTCCCCTTCTAGTGAAGGCAAAATATCTTGGGAATACGTTTACATATCTTTCATTGTAATGCATCCACTTCACCACTGCTAAATATTGTGAGCAGAACTAAATTTTTCTTAGGCTTATATTGTCCCTTAACTGTCTAAAAGGATAACTTTATGCCCTGATTACTATTCTTTTACTGCATGATAAAAAGGTCAACATCATCGTATCATATTGATCTGAAAGGAAAAATCCTTTCCTTCCTGCAGCACTGGGCTTTTAAGCTCTGGGGCCAGGTGCACCTCGTTGAGTCATTAGTAGCTTCACCTGGGCAGGTCAGCAGCTTCTGCACGAACAGGATTACAAGCCACATTCTCCAATGTCCCGATGTTAAGTTGTTTTTGTTATTTTACATTATCGTCATCTTATGTTTTATTTTGTTACTGACCCTTGTCTCTGTCTTACACTTACAGGGTCATGTTTACTTTGGTACTGAATTTAAAGTAACAGTATCATTGAACCCATCTGTGTCTCGTTAACCCCTGATTGTCTTTGTATTAAAGGCTTTATATGCGATTTTTTGATCCAGTAGATGTCGCCCTTGAGCACCAGCATGAAACCAAAACAAACGGCTGTTTGGCCACACCTCCTCCATGCTGTAGCCGCCCTCTCTACTCCAGCAACACACCTCTGAGTCCAACCCCCCCGCATTCGCAAGGAGTCAAGCTCCAGCGGTGGATAACATTTCCCTTGTAAAAGCTTTCTTACGGAAAAATGTCAAGTGACGAGGTAAGTAAGACGTTGTTAGTAATGTCATTGTTAAAGCGTTATTTTTTATATCCCGAAGATATTCACCTGTGGTAGGAGCTATTTTTTTTTCTACTCCGGAGTAGGCGAAAGTAATTTGTAGCTTGCAGTTTGCACTGCTACTGCTAGTTAGCCATCTTTTACCATTAGAATAATTTTGGTGATTGTAAAATGCTAGAAACAGCAATGAATAAGTGTTTCCACTTGAATCCCTCTGAATGTTTGCCATTTCTTTACAGTCGGATGTCGGTATGGCTGCTGAAGCAGGCTGCAGCGACTAGCTACCGTCGACGAGGGGCCGGTCGAGTATCCGAGGCCATTGCTTCAGCCGTTTGGCATCATTCGCCCTTTACTGCCTTGATGCAGGTGTTTTGCGGGTCCACAGGAACTTCAGGGAGGACATCACCGCTTTGCTGCATACAGAAGCTTTATATATTGGAAACCGGTTGGTAATTCCCATCTGCTGTGTGTGGAGGATTAGGGATAAGTGGCCTGATCCCTATGCTCAGTATACTGGATATATTCCTGGCCACTAGCAAAACTTCTTTTACATGTGGCTACATGCACATTTGGGGCATCAAATGCCAACACCAACTTGTTTGTTTGAAGTGCTTTGTATTCCGTTAGAATTATTTAATGTTGCATTTTTTTTTAATAAATCTAATTTCGTGATGTAAAAGGTCTGATCAATTGCATATCCTCTTCATGATCTGTGAAAACCACATACACATTTTCTAGTAGGAAGTAAAAGGTTTCCTCTTCAATGCATTAGCTAGTGAAAACACACAAGTAAGCCACAGTGTTCTTGCTTATAATTACATGACAGTGAGCTGTTAATATTTACAAAGCAGAAGCATGTATGCATATTTTTGACATGTCTACACAGACAAGTATAGTCATTACAGCATGTGACTATCATACTGTAATTGAATTGGACATTTGAAACAGTCTTCTAAAAATAAAAGATCATCATTTACAGATACAGACTAAATAAGCCAACCAATTTACAGAACAAAACAATTAAAAAGCTGTTGATAAGTATTTATTTATTGAAATAATGCTCTGAACATTTAGACAAAAAATGCAAAATGTGTTCGTACATCTTGAAAATAAAAAATAGACCATGCTGATATTATTGAACTTAGCAGCCTTTTCAAATCTGAAAGAAATAACAGCACACATGAATTTAATTATCCTTAGAAACAGTTTGATCTCCCCAGCCAAAACATTGTTTTCATGCATCTGTATTGTAGAGAATCTCAGTAGCTACATGTAAAGTATTTATCACATGATGACAGCAACAACAAAAGCATTGCGAAACTTAGCCTCATGTGATTTCTGCATAATGAGTGCCAAGCTGATAGCATTATTTAGATTAGTGACCCACCGTAGTTTAGCAGAGAGCATGCCAACAGACAGCCTGAGCTTGGACGTTACTATACAAGATTTCTAACTACTGTATCTGCTATATCATAGCTGGAGTAGTTCAAAAAACAAACGACCGTATATATTTTCCTAATAATACCCAACTGTTCATAAACGCTCATATGCAACTCGCTTTGCAACTACTTCGGCTTGGCCTATTCAGATGTTGCCTAACGCTTCAAAGCCAGTTCTGTTGTACTATAAAGCAGCAAATGAGAATAACCACATTGATCAAACAAACAATCGATGTTTAAATATCTAGAAAGAATGCATGTTTTAGCTCGAGCCTGTGGCCGGCATTGTTGTGCTAGCGGGCTAATGTTAGCATATTGTAGTTAGGTCGTAGCTTTACATTGTACATTACACGGAAAGACCGTGCTTTTAAACACTTACGTACCATTCAAATAAGCAGAGCGTATGATATTTATTTTTTTCTCTAGTCAGTGACTAAAAAATAGAAACGTTTATGACTGGACCACTGGAATCTATCGGGGTACTTATTCATCCAGGAGAAGCAACGCCGGCTCATAGTCGTGTTAGAGCCCCTTCGTTGAGCGTAGGGCTCTCCATCGTGGAAAAGCCAGCCCAATGTTGATTCGAGTTTTACTCCGGTCTGCTGCTGTTCTAGCAAAAGACCGTTATTTTATAGGTGGGGGACCAGCCGATGTAAGGTCTTCTGTCGTACGCTTCGCACTGGAGTCCGCCATTTGTAACACTTCTTTCCTCGGTGTAGGGGCGGTCTGCGGCTTTTATACAAGGGGGGCGGGCCTAAAAGAGGGGGCAGCCGGGCCGGCTAGGTAAACATTGCTTCTATATCAACAAAGCCAGTGGGACTGGAGCTTCTCACTCATTGTAAACAGTCATGACTCAGAGAGTTATATACAACGGACATACTTGATTTCTGATACATTTAAGTGTGAAAAATCACATATAAAGCCTTTAATGCTGCATTCATGTGGTGTCGGACACATCGGAACAATCGGTTTTGAGTTGGAAAATCACGTGAACACCTGCTCAAGTTGGAACAACAACTCGGAAACTCAGGAAAGAATTAGGGGCCTTACTTGCAGAGTTGACGTCATATACGTCATTAACATGGGGGGCAAAAGAAGTTTTTTTAGTTTTGATTAATTCAGGTATTGCACATCAACAACAAGTTTTGCCTGCTTTTTTACCCTGATTTTTGTCTGCTCCTTGAGATTTGTTTGTTCGTGTTTTTAGAATGCCTGTTACTCGAACCAGACTAAAAAAATCAACCTCCCTTTTGATAATCTGCTCTTTGGAGTTCTTCATTTGAATCCTTTGTGTTACAAACTCAATATGATGACAACACACATCAATTTTTCGAACTACAAAAATTGAGTTATGGCGCTGTCTCAAATAATTCAAAAATTCTGATTCCATAAGTTGATCCAAGTCTGTTAAATCCATGTGTATTCATATCTAAATTAAATAGGGAACAGAGAACGAGCTTGGAGAGAATGAAGATTTGCTGGAAAGGCTCCCTGCTTTTGGTGCACAGGTATAAAGGAAGAGGACTTTATAAAAGACAAACTGCAATATTAGAATCGTATACCAACTTATTGCGATCATACATGCAGCTCTCTTGTAACGCTTCAGAGGTTTCTCCAGACTGTTTGTGCAATTGTGATCAAAGCTGTTGTCAGTTATGTGTCCAATAATCTATATGTTAAATGAACTGTACTTCTGAAGTGCATTGCAATTTCTTCTCAAATGTGCTTTACACTATGTCATCATTCACCCATTCTCTAATATTTTTTGAAATACTGGTGTCAGAAACCGTCTCATATCAACTAATTACCAATACTCTCATTTCTTTCTCCTCTGTTCTCATGTATGATTCTTTAGTTATTTGATCTAAATGATACTGTGTCAAAACCGTAGGCTATTAGATGGAAAAATATTCAGAAATGAAGGATGAAGAACAAATCTATCTGGTGATCAAGCCAGTGAGAATCATGTTAGATGCTTGTGCTTGTTTTGAAGAAGAAAGCCCACAGTGTGAGTGATGTGTCAGAAATCTCTCTCAGTGTCAGATCTGACTGTAGTGCTACTGTCATTGATTTCAGAAAAGACAAGTAAATACAGAGAGATGGCTCTTTTCTGTCCTGCACACTGGTAACATTCAAGCTCATTTGTTTTGAGGGATGACAGTGAGGTTGGAAAGGGTCACTTATTCAATCCACATCAGAAATGAACTGCCACCGACAATTCGTCAGCACCTAGCTAACCACACTCTTACAACAGCTCACAGAAATTCACTTGCTCACAGATGTCAATTTCTGTCTTTTCCTAATGAGCTCCAACACCGGGGTCCCGTCAGTGCAGAAGCTCTGAGACAATGCTGACTGATTGTGACGACACAAAAATGGAAATCAGTTGCGTTTATTACATCTGGAAGATGGCATGGAAAGAGGACAAAAAGAAGTGGAAAAATCTAATAAAATATCACCTTATTATCACAGGAAATGTTAGAATTGAGTTTCTCATTAGGACACATCAGGACGTCTCTCTAAAAGCTTTTTTCATTTGTACTGATTATAAATATCAAAATGATACTCCAAAAGATGTATATGGTCCAAACTAGATGTCTGGCTGACTTAATCGAGGATCAGGTACTAGCTGAAACCTTTACTGAACTGTGCAAGTTTTCTTTTGAGAGCATTCCTCACTCACTCTCAGTGAGAAGCCTTTGACAGGGCAGGGCAGGATGGAGTGTAAATAAAGAGGGGGAGATTTAACAAAACTGAGGCTGTCTGTACTGAAGCACATTCTACATTTTATTCGTAAGACAGAATCAAATGCATTTTCTACACACTTTCGACAAATGAGGGTCCTGAACTTTTCATCTGGGAACATGTTTTACTGTTATGCTCAGCATGCTTAACAGTCATCCTTAACATGCTAAGCTATGGTGCTAAGCATACAAGCAGGTATACAGGCATGCAGGTATAGTCACTGATAGCATGCTAGTGTATAGATCTTTATGCCAAAAAGTTATTGAAGCTTTTGTCTTTTCTAATTTTTCCATTTTTGAATTAACACAACAACCCAGTGGTGAATTGATTTTTGAAGTGAAAATGAAATGAAGACGTGCAAATCAGGAGATGTCTTCGATTTTTCTTTCAAGTCCTTTGCAAGTTCACTGAAAGTCTACAGAGATCTGAACAAACTGCCTCTGTCTCTCCTTTATACACAGGAGCAAACATGCTAGGATGAAGATGTCTCACAACTATCACAAATAGATACATTGTTGTTGGCTTGTATCTTTTGCCTGAAGTTATCTAACCCTGACCGGTTTCCATTGATGGGATATAATGGAAGTGAGTCAGCCATGACCTTTTCAATCAAGTTTGACACATACAAAGATCAAGTAGACAAAAATACTTTTCACATTTCACTGGAACACTGTGTTTTCTAAACCTGAAATTGAACTGCCTGAAAATAGATATAGATCTCCTGCTTCCTTAAAGGTTAACCAGAGCAGGGCCCTGAGTTCTTAAACTCAAATGGTTTTGTCTTTAACTCTGTGTTCCACTTTTTCTAGTTGTAGTGTTTCTCAATTACTTTAGTAATAATAAACCGAGAGTAATAAATGATATGAACACACCTTTATCCATCCTTATATCACAGGGTTTATTTATCCCAGTAAGGACTCTAAATTTGTAGCTTTTCCTTAGTAATAAAAATACATTTTAAAGCTATCAGTTAGCTTAACCACACTAATCACACTCAAAACCAGGTAATTATAAAAAAATGTATTTACTTAGAAAAGTGTATTTGCATTAAACACATTTTTTTTTCAACTTTAGACAGTTTCAACATAACTACACATAAAATGTGTGCTGACACTAAATTCACTACTTAAAGCCACATTAGGATTTCAGTTTGGTACACTTTGGCGCCAACCGGTGTTCTCTGCATGCAACTGCACTGACATAAAACACATACTGCTGTTACGACTGCTTAAACAACGTACGTTTGTTGACAAGCAGAGGGTGACGAAGTCTGTAAAGACGTTGTGAGCAGGCAATGAACCATGTCGACTGACTAGGTACAGTAAAATTACCGGATTTTCATCAGATCTGAACATCTACAGTCCATTGTTTACAAACTGTTTGCATGTGGAGTATATTCAACTATTACCACAATATCTAAAGGCCATGGCTAAGTGGCTAGTCGAGATATGTTTGTAAGGTCCTTTTTGGAGACAACATTTTGCCACAAGATGGTTTCATTTATTTACATGTATCAAACCTGAGACTTGGGTTAGACGACTTTCTGCACCCGGTAGAGCTGCTTGAGACAAAGATGACACCAATAACGATACATCCTATAAGGTTATGTCACTATCTGTTTTAATATACATATATTTTTAGGGATGAACACTCTGCCACAGATTGTTGCTTTCCCATTAGGCGTGACATCATAATACTGACTTGCTGGTTAATACTGTAACCAGTTTCCTGTAAATATGTTATAACAGTCTGTTTATGCATCGCTAACAGCGTATGAGGTTTGCGTTTTTCAACATCAGTTGTCCTTTTTGGGGAAAGTATTTACAGGCATGCAACATAGACAATTTGTGTTACGGCAGCATGGCCGCTTGGGAGAGGGGAACAGAGTTATGAAATCAAAGCTGCTGCATCCGGAAAATCAGAGATGCTTTTCCTGACCCAAGAGGACAGTACCCTGGCTTCTGGGTTCGCTGCCTTGTGTAAACATTTGTCAAAAAGACTAGACAGTGACAAGGGTTTCAGTCTGCATTAGGTTTTGTTTTGTGTTTTGCAAATTTAATATTATTTTCCTGGGTTTTGTTGTGTTTTGGTTTACACCCTAGTCTCTGTCTTTCAGATCCTGCCCCTCTTGTCCCCGCGTTGTGTGTTAGCTCCGCCCTGATTACCCTCGCCTGTGTCTCGTTGGTCCCTGATTGTCTGTGTATTTAATCCCTGTGTGTTCTCCCTCCTGTTGCCAGTTCGTTGCGTTCTCTGTGTTCCCTCGTTCCAGCATTATTATTGATTTTGATCTTCATGTATGACCCTCTCTGCCGTTTTGACCCTGCCTTGCCTAGCCCTCTGGATTTGTTTATTATTGCCTTCTCGTGTACCGAACTCTGCCTGGATTAAAGGACTGATTTATAACTCTCCCTCTGAGTCTGCGTTTGCTCCATACCGTGAGTCTTTGTGTCAGTACGAACTGGCCCGCAAGATGGATGCAGCAGACTCTAGTTTTCGTGCCGTCCTCCACGAACAGGAGGAGCAGTTATCTCGTCAAGAGAGCCAGCTGAATGCCGTTTACGGCGGTGTTCGGGAGCTTACTGAACGTCACGAGGGATTCCAAGCTTCCATGGGATCGCAGGTGAATATGTTGAGTACACAATTTCAACATTTACTCACTCGTTTGGATGCTTTGGTGCCACGTCTGCTTCAGCTTCTGTGCTGGCAGTGTCTCCGGTGTCTGTGTTTTCTTCTGCTCCATCTCCACACCTGGCCAAGCCCGAGCGCTTTTCCGGTGACTCCGACAAGTGCCGAGCCTTCCTCGTTCAGTGTGGGCTCCACTTTGAGCTACAAGCGGCTACTTTCCAAATGGAGAGGGCTAAGATAGCCTTCATTATCACCCACCTGTCAGGCAGAGCGGAGGCTTGGGCTACTGCAGAGTGGGCACAAAATTCTGCTGCGCTGTTCACTGAGACACTAATGCGGATATTCGACCATACCACTCCTGGGAGAGAGGCCGCCCAGTCTCTAGTGACTATTAAACAAGGTACCCGTAAGGTAGTGGATTATGCTATTGAGTTTCGCACTTCAGCTGCTGACAGTGGCTGGAATGATGTTTCTTTACTGGATGCTTTTCGTAACGGGCTCTCTGATCCCATAAAGGATCAGTTAGCTCCACTAACTCTCCCCTCAGATTTGGACTCTTTGATTGCCATGGCCATTCGGCTAGACACCAGATTAAGGAAGAGAGAGAGAGAGAGCGGAGCGCGGCAGCCATGAACAACTCCGGCCAGCAGGGGCAGTCAAGAGAATTCATGTCATCACAGCGTACACCCGAGTTACCTGAGCTAAGGAGGCAGCCATCGTCTTTCCCTGCCGGTCTGGATGAACCTATGCAGGTCGGCAGAGCTAGTCTTTCTCCTGAGGAGCGACAGCGTCGCATGAGGGAGGGACGATGCAGCTACTGCGGTAATCTGGGTAATTTTTTGATAAAGTGTCCGTTAAAAGGCAGGGCTCAACGGAGAAAGGGAGGACACTGTTGAGCCGAACCTCTGCTGAAGACTACTCCTCTCGCCGTCTCCTGCCAGTGATTCTTTCTACGACTTCTGGACAACGATCTCTCATGGCTCTAGTGGATTCTGGAGCTGATGAGCGTTTTCTGGATCAGGACATAGCAGACCAGCTGGGGTTGACACGTCAACCTTTGATGAAACCACTAGCAGCCAGCACTCTCGATGGTCGACTCCTGTGTCGAGTGACTCATCGCACTCAACTTGTGGGCCTCACTGTGGCAGGTATGCACTCTGAAACACTGTCTTTTCACCTTTTTCCATTCTGCTCTCCATCCTCTTATTTTGGGTTTTCCATGGCTGAAGCAACATAACCCACATATTAACTGGTGCACTGGGGAAATTATTGAATGGAAGAAGGAATGTGGACTGACCTGCTGCGCTTCTGGTTCTTCTTCCAAGCACCCTCCCATGATTCTTCGTGGCTCCCCGGCAGTGATGGTAACCTCCTCGACACCTCTCATCTCAACCTCCGTGGATTCGGACTTCCCTGATCTTGCTAGTGTACCGGACTGTTACAGGGACCTTAAGGAGGTCTTCAACAAGGTCAAAGTCACATCCCTACCTCCTCATCGTGCTTCTGACTGCGCCATCGACCTCCTTCCGGGCTGTTCACCTCCCAAGGGTCGCCTCTACTCCCTGTCTCGGCCCGAACAAGAAGCAATGAGGAAATACATTGATGACGCTCTTGTTGCTGGGATCATCCGACCCTCTTCGTCGCCGGCTGGCGCTGGATTTTTCTTTGTGGATAAGAAGGACAAGACTCTTCGACCATGTATAGACTACAGAAGACTCAATGACATTAGAGTCAAAAACAGGTACCCCCTCCCACTCATATCCTCTGCTTTTGAACAGTTAAAGGATGCTAAGATATTCACCAAGTTAGATCTTCGCAATGCTTATCATTTAGTCAGAATAAGGGAGGGGGATGAGTGGAAGACCGCATTAAACACTCCTAGCGGACACTATGAGTACCTTGTTATGCCTTTTGGTCTCACCAATGCTCCTGCAGTTTTCAGGGATTGGTTAATGATGTTCTTCCTGATCTATTGAATGTGTGTGTGTTTGTGTATATTGATGACATCCTGATTTTCTCCTATGATGAGCAGTCTCATGTCAAGCATGTTAGGCAGGTGTTGGAACGTCTGTTTCAGAGTCATCTTTACGGGAAGGCTGAGAAATGTGAATTTCATGTGGACACTGTCTCTTTCCTGGGTTTTGTGGTAACCCCACAGGGTATTCAGATGGACCCCAGTAAGGTCAGTGCAGTGGCCGATTGGCCTGTTCCCACCAGCCGTAAGCTAAGAGAACAGCGGAGGTCATGTTATCTCATGTGTTCCGTCTTCATGGATTCCCCAGAGATGTGGTGTCTGACAGGGGGCTGCAGATTGTCTCTAAGTTTTGGAAGGAGTTCTGCACGTTGTTGGGTGCCACCGTCAGTCTGTCCTCTGGCTACCATCCCCAGTCATCCCACGGTCAAACTGAACGCCTTAATCAGGAGCTGGAGACCGACCTTCGCTGTCTGGTGTCACAGAACTCCTCCTTGTGGAGTGAACTTCTCATCTGGGTGGAGTATGCACACAACACATTAACACACAGCAACCGCACTGGTTCGCCGTTGTCAACGGGTGTGGAGAGGGGCTCGTCAGATGCTCCTTAGAAGTTCTGCACGGTACAAGAGAGTTGCAGACAGGAGAAGGAGTAAGGCCCCCACCTACTCACCTGGTCAAAACGTCTGGCTCTCCACCAAGGATCTTTCCCTCAGGGGTGAGAACCGCAAGCTGGCCCCACGCTTCGTGGGACCGTTCCCTGTGTCCAAGATCATCAATCCGGTTGCCATCCGACTGCAGTTAACTAAGACCATGAAGATTCATCCTACCTTTCACATCTCTCGAGTCAAGCCTGAGAAACACAGCTCTCTCGTCCCAGCCACCAAACCCCCTCCTCCCCCCTGGATCATCGATGGCGGTCCAGTCTACACAGTAAAGAGACTCATGGGGATGTGTGGGCGTGGTCGACAGTACCTGGTCGACTGGGAGGGATACGGCCCAGAAGAAAGGTCATGGGTGGCGGCCAGTAACATTTGTGACTCTACGCTTATTCAGGATTTCCATAGACGTCATCCTGACCAGCCTGGGCCGTCCGGTGCCGTCCCTAGGAGGGGGGGTACTGACAAGGGTTTCAGTCTGCATTAGGTTTTGTTTTGTGTTTTGCAAATTTAATATTATTTTCCTGGGTTGTGTTTTGGTTTTCACCCTTGTCTCCGCCTTGTGTGTCAGCTCCGCCCTGATTACCCTCGCCTGTGTCTCGTTGGTCCCTGATTGAATGTGTATTTAATCCCTGTGTGTTCTCCCTCCTGTTGCCAGTTCGATGCGTTCTCTGTGTTCCCTCGTTCCAGCATTATTATTGATTTTGATCTTCATGTATGACCCTCTCTGCCGTTTTGACCCTGCCTTGCCTAGCCCTATGGATTTGTTTATTATTGCCTTCTTGTGTACCGAACTCTGCCTGGATTAAAGGACTGATTTATTACTCTCCCTCTGAGTCTGCGTTTGCTCCATACCGTGATTCTTTGTGTCAGACAGTAAATATCAGTTTTAGCTTTGCATTCGTGCCTTTGTTTCTGCTTTTTATAAAATACACAGAATTTTCTTTAAGCCAATTACTGTGATTGAGTTTAGCAACTGTAATTGTACTATACTGGTAATTGTGATAACATTTATTCAATTTGTGCAGTGCCCACAGGATTTTGGTTGTATCATCGTATTGATATTTACATAACAAAACAGTGTTCAGGTTTCAAGATTCAAGCGATTACCACTGGGCAAAACAATGACACTGCAAAGCATTTCCCTGAGCTTTGTAGTGCAGAATATACCAAAGATTGAAATAAGAAAAAAGATCAGGATCAAATCATTTTAAGGAAAAGTTGCTGAGATCAAGATAAAAAAGGGTTTGTATTTGGAAAAAACATTGACTTTCTGCCTTTAAAAACCCTCTAAGATATTGATTGAAGCAGCATTCACATGTTCAGAATCTCATTGGCTACAAGAAATGTCAATCATCAGCAATTGGCTGGGTGTAGAGACGTCAGAAGAAGGCAGACACCTAATTTCAACTCAGGCCCTTATTGGCTATTAGAACAGCAATGAAAGCTTGTAATTGGCCACATTGAGAGCTCTGAGTGTATTCGCTATGAATTATTTTATTAAATATAACTGGAATACAGTGAAATGTCAGGAAAGCAGCAGCGAATTTGAGGCAATCTGAGGATTTATATGGAGATAATGTTTTTTGGATTCAATCTTTCACTGCATTTGGATCGCGGGGACTCTGGCAGATGCAGCATGACCGTTTTATTGGAATATCATGACCAGGAAAGGAGACTAAACTTCAAACGATGAGTCAACAGTCATTTATAGTTATTTGTTTGTTGTTGGTCTGACAAATGCGTAGATTGTGGCTGCTGTGTTGGTTGGACCTTGAAATGCTTAACATGGTTGTTATAAGCAAAGCTTTTAAATGATGTCTGGCACAAGTTGTACATACACACATCTGTTTACACAATTGTGCATGTTAAGAACACACCATACATGCATGTTACGGGAACTCTACTGTATATTACTACCTACTTCAACCCAGTTGCTGAAAACTGTTAAAGATTATGAGCCATATGGCTGAAGAATTTCAGCAATCAGTAACAAAGTATCTTTGAAAAGAAAATTTGAGCATCTGCTGATATATCTACAGAATGATTGTTGGATTTGTCCATGTACTATCAGAGGAAATGTATTGCACCAAAAGTAAATTGAGACAACAGCTTGTGTTTCTTTAAAAAATCCTCCTCCTCCTGTCTGTCTGTCTATAGTCATAAACTATGTTGCTGAATGTATCCTTTTTTTCTTGGCAAATTGGTTTGTGACAAAAAAAATCATATTTGAAGGGTTCTTCATTGTTTCAGTGTCAGTAAACATTATATTGTCTTTGTTGGGTCTCTAGACATAAAAGAAAACTATCAAGAGTTACTTTTCCCCAGTTCATGGCTGAGAATAAGTCAGAAAATGGACCCTTCTGTTTGATTGATAAAGAGTTTTATAAGCCTGACCCTGGACTCAAAGTGGAACAGAATGGCTCTTTTCAGATGTTGAGACTGGTCTTTCTGTCCTCTATTTCTGATTAAAATGCAGGAAAGATTGGGTTTCCAAAGTATTGGAGAAAAGGAGTATTGACTGACTTGTCTTTTTCAATCAGCTCTTTCCCTAAAAACCTCAGGCGTTCCTTCAGGTCTATGGCGGCTAAAGCTGAATACCTTTCCACTCTGTAAAGCACACCGGGGAGAGAGGGGAGAAATTGCATCACTGCTTCTCGTGTATGTCTGCAGTGTAACCACACAGGTTCAGAAAGACGCTCAGAGCAGCTGTTCATTTGTCATAACAATGGGGCCGTAGAAGCTCCTTTCTGTGCTTAAGGTGGTTCATTGACTCTGCAGGTACTTTACATGTCTATAGCTTGGATTCAATTCAATTCCCCTTGAGTGATTGAAGTGAACTCCACAGTATTCTGGGAGAATGGGTAGAGGAAAGCTTGATGGCTGGTCTTGTATTTGATTTAAAACTTCTGAGGAGTTTTTAGCTGGTTATGAAACAAACTGAAATTAGAAATGATGCTTCTTTATAATCTATTAAAGCAAAGGAGACCATAAGTGAGAAATTTGATGATTTCTAGAGAGACGCTTTGAATGCCTCTAAATGCTGCCATTGGGTAGGTGGCAGACGAGAGGATTAACAGCACGCTGCTGAAACATGAAAATCTATATCAATCAGAAGATTTACAAGACCCATGTCTTTTCTGGAGACAACCAAACTGAAACAACTTTCTCAGGATAAACATGATTTTTGTTTTAGTTCAGAGACATCGGATACAGAAATAGTTTAAACAATTAAAACATTTTCACATTTTCTACCTTATGGTGTAAATGGCTCCCCTTTTTTTTATACAAATGACACACATTTGGATTGTGCTGCCCTCTAAATCTGATTAGCCACCCCTGTAGGTGCCAACCCAAACTCCTAAACTATGGATGGCTTTTTACCTTGTCAGAGATAGGACTTGTGTGAAAATCAACTATTTTGGCTATGTTGCAACAGGCTGCAAGGAGCGTGCTTTGTATTTCATTTTTTACAATATTTAATTATTTATTTCTCAAAAGGAACACAACAACACAGAATAACAAGACTAAACAAAACAATACAAACCAATACTAAAAAAAACTACCACATGTAAGCCACACAGAAAAAGACAGCCACAAGCTAAACTTCAATATTTCCATAATTCATTAATATAACTAAAGGATGAATGCATATCCCGTTGAGCAACTGCAATATTAATCCACCCCATTTGTCTTTCATCAACTAAAACTTCATCATCCATACAATCATTTAGTCTATATTCAAAATTAATTTCTAAATGACATTGCAGGTCCAACTGTCAAATTCACAAAACATGGGAGTACAGAACAAAAACTACCAACAAGACAGATTGATTTAAAGGGATACTTCACCCACTGAAACATGAATCTGTATTGACGTTGGGTCATATATGTAGTTGAAATGTGAAATACATTTTGAAGTTGGTGCCTTCTTGACCGAGAAAAGGCAGAAAGTGTCTTTCTGGCTCATGTGGATGAAAGACACCAACTCCCAGAATGCACAGCACCGCAGGCCACTCCTACTAAGGTCCTCTACAGACATTTACTACAACACATATGGCCGTTTCCTCAACTGATTACAAGATTTCTTCCAGAAGGAATTAGCATCTTGAAATTCCAGGCAGCAAACAGACTCTATGTTTGTGTCCATAGGCAAACAGTGAGAGCACCGACACTACCAGTCCGCCCCAGCTCGAGCCGACCCCCGGGCTCGAGCATACTTTTTTCACCATTGTCGGTTCTTATCAGCTTTCTCCATAGAGCCTGTTAGCATAGCTTCCAAGCAATATGGCGGATGTTAAGTTAAGCTGGGAGTGAGGTCCCACCCACTGATCTGTGATAGGTCTGTAGCTTCAGTGGTCGAAAATATGAGGAACTAGCGATGTAGTTTCACCTCGCTAACCACAACAGCCGCCGATGACGTAAAATGATGATTTTTGGGTCATCAGAGGCTCCTTGTCAGACTTAAAAATACAAAGGTATCCTGTCTCAGGCGAAAATGAGGGTGGGATGCACGACCATTCAAAAATATTACCAAGTTTCTAATGATACAAAGCTTAATGCAAATGGGTGAAGTATTCCTTTAATCATTTTTTAAAACAAGTGCTTTTCCCCATTTATTTTTCAAATTAAGTTACTTTGTTCCTTTCAATGGCTAATATCTTTTCATGTTCAAATAATATAACATCATTTTTCCAGTGTTCCAGTAAAAGATGTATAGACTTCCAATGTTTATATCATAGGACTGGGATTTTGGCTTGACATCTGGGGTGGCTAATCATATTTCAAGGGTAGCATGGGGCCACCAATACTGCCGCGCCCATGCCCCTTGTCATGGTTTGTACTTTAACATAGAAAGAGGCATTTGTATATTATATCGTGATAGCAGTTCTTATTAATGGCCTATCAGTGCCATGCTCATTATTATGTGCCTTCTTGAGCAGATTATGCCATTTCTGTTTTATCATTTCGATTTTCACTCTTGCTGGTGAGTAACCATTCTTTGGGGGGGCGGGTTATCATGCTGTGTTTTAGTGGGTACCAATCTATTTCAAACTGAAAGTGATTTTTAAAATGGGCTAATTTACTTACTAACCTCCCTCGTATTATTTCAGTATCATGGTCGTAAACGCTTAATCACTAAGATATTCATATCATAGCTGCCATTCAGCCATTTCTGGTTGAAGTATTGACTCTGCTAGTAGGGCACCAAACCCTTCAGGCCACGTTTACTATCTAAGTGTTATCTATTCTCAGAACCGAACGTTTTTGTAGGACTAATTGTTGTCTGATTAATTCCTGCCTGGTGAGTAAATATCTAGCTGTGTTTCTTGGAAGGGGACGTTTCTCTTCAATTAAGTTCATGTTGTTTTTGCTATCGTGCACAATTTGATGTGTTATGTTCTAACTGATTATGCCATATTTGATTCTTTGTTTATTAGTTATCCATGGCACCCCTGCTCGGTAAGCAACAACTTCTCTCTTTTTACTTATTTTTCTTATTATTATAATCATGTAAGTAGTGAGCAGTATTTCTTCTTTGAAAGTTGTGATACAAAGACAAATAAGGTTTATTATTATTATAAAGTCATAATTATCTATTCTAAACTGTTTGAGAGTCAGTAGTGCTGCACACCGATCCAGCGTGCTTATCTCTAAACAGTTTAGTCCAATGCTTCACCTTTCCAAGTGTTATTTCCAAGTGTTTTTCTGTCTGATGTTCTGCCATATGTAGCCAATACTAATGTGTAAAAAGGCTAATGAGTATCATGGTTGTATAGAGAACCATGTGCATGTCTCCTTTATCAAGGTTGGGTGTAGATTCGCTCTACAGATTGGATTTGTCCTGGCTAGAGGTCTGGGGGTTGGTGTGTGTCAGATTGCTGTACAATTAGACCTGCAGTGCCTCATGCAGCATGCTAATTAGCAAGATGACCCCCTCCTTTTACAGTCACTGTGCTAAGAGGTGGCATTGCTGCCTGGCTGAGTTGTCTTTCTTGCACTTCACAAGGTCAATCAGGCATGAATTGGAACGGCCTTCCCACTCCGGAATGTTGGGTTCCAGAAAATTGGTATGTTGCCATGGTGACAGATGCATACATTTCTACATGTTGTCGTGTCATGACATAGAGAGCAGGAGTCTCGGTTTCAGTTCCCCTTCCAGCCTAGGAGCTCATTCGAGGGTGAGACTGTATGAATCAGTCATGTAACCCTATAGGAGAATCTCACCTTTTCCCATGGTCTTTCAAGAAGTTGCTGCATTTGTGCAGAGAGAGATGTTTTTCCTGTCCTTGTGCAGGCAAAACGGTTTTGCGCTGAGAGAGTTAAATTAAGGTATGTTACTCCACTGATGAGAGTGATGATGCTTAGAGGATTTGTACCCTGATAATCATATATGGAGGCATTACTTTTAACTTTATTCATTCAGCCTGATATAATAGACGATTTCTTCTTCTGTAAGATAGAGTGGGAACTGGGATAAGTGAGTGTGGAATAACGTGCAGGAAAGGAGCCACAGGTTGGACTCAAACCTGGGCCGCCTGCTCGGAGAAAAGCCCCATGTAGGCCTACATGAGGCGCAAACTGTCCGCTAGTCCAACAGAAACCCCAAAATCAACTTTTTAAATATGCATTTCATGTTTGAATCACACACACACACACGAAAAAATATATCCCTTTTAACAAACAGACTTTGCATTAGAAAAGTTGGTTTTCAGGTAATTCAGCAGAGAGTGCTCTTAACAATCCACTTGACCTGTTGCTGAGGAGTGACATTCGGCTGACCACCTTATTAGCACAGCAGGCCACATCTTCAAATGTTCAATTTCGTCTGAGTGCCTACTGATGACGCAACTCAAAAAAAGGTATGCACAGATTCTACACCCTATAATCCTATGCATATGACACATGAAGGAAACGTATCATTTGCAAAGCACACTCAAAGGTTGAAATGCATCCCAACTCCAGCGACATCGCGACCCCCAACCACCCCAAAGCTGTTAACCTAGGGGAAACACTGATTGTGCATGCATCGGGGGGATTTCCACTTTTCATGCAAATGATCATCATTGCAGGAAACGTTCAAATCACACAAAGTGGCCTAGTCAACTTTAATGAACGTTATATATGCAAGGCCACCTTTCTCCCCTTTTCAGCACCTGTCTCCTACACTCTTAGATACTCCTAATGCACTCACACAACCAAACTCCCAAACACACTTATTGTCTCAACATTTACCTGAGGGTGTCTAAAGTTGTCTAGCTCACTTGTGGAAAATTACTAGGACTGAGACTGAAAGAGAGAGCAGCTGCTTCAGGGGCTCAGCAGCTTTCTAATGGAGCTGCCAGTCTAAGAGCCCCTCAGCTAAATCATTGTTTTATTAAGTGCAAATGTCAACAAACGGCTTGAAGCCACAGCTACCAGAATAAAGGGGAAATTCAGACCATAAAGAATCGCCTCAAACTTTCCTGCTCGTTGACAGGGTTCAAATGAATAACTCTCACAAAGGGAGAGTGTCTCAAGAAGCAGGAGTAGGAGGTTTGGATAAAACCAGTCAATGTGTCTTCACAATGAGAGTTATGCTAACAGTTTTAATACTGTAATGTTGGAGTCGGACATTTGGTGCCACTTATATGAGCTTGAATACAGTGTAGAAGAATTCTGGCATGCAGACGAGTGAAAGGCTGCTGCAGCAGTGTGAACCAGCCGGTAAGGAGTGAGGAAGACTTGTTAAAAAAGTGTTTTTTCTTTTAAAAACGGTAAATGTAAATTTGAACTAAAGTTATATGAACAGAATTAACTGATATAAAAGTTGACTTCTTGGTTAACTGATAAACGATTAACGAAGTTACATTTTAGATTTACCTCTGATAAAAATTCACAAAACAATTGAGGCTTTTGTCCCTTATTTGGTCTGTCATCTCCCCCACTTTTTTATTGGTGTATTCTTGTTCTTTATAATTCCATCATCAGGCTCTGTTCTGCAGCTGAGAAGATCACAGCTCTCTTTTTCAAATTGCTGTGCAAAATTTCTTCCAACAATCGATTATTTAGGGCTGCTTTTATACTTTTGTGAGCATGCACGTTAGAAGCTCTATGAACCCTGACAAGCGTAAACCTTTTGAGATGTGACTGAATTGTTTTATCTGAGCAGCACAATCTTTAAGTCAAAGTAAACATTCAAGCAGACTTATTGAGTAGGCGCAGCTTTACTTGGCTGATACAATAGAAAATGCCACAGGCCAACCAGAACCCTAATCCCACATAAAAGTCCAACTAAAGCGAGAGACAAAAACACACAAGCTCACAGATAAATCCACACAAGGAGACATGGCGAAGGTTTGACGATGGACAGACATTGCATGGAAGTTACACAGACTAAATCCACACTGAGGTAATCAGGTGGGACTAATTACACAGGTGAAGACAATCGGGGTGTGGTACACCATCACAGTGGAGGCAAACACATAAAGGAAGGAAATGAAACACAATAGGGCAATAACTTGAAAATAAAACAGGAAACACTAAAGACTAGACTGAGAAATATAAAAGTACAAGGGCAAAAGGTTAAACAAGCGATGACTCACAAAAGGCAAGAATTACAAAATAAAATAGGAAACATTAAAAGTAAGTAATAGCAAGTAATAATCAAACCAAGAATATACATTACAGTAATGTACTCGCTAAGGAAGGCAAGCAGATGCATAGAGATAAATTATACCTATACATTATGTGTCATCATATCAACTGCAAGTTGAAATGATGAAATGCACAGTAGAAAAGTCTGTGGAGCTTGGAAAATGTCGGGAAAATGAACCAAAAAAAAAGGATCTGCATATCCTTACTTCTTTGTACTTTGCACGAGCAGCAGGTGACCTTCTCAGACGGGCAGCCTTCTGCAGTATGAGCAGAGAAAGACACCTGTATAGCCGTCTCAGTACAAGTGCTGAGGCAGACTATGAGGGAAAAAAACACTGCATAATAATTGCCTCTTCATCACTGCAGTGACACACCTTCAGAGTGACGAGCCCTGCACTCCTGCCTCCTGCCACTGCAAACACAAGGATACTGAAGAGGCATGTTGTATGCTTAAAAATTACAAACATTCAAAACTTTAAAGTTAATATTCTTATTTATTTATTTATAACTAAGCTTTGTTTTTTGGAAATGTTACCCTTGATTTAAGAGGTTGGAGAGAGGCAGACAGGACTAGAAGAGAGAGAGAGGGAAAGACACAAACAACTGACCTGTTTAGAAATCTCACCCAAAAGCAACCATAAGTATTCAAATATTGCTTTGTTTAAGTGTATGTCTGGGAGCAAGGCCAGGTGTAGTAAAACAACATCAGGGCTGCTCTACACTTCATACACTGAAGCGTCATCTTTTGACCTCTACTCCATTTTTTATTTCCGTCCCCCATTTCACACACGAATGCACTCCTGAATGTTCCTGTCATCGTCTAGGTGGGGTGTATGAGTCGACACGAACCACAACAGCATCAGTTTGTCCACTTTAACACAACTTTTCCCTGCCATGCCGCTTGTCAGCGTGAAGTCAGTTGAGCAGATGTCTGAACCCTGCAGGTGAGAGTCTGGATGACATTATTCAGGTTGTGTATAATTTTTCTGATTTACACTCCTTCTACTTCTAGTTGTTTGGGTATTGATTTCTAATATTGTTTGTATTGTGGAAACATCCTGATATAGGTTATATCAATGTGAACCCAGAAACAGTTGTCATTTGAGGCACTACAACACCCATTACCCTGGTGTGTCCCTCACTTAAACTAAACAGAGTATTTATAGAAGTTAGAGCATCTCAAAGGGCAGCTCTGGATTTAGCAAGGTACAGGACAGAACCAGTGACTTTATGGTGTTGTATCATACAAGGAGGGCTAGTAACCACTTTTAAAACTATTATGGCTCTTGCAAATCGGTTTACAACAAATGTTGAAAGAATAACATCAATTATGGGTTAAGATCTTCATATATTTCAAAGTTTTCTAAAGATTTTCATGCTTAACCTTTTATTAACAGGCCTTTGTCACATTTTAAAGGTTTGAAGGAAGAATTTACTTAGAAATTAAAGCTGAATAAAAGGTAAAAGTAGCAATATGTATCTGTGAAAAATCAAAAAAGACATGCACATCTCTCAGTGGGTGCTGGATCCAAAAAAAAAACATGAAAAGGGAAGGAAAACATAACGAGTTCCGCACATCCAAGAAGCTCCCGTTTGAGCCAACATGCTTGGCTCCAAACGTCACTTAATAAATCCTTCAAACGGCAGCTTCTTTGTGTGCGGATCTTGTTTTGCTTTTCTTGCAATATGTAACTCTGACACGGAACTTTTACAATTGGTACTGCATTCCAAATTCAAAACATTGGAGAGAGCTGTCTCACCCTGCCTCTTCTCTCTAGAGCCAATGAACACGCAGGTTTCCATATTGTGGACACGGAAGCTTCAGTGTTTAGCCAGCTCTGCATCGGTCTTGAAAACTTCTGCACTCTAACTTCTCTCCATTTTTGCCAAAGCATCTCCAACATTTATCATGTTTACCAAGTTTCTGATCCTAGAGCTTATTTAAAAAAGATGCTGTGGCTTTTTAGGTCCAGTACAAACAGTTATATCTGAACCACAGTGCTTGCCCCCTTCCGTCACTGCAACATCTGTTGGTTTTGCCGTTTGCCTGGCAAACCAAGAGGTGTCCAACACAGCAATGAGGGGGTGCCTTAAAACAGCTTACTTCTCTCTGGTCAAAATAAATACAGACCGTTCCACATCAGAATCAAAACTCAGAAGGATGAGATACTGACTGCTGTATTGTTGACAGAGAAGCCAGCACTTAAACATAGCATGTTTCTTTACTGTCTGATGATATAGTAATGTAATTTCATAATTTAATTCAGTAGATATCTTACATATTGGCCCTTTAAAACAATAATTCCAAAGTAAATGGACCAACGTTAAAATGCTTTGCTTTTCAAGAGGACTCTTCTCAGAGCTAATGGATTCAGGAATTACACAACACCCCTGCTGTGAGTTCTTCTTACTTTGCATAATGGGTAGTTAATTCAACAACACTCCCTGAGAGGATATCTAAGAGGTTCGACAAACAGTGATTTATCAAACACAGCATAAATCTACCGTGCATCTTATTTAACATACAGTATTTATGTCTTTAAAGCTATGGGGAGACATAACTACTCTCCAGCAATCACCAGCAAATCCTTCTGTCAATTACCAACTAACTATCTCTACATTAGGCGAAACTCCCAGCGAGTTACAGAAGTATGAGAGACAGCACTCCCAGTTACTATTCTTGTCATTTCCCAGACTGCATTCCAGTTTCACGAAAAGCAATCTTCCATGCTTACTCACTGGAAATAATCAAGAATTACACTGACACTGACAATGCAGTTAAACCTCCCCTCCTTTCCTTTTCCATGTAAATACGTGAACAGCCCTTTACACACATACACCTTTGTATCTGTGTCTGTGCATGAGAGGGTGCAGTCTTTTCAGCCCCAGGCAGTGGAAATGTTGAGTACACTATGTGGAGCAAACGGTGACTGCTATCCAATGACATGCTTGTCTACTCTGTTCAGATCACTACGTTAGCTGGCTACCCTCATCCCGTATGAAGTAGCCTTGGCTCCTTTTAGATTTGACGAAGCTCCAAAAAGCTGTCGGTTTTACTGAACGCTCTCTAGGTTCCCTCTCTCTTGTTGCCTATATTAAGTGGTCGAGACATGAGCATTAGTGTTATAATCCTGCAAAATGTTTCTCCATAGACATACATCATCCCACTTCTAATTTGAAATCCTTTGGGACAATAATGAACTGTGAAGCTGAAATCTGACTGCATGCTGCATGCTCAGAAAGTTATCTACTTCAGTTTGGTGGGCCATTTCTCAGGGTGGTCTTGCAGACAATCTTGTGCTTCTTCAAAGGTACTTTAATATATGTATATAATGAAAATGGTACCAGTGGGGGCACTTAGCTCAGTCGTTAGAGCGGACGCCACATATACAGAGGAAAAGTCCTTGACGCACTGGATCTGTTTCTACTCCTGGCCTGGGACTATTTAATACATGTCACCCCCGACAGTTCCTCACCTCCTCAGCTGTCTGTCCTCAACAGAAATGGTACAAATGACTGTGTGTAATTACAGAGTTGCCACTCAAACTTTAAAACCAGAATTATTTTTCCACTTTGCAGTTCCTCTTTGTTATATTCAGCCTATTAAGTAAATGTTTTAATTTAACCGTTCCAGAACTTTATAGTTTTGCTTCAGTCTAAGTGACGTCATCAGGGTTTGCTCCAGAAGCAGCTTTTATTTAAAAAGGTGAAATGTGGCATTTAGCAGCCAAATAGACCGATTTTGATTTGGTTGAGAGCAAACAAAGACTAAAGCAGCTTAGATTAAGTATTGTGCTCACATTTTTAGATGGACACAAGCATGACTCAAAATGAATGCTAATAAATGCTCATGCTCCTCCAAAACCAGCCGGAGAAGTAGCAATGTTCGCTAACTCTTTGGAAAAATATTGACTCTACTTTATGGAAACATCTCAGTGTTGTGTTTGCAGTATGTTTTTGCCACAGCAAGACAGAAATAAGACTTTTTTTCACAACCATTTTTAATAATGATTTATCAGTTTAGAGTTCACTTGACATAAATATTTTATGTAAGCCTCCTACATCCATGTAATTATTCCTTGTGTAGGCCTGATTTCTAAATACCTTCAAGAAGTTACAGTTTCTGAAATTAGTGATTTTATATATAGTCAGATGAATAACAAACAATATGAAATATGTGCTTGCTTTGTTTCATTTTCAAAAGTACATACAATTGCTGTAAACTGAAATACTGTAACATTTTAAATATTCCAGTTATAAAAAAACATGTACAAAAAAACATCATATATTCAAACTACCAAAAACAGCATGGGATTTTAACATCATTGATTGAAATTAATTAAATAAATATATACAAATAACACATACTTACATTTTACATTTCAACCCTGTGTGTCCACAATAATTGGAGTTTGTCAAGCTAAAATGAACTCTCCATCTTTATGATGTCTTGAACTTTTCCATTTGAGTCAGGCCCAATGGTCAACACCAGCTCCATTTCATGGCCAGGGGTTGGGATGGGAATGTTGTTAATCTTGGCAAAGCTCTGACTGATGTCGGTAAAAGTCTTATTTTTAGTTTCAGGGAGCACAGCATAAAGGTAGATAGATCCCAAAATGCAGACCGCCACAAACACAAGGAAGGCGAAGGACTGCAGTTTCTCCTATTCACAAACAGAAAAAAACAAAGCGGGGAATTAGATAGATCCAATACATGTGACAAGAAACAGTAACTGTATTGATATAGCAAAAAAGGAGGACTTGAGGAGTAAAGTTATCTCATAACACACAATTCAATTTCATTAGTCTAGATTTTTCTATTTGAGGGTTTAAAGCATTTGGTGATTACTGCTCTCCCCTTCCACAGAGCCAAATCCTATATTTGTTTTTTTCAGCAGTCCTAAACTCTGGCCACCTCCAGAGAGACGTCAGCCTGGCATCTGTTTTGTCATCTGGCTGTGTGTGTGTGTGTGTGTGTGTGTTATGCTGATGACGGCATGACATTCCAATTATATTACTCTCAAATGGCTCCACAGCCTTGTAAATGAGGGTATACATGCACCACTTCAGATTTTCTATAAATCTGTGTATGTGTGTTTCTGAGTTAAGAAATGTTGAAGTACCCAAAAGTCACCTTGGCCAGTTTGTTATGCCAATGGTGGAGATTATGGAGACAGATTTAAAAATACACACTGACTGATTGCCCGGAGGGGGATTTAGAGATGGAGAGAGGTTTTATGTGTGTGTTTGTGTGTGTGTGTGTGTGTGTGTGTGTGTGTGTGTGTGTGTGTGTGTGTGTGTGTGTGTGTGTGTGTGTGTGTGTGTGTGTGTGTGTGTGTGTGTGTTTGGTGTTTGAGAAAGGGAAGGAGGGAGAGCGAGAGATTTTGCATGGGCAGAGAAAAGTGACCGACCCTCACCAGTGTGTCACTGAACTATAATACATTGCTCATGAAGGGGGCAGGACCCAAACGCAGAGCTAGAAACGTAGTGTCCACAGAACCATGACCTCATTAAAGAACTACTTAATGCTTTGATTTGAGCCGTTACATCAACCCTGCTGTTTGTCACTGACACTCTGCTGAGTGCATTTTATAATAGCATTAAAAAAAAACAGTGCATGATGCAAAGGGACTGACCCACTTCCCATGCCGCCTCTGTGACGTAATGCTGATCTGTAAAGTTAACAAGTTCCTCAGCAATCCCTGCCCCTGTCTCTAAGCTGACATTATGGATGACTCATGATACAAACAGGACATTTCTGCACTCAAACCATTAGTCTTCAGTTGAATTTTTCCAACCCTGGTGGACAGAGGAGGAGGAGAAAACTCCTTCTTTGATGCAGGGATAATCCTATGATCTTCTGTGGTGACTCAGCCGGGTTCAGTTTGGCTCACGCACACACTAACATTGAGGCACACAAACACTTATAAATAGCTCCAGAAAAACAACAACAACATACAGGTTTGTGTGTGGAAAATGTGTTGCTTTTTTTTCTATTAGTGGTGACCCAAATGATGTGCTAAAGTTTGTACTTGAAGTAAGGGCGAGGCTAAGAGTGGAAGTGCCAGGACACACGCAGCTATGCCGGTTAGGATGGTCTAGGAAAGGACAGAATGTGATGGGACAGTTCAGGACAGTGCTAGCTTGTCCTGGAAAAGAAGGGAGAGGACTGCTCTCGACAAAATCTAGCAGTCCAGAACAGAGCAATGCAAGTGAGGACTGTCTTGGACAGGACAGGATCAAACGGATACTACTGAATGGTAAGCTCAGACATTAAATGAAAGGATAGTACAGTGCAGAGTAGTAAGGTTCAGGATCATACAGCGCAGAATGTGGCCGGATGAGACAGAACACTGCAAGGAGAGCAGTCTACATTGGGACAAGACATGATTGGATGGGATAGCACAGGATGGCACAGTCCCAAACTTGGCAGGACAGTCTAGGATGGAACCCTTACATTGTATATTGAGGGCGCGGTCACACTGGCCATCCGTACCGTGCTGTACCCAAGCACGATTGCCCCCCCGCAGCGCCATTCCCCCCGCGCGGCCGAGTCACGGATAGTCCTGTGTAGTGTGACCACGGACGCCCGCACATCGGAGAACAACACAGAGCATGACAGCTACTTTGTGTCTTATTTTGAGTCATTTTAGTCAGATACTGCCATGAAACTCTGGATTTCTCCATAATGAAGGCTGTCAGCGTTGTTTACCCGCGTGCTTGTGCTCATGCACGTGCTCGTGCATTAAGTGTACCGTGCCGAAGCACACCTCTCCGAAGTGTGCCAAAGCCAAGGAAGTGTACCGTGCCTGAGCACGATACGGAGCGGTCACACTGGTCAAACGAACTGGACTTTAGCGTTGAAGCGTGCTTGGGCACGGTACGGATGGCCAGTGTGACCGAGCCCTGAAAGACATATGAACAAAGGAAAGGTCAGTGTAGAAATGGATGGGATAAAAGAGGAAAGGAGAGGACTGTTCCAAACACAGTCTTGATGGAACAAAGCAATGCCAGACAGAAAAATCTTGGACATGACAGGAGGCTATGGGATATTGCAGGATTGAGCAGGCTATAAAAGTGAGTGAAGGGACTAGATAGAAAAAAGATCAGGACAAAACAGAACCGTGCAGGCAGGCAATCTATGACAGGAAAGGAGCATCATAAGCAGGGCAGGACATGATAGTTTAGAACAGGGCAAAACAAGACCTTCTAGGACAGAACAACTCACTATAACATTGCAAGACAAAAGGATGTAGGCCAGAATAGAAACATGTTGGATGGGACAGCCCACAATAGAACAGTGTAATACAGGATGGAAAAGATCAGCCAGGTACTGTACCTGTCAGACTGGAACAGGTCAGTAAAGGATAAGACAGGACAGCAGGAGATTAGGCAGAACAGTACAAGTCTGCACAGGAAAGGACAGGACCAGACAAAATAGGACAGTATACCAAACAAGAAAGTTTAAGATTAGAAACAACAAAAGGGTATTGAAAATGACAGTATAGAGGTAAAGAAGATGATACTGTTAAAACACACACTATGGATATAAATCCGATGGAGACATTGAAAAAGTCCTGGACCAGTGGCTGCTTGATCTTGGGGAATATTGGTCACGGTCACTGGTTTTGGGGGCAATACTGAGTCATTATTGGTGACGGGGTGTAAGCGGTGCTGACTGGGATCATTTGCATGTGTGTGGGCTTTTATAGATTGTGTTGAATCTTCTCTAGGGAGGCACACTCAAGGTTAGAGTCTGCAAAGCACGAACGACTGAGTGGTTCCTACATTGTAAATGTCAACACTGGGCTGATTGGGGATTTTATGGATTACAACATGACAATGGTGCCAAATACTGTGATAATGACAATGGAAATCCTTCAGCATGAATTAAAGCTCAGATGATCCTAACTAATCAGAAACACATACAAATGTATGCAACCTCACAGTATATTAATTGATGTGATTAAGTGTGATGGATCTCTAGTCTCACAGACATAACAAACAAAAAAAGCCTGTTGTTGAACTTCATTTTATATTTCATAGTGTCGATAAATCATCTGTATGCCAACTGCATTGGAAGGTGACTTGAAAGGTTCAGTGAATGCCAATGAGGCAAAAACAATGATCCTCTAAAAGGATCAACACATTTACTGTAACAGACATGGGAAACATATTTATAGCAGTCCTGCAGAAAACATGTAGTTCTTAAACATAAAAAGTCCTGTGAGGAGGAGTTTTTATCTAGTTATATAATAAGACTGAAGTTAATACTGATGCCTGTAATGACCTACAAAAACAAACAAGACCAACTGAGACGATAATTTATAATGTTGTTAGTAATGCTTGGAACATAGAAGGTGTCAGGCAGTGTTTAACTCCACACTGCTGAAAAAGTATTTTGCTTTTTATTTTCCAACGATTTTCAAAATGGTACAATTGACAGTTTAAAGAAAGCAGTATAAGATGTTTTGTTAAAAACAATACTGACATGTGTACAGGAACATATCGGTAAAGATAAAAGGGATTCCGCATTAAAGACAGGGGTTGCTGAAATCAACACACAAAGTTCCTCACAGGAGTTTCAACTGTTGTGAGTTGTATGCATTTTGGCAATAATTAAATGCTATTCAATTTAATTTAAAAAATCAATATTGGGAGGAACAATGTTTCCAATAAGAACATTTTATTCTGCAATACAGCTGACTGAGATTTAGCAGCAATAAAATACTTTGAAACTGTTCCAGCACAGTCAGCATCCAGCTGAAATTAAATTCTTTCTTGACCTTGAAAACATAAAGGTGATCTGACTGCATGGATCATTTTAGTTACTGGTCAGGAGCATTTGATCATATCACACATTCTGTCTTCGCAGTTGCCAAGTAGGTATTGTCTATTTTTTTAAGAGCATTTTAAGTATCCTTGTCTACATGGGCATAAATAATTGAGATTGAAATTCTTAGATCTCTTATAGTGTGATTTAATAAGAAGTTCTACAACAGCGAATGAATGTGTTGAGACAGTTCCATCAGTCAATATTGATTCATAAAAAGGACCAACCCCTCTTAAAGTTTGAGGACAATTTCTTTAATAAAATCAATCAAAGCTGGAGAGATCCCTCTATCGTTTTCCAATGATGTGGTTTTAAACAGTCCTTTGTGATCCTTATTTGAGTTTGATCACTCTGTGATGCATCACTGTTGTTTTTCTTTTTTGATGCCTCTCTGGATTATCAAGTGGACTGAAGGCTAATAAGGGGTATTCGTAGCTCCTGATTAAATCACCCTCTTATCCAACATTTTCAGAGTAATTGTGTGTAATTAAGTGTTTACTGTTGACAGCTTTCTTTTTCCTGTTCTGTTTTAGCTCTGTTAACTCCCAGGAATAAATCATGACATGTAATCGCTGCCATCAGTTCTGTTTAAAGAAAATCCTTAGAAGTTTGCTTTGTAGTGTTCTTGGTGTTCTTGTTGTAATTCACATTGATTTGTGCCAACAGAACAAAACAAAGAACTAAGTGAAAAAGCAAGAAAAGTCCATCCTGGAGAAGAACACTCGACTAAAATTTTAAACAAGGCAATCAGTAAGGGGAGCCTCAATGGTCTGCAGACTTTCTGTCAGATGAAAACAAACTGACACTGCTTGATATTCAGCGCCGTATATGACATCAAAATCGGCCTCAACACAGGTTAAATGAGGTGAGCTGCTGTGATGCTGTTAAAAACTCTTGATTATATTCTCATGAGACACTGTAAGACTGTCACCCTGCCATAAACTGTGCTGTATTGTAGTTATGAATAATAAAGCAATGGTTCCTTGAAAGAAATTGAATTCATATAAATGTTTAAATTATTTGTATTAAAAAACGACATTTGGTTTCAATTGACCTTTTATTTTATTTTATTAAGATACATGAATAGGGGCGCCGATGGCCTAGCAGTTATATGGCGCATGCCCCATGTACAGAGGCTAAAGACATTGTCATGGACGCCACAGGTTCAATTCCGACCACAGCTGTCCTATCCAATGAAGCCAAAAAAAGCCCCAAAATATAACTTTAATAGAAATACATTTTACAAAGACACATTAATTGATAGTCTTTATCATATATTTATATAGGGCTTCATTTTGAGCAGTTCAAACTGCAGCTCCTTTAAAAAGAAACATCTGGACTTCCTGTTAAACCTGCTGCATATAAAATAATTATTTTGAGGAAGTTCGATAACGGGCCATTTAATACACCAGGAGCAACTCTTACTCGCTAGTTTAGGACCATCACAGTTTGTATTTTCACACTGAGGGCCTACTTTATTTAAGTGGCACAGAACCTGTGCCAAACTGTTCAGTAGAATTGTAAGCACATTACTAGGTCGAGGAAGCGAAAAGAATTGACCCTTTGATGAAATATAACCTGCTTGAGAGTCAGCTGGGAATTCAGTCAGGATTCAGATATTTAGATGAATTCTCAAAGGTGTGTTTACAATGCAGCTTATCTGTCCTGGTTACATACTCGATCCAGAAATTACACACTATAAGATGAATTCTATTCTTAGTCTATATCAAACCAGAAGGTTTTCCATGAGGTGTGGGTCAGAAGGGTTGTTGGCATTGGATTGGTTCTCCCTGAAATGGGATTAAGGCCCCCCTAAGGCCCCCTTACCAGAGACAGATGGTGATGCAAAGATGCCTTGTTAGTATGAGACATTCTGTATAACATGGCACATGACATTGTTGTGTGGATGTCATTCATCCACATAAAGAAGGAAATAAACCAAAAGAGGACAAACACCAATGTACACAAAACAACTGCAAAGGTGTGGGATTTAGAGTTATAGGTAGCATCTTATTACTATTCTATGACTTAAAATTCAAACTTCTGTGAACATGCCCCTGCAGGGGCTCAGTGACACCTCAGTGTTGGGCTTCATGGAGCTAAAGGGATGTGACAGGGCATCGGTGTGTTGGCGAGTGATGGTTTCAGGTGTCAGTCAGTCACCAGTGAGTCACTCCTGTGATCAGGATAGCTGGAAGTAAGTGGCCCCAACAAAACCAACACAGTGAAATATGTGGCATTGGCTGGCTAAAAATAACCCACTGTCGCATTCTTTCAATCCCTGCCCTCAGTCAGCCTCATCTCCCACACTCCTCAAACACATTTCTTCACGTATCCTGTGGCATCACCACCTCTTTGCCATATGCCTCTATTATCTGTCTCATTACATATTCAGCCCAACCTCTACTTGCCCTTCCACAGACCAACTTCTTTAGTCGTCAGTCTTTTTGTGCATTCATTAAATTGAAGGAGCCATCTATTTTATTGAATCGTCATGTTACAGCTCTCTTCTCCTCCTATCTATCTGTTAATGACACGGGGAGATGGACATTCTTATTGAAATGTGCGTATAGATCTCGCTTGAATTCTTTTGAATTAAATGTGATCTGTTATTACCACCAAACGTCTAATCAAACTTGTAATCTGTGTTCCAGACACATCACCATTACACTCACTATCATGGATGAAGAAACACAACAGGGTTTGATGATCAGCACATGGTCTTACATCACCACCGATCACAAAATTCACAGGCTACCTTTCAGACGATTAGATTCGGATACTTCTGCTTTAGAAACAGCACAAACATGTTTTCCTCCTGATAAAATTGTGGAGCAAAGTCATCAAAGACAGGGAACCTGTAATCAGTGTGAGTAGAAGCACTTTGTTTTGTGATGTGATCTGTGCTCCTTTCTTATTTTCACGTCCTGTTGCTTTAAAATCAATGACACTTGAGTAAATGAAAACAAATCCACTACTCCTGTAAGAATAATAACCTTCCCACTATCCTTATGTCTGTGATGGCCGTTTTTAGGTCTTTGTCACCTACAGATGACACACTGCTGCAGCTGACTGAGGGGACAGAGGGAGGTGTATCTGCAGGGACTGCAGAGGAGATGGGCAGAAAACATAAGACAGAAGGTCAACCCAATGTCATTACAATGTTCAGCATGCCGCAAGCCAAGTTTCACTCTGGTCTCAAACTTTTGCACTGACTTTGTCAAACTCTTTTTGTAACTCTGTGTGAACATGTCCTTTAGGGTTCAGTCAGAAAAACCTTGCCTGTGTCTGTATACATTTTTTTCGTCTTTGTAAAAGATCTTTTAATTGATACATAAAAAAGTAAATAGTTTAGCTGTGCATTGCACGTATGTAACATGTACATATTGTCGTACTGTAAATTGTGGTTCTGTTAAACTCTTTCCGCAACTATTAGTAAGTAAGATTTGTCAGCTCTGAGTCAAAATGAGATTTGCACATTTTAACTAAAATCATGAATATACAATATGTCATGTGCAGGCCTGTTCCATTAGAGTAATAAAAGACAAACCAGAAAAGAGACATTTATCAATTAAAACGGTTCAAATTGATGTTCATTTTTGACAGCAACGTGTCTATTGCTTTGCGTGGGGGTCCAACAGAAAAAAGGTTGGGATCCACTGAATTATGCTGCAAGTGAACAGTAATCCAAGTCGTTTTCATTTTTGTCACATAAAGTTTCGAGCTTGAAACAGCACAGTGAATTTTGGAGCTCCTGCCTCTGGTTCTCAGGACCTAACAAGGTTACTTCTGAAACATCCTGTGCTCATGGCCTTTGTGCTTATCCTCAGCAGACCGTAACTGAATCCTGCTTGTAATTGTCCTGATGAATGCCTGGGGCTAAATGCCTGCAACTGGACAAGAGGTTACACCACAAACTATATCAAAGCACAGAGGAGTGTCTGAAAATTTAATTCAAGATGAAATCATTAAAAAACGCAAATTAAATTCACTGAAGACAAAGGCCTCTTGGATGAAATTAATTAGCAGTAAGAATATTTTTGTGTTAAATAATAATCAAATACAACGTATGGTGCTTCATGTATCATCGGGCACACACACACACACACACACACACACACACACACACAGATCCATGCAGACCTTCTTTTGCTATGCAATCAATTCTATAATGCCTTATAGTGCTTTCCTACTGAAGGTGCAACAAATTAGATGCAATTACTTGAACAGTATAATAAAGTAGGTCCAAATACCTCCAAAGCTTAACATACATAAATAGATTATCCATAGCTTTTTCTGTTTTTTGTTTTGTCTGATTTTGTTTCAGGAGGAGTTTCCCCAAAGAGTGGAATTTAAATAAGGCATGTGATGAATCATACTTCCAAAAAAAGCACATAATTTTTATACACTGTATATTCTTTCAATCATAAATGTAATAATATGAGGAGATTTCCTTCCCCTTGTGGAGGGTGTCATTTGCAAAACAGTTGGTATGTCACAGTCTTTGAATAAACACAGAAAATGAAGAAAAATCTCCTCAATAAAATATCTCTGGAAGATGAAAGCCCTGAGCAAAACCTTTTAACCCCACCAGGTATTTCTAAGAAAATAACTGTATGACTGTATAGATGTATAAAAATAACTCGTTGACACTCTGAAACTCACAAAGATTGAAATGTCAAATGCTATTAGGATCTAATGAAGGACAAGTGAGACATTGTCACCAAGGGCTAAGTGATGCCTTTGTTATGTCCTCTCCACAGAACGGAGCAGACACTACGACTTTCAATACTATGACAAATAAAACTGAATATGGAAAAATCACATCACTCAGGCAGATGGGTTACAATGAAAGATTTTTTTATAGTTCTAAGACATTTTGTAACCGTACACAATGCATACTGTGGGTTTAAAGGCATTCAGTTTATTGCAGTACATGCCTAACCAGTTTAATCAATGCTGGAATGACAAGGTCAGCACTTTAGTGTTTATTCTAAAGGGAGTTAGATGTTTAAATCGATGCTACTCTCCTGCATTAATCATTAAACCTAGAGTGTTGCTTAGCCTGGCTTAGCATCCACAATTCCTTTTTGTCAGGCCATCACGTGTGAGTCTTTGATTTGGGGTAACACAGTACATACTTTTTGGAAGCGGTTGTGATAAATACTTGTATTTTAAGATAACATTTTTTGTGAGGGGGTACTTATGGGGATGAATCTAAGGGGCATGGTGACCTCAGTGCTAGTATTATAGTGTCTATTTTCTCTTTGGTTTGAGCTCACAATGTGACTGTTTAAGGCTCTTTTATATATTCATTCTTTCGTTCTTTCATTCATTCATTTATGTATGTATGTATTCATTTATTTTTGTAGCAAAAAATGCCCCTAAAAAAGAATGCTTATTGTGAATACTAGCTGGCATATTTGAGCATTGAACAGGTATTAGGTTGGACATTTCCTTCTGGAGATAGTGGAGACCAAAATCTGAGCAAAAGAAGAGTATTGCATGTTGAAAGATGCAGCTAATGTGAAACTGCAAAAAAAAAGCATTTTCTCAAATGTGCACTTGAGACTGCAAGATTCAAAGACTCCCCTTAAGTCTGATGTTAAAATGACTATTGGAACCATAGACTGTAAATAATCGCGGACTAAGCCTGAGTGATGTCACCCATTGGTCAGTGCAGAGGGCTTTGGATTCCAGATGCCAGTCACCATGCTGGAAATTATCTGTCATCCTAACTCTCAGTCAACCGAAGGACAGACTGAGCGTTAGAGCTGAGGTGGTTTTTAAGCCACTTGACAAAGCTTATATCCAACCCACCCGTCAATCAGGTAAGCCATGCACCTAACCATGCATAACTCATAACTTATAAAATCAAAACAAATAAGTTACTTTTTTAAACTCCCCTTAGAGTGTGTGGGAAGAAATCCAGCAAAGAGAGAATTCATGAAAAAGGAGGTTGAATATCTTGTACGAAACGGATTTGCAGTGCCGAATTGCAGTCTTTGGAGCCCTCCATTTCCTAGATACAAAGCCTGATGGCAGCCCAAGGTTTTGTATAGATTTCCGCAAGGTAAATTCAGTGACTGTACCAGATGCTTACTCGTTGCCACTTATTGATGACTGCATTGATGAAATTAGCCCTTCCAAATACATCACTAAGGTAGACAAGCTTAAAGGATACTGGCAGGTTCCTTTTAACACTATGTGGATCTGATATTTCTTCCACTGTAACTCCCAACAGCTTCCTCCAATACACAATCGTGGCTTTTGTCATGTGTAATGCCCCTGCTTCTTTTAAGAGATGAATACATAAAGTATTGTTTGACATTGCAAACTTAAAAGCATACACCCTAAAATCATTAGACACAGTTTATCACTCCGCCCTCAGATTTATCACTGGTGACAAATATTCCACTCATCGTTGCATCCTGTACGATAAAGTTGGTTGGCCTTCACTAACAGTTAGACGTGAAAGGCATTGGCTGCTATTTATTTATAAATCACTTGCGGGTAATCTACCAGCATCACTTCTTTATTAATCTGGGCTGTAAATAAGTATCAGACTCGATCAAGTGACTGGCTAACGTTAACGGTTCCACGAGTAAAAACGAACTTTGGGAAAACATCCTTCACCTATTGTGCTGCCACACACCTGGAACACAATACAAAACACATTAAAACTCAATACAATGGTTACCATGGGTCAATTTAAAAACTTGATCACAATTCACTGTACTCATGAGTGTAAATGTTATTAACTGTAGTTCCCTGCTTACTGCTTATTCTTCTGGTCTTATAATCTATGTATTTTGTCTTCGTTGTTTTTTTGTCTTTTTTCTGTCTCTTATTCGTTTTAATTGTACTCTCTACGTCATTGTAAATGAGAGCTTGCCGTCAATGATTTCTCGAGAATAAATAAAGGTAAAATGAAAATACTTGATAAAGTTGTTGTGTATTGTGCTGGTTGGGTCAGCCACCTGACCACATTGGGGGGAAGTTTTTAAACATCTTGCTGCTGCATCCCTAACAATTAACTGGCTAAATGTGAATTCGGGAAGGGGACTGTCCTCTAGCAGGTTTTAATGAGGATACAATACTTCGACTTGAGTAAGACTTGATGACTCAGCATGCCACGATCATGAAGGACTTACAACTAGACTTGGACTCTGACATCAGTGACTTGTGACTTCACTTGGACTTGAACCTTATGACGTGGAAATACTGGAGATTTTAAAGAGTGCATGAGATTTAACAAGTGCCTAGAATCAATAAATATTACCATCACTCCCTGAATCAACTTACGCTATTAGTTCCTAGCAAGAGGACACCTTTTCTCCAAGAATCCACTTTGTTTGAGGTATTGGACAACATCCAATCAACCAACCAAGTTTTAGAACAATCCGTGAAGATGTGTGTTACATTGTTAAAGGACAGAGCTATTAAATGATTAGCCATCTAAGGCAAGCTGCACAAACATGCTACCAAAGATTGATTGATTTCTTTATTGATCCTTTTTTTCACATGTCCTACAAAAACCATTAGGTAGTCAACAAAAAACTAATTTCAGTTTGTGCAAAACGTGAAATTAGCCTTTGTGTTGGCATCCTGCATCACCCGATTGAGTTAAGTCACACTGGTCTTGTTATTTCATTCTTGATTTTTTTTTTCTTTCGTCCCACCACAGATTTCTGCTGTAGAAAATTAGCATTTTTGAATAGGTATGTATGACTTCTGGGTCTTTTAAAGCCAGCCTCAAGCAGACACTCGAGGAGTTGCAGTTTTTTGTTGCATCTGTTTTGATTTTATAAGCCCTAAGAGTAATTCATTAATTTGCACAAATGGCTGGGTTGACTGAGAGGTGGAAGCACTTGTAGCTGTTTGTCAGGAGCCTCAAGGCCTTCCTCAGCTCTGCATCTTTCTCTGTTTCTGGATTGATCAAAAGTTGGTAAATTCAGCATTTCCAATATGTTTGGCTTCAAAACCCCTCTTCAGAGGTGACGTCACTGTGTCCGTGTTTTATATCATCTATGGTTTCCCAAAAGATGGTCACGTTTTCCTTGTTGTTTCTACAGCCTTCAAGTAGACACAGTAAGTTGTACTCTGACATTAAAAAATATATAATGTAAGCTGCTCTTAAATGCAGAGAGAGAGCGGGCTGTAGGGTCTGTTGATGAGCGTGTTTCAACAAAAACAGTCTTTTTGTGCTTTTTAGGGACGGTTGGCTGGAACTTTCCACACTTTATATCTGCTTTTTTCTATGTTTGTTAGGGTTTGTCAGTCTCTACAGGAAATGTTTCAAGTGCTATAAAATCAGACGTGACTCTCTCAGCAGAAGCAACATTAATCACTGTGGATGAGATCGATTAAGGAAACAATCGTTTTAGGAAACATTAAGAACAAAAAAAACACCTCAAGACCTAGGGAAACCCTGCAATGCACCAGCATGCAGCTTCTAATACTTTATGTTTTTAGGAAACCAATTGCATGTACAAGGTCTAGGGTAGCACAGAAGATAAAGGTAAACAAAAACATGCATATAAACCTGGAAAAGACGTTTTTTTATCCCTTAAAAACATGTTGATTTATAGCACAAACAGTACAAACACCAGCCTTACTTTATTTGTGCCCTTGTGGGAGCGCGAGTGTGTGATTGAGTGAGTGAGTGAGTGAGTGTGAGAGAGAGAGAAAGAGAGAACGAATAGGAAAAATACAAACAGAAACAACGAACTGCACTACAGAGCAACAGAAAGGTTGACTACATGTTGTCTTGAGAAAAAAAGGAGGCATAAAGGAAAAAGAGCCAGTTTTGTTAGATGTGACCAATTCAAATGGAAAATTTCAGATTGATTTGCAGTTCAATAACAACACATATCCCTTGCCTTTGGTACCTTCCTTTCATGAAAAAAATACAGCTGAGGTATTCTATCAAGGTTAGCTTAGAAATGTACCTTTCTGTGGAAATAAACTGAAAGTCCATTTGATCTCCATGTCATAGATCATCTTCGCAGGTTAAAAGCACCTATTCGTTATCCATTAATGATCAATGTACAGTGAGGTCAAAGCACATTGGAATCATTTCAATCCCACTACGTGTAAAAGGAATGTATTCAGGATGCCTGCAGGGGAAATAAAGATTGCTACAAAACATCACAGAGAGAGGGAAAGGAACCCAACAGAGAGTAAAAAAAGAGCACATGTACTAGTAACAAGCTGTTTTCCCAAAAAAACACTGTTCTCCTTCTCTCTTGATTAAGAAAAAAAAAATGCACATAATAGCACTAATTTTCAGCCTCATTTTCTGCTCATTTTCACTGCAGAGCGGATCATTCCTTCAGGCTGTTTTTGCAATTTCACACCCTTACTTTGCATTTGCACAGATTCACATATTCTATCCCTCTGTACTGTGGTTCATTTATATTGATTCATCAAAGCCATTGTTTTTGTTTCTCTCACAAAGAAGTAGTAAAGGAGTGCAAACCCTTATTGGCATTGTGAAAAGTGAGAGTATTGACAACGTAAATATGACATGGAGCATGTACAACTTAGTTCAAATTTGAATTAATCAATAGAAAAAAAGAAAAGCTGTATTGTGATCAGGATAAATAGTACTATTGTCATGCTCTCATTTAGTAACATGTATATATCTACCTTTATCTCTTTTTATTATTATCACTTGAATTTCTATTGTCCTCACATCTTTTATTGCTATTACCTTTTAATAGCTGTTGTCTATTTTTATTTGCTTTTAGCTCTTTTAATTGATCTCTTTTAGTTGCTTACATTATTTTAAATCTCTGGTTCTCTTCTTCTAAGCTCATGTTCTTTGGTTCTTGTGTTGCCTTACGATGGTTCTTATGGTGGTTCTTATAATGGTTCTTATGATGGTTCTTGTAATGGTTTTTGTAATGGTTTTTATGATGGTTCTTGTGATGGTTTTTGTAATGGTTTTTATGATGGTTCTTATGATGGTTTTTGTGATGGTTCTTGTGATGGTTTTTGTGATGGTTTTTATGATGGTTCTTGTGATGGTTTTTATGATGGTTCTTATGATGGTTCTTGTGATGGTTTTTGTGATGGTTCTTGTGATGGTTTTTGTGATGGTTCTTATGATGGTTTTTGTGATGGTTCTTGTGATGGTTTTTGTAATGGTTCTTATGATGGTTCTTGTGATGGTTTTTGTGATGGTTCTTGTGATGATTTTTGTGATGGTTTTTGTGATGGTTCTTATGATGGTTCTTGTGATGGTTTTTATGATGGTTCTTGTGATGGTTTTTGCTATGGTTATGATGGTTCTTGTGATGGTTCTTATGATGGTTCTTGTGATGGTTTTTGTAATGTTCTTATGATGGTTTTTGTAATGGTTCTTATGATGGTTTTTGTAATGGTTCTTATGATGGTTCTTGTGATGGTTTTTATGATGGTTCTTGTGATGGTTTTTGTAATGTTCTTATGATGGTTTTTGTAATGGTTCTTATGATGGTTTTTGTAATGGTTCTTATGATGGTTCTTGTGATGGTTTTTATGATGGTTCTTGTGATGGTTTTTGTAATGGTTCTTATGATGGTTCTTGTGATGGTTTTTATGATGGTTCTTGTGATGGTTTTTGCTATGGTTATGATGGTTCTTGTGATGGTTCTTATGATGGTTCTTATTATGGTAAACTGGTGCAATATCTTGGAGTTATTGGTAACACTATACAGACATGTTTAATGCAGGTTATTTGGTTAAATTAAACAAATTCTTACTAATTCCTATACTGATACTTACAAGTAGGATCAGTTGACGAGGCTATTTGGACCTAAACAATTGGAATTCAAGGTCAGGAGAAATGGGTAATAATGTATACTTATGGAGAGTGCACTGACAAACTATTTGTTTACCCACTTGTTTACCCACAAGGTCTGTCACATACTGCACAGGAAGGTGTATCAAATCATTGGTCTTAGCTAATCATTAGTGTTAAATTAGGTACAAATAAACATGAACTTTACTTATAAGGTGTGCAGACAGCTATGGCTGTATTATATTTACATCTGATGTTTTTCTGTATTTACTCTTTAACTGCAAGGTAACAATGACTAATGCTGATCTCTCATAGTTATTTTTCACTGAAACTTTACTTACAACAACAAGGTGTTTGAAGATTTAAGAAAGGGCATTTGAGTTGGAATACAAATGTTATTTATGCTGATATTTTTATGAAACTGTTAATTTCTTATTGAACATTTATGAGGATTCTGATCATCCAATGTCTGTATCAGTCAGAGAAACAACCCTGTTTTGTTTTTGTGTAAATACTGTGTTGTCGACAATGACCTTCAATATATTTGTGAGTATTTATTTTTCGTATTGTGTATCTAAATTTCTAACCAGCCATGTTGGCTTCCCTACATGGGTTACACACAGGCCTTTAAAATTCTGCTCAGGGTTTTGCACATGGTGGATCATGTACTGAATGATGTTAGTGTTTTTGTCCTCTGTTGACAATGTAAGCTTTTCACTACAGCCCAGCCATTTTGATCATATGAAGTCCAAGTGTAGACCCGTTTCTTGACTTCTTTGTATTCCATTGAAATAGACTAAAATAAATCCCTGTAAAATAAATAAATAACAGTAATACCAACAAGTAGCACAGGGCGTCATATTTAATATGAACTGTTCAGCTCTATGTACATGCTCTGCTTCCTGTTTGATACATGGCATTAACAAAAATATCTACAGTGCTAGCCTACATGTTTGTCCTTTCATCTAAAACTCCCAATTGTTTCTTCCCCATTGTGCACCGTACTGTATTTATTACAAGGAGCAGCTGTTAAATATTAATTTGTATTGATTTTTGCAACTGAATAACACTATCACAGGATGTTAAACTGCAACGTTGTGGGAAGTGGAGAAGTAAAATTGTGGCCTATTAAAAAGTCAGAATTATTAATAAAATTAAAATATGTCCTTATAGGAACATTTTGTCAATTTGGAGTAATGGTGAGCAATCTCACCCAGCAAGCTAAATGGTTTTCACTCTGGTACTCATTGATTGGGAAACAAATGGGAGCTCTGCATCCAATTCTATGGATGGAACCTCCTGGGAATATTCAGGTCTAGCGTGTTCATTTGGCGTGCACTTTCTCTACAATAAATCCAGACACCTACGACTGTGGAAAGCTGTAGTCTGCCACACAGCTGCAGTGAAACCAGTCACATTGAAGTCAATGCTGTACCTGGATCTTGTTGAGGGTGGGCTTGCAAGAAAAATATAACTGTAGGTGGTGATATCAGTGTTTTTAAACATTTACATTTTGTTTTTGAAGATGCTGGTTGTTATAAACGTATCTTCCACCCAAATTCATTTATCCGCTTATGAACTGATTTTTACTGCAGGTTACTGTAAACAAGATTCTATTGTGGAAAGTACAATGCAGAATCTGCTAATGCGAGAATGTTGGCAGAAATATAACAGAAAAACACAAATGAGCTGCTTATCATGCACCATACTGCCTCCGAGTAATTTAAAAGGCAAACAATGACACTAGCGACGGCGTGATCGGGCTGCAAATTGCATGTATCCAGTTAGACTTCCATCCAGATTGCGAAGTTTTTTTTTGTGTCAAATAATTTAAATCTGATTTAACCTTTCCAAGACTTGCAGGAAGAAAAGGAATAATAATGAGTCTCTTCATCCCCCTTACATTACTCTCCATGTAGAGCTTGCACGCTGGCTTTGTGGGACAGCACACACATTTCATGTCACTGCACATAGCTTGGCTCCCAAGAGCCAAACACACAGAGGCAGACCTCAAGTCCTGAGCAAAGCATCTGAACCTGCATGCTGTCAGCCAGGTTTGGCAGAGATAATGTACCTGCAGGCCACTGTGGATACGTTTTCTTCACAAATGAACCTTCACTGCCCACACAGCTGCATGTCTCAGTCTCCCAGCCTGATATCCCCCCAAACATTCCAGAGGGACACAGTTTGTATTCAAGGCACACAGAATAATTTAACATCCTCACCCAATGGTTAACCCTCTGGCCTTGGATGTGAGGGGCTAAATCAGGAAGCTATACCAAGCCACACACAGGCATGATGGGAACAAAATAATCCACACTTGGTGCACTAAGTGGACCATGTTTATAATGAGTGTAACAGCAGGCAAATTATTTTCTACTCTTAATAAACTATTACTGTATTAAATAGCTGTTTGTTTCTGCGACTGCTGCACTAAAAAAAACAGACCTTCACAGATGCAGCTCTGATCAGAGACTCTAAAGGGCTTATCTATTATCATATCAATCTGCAGAGTGAAGTGCGGCAAACCTTACGTCAGTCTGTTAACTTCGGTGGAAAAAAGAAAAGAAGGAAAACAGAGAGAAAAAGTAATAGAGGGTCAAAGTGACACCAACAACAAAAAAGGATTGAAATCAACTTAATTTGAGAAGGCACATGAAGTGAAAACTAAACAGTACACAGACTGAGATAAACATGGTTTAAAGGAAAGACAGAAATTGCATCAGAGTGAGAGTGAGTTGGCAGAAAACCTCATCAAGTGCTGCTGTGATGTGTGCATTTCTTTTCACCTTGTCTCACTTCATCATCGTTGGGAATGTTCAGGTCACTGTGAGTTACAACAGCAAGTCGGATTTAGGGAGGCTGTGGAGTTTGCCGTATCCAAAAAAAACAAGGTGATCCTTTTTGAATTCATATTTAAACATTTAAATGTAGAAAAAACGTGTCACATCATTGTTTTCCTACAGTGGGTAGCCGTGAAACAGGCTGTACAGTGGGCAGGATTTACGTGTTTTGTTCCTCTCACAGCAAAATAACAAATAAAGAAAAGGCTTTCCCCACTCTGAAAGTCTATATGGGGTAACGCTTGGTTTCTTAGTTCCCACATCTTCTCAATGTGGGTCTACATCATCCCCTTTGCTGCTATATGTATTGGAGAACATTAGAATCACTTTTTTTCCTTCACTTCTTTTTTATCACATTTGACAAAGGTTCAGAGGGACCGAAACGTTGTGGTTTTTTCTAATCAATTGGTGCTGCCGAGCAAGAGTGATGTGCAGGATTTTATCTTTTCAATGTTAACCTTGGTGTTGAAAACACTAACTCAGCAATCATTTCATACAGTTAAAAAAAAAGTGCTGAAGATGGTTCTTCTCCTTGCGTTGGCCTTGGTCCTCTTCTCGCTGCAGAGTCTGTCATTCAATTTGAATTCAACAGAGCTGTTGTAGTGCAGTGGTAACGAGTACCGCTTGTATCTGCATCTTAATAAAGCTGATGATAATATCCACATGAAGAGGAATGTAAATGACATTTTAAAGGTCCAGAGAGTTTGATTTGCTCCCACTGATCGTTGCCTAGCCCTCTCACGGCTGAGTTTATTTCTCGTCGGAGCCTTTGTCTGTGGTTTTGTTGAGGATATTGGTTTGGCTGCTGGTGTAAACGAGTGGGAAGTTCTCATGTGCAACATATCTTATTCTACACATGGCATAGAAACATTACAGGCCTGGTTAAGGAGGCTGATATTTTAGAAAATGTCACTTCTTAGACCCCAGAGTCCTCTGAGTAATCTCTTTTTTCTGTCTGGGTTGTAATATTGGCAAGGGAGAGCAGCCATATGGGAGCTGTCCTTATCTCCTATAGACACTGGATTCACAAAGGAATAGAATAGTTTGAACAACAGAAGCAACCCTTTAAAGCCAGTTTAGTCGGAGATAATTGCGTTGGAACCCAATTGAATACATTTCTAATCACTTTCAATTGGTTGTAGTTCATTTTAGGAGAATGTGCATTGATTCAAATGTGCTGATTTTTGTGTTCATTAATTATGTATTTATCCTATACCTTACATACATTTTGGCATGCCAGGTGTGAGAGCAGGGAGGTAGCAATTTACTTAATAAGAAAACTATGCTGCTAGAGCTATTCATTAAATCCATCACTTATGCAGACAGAATTTAAAGGCCCTTGCAGTATGCAGCTTTATGAAAGGAACATCAAAATGAACAGTATCAGAATGATGTTAAGAGTATTTCTTGTTTATTCCCTGTGGCGACTGTGTGTCCGCACGTTGTACACAAATATTAAATGTGGAGCATCTCTGCGGTACTATAGTGCCTAATTGGGCCCTAGCAGAAAACGCCAAGCCAAAAAAGAGTCAAAAAGAGAGAATGATGTGCTGTATGAATCTGTAGTGGCTTGATCTACCATGCAATCAGCCAAATCTGATTTTGCTGCCTGCCTTCCCTCCTTGTGTATCATTGTCTGCAATCCCTCCTCTGCAAAACAAAACATGAGGATTTGATGTTTTAAAGTTTAAACATTCACTTCTCTACTATCAGCATGTGGGAGTTTTCAGACTGCAGGAACTTTTTTCATAGTTCTAGGAACTGTCAGCAGCTCTGAAATGCCACAAATTGAATCATGGCATTGTTAGCAGACAGTAGTGTGTGTTGTACATGCAACACTAAGCTACTTAATATTGCACCTGAAAGACTTTTTCAGAAGACAACCAAAAACAGAGCATTTATTTTACTCCCATGATTATTATTACAAATAAGTTTGACTGTGTATATGTACAGGTCGGTTGGAATAAGCACAGCACTGCATTATTGTGGTATAAGTCAAAAACAGGGAATGGCTAAACACAACACTTGTTACACACTTCAGTGTGTGTCTATTGAACAGTAATAATGTCAATGAGAACAAGAGTTAATAGTGTTATTTCTGCACCAAGTGTTTGTTCACCTCCAGTAATGAGATTGCTTTTAATGAGGAAACAATGGCAATGGATTTCAGATTCCAACCAATAAAAAGGGAAAAGGAGACGTATTATATATGCATAATATGCATCAGCAGGGTCCCTGTGAACAGGAAATACATCCAATTTGAGGGCTCATCATGCAGCTGTCAAAGCAAAAGTTCATCTCCCTGCATCAATTTATAGAGCACATTATAGTAAACTGGAGGTTTCAGACACAGCGCATGAGTGACTTGTCTCTGTCCACATTTTTAGGAGACACACTAAAAAAGTAAAAACTTGTGCCCACTGCATTAGTTTAAAGTGCAGTGCCCTCTAAAATAATGCAGGGCACATCCATCAAGTGCTCAAAAATGGAACAAAGCAATGTTGTCTAATGCCACCGAACCCCTGTTCCAAAAGTTTACAAAGAACACAATGTACTCCAGGAGGGTACTTCACAAGTCAACGTGAAGTGATAGACAGTGAGCTTAAAAAGGAAAGAAGGACGGTAATGGAGGCTGGAGTAAAGAGGAGAGGAAAAAAAGCCAAATACAGAAGGCAAAGTACAGAGGGGGAGTAAAATAGGGGAGGTAAAATGAGAGGAGGGAGCAATGTGGAGCCCCCTGCAGCAGCAGTCGGGTTTAAGAAGATGAAAGAGGACCATGCTGTTTCCAGGAAAAGTATTTCACTTTCAGGCACTAATCGGCTGTTCTTATTCAACGGTATTATTCTCCACTCCTTAAAAAAACATGGATCATCATCCTCAAGGTGGATTTCTCCATTCTTATTAAAAAACTGTTTCCCTTAAGCCTAAAATGATCTTCTATGTTCATTGTTTTGACAAAGTCCTTGTTTTGGTGTAAACCTGAGCAACAAACCTGATTCTGATTCTAAAACTGTGATCAAATGATTTCACAGGGTGAGTGTTCCTCTCATGATGACCTGGCTAAAGATAATGTTTCAACCCTTTAAATTCATGGTGGAAGCAGCCTTGGTGGCTTCGCTGCTGTTCCTCATTGCTCGTTCAGCCGAGGTCTTGATAACACTGGTTTATAGGCTGGATTTTATTTTTATTTTTTCCATGTCTCGTATTGAAAGTCAGATCTGACCTTAAAACACCCTGCACCGGAGCTGAGAGGAGCAGAGCAGCATGAAGTAAGCTTCCCTGCATAAGTCAGTAGTTGAATTTTTCCATTATCATCTCACTGTGTTTCAGCAGAGACAATCTGTTACAACTTGTCTGTATCATCTAGTATGAATATTCCCCTTGATGAAAAAAGGAACGTAACAGTGCATGTTGAGTCAGGCACTCTGTGATCATTAATTTAAACCCTTATTTGGAAAAGCTTGTAAATTAGAAAAGATCAGTGACCCTACCAGAGGCAAAAATACACCTGGTTGCATAAATATAAGGTAATGCTATGTGAAAGGACTACAAGTGTCGGAAAACAGGTCTCTTGACTAATGAGCCAAAACAAATCTGCTCCAAACTTTATATACCGGGCGGTCGCAGCAGGCGTTAATTACCACTGACACCATCAAATTGACAGCAACGGTTGAAGAGACATTCACGGCTGGTGTTAGCTCGGTTTCGCTGACAGTCGGCCGATCGACTTGTCTCAGTGTGTGACACTTCATTTTTGGCTTTTTTTAAAAAAAGAGCCCTTTATTTATCTGAAGCATATCTGCTGATGCCGTTGCCCTGAGCTGACTCAACTCTAAAACCTGACCCCCCAAATCTGATACAAAGTGCACACAAACAGCTTTAAGACGTTCTAACTCACCTGAATGAATGGGAAGAGGAGGCCCACAGCGAAGTTGGACAGCCAGTTTACGGTGCCAGCAATCATGAAGGCGGCGGGTCGATAGGACTGTTCAAACAGCTCCCCAGTCAGGACAAAGGGGATGCCACCTGACAGAGCAAAGGAGAAGACAATTAGTGACAGCAACAACACAAACAGAGCACACTTTGCTGTGAACATCAGTGTGTACTAACAAGCCAGATAAAACAATACTGCTTATTGTTGGAAAGGGAAAAGCATAATTATACCTCATCAGGTTTTTACCACTCTCTTATTCATTCTACCCCCCCTAATACCATATACCACCCCCTCTTACTCCCTGGCCCCAAACCCATAATCCCTTATCAGAAAACTCTCATATTATCATTTTATAGACACTGAAGATACAATCAGCAATTTCTTGGACCGAATTGAAATCCTGGATATATCCATATGAGCCCGACTCTTAGGAAAACAGACTTCTTGTGACCATAAATATATTTACTTTACTCAAGAAATATAATGCTTCATGCTAAAATATCTTATGGAGATAAATGTACTTCTGCCACAAGTCTGAAGGTTACAGCTGGGCTGCATGACTTTGAAGCAAATTAATAAATATTGATTAAAAAAATGATATGATTTGGGAATAAAGTCATTATGTAGTGTTTCAATAAAAGCTGAAATAATAAAATAACGTTATAAACACTAGGTTTCCTGTTGTTGCGGTTCAGGAGCTCCTCTGGCTTTCCCACGAGCACAATCTGCAACCAACATGTCCAAACCTCTGAGAGCAGATGTTGACATTTGGATGCTTTGGTGGGTAATGACATCGAACTAAGGGAGGGAAATTGTTGAAAATAAATAAATAAAACTTGAGCCCACTGAGTTTAAATGTGAAAGGCCGTAATTCATCCCGACAGATAGCTGCAATAGAGAACACCAGGGGTCATTTCAAAACATTTTAAAACTAAAATGCTGGAGAATTAATCCTGTTTAGCTGATACGTAAAGAATAAATAGCTTCAACTTCACTAACACTAAATCTGTAATATGAAAGGGCTTTTTCAGTTTTATAACTGGTGAATACTTCAATGATATATATTACCGTTTGTCTCTGAATAAGTCTCTGACAATAACGAGCTCATAACCTTTAAACTTTAAATGAATCAGCCAAAGGAAAACGTTCAGTGGAGTTCAGTAGAAAAAACATTTTCATGATGTTTTAAAGCTTCAGCCAAAAGTTCATCTGAATCTCTATGCAGCTCACATTCTCTAAGCAGGAACCCTAACCTTAAGTTCAAAGGGATTCTAGTTTAGTGGACAGGAAGTATAGACTTTTTGATATATTTATTTAACAAACTTACAAGAATTTTAACTTTCAGCTTAGTTTCTGGTATTTCTTTGTGTTTATTTTATTTTATTTTTTTTAACTCAGTGGGAGGTTTGCTGAGAAAGTGCAACACTTTTTAGTTATTGCAATCTCTAAGTTGTACAATAATCAATAAAAGACGCACATCCAAACCCAAAGAGGGCATGGTGCAGAGTCGAGCAAAGAAATCACTAAAACATAGACAGAGACCGCTCGCACACTGCAGGGCAAATGAAATCAATTTGTGGAATATTGGAGCCCTGCAGTGTATGAGTCGTGCTTGTATTTGTTTTAGTAATCTCTAAATTGTAAACATTTAAACGGCGCAAAAAAGACAAAACATCCATTGTAATAAAAAAGGCTTGTAATCTTTTAAGACCTTTGTGTGCAAAGAATGCATACGATCTCCATAATACACATGATGAGAATGAGTCACATCCTTGTCAGAAGATAACCACAAACCTGAACAACTTTTGTCATCTAAAGACAATAACATGTTTTCTCAGCCCACTCAAACATTGATGCAACAGTTGAAAATGTGTCAAGCTGCGAGAGAAGCCTCCTCCTTAGCAGTGACTTGTGGGGAAAGACGGCAGCATAAGAGAGGTTCAGGTTGCTGCTGCCTTTTGGTGGGCGACTGTAAGTATGATTCACGGCCAAGAAACTCAACTAAATTGTGAGTTAGGTCTTATCACTACTCAGCTTGACGGAGTGGACCTCTTACAGCAGCTTCTTAAAAAGAAACCCTGGACAAATGCATCTGATGTTCCATTACATTATTGTTTTTTTAGTGTCAGCTTTCAGAATAAATGTCAGGTCGCATTCATTTTGAAGAAATATGAGACACAGCCAGTATCTGGCTGTTTCCAGTTATTTTCCCCCCCAGGTATAAAACTAGTTTTACTTATCTGGTGTGAATCCTTTTCTGATTACAGCATGATGCAGGCCCATCATCTGTCTGAACTAGTGATATAGTCTGATTTATCTGTTTGTAGTTTCTTTTTTGTATCCATTACTGACCATATAAATATCCTGTTATTACATCAGCCTGTTGGATTTCATTTCGAGCAGAACTACATCCCCTTTACAGCTACTTCAATATTTATAACTTGGTTTCCAGTACTCCGTATTTTGAAGATTTTAATATGGGCACTCCTGACATCTCTCTCTCTCTCTCTCTCTCTCTCTCTCTTTTTATCCAGTGCAACTTTTTCAGCATAAACTGTAAGTAACAGTGGACGACGCCTGAGTGACGTCAAACAGCAACACCATGCCCGTCTGTCAGTCAAGTCAGGATCATTATTTTTTTAAATTCACCCACTGTATAGTGTGTGTCGATAGAGACATAAGCAGTAAACCAGGCTATAAACAAGTTAATTTCTGCTGTAAAAACATGCATTTTTGAATGGGGTGTGTATGTGACTTTCGGGGCTTCTGCAACAAACCCTAAAGCAGCCAAACGGGGATCTGCAGGTTCTGCACTTGTGCATTGGTTTCAATTTTTCAACCCTGGAGGTTGCCTCTTGGTGTGAAGTGTGCACCCATCCCTGTAGTCTCAGGGTGTTTATCTGTGCTAATTAGGAAAAAACATGGATGAGCTTCAAGTTTACAAGGACATGGCATTTATCAATTTAAGAACACAGGTGTGAACAATTCCCCTGTTGTAGAACACATCATGAAACCGACTTAGGTTGTTCTTTAACACATTTAAGACAAATCGTAAGGCGATATTGGTGAATGAGGCCAACTCTTGGTAGTTTTTTCCCCTGAACAAAATAACACATTTTTCTGCCCTCTTCCCCCTGGACTGGGATATTAGACCTGGTTTGGCCTGTTTTTGTAACCTTTTTACTTGGGTAACAATATATACTGTCAGTGTGGCTCTCGTATTTTTTTTCCATCTCAAATATGCACAAAATATCCCCCAAAGGTTACAGAATTGCCCCCTGCCTACATCTATATTTTTTGGATGTTCCATTTAATCCTAAAATTAGGTTATTTGTTGCCACATAATTTCCACTGAGAAGGCTAAAAACCACAGGAGGATTTCCATTACAGGCTGACTGTAGAAAGGCTCAGTGGAGCCCTCAGCATCTCTTAGATTTAATTGCCTGTGATAATAAACCGTCTCATTATTTGATTAAAAAGCTTTGTTTTAAAGCAAATGTGACTTACTGATTAAAAGTGACTGCAGGAGACTGTGCTTATGCATGCACTGAACTGACAAAAAGTGAACTGCCCTCATGTGGATTTTAAAGACTGATCACCTGACAAAACAGTTCAACTAAATGATTTGTCAGTGATGAGATATGCAGGTAGACGGGTTCCCCTGAGAGTAGAGGATATGCTCACTAAGGATGATTAATGTTGGAACTAGGATTTCTGGTCATTCCTCAAAAGCTAAATGAAAATGGTGAACCGCTTCTTTTTCCGACCTCTTTCTTTCACCAAACACTAAACTTATGAACTAAAGTAATCACATAGTGAGGACAGACTGAGCCTGGTTAATCCTGCCCACCAGCCTGCTCCCCATGATGTTTCTGCAGCTCAAAATTCAGTTTGTTTCTTCATGAAATTTGATCTGTTTGTGTTCCTGCTGCCATACAAACAGCAAGCATAACATTGTTATTCAAGCATAGCTCTGCTACCTGTTCACAGAGTCATGGTTAGTTTTGTTCTCTTGCTGCTGCACATAAACTTTCCACCTTCCACAACGTGGTCTGTATCAAGATATTCTGTATCAAGATCTCATCTTAATTAGTTGGGTCGACAAAATTCTTTAAAAACATGGAGTCTCCTAAATCAAGAGTAGAAATGATTTGGACAATAAAGACTTGTCAGATACTAATAAAACGTGTAGCTTTGTTCAGAAAAAGGCAGATTATGATGTTTATTCCACTCTCTAGGCAGCTAATGCTAATCTGATCATGTAGCAAAGGTGCATTTACATTTTACACCGAGTCCTAACAGCATTCCAGCATTGTATTGCATCGCACACGATCAACACTCACTGTCCACACACACTGCAACCGTCAAATATGTAAGTCTTTGCTGTGTGAATTTCAGTTTCGCCTTCCATACAGCATGACAAAGTGCTTTTAAATATAAGGTAGATTATGAACGTGTGGTGCTTTGTATTGACGAGCTGATGACTCAAATCACAAAACTCAAAGGCTTGTTAAGAAACAGCCGAACAAAGTTTTTCACTGGTGTTTACACTCAGCACATTATTTCAATGCAAATATAGATATTACTAATGACCCACCATCTCCACTTTGTCAAACAAACTAACAACCTCTGTTGAGTGAGAAAAGCGAATGTTGATGCCTCGTAGAGCCCCCGCCTTCCTCATTCCTCTTCCATGTCTAAGTGAGTTGACAAAAAGGAGAATAAAAGCGTGGTGCTGTGTCGTGTCACACTTCTTTTGAGTTCTTCTTGCTGCGTTGCTTGCGGGATGTATGGACACACCGATAGGGAACAATAAAAGTCACACTGTGTGTGAGTGTTCTGTTACGATGCGTTTCTAAATAATCCAGTCAGTAGTGTAATCAGGCCCCTGTTCTCTTATGTGGGCATATGTGCACGATGGAGATACATGTAAGAAGAGAACCAATCGGCTAATGTCATTGAACGCCTCTGGGAATTATGCCCAATTTATACCAATGATAACTCCTGTATTAGGCAGCAGTTAGTAATGAAAGGCTTATAGGTCAGATTTTTTATTTTTTCCGTGCTTCATTGTTAACAGTCCAACGAGCAACTTGGTAGTGAACAAGTTGTTATTACGGCAGATTGAATTCTGCCTATACCATCCAAACCCAGCCTACATGGAATGACTAGATGTTTGAAGAAATACCAAACAATCTGTATTTTTTTTTATTTTTTTTTTTTTATGAAGACAGGTTAAATCTGACCTTTTTTCTTATATATTTTAGCTTTATGTTGTATTCATCACATTTCACATAATTATAAACTGTGGTGCAATATGCTAATTCCAGTTGCTACATCTCTATAGAGTTGAAGGGTCTAATTGAGGCCAATTGTTGCCACAGAATGGTCCATGTCAAGCCAAATGTATTTGGTCATAACTTCACTCTGAGAGGAAAGTGCTGAGCCCAGGGACTGTGTACTAATTAGGTCGCGTATGTTATTTGGCCAGCACATTTTGTTTGTGGAGGGCCTTAGAGGAGACAGCATGTGTTGAATCATGTGAGATGAAAATATGCTGGTTTCCCTTCCAGCTAAACACCACCGCAGCTCACTGAGTCGACAAACGCAAGCAGACAGAGAACAACCTTTAAATGGATAGTTTACTCTGCTCCAACACTTAAGACATGAATAATCCACCGTGTTCTCCAAGCTGCAGTATAGACCTCAAATGAAATAACAATTCCTGCAGGAGATTAGCCTAATGTGCCTATGTGTTCTGCGAACCATTCATCTTACAGACATACAAATGATGGTGTGTTCATTTTATGGCATTAATGTATAGAAGAATCATTTCCTGCAAAGCCACTGAATGTGGGGGAAATGCTGATAGAGCATCGTATCCCATTATTTTGAATTGCAAGACAATCTTACACGGACCAAAAGTATCGATCATTTTCACTACAAGATGCTAAATATGTCTGTGATTAGGTCTGCACAGGTTGTTTTAAACAAAGGTGGATATATTCTTCAATTCTACAATTCATTTAGCAGACGCTTTTATCAAAAGCGATGTACATCAGAGAGTAAGAACAACACACGAGCAAGGATCTAGAGAGGAGGAAACAACGCCAGTGAGTGCAAAAGAACATCTTTAAATCTGATCAGCCCCATTTCTAAATATCTCCGTTGTGGGATGAATTAAGGTTTATCTCACAGGCAGTGCACAGAGGTAAAGCACAGCATGGATAGCTGTTCCTTTAGAGTTCTAATCAGCATCAAAACCATCCTAAATATCATCATCATCATCATCAATATCATCAATATCATTAGGTGTGTAGATGCTGGGTCTTTAGCTTCTCCTAAAAGGTGCAAAGGGACTCTGCAGATTGAATGGAGTTTGGTAGTTCGATCCACCACCGGGGGGCGACAGAGGAGATATATCATTGTGTATTTCAGTTTAGCTGAAGGAGCTTTCTTTGTATTTGAAATACTAGCACTTGAAAATACTTCTAATAGTATTGCAACAATTAATGAATTTGTTTTTTGTGTCAGGAAGAAAACTATATAGAGTAAGATGAATACACAGAAAGATTTATTTTTTAATAAGAGTGAATGTATTTCCTTTGGACTTATTTTACAAGCATTCATTTGAGGCCTTTAAAGCTGAGGAGCTTTCTGTTATGTCGCTTTTGGCGCCTCCTGTGGACAAAGGGAAAATCTCATCTCTTTGCTGATCTCTTCTTGTACATGTGTAGGGAGTGTTTTCTGACAAACACAAAAGAAACTCATCTTTCTTTAGGTTTTAAATTTCCAACATGATCTACAAATAAATAAAAAAATGTGGTGTCAGCTGCATGTTGTTTATCATCTCGTCTAACATCTACCCCATTGCAGGTGTGAGGGGCAAATACAAAAACTGTTTTTGGTCCTGTTTGCTCTTGTAGCTCAAATAGAGGCATTTGTATTAATTTCAGTACGTATCAGATGCTGTAAGCATCTAATATGATATATATGAGATTCAATAATTCTCTGGGCATTTAAAACCAGAAAAGGATTAAAGAACTATACTGCTGATAAAGACAGGTGTAAAGACGACCAGACACATGACTGATGACTGATATGACTGAAGTGGATCCGCCTGTAATGAAACTGTTTTTCAAACAGGAGCTAGTGCACTGCCTTCTGTTTCAGCCTGACCTCCGAAGACGTCACATTTACACGGGGGGTCGGTCACACTCTGCTAGTGTCAGAGCCTTGATCTGCTGTGCGCCCCAGGCTGAGAGCCACAGATGACAGGACAGCAGTGAGAAGGCAGCACTACAGGCCACTCTCCTTTTTTCATTCTCAATCGGTTCTGACAGGGAATTTAACCAGCTCTTCCGAATAGTTTATCGGTTCTCCAGTAATCCTTCATGGCTGGGAGTCAGGTCTATAAAACATGTTTAAAATACCCTTCAAAGTATCCAAAACAACTGTAAATCATCTTATCTGTATTTATATTGCATATTTTGCAATGATTCCTATTTTGTATCCCTCTCAATCTAACATGACATTCTTGCAGCACTACCTTTACCCTTGTTGTGACTCATGTGGTTCACTCCACTTTCCACAGACGCATGCCTGTGATATTATTACAACAGCGCACAGACACACCAACAGTAAAGACTAATTATATAACGAATAATCACGTCACGTTTGCAGAAATATGCCCTCTAACTCATGCCCTCCAACTGCCACACGGGAAACATCTGTGTGGCACACGAAGCAGCCTGAGCCAGATTAACACACACACACAGTCATGCAGAAAACATGCACAACCTGTGTTTGCATGCTGACCCACACCAGCTATGGAAATACTGCAGAAAACATGCATGGGGTTGTGGGATTCAGAATGAAAGCTGAAAAAAACCTTTGAAGCAGAACAGATGGTTTCGTAATGATCTATGTGATGAAGTGAGATGTGAAATAGAAAAAAAAATCTGACTGTGTAGTTCAAAAGTTGGTTTTTTGTAACACAACCCTTATGCACCTGCTGAGATAAAAAAAATAAAACAGGAGCGCAGTCACTTTTCATTTTGATGTGTGATTCAGAATGATACGCACTGACTTTGATAAGAGTGGAGCACATAAACTGTGAGTAACAGCGTTGACAGGCCTCGGTTCCAGATCAAAATATGAGGGTGTTTCTGCTCATATCTGCTTGATTTCAGCAGATAAATAATGTCATTATAACAGATCAGCATCTATTGAAGCAGCTCTCTATGTAAACAGAGTGATAAATCACTCTCAAAAAACAAATGTTGCAAAGCTGCAGGGATCTGAAGAAATGAATAAAGACTGGTAGATAAATGACTGTCTAATCATCACTCTGGAGCTTCAGAGGAACTCTTTAAACAAACATAAGCAGAGATGTTCATCACTGTAAGAGATGGGTGTTATCAGTTCTGTTTGTTGGATGTATAAAGCAGCTGACAGTTGACGGGTTATGAGTGTTGCAGAGGGAAGACTTTACATGTCAGATCATTTATTGAGTTCCACTATCATGCAACACATTTGATTTCTTCTAATGCTGTTCTGCTGTTCTAACCCTAACCCTAACCCTGCTGTTCTTTAAAATGACAAATAGATATGATTTATTTTGAGATTTGAGAGTCTCTTGCTGATGTTCCCTTTACTAACCAGAAAACTTTTTATTTTCATTGTCTTTTTTTTCCCCATATTCCACCTGGCTCAGTCGTCGAGATATGGGCTGCATCACAAGGCTCTTAAGTTGAATCCATGCTTTCTAACCTCTTTCCTTGTGTCGATAAGTCCCTCCCACGAGAGATGCATAGAGAGACACAAGGAAATTAATCCAAAGAGAGAGGAAATGAGGAAATGTGATATGAGATTTAAAAAACCAGTCAACACCAGTCAATCACAGGGCTGACACCTAGAGACAGAAAACCAGCCACATTCACATTCACACCTACAGGCAATTTAGATTCACCTAACAAGCATGTCTTTTGGGAGGAAGCCAAAGAACCCGGAGAGAACCCACACAGAAAGGCTCTGTCCAACAGGGATTGGAACCAGGAACCTTCTCGCTGTGAGGCAAGGAGCCCTAACTGTATTCATTATGCCCAAAATTGGAACTGAGATGGTGGATCATTTGTAATTCATTTTTTATTGGCCAAACAATTTCTACACCAAGTGGAACCACTAAGAACACTATTGATTTCCATTAACATGATGTACTCAGAGGTAAAAAAATAAATAAATAAATGTGAGTGCCGTCATAAAGACTTCTCTGCTCCAGCTTGTTCTCTCTGACACCTGTCTGACTCTCAGGGACTCTCAGACTGCGGGGAGTAAAAAACTCACATTCTGCCCACACCATAAAAACACATGGCTGGAGAAAAAAAAACCACTGCAGCATGATCTCCAGGTACTCATTGCTCTCTCAGCTGTCACTATAGATTGCAGATAGAAACCAGAGGACAATGCTGAAGCAGCATGACCCAGGGGAGAGGACAGCCTTGATACAAACTGGTGGCCCCAATTAGGCACAATATTACATGGTCTTCTGTGGGGACAGTTAACATGATGATGATGAATCATTGGTTACTTTAACTGCTGATGGTCTTTGGGATAAGAAGAGCAAAGCCTGTTAGCAACAACCATGATCGTGAAAGAAACTGTTCTTTGTTGGAAGAAAGCCAGGATTTAGATTTACAATATGACCAAGGCTGCATTCAGTCAGAAGGACACTGGCCTCAGTTCAACAAATAGGACCTTGCAGTCAGCATACTTCACTGTAAATCTAGAGGGAATGAGTATTGAGGCAATGGTGTGATGGTATTATTAAAAAGCCTTTTCAGACTTTCTATTACTTTTTAAACTAATAAGTCCCTCCAGTATTTCTTCTTTTGTGATTGTTGCAACCTAAACTGCTTTCATTTGTGGTCACTCTTTAAAGTTACAGGCCAGTTGTGCTGTTTTAAAATATATATATATATATATTTTATTTTTAAAGGTTTATTTTTGGGCTTTTGGGCCTTTATTTGAAAGACAGGACAGTGGATAGAGTCAGAAATGGGGGAGAGACAGAGTGGGGAACGACATGCGGGAAAGGAGCCACAGGTCAGATTTGAACCTGGGCCGCCCGCTTGGAAGACTACAGCTTCCATACATGGGACGCGCGCACAAACTACTGCGCCACCAGCGCCCCTAAAATATTTTTTTAAATACTATTTTTTGGGCAAGTGAGTTTTGCAAAAATATCATAGCAACTGTTCACCGTAACCTCACCCCCTAAAATAGGTTTCTGATTACCAAAGTTCTGACAGAACATGCTTTATTTGTAGAGAAAAATGCCACTGGGAGGTATTACTGAGAGCACAAAAATCAAAAGAGCAAGAGAGAGGAGGTTTTTTAGCTCACTGCCTCTGTGAGGTCAGAGCTGAAACAATTGCTGGTTGTTGAAATGTTGACAGAGCCTCTTATTGGTCGAGAGACTCCATTCAAGGCATCTCAAGAATAAAAAGTGGAAAAGTAACAATATTCAAAACAGAGAAATGGATAAGTATTCCAAAGAAAACACAGAGTGTTACATTTGAAGGCCCCAGAGGCAGCAAGAGGTTTGGTTGATTTGTCATTTTGTCGTGTTACTACAGCGATATTGTTACTAACTAGTCAGAGAATAGATGTAACCATAGGTGATTTTAGACCCTTTTAGTGGTGCTGAAGCACACTTACATTTCATCTCAGCACCCCTGTAATATGAGGGGCAAGTACCCAACCAGATTTTTGAAATCTGACACATGTTTTGTGAATATCTTCAATTATTTCCATCTATCATTTTGAATGAATAAAAATTTGTTTTTTTTTGTTTAAGTACCAAAGTATTGAACAAATCATTTGTATTTCAAAATTGTATCTGAGTACTGTAATAATGTGAGCATAGTTATTTACATTCACCACTGGTACCGCTGATTTCTGGGAGGCAGGTCAATGAAATGGAAAATCCCACAGATGAAACTTATATGTTGATGACAATGACATGCAAAATGTAATATCCAACAACAGCATATTCCATAATTCATTCTCCTCAAAACATACTTTGTGATGTAAAACATGTCACGTTGTATTATTGTAGTTAATTTAATCTAATATAGTAAAGTAGTAATTAGTGTTTAGCGGGAGCATTAAACACTTAAACAGATCTACATGTCACAATCTTTTTAAGAGCTGAGCACCCTTACATTTCTAAACCAAAAATCAACCCTGGGTGTTACTTAAATAAATTCAAGGTATGTGTTTGTTTCTGTTTAGAAATGAGGTCAACTAGGGCCATACGATGATTCAGGCTACAGTGAAAAGATCAATACTGACACCGATTCTTTAAAGTACAGATGCCTCTGTGACTTTTTGAGCAATTACCACCCATCATGAGTATGTTGCTGAGAGCACGGAAAAATTGACAACTCATTAAGAACAAATCTTTTAGGAATTGATCAAATACAACAGGGGGCCGTACCCTAATGTGCCCAAACATTAGCCTGCAGTGCACCAAGGTCTGAACACACACTGCAACCTTTGCAACAGGAGATCACAGTGTTAGCTGACGACAGGTCAAACCTGCGACTGTGTTCTGCTGCATTTACTCGATCGGCTCATTTCATGTGTGGCTGTTCTTGTGACTAGAAAAAGACGATTTAGCTCTCAGTGCCTTTGATACTGAATGGCTGTGTTTTTAAAGATAGCCCACATTTTGTGTTTGGATTTTCAGATATCAGCCTTAGTATTTACAAGGGGAGTAAATATTCCCCCAAGAAGCAACAATTAAAGCCAATTTAACCTTAAAAGGAGATGAAAAAATTATGATAGAGGTATGTGTGTCTGCTCAGAAAGGAGAGTTATGCTGTTGGGGTAAAATAATACAATAGCAGATATTCCAGGACATGATTTAGGCTCCGTGTCCACCTACTGTAATGTTTTTTTCCGGGCAGAAAAGCGCTGACTGTGTGTTGGGTGTGTTTGCATGATGCATTTGTGCGCTGAGAAGAAAAGCGCTGCACGTCCGTACTGTCTCTATGACAACAGTCTGTTGACAACGGCCGATGTATGACTGACACTGCTCCGTTACTTTATACTGCATTTTTTATATTTGAGATTGTTTTTTACCCAATCAGACACGGAGTGTCACAAAAACAAGTGTCACAAAATTTCCACCTGAACACAAAAGTTGCTTTAGTGCCTTGTTGAGGGGACTTCATGCCCTTATCATGCTCAATGTTGAGAGTGTTTTTAAAGTGTTGTCTTGTGAATATGTTAGAACACTTCAAGGTTTTCATTAGGTGAGCTACACTTGTTGCCTGTAATGCTGTAGAAAAGGGGAGAGTGCATCAGCTGGGAAGTCTCAGACAATTGCATATCTAAAACACTTTGCCAGAGGGAACAACACAACCCCATAAATAATAAAGACAAAAACACCACAACACGTTTGCCTTTGCATCAGAATGAGACTTTCATCAGAAGAAAAACCTACATCATTTGGTATATTAGAGTAAGTGTCAACTTGAGAAATGACTCTTGTGTTTTTTTCCTTTGAAAAATGTTCAGCAACCCAAGGAAAAGAAACGTTTCCTCAAGGAGGACACACTCCTGGCAGGAGATCAATGTCACTGTTGTGGTGTGTATTTGATGCAATCCTTGTTTTTGCTTTTTAGTAAACGCCCCCCCGGGGGTTTGTGTACATGCAGGGAATATTTCATAAGTTTATCTCACAGGAGACATTAGCTTTTGGATGCACTGCCATATTTGTGGGGGAAATCATGGAGAGAATAACAACTGAGCAGAGTGCTCCTCTGGAGGCCTCATATTTAATGTGGGATGAAGTCGATTAAGGACAAACAACAAGGACTCTGGATATTTATGACTATGACCTATGTTATACTGCAGCAAGGTGCAAATTCAAATATGCATGTTGTCAATAAATTGATCAATCAGTCTTTGTATAGCCCCAATTCATGACAAATTGTCAAAAAATTAGGTCCAGACCATGTGTGTAGGATACTTCCAATGTATACTCCATTGCTAGACATTAATAGCTTTACAGCAAATGTTCAGGTTTCCAAAGATCATTTCTCGCTCAGCCATGAGCTTTCACTTCCTCCTTCATTTCTTTGCTCCTCTAATTCAATCTCGTTCTAATACTTGCAGCCACACATCATTAGGTTTCACATTGGCTGTATTGTGGCTTCACAGAGACTCTCTGCTCAGCACTTGTGTGTATTTTGCTTGTGGCTCCTAAAAAGCAGCAGATGCCACTCTTGTCAGGCAGCGCTTACGTCTCACCCTTGCTATCTCTCATTACCCGCTAACTCCTGCACGACAGTAAGGCCGGCTGCTCGACATGGGTTTATTTTCCACTCTCCCAGGTGAGAGGTGATTCATCTCGTTCGATGGGTCTCTGTCTCGTCCACAATGGCCTGTCCGTCAGCACTTTGTTACTTCCTCTCTGTCTCTCCTCACGATATTGTCTTTTCCCCTCCCAGGGGGATTGGGTGGTATACACAATCAAAGCAGGACGACACCAAAGTGTCTGCTCTTCCATACTGTGAAAGTCACATCAGAGAGAAATCTTTCCTTTAGTTCATGAGATAATCAATCCGTTATAAGGAGAAATAAAAGGTTTGAAAGGTCTACATCTTAACAATAGAAATGGATTTCATCTGAAAATGTCAAATCAATCTCTCATTAATTAATGCCTCAGACTGTACTTCTATCAAAGTCCAACAAAGGGAGAGAGATTACTTTAAGATCAGTCTGTTAAAGGAGAATCACTGGCTGCAATTTCACAGGTGACTGCACGAAACTCAAAGATAAGAAAAAAGTCCTTCTTGTGATGAATTATCTCACCATCCAAAGAATGTGGTCTCTTGTTTGACATGTAAGATAATGAACTTACTCCTCATTTGTAGCCTCTAAATAACAAACTCATAAATTTAAGCTCTCAGAAAGAAAACGATTAAAAGCCATTTTTTATCAGCTTCTGTATCCTATGAAGTGTCTATTTTATGGGTTTAATCATTTTCTGTTTTAAATGCATGGCCAGAGGATACCAACACTAATAAAGATAGTTTCATTATGTCGTTTTCACCTCACTGCAGAATCATCACAATAGAGGACAAACTGGCACAAACTTTTCAGAGTGGTGAATATTTGATCCAAGTGTAATTATTTTTCATCATTTGAATCTGATGATGATAAAAAATCTCAACGACGTGTGAAACAGCAGCTCTAATTTCATTTTTTTCTTATCAAAGCTCCCCAAACATTCATATTAAAGAATAGAAACATCCTCCCACCATGATTAGAAAAACAGATCAGATCCATGGATAATTCTTGTTTTTGTGGATAAACATGGCTTTTATTTCCTGTAACTGATCTAAAAGATGTAAATCAGTTTTGCATACAATTCTACTGAGCTACTTCAGGGTTCAGATCTCCGTCCTGCTCAGAGGGAGTTTCCACTGTGGTTCTGACACTTCACCTGAATCTTACAAGTCCTGATGGGACTGTGGGTCAGGGTTCACTTTTTTCTTCTTTTTTTCTTAAGTATCAGGCTTGGGCTGGTCTCTGGTTCAGTGGATTTTTTTTTAAAAGTATGTAGCCTAAATATACACTTTTAAGAGATAGAGTAGAAGTACTATGTGTTACATCAGTCCGTTACATTAGGGTCAATTTTTGATCAAATCAAGCGCTTCTTTAACTCGGAATTGAGCCCAGAAAGTTGGTGTCATTGTCTGAACACTACTAACAGTAATGACGTTAACTGAGGATGATCATCTCTCTCCTTCATCACTGTGATCAAAGAGCATCGCGGCCATACGTTTTATGCCTTTGCTATTTTAGCATCATATTTATTTTCCTGCTGCGAGGCTTAATCCATTGCAATGCATGATATTTCACAAGACCATAGGTAACTCTTCCTGTGTTTAGAATATTAACTAATTAAAAAAAGGATTAAAAAATACAATCTTTCCCTCTGAAATGCAGTAGAGTTGAAGTACCAGGCAGTAGAGAATTCTTAAGTAAATGCTTTTAAATACCAAATTTAATTTGATGTACTTTAGGCTTATGTGAGGTATGTGTTGTACATTACACTTCAATAATTTCTCTTTTAACATTGAATCTAAACCTGGCTAAATAAATAGTATGAGGTTCATGGTTAATAGAGAAAACAACACCGAATGTTCCTCATGACCCCATGTGTGAGACATGCTGAAGTATTGAAGAACATTAAGAACATGATTTTTCATAATTAACATGTACTGTCAGAAATATAAACAAAAGAGGAAAGAGAAGCCAGGGGCCCTTTAGGATCCCATGTCCAGCCTGTAAATAGCGTGGACCGTTTCTTTCGTGGACAGTTTCTTTCAATGACACATATAATTTAATGACATGAAGGATTTTTACTGAACAATGTGTATCTATAGTGACTGTTCTAGTTACTTTTTCATATTCCATTTGAGGCAGCTTCTCACAATGGTGTAAAAATATATAATTAACATGTCACCTTGGAAACAATATTCCCAATGGGCCTATTGGTGTGGTAGGGACTTGTTTTGTTTCAACCTTGACCAGGTCGAGCCTGAGCAAAGATGTTGACGGGGAAACATCTGAGACACCTACCCTTAATGCCAAAACCATTTTCCCCACAGCCTGTGTTTAGTGTCAAACTTTTAATTCGGCTCGAGTCAGTCACAAAACTATAATCTCAATTTATTGAGGCCATAATGCTAATGAACTCAAGGAGGATGTTATGGCCCTTTATTTTATTCTTGCTTAAGTACATTAAGGAAAGTCCCTGACTTATATCCTGCAAATTATCGAAGATGAACAGTTAGCTACTGAAAGCAAGGAGAGGCCAATTTAATGCTCCTTTGAGTGCTTAGCTAACCAAGACCCCCAAGAGGGAGGCCATGTACAATGATTTTTCAACAGTGTCTGCTTTGTTCCTCCTACTGTATATTGAGACAATATTTGAGACAAAAGAGGGTATACAAGCCTCATCTGGTCTATGTGGACAAATAGATTTAGACAGAGGATGCAAGGTTTATTTGAAACAGGGAATTCATATTGTATTTTATATGGTCGTTTTGCAGCGGCTCCCTCCCTGTGCCCCCTTGTTTATCCGACACCCTGACAGGGTCCAGCCTAGTAAACACACCTTCACTTTCTCTAAGCTTGTGCTATTGCATTACTTCAGGCACTACTACACTCCCTTAATGCACCAGCACTTTCTTTCATATTTTATATTCATGATTATTATTTTCTTTATACCGTGCTTTTACAAGAAAACGGAAAAGTCAGCACTCTCAATGTCCTTTGACATTTTAGAATCTGGGTAGAGCAGCAGCCTACAGAAATGTATGCTGCAGATCATTAAACGTTAAAGGACACTGACTGTGCTGACTTTTCTGTGTTCTTGTAAGTCTTTGTGTGGTTGTGCACCTAAAGATGCGTTACTGTTTGAGTAGTGCTCATTTTTTTATGCTGTTTCTTCTCTGCTCTTACACATAACTGCTTCTTAATAGGCATGTGTTGTTCTTGCTGTCATGTGCTTGATGTGATATCATGTGTTATGCTGAGAGTATCTTATGGAAGTGACAATAAATTGAATCTTGAATATAGAATAGACTAGATGTTTATTGCCATTTCCACAGGTACAGGGCAGTACAGGTACATTGGAATTCTTGTGCGTTTCTCCCTGAGTCAGCTTCTACAAAAAAGTTAAAATTATATATAAAATAGAATAGCATTAGAAGAAAAAAAAAAGAGTATCTTGTATTTCATCCTTTCAGCATTTTATGTATGTCTGAGGTCAGACAGAGTGCAGGTTCTCTAAAGCCAACCGAAATAAACCTGACCTGAAAATGTTGGGTTAGGGTTAGTAACAAGTTTCATTTTATTTCTATTCATTAAAGTCAAACAGACACCTCTTGCTCCGATATAAGTCCTTAAGCACTTAAGCTCTGCTCGGAGTGATTATTATTATAAGTTATTATCATATCATTTGGATTTCTTTTTTTCAATCTTCCCTTTGCTCTCCCTCTCTTGCTGAAAACAGAAGGGCATACTTTTTTAAACATCACAACTTTGTTGCTGTGTTTATGGCTCATTGAAGGGAAACACATCATGGTTGACAGACGGAGGGGGAAAAACTGAGGGGAGAGAGGGCTTTGTACCATACTAAAGTGACATGATGGTAAAAATATCCTGCAATGTTTATCTCTGCAGCAAAACAACAAGTGTCAAACACAAGCGAGGAAAAAAAGCAAAGGCTTTCCCCAGTAACACAACTAACCCATCGAAATAACAACCCTCACATCTAGGTGTAAAGTGGAAGTGTTTGCATGATGGGTTTAAAATGTTTATTTTAATTTTAGGCTATGGCATGAGTTCTTTTTTTATTATTATAAGAGAGCCACCGGGATGAATTACTACAATTTCTCTGCAGTGAAATGTGTACACAGTAATTACACGTGATCAGTTGTGAAAGAACGACACCTTTAGAAATGAGGGCTAACTGTGCCAAGCGTCTGTGGTGTGTATACTGCACAGCCAAAGCAGAAAACAGGGCTGCACTTCAGCTGAATGGAGGCTCACACATACAGACATGTTTACACTCATGTTTAGAATTGTTTTAAACTTGGGCGGTAGTGTGACGGTCACCACCTGATTGATTCTGTTTCTCTGATTCCTAGACTGGTCCAAATTAGAGCACCTGGGCCTGTTCCTCTCAGGACATAAAAGCCAGACCCCAAGGTGTCTCTCTCTCTCTCTCTCTCTCTCTCTCTCGCATGTCACATGGACTCACATCCTCAACTATTGCACATTTTGGACATTGTTGAAGTTTGCTTCACAACGCCACACATTCACACGGTTGACTTTACTGACGGACACACTCCATGTTTGTTGTTCTCCGGTTATTAGTTTATTTATAATAAATCATTATTTTCTGGTGTTCTTATTACGTTCTCGTATTTGTCATGGCCCTTGAGCCAGGTTATGAATAAGTATTTGCACTACAACTAGTGAAATAAAGCAAATCCCTTCAGAGTAAGAAACACACAGGGGCTTCAGTCTTTATGCTGAGATAAAGTGAACTCCTGCTGGTGTTCATTTAACTTCTCTCCTTCTTCATTGTGCCCCTGAACACACATAACAGAAATATGTTGATACTGGCTTGAAGTTATGTTTTGCTGAAGCATTCCTCCAACATCAGAACCAATCATAAATAAGAAGGGAACATTTCTGCATAACGAGCTGTGAGGGCAGTGCACAGAGCAAAACGATAGTCGGTAAAGTGACTATTTTTTGGACGCGGAATGTATCTGACTGTCCACTACTAAGGATGCCCTGGACTTTCTTCTTCTGCTGAGGAGGAGGAGAAGATGAGCAGCAAAGAAGAAGAGGGTGAAGGTTATTGGGGGTTGAGGCGCTGCAGCTCTGTAATGACTACTTCCGGATTTATTTCAGGGCTGAGAAGGGAGCAATCGCACAGCCAGTTGGGGAGAGACACACCAAGACTCACGACAATGAGGGGCAAACTTCAAGCAGCTGACCACTTTCACTAAACGTCTAGTGATTTGTCTGAGGTGGTTCTTGTTTTTTGTGATCTGATCCATCCTCCTGTTGGACGAGCCAAGGTGTCGTCACAAAGCTCTGCATCCAAGTTTTTTATTTTTTGCTCTGAGGCAAGCCCACCATCCTATCAGAAAGCACCTTAAGGCACAAAAGGGTAACCACATCATTTTTAAAATCTCAAGGGGTGCTGGTTGCCTAGTGGTTGGTTTGGCGTCCACATGCCCAGAGCATGTAGTCCTCAAAGCCGCAGCCCAAGTTTGAATCTTATATGTTACTCCTGTCCTGTATGTCATTCTCCATTCCCCACCATCTCTCCCTGATTTCCGACTCTATCCACTGTCCAGTGGATTTGATTATATAGCTCCAGTGATTGGCACCTCTGGGTGATGCAGTCTAATATTCATTAGGGTGATGCATTAGCATTCAACGCATTTCCAATGACATGCTGCACTGGGAACTCATCTTTCTCCTCACGACTGATTCCACTTAAACTTTTGTAACTCTTCCTACGAGTATTGCAGCCACCTGGACTCAGGTGGGGATAGTGCCATGCAGGATTTCCATTTTTTCCTCCACTCAGACAAATCAGTGTAGACTGCATGCACCAAACAGTGTTGGATTTTGGGTTCTGTTATAGCTTTGACTTTCTGACTTTTCTTTTGTACCCGTTTTCTCATGTTCTGGAGTTTGTTGGGGAGTTAGGTTTAGTTGTTGTCTTTTGATTTCATTTATTTTATTCAGCGAAGTAAGTATTTCAAATAAAATATAGTTTGTTATTTGAGCTTTTGTTCACCCTGAGCAAATATTTTTGCTTCAGTTGTTCATATTGAGCTTTTTGGTTTGTAATAAATGATTCTTGTTAGTTCAGAAATCTAGTCCATACTTTGGTTTTGGGACCGTGGAGGAAACATTTCTCTTTTTCAGTGTTATGTTGCACACCTACTCCTTAGACAGTTGCGTAGTAACTGTCTAAGGAGTAGAATGAATACAAATACTAAACCACTGATTGCATATGATACTGAGCTACTGCTGTCAGCTGCAAGAGCATAAAGTATGAAGTAGCTGCACCAAATGTTCAGAGACACAAATATAATTTTCTCAAACAATTTTTAACTCAAAACCTTACGATGCACATTAAACTTTGAGAAGCTGTTTTTGACTGTGTCTTGAAAAGTTGATTTAATTAAGTTCTTTCTGATTTGTATCGCATGTAACCCTCGATATATCGATGGAACCCAACGCCACATCAGTGGACATTTAGAAGAAGTTTGTTGTGAAGTAACATCATATTACATAAAACATCATATTGGGAAACTAGAAATGCAACTTCATATAAAAATAAATAAATAAAAAGCAGAAAAAAACTTCAGTTGCCCTATAATTAAAGCTTGAACTGAACATAAGGGGAAATATCTCACTGCATGTGTGTGTAATCACTCACTTAATGAAAAGATGTTCTATAATAGCTTCTGTCCCAAACTAATTAACGCTGCAGCGTATCTTGGGAAGTGCTGGTCTCTGCTGTCTCACATGCCACAATAGTGACAATCTGTTCAGTTGGCTATTTACTCAGGACAGAAAGAAAACCCTCCAAGGACTATAGGAGAACACACTTCTTTTCACGTATATATTTATAACCTTGTCACTTTCAGTGTGATTCCTTATACAAACAGAAATCATTCACACACAGATTGCTCTACAGTATACAACTCTCATCCAAATACCAACTGTCATCTATCGAGGATACAGAAACAGGGTTGTGCTACGATGCAGCTGTATCTGCTCTCGTTAGTTTTCATATATAGGCACTAGCACAATAGGGTGAAACAACTCGAGGACTGTTATTTTTTTTTCCTAATTTGACAAGGTGGCAAAATCTGACACATCTGAGAGTCCGACAGAGAGAGTCAACCATTTCCAGCTAATGAGATGACTGTAGCAGACCTCTAGTGGAAGAAAAAAAAGGGAAGAATCTTTTCATGGAAACTGCAGCGTGGTCTTAAGAAACAAGAAATATTTCAAAAGAACACAGTTATAAAACTTTAGAAATCTCCTTATCTATCTATTGGAAGCCATAAAGAAAACAATAGAGCCTTAAAACTTGTTTTAAACTATAATGCAACTCTTTCCATGCTCTAAAACTTCTTAGCATGATCTCCATACAATTTGTTCAGCTGTCAAATGGCAGCTTCAGTAACCACAGTGACTTCCTGTTACAGCCCCTAGCAGTGACTGGACCCAATTAACCTCAGATGGATATATATCTGCTCCATGGTTACCACTCACCAGCTCCAGCGTGTGGCAGAATAAATGATATAGTTAAGCAGTTCCACTTGTCAATCATCTGAAAGTTGTCTACTTGTTAAATATATGCAAAACAAAATAATTCTCATCAGGAGTTCCTGCAGCTGCCCATGCCAATTAAAATCTATATCTGCGCTCCATGTCAAAAATAGCACTTACATCGTTTGCAGGCCTTTGCTAGAGTCAAGAAACAGATGTGAGATAAGGAGGAACAGTGCAGGTGTTGTAGAGTTATGTTACTTCAGTTAACATTAACAGCTCTGGTGGACAGTTTTGATTTTTACTTAACCTGATCTTTAAATTGTTCTTTGCTCAAAATCGTTGTTGTGTTTATCATGTAATGTATGCTAACTGGATTGCATGCTAGTAGCAACAGTTACGGCTTTTGACACATGCACTTCTGCTGATCTTTTTGAAAATTGTCAAATTGGTTGTGTTTTTTTAAATCAAAAAGAATGTTTGTTTTTTACAGCTACAGCTGACTTTTTAAATAACAGAAACATATCATTTAAAATCATCATTAACATTGTGTTTGGATCACAAATACTGTTGTGTGAAATAACATCATACGTTTACATGGATAAACTGCATATTTACAAGGGACACATTTTTAAGTTAAATTCATTTGAATAGACAAAACAAGTTGGAAGGCCCCATCTCATTTTCCAGCATTGTATGTCTCTCGTCAGTTAATCAATTCTTACAGCTAGTATTGGTTTATAGACAAATACATTATATTAAATCAGCCTAATTGTTTCTTGGTCTCAATCTTACCCCTTGGTTTTTCCTTTTTTGTTTCACTAAACCGTCTTATCACTTGCTCCTTGCACAAAATTGCACATGGCCGCACAACGGCCATTGCTAGCTTCTGAACTTTTAAGTCGTAATTTGGCTACAAATGCACTTCAGCCCGTGTCATTTGTTTGAAAATTCTGCGCGCCAATCAGTGTAGATTGGCCCTTAGATGAGGTATTATCAGTAACAAATTTGGGGTATTGCTCTTTAAAGCAGCAGAAAGCAATTACCCCATTTACCAACAAAAATGGTTCAATGGTGCAGTAATTTAAAGGTTTCCAAAGATGCATTATTTAATAAGTAAAATGCACCTACAAAGCCAGGTTCACATCACAAGTTACCTCCACTGGTAACACAAAAAGGACACACAAAAGCATTATTTTCCACTTGTCAATATCAGTACATTTGTTTGTATGCAGTCAAAAGGAGCTGTTTCAGGCGGACAGGAAAGCCTGTTAGCTGACATAATAACATAGCTTTCAGAAATGTGTGTATACACTAGTGATGTCATCTTATACATGCAAATACACACACAGCTACATTACTAAGATTTGAAGTTATCATAGAACTCAAACATCACTTCCAGTGCCACTGGTCAGTCATGCACCAAATCATAGCACAGACTGTCCGTTGTTCATTTAGCCTGCTGTGGAGAAATATAGCCAAGCAACAATCCAGCAGCAAAAATAAGAAATTAAGACAAACTTCCCGCCTCTGATGTTAAGCACAGAAAGTTTTTGTCAACATCTGATCCTGATGGGTCATATCACTAGCTTAAAAAAAAAGTATGATCTTAAGCTGCTGTGATTTATGGGTACACTTGTGGTCTCTGCTGCCTCAGAGAGTCCTGGACCGACTCACTTGTTTGCAGAATTTCTTTGGCATACTTTCCTGCTTATGTTTCATCACTATTCTGAAGGGGTGTGTCCATAATTGTTGACTTGGGTGGCCCAACGAGAACACTGACCTACGCAGGAGGCAGAGGGTTAGGGCACTGTGCGTACACACAGATGTTGAATTGCATTTATTTATCATTTCTCTCTCCATTGTATTTACTTAAACTACTAACATCAACATAAAGATTTTATATATCTATGAGTGAGTATTAGAATATTAATCGGCCATGCATACCTTCAAAGGAATCAAAAACAATTTTATTCCTTAAACAGTCACAGAAGGTGCAATCAGAGGAAATAAGTTATTTGGAGCCTGTTTCAACATGGCCCAATGAGTTTTTCTGAACTGATTTCCCGACACTAACAGGTCAGACAGGCAATCATCGGGGTGGCACCTCGGGTGGCCATTCAGATTTCTTGTTAGTCCACTGCCTTGGACTGCCCCAGCCACCCTGTAACACTACAGCCACACAATCACCTGCAAACCTGCAAACCTGCAAACCTGCCCCTCTCTGTCCTTCTTTCTGTGCCATTAGAGAAGACATCTTCACATTATCCCTGAGTCTTTGTTTCCACTCTTACCCTGTAACCTATGAAGTAAACCCTAGTCAGTGGACCCAAACTCATCTAAAACCTCTTAACAGAACACATTAAAGAGCCATTTACTTTCATTTCAGTTCTCGATAATAAAAGTTTAAAATATCAGCTTTAACATTGATTTTATCTGACCTCAGGGATTTATTGCAGCGCTGTGCAGTAACACATAATGTTTACACACACCATCATTCTACCTGAACACTATTTCAAAAAGCAACCCCGTAAAAAACTGCAGGCTGGAAGTTAAAACATCTGTCACTGCAGGAAATGGCGTTTGAAAACAGACATTTATTATGACTGAGTTTCTGTTAACACTTAACTGCAGTTTTATGTGTTCAATATTGTTTCATCTCTTGAGTTTTCTTTATAGTTTTGAAATCTACTATATGAATGCTCAGCTTTCATTGCCAGGCCTGGCATCATTTATCATGAAGTGATGTGTGTAACGGCCTGCAGTATTAACCTGAGTTGTAGATTCCTTTTTAAAATGGCCATCTAAGGCTTTTTTTTCCGTCTCTTCCAGCAGCTGTTTTGTTTATTTTTTTTTAGAATAAGTTGACTACTGAATACAATGAGAAAACAACAGTAACGTGTTCACGGCATGCAAAAACAACATTAAAAATGTTATATCTATGATCATAAAGAGTTGTGTGCGGGTTTATGTGCATTACTGTAGACCTAGGTCACTACAATGAACATTTACAGAAAATTAGAAATTTTAATGCACATCACTGCAAACCCATGCAAGGGTTTTATTTAAAAAAATGAGCAAAACCAAAACCATACTAACCATAGTTTACCAGGACAAGCTCTTACATAATCTTACAGTATGTTAAGGGGGTTTCTAAAGCAGAATCTCACATATGGGTATAATAGAAACCATGCTGTTAAATGCATGTACGTCTTAATTGAGTGAAGAAACTATTTTAAAAAAAGCTATATGAAGGCAGAACAGATGTAAAAAAAAAAAAAAAGAAATAAAAAGAAATGCAATTATTGAATAAAACCTGCCAACTCTAATAGCATGGGGCGATGTCAAAATGTTCGATTTCAAAGAAATGTGTTCATTAACACCCTCTCAAGCGGTGTTGAAAAGATACAGAAAAGTATTGTGCTGATGCTTTGATCAAAGTACTCATAATACGCACTCACATTTATTGCCTGTTTAAGGACGCTGGGAAATACAATTGTAGTAACGCTGGAGTGATATTAACCGAGAGGCAGCGAGCATTAAAGAAGATTCCTCTGCCTTCTACCTCTGCTCTACTCCCTTACCTAACCAAACGCAGTATTTCCAGTTGTGGGAGCACATTACACCCTGACTATCTCCTGCTGTGAGGTACAAGAGTAAAAGGCAATTCCAGGAAATCTCAGGTTCTGATTGTTTTAACATTCTCAAGGAAATGTCAGGACCTCATGCGTGAAGGGAGCTATAAAGAGGCTGACCATAAAAAGATTAGATATAAATGAATAAAGTTTAGACTATGTAGCCCTTCTTTCTTAGCCAAAGTTTAGAAAGTCAATTTAAAAAAGCCTGCGGGATCTCCGTATTTTAATTGATATTTGTGTTTAACTGTATTAGAATCAGTTTTAAGCCCGATGTTATCAAACCCAAATCAAGCTGGCACATTTTTCTACAGGCTAATGAGAATTAGCAACATGCTGTCACACAACCCTAAATAACATCTCATCGCTGCTGCTGACTGGACTGCTGCAGAGGGCGCCAGCTTGCAGTGAATTACACATTTGGCCTTCAAGCTTTCAATCAAATATAATCTCACTCCATCCTCTAATCACGAGAGGCCAGTCACACATTCAAAGACCTCGAGTCTGTCGGCCAAATTGTGTTAAGTGATAAAAAATTAAACACTGTTGTTTTTCTTCAATGGTGCCAAATTGGCTGTCGGTCCTTGACACTTTTGCTTTCTGCCTCACTGCTATCAGAGAAGCTGATAAAGACCCAAAACCTAAATTACTCAGAGTGAGGCTTCACAGGACTGAAGTTTAAAGAACCAAGTTGGCTGATACAGATCTTAATGTTGTTATAATACATTAAATACTGTGGAAAATAACACATTCACAACCAAACGAGCCTCTGAAATGATAAATGGTAAGTGGACTGTACTTTTATGGCACTTTCATACTGGCTTTGCCGCTTGGGAGCAAGCTCTTAAATGTTTAATGGACTGTACCAATATAGAGCTTTTCTAGTCTCCTGACCAATCAGTGTTAACCAGTACTATTCATATGCATTCACACACCGTTGGCCATGTCACTTGGGAGCAATTTGGGGTTCAGTTCATTCCCAAGGACATTTCACTTGGTTTGAATCATCATTCGACTGAGCCACAGCCGCCCATCTGTATACAGTTAATCTAAGCAGTTTATCTATCCATGAGGACATATTTGCCAACAAAACTCAAACTCACAATGTATTGGAAGAATATGTTTTTATGTTACAAGCGTGGTATACTTTTGACTTTTGAAGTCTGATGACATAAGATATAAGAAAACCACCACTAACATATCAAACATAAAGAAATAGCTGATCTAAAGAGCACAGCCAGTACAAAACAAAAATACAGTAATATTCAGATTGCCGTATGATGTTTTACATATATATATTTCCTTCAGACAACAGGTCACATTGCATCTTCTGTTTCTGCACTATTTAGACTTCCACATTCATTTGAATGCATTGTGTGTTTCAATTCAATGCATCCATTGAAATCCAATGTCATTGTTCTCTGTGTATTTACAGGTACATTTTCCACATATCGGGGACAAGTGAATACCATGAACATGTCGTTTGGATCAGGCCACTGGTGGAAGACAGGGTAAGGTAAACTTAGAAAACCATCAAACAGAGTAGATGTCTACAGAAGGAGGTCAACCCACGAATATAGGTTACACAAATTGATGGAACACCAAAGCCACAAGGCAAACCACCTAAAGACAAAAAGGAGCAGCTGTGCAGACAGGAGGCTGATTACAGGGGCAGTCAGGTGTTTCTTAGAGGAGGAGACTCAATGAGATGCCCAGTGGGCAGATGTGCCATGGCTACATCTGGACACATTTAAAGGTCAGGGACAAAGAGACACAAACACATGGGGCAATATCACCAATTCACAAAAGTGTACACACACACACACACGCGCGCACACACACACACACACACACACACACACACACACACCTGTAAACCTCTTTCATAAGCATTGATTGAAATAAAAAATAAAAAAATCTCTGTTGGCTTTCTCACAAATATTCAGAACCCCATTAAATCAAAATCAGCAGACTGGTTAACTTGGCGGCAGTAGCTCAGTCTGTAAGGATGGTAGCTGGAGAGGTGCCAGGGCACTTCCCGAGTACTACCAACCCGAAACCCCCAACTGCTCTGGTGCGCCCTGCGTAGCATTGTGTAGCAGCCCCACTCTGACTTCTCTCCACTAATGCATGTCCACAAATCCTGTTTGTGCATGTGTGTGTGATTCGGGCCTGTGTGTGAGAAGCATGTCTCTCAATAACAGAGTGTAAAACAGAATTTCCCTCAGGGATTAATAAAGTATATCAAAATAAAAATAATAAAAAAACGGAATTCCTGGATTTAAAAAAATACTTCTGCCCCCCTACACACCCCGCACTCTAGGGATATTTGCTGATTAATAGTCATTTTTAATCGTTTATCAAGCAGGTTGATTGCAGATTTAAACATGTATTAGGCACAATCAAACCGAGATAATAATAGCCATGTTACTGATTTAAGAATATGGGATTTGTATTACATACTGAAGTGGTTGTGCTGAAACTTGTTTAAAGAGATCTCTAACTCAACTCAATATGACTCATCTGACACAATATTGACTGTGTTGTATCCCTCTGTTTATTTGTTGTCAAACATACTGATCTCTTAGGAACAGACAGGTTGGCAACAATGTGAAGATGCAGGTAAAAACAAGAAATACACTTTGCCAGATAAATATTATATGAACCAGCTGTAACTATGCTATCATTAATTCAAAGACATTATTCTTTAAGTCTCATAAAACCACATTATATGTATGTATTTTTGAAATATCTGGGCCAGTATTTCTATGGAGAACTGACTTGAGATGGAATCGTGCGCCTCCTCATTTATCTATTCACAAGCTTGCAGCACTAGTGGGGTCATGCCTCTTTGTGAGTTTCCTTCTCTTCCCCTTCCTGTCATTCCCCATCCCTAAGCAGCACAGGGCTCCATTTGTTTCAATAACCCATAAATCACTGCTGCACCGTGGAAATAAACAAGAATCGATCTCTCATCCCTCAATTATTAACACAGTACAAGTAGACCCGGGGAAGGCGCTGAACTGTTTACAGCTTGAGCGGAGGTGTTTGGTCAGTAAGAGGGGTTTTGCTCTGCAGCCTGCGGATATGAGCAGAGACGTTTCATCTTTTTGTGTGGATTTTTTTTTCACAATTTAAAAGGTAATATGGTATCTACGTTATGAAAATCAAATGTCCTCTAGGATTCTCTTTGACGACTGTCCAGCGTTTCCGTATACCCTCTTGATCCACACGCTGCAGAGTGCTGGATCAACACTCCCTCAGGACATTGTTATTCAGAAGGATGTATATGAGCGATGACAGCTGTAGACCTACCTTGAAAATCAAAGTCAACCTCCAACCAAGACTTACTCTGTACATGCACTATTCCATTTATTCATACGCTGTTCAGCTCATACAAGGATGCTAATGAGCCTTCCACTGTGATTCAAACACATGTGGTTGGCTGGCTGATTTTTCCAATTCAACCAAAGGAATCGGATTTAGATTATTCACTTTGATTATTCAACAACTGCTTCATGGCCAAATGAAAGCCAAAAAATGAGGAAGGCAATCAGGTGAAATAGTATTTTTTCAATCTCTTTCCAGTTTCACTTGACGTGGATCACTCAGGAAAGATTAAGAAATAGAAAGAGTGGAAAGGGGAAGAGAAGGAGTGAAGAGGAAAAAATCTCAGCAATGAATGTGGGTCAGTAGTTTTACCTGGCCCAGAGCAAAAGGAAGCAATCACAGCCAGGATACAGATGTAGCTGAGGTACGGCATCCATGGCACACTGTCCTGTGATAAGAGAGGAAGGGATATGATATTGTCATCACCATCATCATTATATAAGCAAAAAAAGATAGATGATACAACACATTGCTATGCAGGGAAATAAGAGCAAGCTCATATATTGGGTAAAAGATTAATAACAGCTGCATCCTATATATATATTTTTTCAATTGCATTAAGCAGCCAGCCTCACCGGAATCATCTTGAAATTTTACAACATTTGTATAATAACGCATATTTATTTTCTTTCTGTTGGTATAGATATTGAATTATAAGTCCAGTATTATCACAGCCATAATGTGGCAGTATAGGTGATGGATAATGACAGTAGGAATCCCAAAGGCAATTTGTTCACTGTATAATTCAGAACAGCGGTACAATATATGCATTGTTCCACTGCATTGTTGGGTCTTTGTTTTTCACTTACAGTTTCTCTAGAATGAGGTCAGTGAAGAGGAGGGAGGGTGGCTCACCTGAAAATTGAGGAACACAGTGAGTAGGCTGAAGAAGACCGCCATGGCAGAGAAACCGAAGATGAGGAGGGGCTTCCTCCCGATACGTTCTATCACCAAGCCCTGAACACAGAGACAACAACAGTAGCGGTGTCAGAGCCTGTCAAGTGGTTACTGTACGATACATGTGTGATTATAGACCTTTAATTTTGTCTATGAAAGTAACTTTGGCTCTTACAATACAAATATCAGTCAGTGAAAAGCTCAGTCTGGCACTCTGATCCAGACTAAAATATGTCAACAGCCTTAGGATGAATTTAACCCAACTGAAAGAATATTCTTGAAATTCAGTAAAGTACTTTAATAATACTCTGAGGATGAAGACATAGTATCGTTTTGTGTGGGGAAACATTATGATAAGACTTTCAATGAATCAATTCAGCTGACAATGTTGTTTAAAAAGAAAATTCAAGTAGGACATGAAAGAGCCACAATAAGTCACAAAAGAGGCACGTGCGGCTCGACAGTCGCAGGTTGAGTCTGCTGGTGTAAACTCTTGATTCTCTCTTTTCTTTCACTTCAAGATAGCGATTCTGATATGTAAACTATTGGCCAGGGAACAAAGATTTTTTTTTTAACAGCTATAGGATGTACTCCTAATCCTTCATGGTTTGGTTGCTTTTTTTGTTTTACTTGTGTCATTACACTGAAGTAATCCTAATCTTAAAACAAGCTAAGCAGTCAAATATAAGCTAAGCTAATGTTAACTGCTAGCAACAGATGTTCTTTGTCACCAGATGAGGTCAGAGAAACCCTCATCTTCATCATGAAACTGCTTTCATTTGTGTTTTTAACAGCTTAATGATCTTAGATTGAGAAAGAAATTAAATGAAATTAAATACAGCCTTGACATTTTGTGAAGAGAAAACACTGATCATAGCCATGTAGCTAGCTATGAGCATTGTTACACAATGTTCCTTTTCAACACATTAAACCAGTAGCTGCTCGTGGCAGCTGTAATAGTTGTTAGTAGCCTACTGTTTTGGCTTCTGAGTAAATACTTAATTTTTTGGAAATCTAATTAATCATATCTTGACAATGATGTGTTTATGGCGTACTTAACAAATTCCCTTATGTCACATTTTAGGCTGAATCTGAGACATCTTGGTTTCGAGGGTTCAGTAGTCAGGCCTGACGTTTGTCACAAGTTGATGAGGCAGGATGCTAATTCAATTTGTGATTGTATAACATTCTCTTTGATTACTACATTTTTTCTACTGTTGACTTGAAACTTTGTTGACCATATTAAGATTTTGGCATGCTGTGTTATTTTCCGTTGAGTTTTAATTCCTGTCAAATTAAACACAGTGATTACGCTTTTAATCCCCCCTCAAACAACTCAATCTGCCTCGATAATATTTCAGTGTCTCAATAGAACATAAAGCTATAAGCATCATACAAACCTAGCTCTGTTGTTAGAGCAGGGCTATTTCTAGTCTGAACGCCCACATAGTTTTGTACAAACACCAGACTGTTTTGTCTTGGCTCATGAAGACCTGTGATCAATATGTTACCATCTTGTTGAGCCCTTGTTCATTGCTTTACAGCTTTGTGAATCACATATCCAATACAGAAACATAATTAAACATGACAGTTTGTGACACAAAAATCTAAACTAATTTTAAAACAAGGAAGGAGGCAGCAAATCATATTCATTAGCAAGACCATTCCACCAGTGAATTCCACTGAGATCGATAGTGAAGCATGCCTCTCACACAGTTAGATATTCATTTGTACACAACACTGCAAATGGCTCATCAATAATTCCACAGGCATTTCTCGCTCACCACCGAGGTGCCATGGGTGCTATGTGCCATGAGACAGAGGGCCCACAGTGCACCTTCAAGCACAGAGCCTGAAGCAGTGACATCAACACAGCTGCAGTCCCTTTTTTTTACTATTACAGTCTCAGAGCATTAAAGTATTCATGCTGCTGCCCATAACTCGCTTTACCAATGGGATTTCAAGAGGTTGTGAAAAAAAGGTCACTGGTATTTGTACAGTGGTACAGTATGTATATTCCCGCACAGAGGAGCTTCTGAGTAATATGTTGGAGATAACTGGCTTTCAATGTATGTGTAGTATGGCAGAGCTGCTATAGGCCCCCCTCACAGCTAGAAAAGCAGATAAAGGCCTCTTCACTGTTCCAGAGTTTAAGGGTCTGTGTCCACTAACGACACAGAATTGAATTAAATTGAATTCAAAACCAATGCAGTTGAGCATTTTCAGCACTCAGCGTCCTAACCACAAAAAGGCCCTCTGCTTTAGCTGTCTGTTTTTTTTTTTTTTTGTCACTGCTCTCTCTGTTGAAGACATTCATGGGTCATGATTTTAGAATATTCCAATTTTCATTTATTTCTGAAAGGTGTTGAAGTTTTCATGCAATTTTTATCTCATTAAAAAAATTCAACAATTTTTACCACCACCTGGTTGTAATGTGGTGCTGGTGCACATCTGACAGCTGTTACCTAGCCACCATAATATAACAAAAGAAGAAGAAAGCATTAGTCTCAGGTGATACAACTGTAGCGTTACTGACCTTAAAGACACTGAGAAACTAACTCTTAACATAAGAAATGATCTATTTAACTTAACATTGATTAGTAACATTGTTTTTAAAATAAAATTACAGCGACAGAGATGCTAAATCTCTTAGCCTGTTATTGGCTTTTCCAATTTCCCTCACAGGCCAATCAAAATCAAGAGGGGCAGGACTTGTGGTATCAACTTCGTTAACAACAATGGTGGAGGAGATCTTATACGACAAGGGTGCACGATCCAGGTGTAGAGCTGCTGCCTATTCCAGGACATGATTTCTTTTAATTTTATGTTTACTTAGTGGAGTTCCTTTAAATAAAAGTTAATATTAAATAAATAAAGCAATTTAAAAGAGACCATACAGTCACTACCGAGGGAAGCAGAAGTAATGTAAGACAACGTTTGTAACCTAGCAACAGTATGAATCAATGAGAAGCACTCTGAAACTGAGGTTGTGGGCACTGCCAGCGCAAAAAGCAAACCTGTTAATAGACACAGGGGGCCTTTATTTTCTTATTTTGTACAGTTTCCCCCCTGGCAGTAGGTTATGTTACAGAACATATCTGCTTTATATTTAGTTAGTCTCCAAAAGCATTAGAAATACATCAGTGTGTAATGACGTTTGTGTGTGTGTGTGTGAGCACAGGGCTGTTTGCTTTTGTGTTTGTGCATCCAGGTGATTCCCTTTGGTTCCCAAAATCCATCAGTGCCTCCAGTTTCTCAGGAGACTAAGAGTGTTTGGTGTATGTAAAAACATTATGTTCATCTTTTACAGAGCAACAATAGAGTCCATTTTACGGTATAGCATCACCAGCTGGTTTGGTGCTTTAACAGTAAAATCTAAAGCTCAGATCCTCAGCCTGGTTAAGACAGCAGGCAAGATCATGGGAATGTGTGCCCCTCTTACCCCCCAGGATCTTTTTGAGCAGGCCACAATCACACGGGCCAAGGGCATTTTATCGGACACTTCCCATGTATTGCACTCTGAATATGTTTTGTTGAACTCAGGGAGAAGGTACAGGGTTCCTCTGTGCAAACACAACCGCTTCAAAAACTCATTAGTCCCTTTTTCAGTTAAGCTCATTAATGAGAAAAAAATAGAGGAGGAACGGAAAACCAGGAGGCCCCCATTGTACCGATAACTGTAGACATGTATGTATGTATGAAACTGTCTGGAGTGGCATGTGTATATGTGCACAGTGTGCATGCGCCTGTGACTGTAGGAGTGAGTGTGTGTGTACTGTAGCACGGAGAAGTTAAATGTTTTACATTGTAATTACTGTTTTTATGTTGTTTTCGATGTATTGTCCATGCAGCGATTTCCCAGCACCCTAGACAAATTTCTCCCTAGGGAGACGAATAAAGAAACCTTGACCTTGACTGCCCATGCTGTAGCCACACACACACACACACACACACGCACACACACACGCACGCACACACACACGCACACACACACACACACACACATACACAAATTAACCACTCTTCAAATGCTTATGACGATCTGTGAAGGTGTAAGAGGCTAAATTTGAATCAACCTGCATGTGTGTGTGTTGGTGAGCATGTGTGTGTCTGTCTGTCAGTCTATGTAAAACACCCATGGTTTCATGACAGAATATTCAAATAGTCTGTTATACTTAGATAGCTATGGGTATCTAACAGATCCTGGATCTTACAAATCTGCAATTCATTATTATAAATAAAATTAAATATTATAGGTCTACTTTAGCAAATCAGTCACACCACATGATAGTGAAAAAAAAAGCTGACAATGCAATTTTGAAACAAAGGTCACCATCACCTGTCGACTCACACAACACAACACATTAGGTGTGCTGCAGTTGTAGCCATGGGAAACATTTCTAAGTACGTCTACTCTGTGACCACAGAGCATTGACAAGCACGGGGATGAGGTGCCACTGAACACTCAAAAGCTGTGTAACGTAACTGAACGTCTGCCGTCACACAGCCGTTGTTACCTGTCATCAGTTTGCTATGGGTTCTAAAGGGCTGCACTCAGTCATACTTTTCACTGTAGATATATCATGTTACATAAAAACCTGATGAGACTTAACATTGCATCAAGCAACAATTAGATTTAATTAATCTAATGTGCATTGCACATTCCTGCAGTGTTACCTTTGCAAATGTGAATATCCTTATGGTGATAGTTAAATGATAAATCACAAGGCTATTCTACTGTTCGACAAATCCAACATTTCAAACTATAACCACTTGAAACTAGAAAAAAAAACCATACTAACTTCTCTTATTCTTATTTTTTTTTTTTTTTTAAATCATATACTAAAGATGAAACTTGCACAAATGATGCTCTGGCACATTAATAAACACAAGCCAATATCCCAGTCCTTTGCAGACTCTGCAGAGGTCAGATGGGTCACGTCAGCCCTCCGGTTGGCAGGACTGAAAAGTCTGGATATTATTCATCTCATCAAGAGGCAGATGAGCCATTAAAGACAACTGGCCACAGCTTCAGGCAACACTGGTCCTTGACATACACCATAATCTCAGCACCATCCCTTGTTTAAAAAAAAAACTACCCTTAGGGCCGGTTTGGAAACAGGAAATCTGTTACATAAATACACCCCGATAATGACATTTGATTATTTTCACATAAGGAACTATCAAATCAGAAATGAGACCACAGGAACACAACATTTGATATAAATCTGTTTGTTTCTTCTTACACTGTGCCACCTGTCGACTGTATGTTGATTATAACTCTGGGCCTCGCAGTCAGAAGTTGTGCTGATGGTTTAAAAAGTACAGTAGCTGTTTGACAGAATGCAACAGCTAACTCACTGAAAACAACGTGTAATCCAATTCAAAAACTACATAAATAACAAAAGCCAATCAATCATGATTTGAAGAGAGGAGTGGTGTCCTTGGGCAAAGTTTAAATATACCTGTGAGCCTAGTTGTATAATCAGAGCTTCCTTATTGCTTTTTTTTTTTTTTTTTAACTAATTAATAGAAGAATGAGGAAACTGGTAACCTTTCTCTTTATATTAGGAGTACGTGGTATGATTTGGTCCAATTTTCTTTTCAAAATGTTTGTGGCCAAGCAGCCTCGTGTGATATTAAGCCGCCTGTGTCTGCAGTAATCAGGTTTAAGTTTAAGATATCAGGGCTTGTTTTCCAACCTTTCTAGGAGAACATTTGCTTGTTGTCATGTTTGTAAAGCATGAAAAACAACTAAGGCCAATTTACTATGGTTGGAAAATCCATCACAAGTTATAGAGTCAGGTAAGTTTTGTTTGGGTTAGTTTTCCAGTGCTACCCGTCTATATACTCATCGTGTCTAACACTTGACAAGAATGAATCAGAAATGAATATATGTGGGGCACCAGTAGTGTATTGGTTAGTGCGCACGTCCAATATTCGGAGGCCGTGGTCCTCCAGGTGGGCGGCTCAGGTTTGAATCCGACCTGTGGCTCCCTTCCTGCATGTCACTATCTCTCTCGCCCCGATCACTGACTCTATCCACTGTCCTGTCTCTAAACCTTAAAAAACAGAAAATAAATGTATATATGTGAGTGTATCTTTAAATGTATTGCTTCAGTAAAGACGGTTTATACATTTTTCTTTCCACAGTTCTTGTGTCACAGCTAACGTAATAAGTGTGCCACATTCAAAGGGCCATCAGAACAGTAGGGACTAGTCAGGGACTCAGTAAATGCATTTTGTTTTCAGTAATTATACTCTGTGGTGTGGTTTCTTTTTATGTCTATGACAAATATTTTTACAACTGTTTTTTAAGGATAAAAATATTCTGAGATGTAAACCTCTCCCTTTGTCACGATGCTTTTGATGCCGTGTGTGAAGCACTTTGAATAACCTTGTTGCTGAAATGTGCTATATAAATAAACTTGACTTGACTTAGACAAAGCCTAATGACATGCAGAATAACAAAGACTTTGATTAATGCTTTATTAATTGTCTATTGAGATATAAATAAAAACTCAAAGGCTGTATTGATTCATACAAAGCCATTATAAACAGATGTGAAGGGACATGAAAGGATAAAAAATGACAGCAGGCAGTGTGAATTTTCCCCTCATGAACATTAACACTAAAAAACAATCATGCTTATCCCGAGCTGTATGACATCACTCTTTATATATGCACATAGATAGGAGCACAAACGAGGTCCAGGATGAAAACAATGAGATTAAAAAATATAGTTGGAAATTGGTTTAAAAGGTCAGGGAGCCTCCAAACACATTTAAAGAGCTGCAGGGTGTTAGCAGAACTCTTCTACATGCTAACACAACACCAGCTCTTTGTTTGCTTAGGTCTTCCATATGGTTATATGAGGATTTCTAGATGATCTAATTGTGGTGATGGAGGTGGCTGTAGCACTTTATTTTTCTTGTTGCATTATAATACACAGAGACATGCATGCAGGATGGACGGCATGGCAGTTAGTAAACTCTATAGACTCTAAAAAATAGCTTAAACCAGAAAATTTGAATTGTGTGAGATGAGCCGTTTTCACATATGCACTCCTGAAAATATCTAGATCATTTCAGGAGGACTATTCACCCCCTCCTATTGGCTCGAGGTGAATTCTCCTGATTAATTCCTGCTGCGTTCTCACATCAGCTCACTCGGACTTGCTGCGGAAAAATACTAGGGGTCTGGCAGGAGAAACTCCAAGGGAAGTCCAAATTTAAAAAATTGTTTGCGTTCACACATGCAGCTGCTCCGACAACTATCAGAAGTTTTTCAGGAGTTTTCTGCAAGTTTGAAAGCCCTATTAGAAAGTCCAGTCCAACAAACCCTGACAGGATCCATCTTTAAGATTCGTACAGTAGAACTTTGCATTTCCTCATTGATGATAGTTATAGCATGAATAGCATATAGCATTAAAGGTTATAAACAATGATAACATTGAAGATATTTCCTATCAAGTCATTTAATTTTACTTAACATTTGACATTAGAAGCTGATGAAGTGTCAGCGAGGTAAACGCTTCACGTGTCTAGTGTTGGTCCAAATAGGGTGAAATTGTTTATGCTTCAGGCCATACTTAAATATGTGTTTTTAAAAATACAGCTTCTACATTCAGGTTAATATTCTCTTTTATGAATTACAAATGATCAGAAACCTTCCTTCATTCACAGGTTCCTATAGGCTACTGCTGAAAAACTCAGATTATTAAGTATTAAGGCTGAACCAACTCATCTATCCATAGAATTAATGTTCGAAATACAGGGGTCTTTGGGGGGTCTGAGACAAGATATATGTCAAAGAGAAAGCAAAATGCATTACTTTCTAACTTTGTATTCACTTCTAAAAAGCTGAATCGGAATGACACCGAAAAAATATCGAGGCCAGCCGCTGAAAAAGGCCAACACATCAACAGGCGAGTCTGGGGGCTCCTCTCCTGTCCAGTCACAACCTGGACAGGTTGATGCAGAGAGCCCATCTCAGGGAGACGGAGACGGGGGAGGTGTAGTGGCGGCTGCTACTTGCTTAAGTGACTTGCCGGCTGGATGGACAATTAATCAGGTAGGAGAATGGAAAGAGCACAACGTTTAGCTTGACATCAAGGATGGAAAGTTAGGATGCCACCGGGTATTCTGCACCCTGTGCAGAATATATTCTACACACTCACTTATTTGCACACTGATGCTGGAGTCTATCACAGCAGGCTTTGCTAGAGAGATGGGATTAGGTTGATCTTTGTACAGTAACAGGGCTGACAAAGACTTATGCATCCCATAATCCTCTGATAATGAAGAAAAGTTGTGCTTTTCCACCACTGTGGAGAAAACATATATTCCAGCATTAGTGGTTGTGCAAAAGGAATTAAATTCATTTTGAATGAAATAACATGTTTGGTTTTCCTAATCCTGGCAAGTGTTGCCTGGTTTTGTAATTCAGTGATGTTGCACTTACTGAATGATAGCATGCATAAACACATGAACCTTTCATCAATCTGACCTGTAAAGAAGATGTATTTGTTTCTTAAGATTACAGCCTGCAATGCACTGCCTAGTTCTGTGTAGGCCTCCTTTTGCATTATTCAGAAAATCTAAGAGTTTCTGAATAATCATCTTTACATTTCCAGGGAACATTTGGTAGTGTTTGAACTTTGGTGCCCCTGCTTATGTATGACCAAAGAGATTTAATCCTGAAGGAGCATCATGTTGTGGATTGTTCAGACTTTTATTTTGAAATGATGGGTCTGTTGTGTTTTTGTTGTTAACACTGATGCAGAAATTTCGTTTTTTTCTGCGTAAAATTCATGAAGCAAAATTTGATGACTCAATTCTATCTCTGTATAATATTGAACTGTCTTGTTTGTCATCCATCCATCCACCAATCAGCCTTTGGACTTACAACAAATCACATCAAATCATCCTTTTAATCATGAGGAAAATATAATGTGTTAAACCTGGAGCTCTCCCTGTAGAGGGTAAAGTAAATTTGATAAAACAGGTCTGCACGATTTCTCATTCCACTACAACAAAGTATGTCACATAAAATTGTCACTTTCACAAAACAGTCCATAATAGCTCCCTCCTCCTTCTGTCTTTTCTGTAATTGAAGAGAAAATCTTAATTCCTCTATGGAACAGACCAGGAAAGATGATGCCTTCAAGGTGCACCCAGTGCATGAAACTCCCAAAAGTCATTAACACCAAACTGCAGCATACAAAAAAACTTGTTATCTTTTCTTGCAGATTTCCAGCATGTTCTACGACAATGGGCAGAATTCTTTTTTTTTTTTCAATGACCTCCCCCTGTGCACACTAAGATGTATTTTCTGAGTAATTCATCCTCCTCCTCCTCCTCCTCTGGAATATTAAAATCACACACACACACACACACACACACACACACACACACACACACACACACACACACACACACACACACACACACACACACACACACACAATATGTTAGATATTATTGTCTGTGTGTTGGCAGCTCTGTGCAGTGATGGCTTTACTCCTGGAATTAAAGCTACAGCTAAATTTGAATAAGTGCCCCCTGGTGTGTATTCCATTTGTCGAATCAGAGAGCATATATCATCTCTGTAATGTTTGCCACCTAAATTAAATTAGTGACTTTTCAAAGCCAAATGCAGACTTTGATTTGAATGTCATAAATATTTGAGGCTCCTGAAACCACAAATCAAATTAATCTCTCCCATTTGGGTGTCAAAATATCCCTGAACCCAAACATGAGGCTCATACAAATGCTGTCTGTTCAATGGAATGAAATTAAAAAAAATTATATCCTCAAGGTTTCACCAAAAGAATGATGTCAAACACTTTGCTCTTTACCAAATCAAATGATCTCTTCTACGTGGTTGCTTTTACCTGATAGTGGCAGAGGTACAGTTTAAGGATAGATCTGCTGGCATGTAATACAAAATAACAAATTAAACTCTAAACTTTAAACATTAAACTCTATAAAGCCAGTTTATATTTTCATTTTTATGACCACTAATTATGTGAGTTAATCTTGCTCCTTTTTTTCTTCATTGAAAATAAACTGTCTTGATGTTGTCAACATGATAAGATGGATGTTGTCCATTAAAAACTGTTAAGATTCAGATGGGTGTGGCTAATGGGGAATTGCGACAGTATATTGCCAGAAAGAAATCTGATGATTGAAGGGCTAATGATGATGGTGTTTTAAGGCAGTCACCTGTCATTCAAATGATTGTTTCTGCAGCTATACGTCTTTGCCGTGGTTTTGTACCGTGCAACCAAACCATGCACGCTCTACGACACTGGGCCCCTTCTTTGAAGCGTAAGTGCAGTTGGACTTGCGGGTTCACAAGATCACAGAACAACAAGATCACACAGGAAGAATGAGAACAATGTGCAATCTGTCTGTCTTTATATTGTCCTTTGAAATTGACCTAATGCTCTAGCGTCCCCTTGTCTGACTTCCTGTCTGGGTGGATCTGCTTTTTTCAGCTCGACGCATACTTGCAGCAAGCGCAATCGAAAAACAGGCAAGTCAGAGAACAACTACATCAAACCTATTTGCTACATGTCTGGTGGATGTATAAATAGGCAAAAAAAATAGTAAAATCAACTTTTTAGGGACAATTTTGTGTTTACAGAGTTTGTTCTCCAGTAACCACATAGCAGAAGAAAATCTATTATAATGGGATAAAATCTTGATTCTTTCCTTTTTCTCTTTGGCTCATTTGGGCCACCCAGGTCATAACGGTTAATAAAGGAAGTTAAATTGTACCTAAAGTCTTCAAGTTAAACGAAGGGTTACTGTAAAAAAAAAACAAATCCTTATATTTCTGCGGAGGAAAAAAATAATTCAGAAAAAGCAGTTTTGGTTGAGTGGATAACAGACCTCATGTAATCTGGATCAATAGTTTAGTGTTGTCTGAATGTCAGCATTCCTACAGTATCAGAGGTAGCAGCAGCAGCAGCTAACAGGGATTACATTGTATACAACAAACTATTGTCTCTTGTCTGAAACAACTGACAAAGCAATTAAGGATAGTCTCACAGGAACACAAGTCATTCACTGCTGCAGGGCAAAACAAGAAGAAGTGATGGGGTGGATCAAGTAAATAAAAGAAAACTAATCTCTTGGGATTCTGCTCCATACAGGTTGTACAATAACTGTCTGTTTAGTTGATTTGTTGGCGGTTGTATTGTGTGATTGTGTTTATTTCCCCATTGTTCTCTCTGGTGTATTTTATTTTAGTCTCATGTGTCAAATAATCAATGCATGTAAACCATCACGAAATGCTTTGATGTAGAAAATGAAACTATTACTTAACAAGCTGCCAATAGAGACCGTCCCTCCAGCTCACCGCTTCATTGAGCAGTTTGGTGTAAAGTGTCATTCAGAAACAGATCTGCTGCCAAAGTGGAGATTTCTGCTCAACTGACAGCTGCATTTTTTACTAGCTCTGGGCTGATGACGTTTGAACAGCTTGCATGTGAGCAGTTTGTCAATTCTGGAGAGCATTCAATAAAAGCTCAAAAGGTGCAAACTACAATAATGATGACGACAAAGTGAAAGAGAGTCACTTGATAAATGGGTTATTGATTAATCAAAACTCTAATAGACAACAACACCGGCACTCTTGTTTTTCACATTGGTATTTTAGCATGTGCATCGCCCTGTTCTCAGTTTTGTATCATCTTTATAAATTTATGGTTAAAAGACTGAAGACAAAAAGAAGCACATTTTTGCTTTTTCCAGACTGCTCATTTAAAGGTCCCATATTATGCAAAATTCACGTTTCCATGTTTTTTGAACACTTGTATGTGGCCATCCTCTCCAGAAAATGTGTGCTGAAACAGGCCGTTTGGGGATTGTCCCATTGTGACATCACATAAGGCAGTGACCCCCCCTTGTGGGTGATACTCCCACAGCTATGTTTGTTCTGCCATCCAAGTCTTCCTTTCCGCAGTAAACAAGAGGGTAGGGTGCAAGACAGCCCAAGCCGCCCAAACCCTTCCAGAGAGGGGGCGTGCTCAGACACAGTTCATTTGCATTTAAAGCTACAGACACAGAATCAGCCTGTTCTGAGCAGGGCTGAAGTAGAGGGGTGTATAGGCATGATGAAATACAGGATCAGAGTGGATTTTTGGTAAGACACTTCACAGACATGTTTTTGGGAGCTCTGAGACTTATTTAAACTTGTTGAATAGTGGGATAATATGTGACCTTTAACAAAATATACAAACGGCCTCTGCATTAAAAAACAGCAAATGAACAGTAAAAGAAGTCTTTAATGCAGTAATTATCTGCCAGTAGTGTACATTTAAACTTTTGTAGTTTAACAATTTTTCAGAAATCAAAAACAGCACACTTTATATCAGTCTAATAAAAAAAATAACTTTCTTTGTGTCTTTTAATTGACTGGATGCATGAGCACAGAAGATATGCTACCCAAAGGATTCTTTTAAGTCTTTTATCATATATCAAATGGAGGTTAATGACAAACTCAACGTCTGAAAACACTGGTATTAGTTTAAAACTATTTTAATAGTTTGTTAATTTTTATGAAAGACACATTTCTAGAAGAAAAACAAAAGAAAAATCATTTTTAATTAAGATTTAAAGGTTTAAGTTTCAATGTAGTAATACTCACAGAGACGATGGCCGCCAAAGTCTCTACGCCTCCGGTGCTCAGTGTGACGTAGGGGATGACGTTTGCAGCAAAACCTGCATCTCGAAGGATCCCGTTGGTGTAGTACCAGATCTTTGGGAAAAAAAAAAAAAACCTTGTGTCATTCAAAGACATTCTCGTTTTTTTTTACATTAGAGGTTTGAAGTATTCAAACAATTGTACACAATGATTCTTCTATTAACATATATATAATATATATATATATATATTAAGATTAACTTTATCATCCGCCAGAGTGAGATATTTGTTTCTCTTCACCCATGCTGCAGCCATAAAAAAGCCACATTCATCATCGTTCAAATGAAACATAAAACATTAAATATTAAAAAAGGTGAATAACATCAGGTTCTTAAAATACCAGTGCAAAAACGCTGAGAGAAATCGCCTTATTTGCCACTACTTAAAAGCTTTATAGACACACGGATAAATGCATTTTAAACCTGTTCCCTACAATGGGAAGCTCTTAACCTCTTAGGGCAGCAGCTCATACTCTGTAAGAAACACTAAAAAACAACAACAGCCGGGCTGCAACAAAAGACCACCGGAAGCACCAGAGCTTCCCTTTTCTTTTGATATTTGCTGGGCTATTTTTTGTCTTTATTGATAGGGCACAGAAGAGAGACAGGAATGTTGGGAGGACAGAGCAAGGGTTGAAATGCAGCAAAGGACCGAAGTCGGAATCAAACCCATGGTCGCTGCAACGAGGACTATAGACTCTGCACATTGCTGCGCATGACATAACCGCTGGGCTGACTGGTGCAGAGAGCTTCACATTAAAGTTTCACACTTCATTCATGTTGTCTTCAGACTCCCTTTACAACAAGATTTGATCTCAGGTCAAATATATTTCCTTTTGTTTTCGGCACATTACTACATTAGAGGGGAATTCACCGGGACTGGTTTTGTTGCTCCCCCGACCTGGCCTAGGGGTGCCAGGGAGGAGTGTGTCTTTACCCTGCAGTAGTCTATATGTAAATACAAAGAAGCAACGAAGATTAGCTGTGTTCAGCTCGGCTGCAGGATTTATTCTGCAGATTTTGCCTCTTTGGGGTATTATGCTCCTCACAAGTGCGATGCGCCCTCTAGCGACCTGGTTCGGTATTGCAATAACATTGTAACTAGCTCAGTGCACTGGAATCTGGCTTTAAATAGCTCTTTGAGATACATAAACATAAAAACTTATATTGGGGTCTCTTTTTAACTCATTTAACTTGTTCTTTTAGCAATGAACTGTATTTTCACTATAATGAACTTTTCCGCTGTCCCAGTGACTTTGAACATTTATTTATGCAATTATTTAAATCTTGTGATCCATTTTTAACCTTTTAATAACCTTTGTTTTTAGCTTAAGACAAACCACATAAATAATTATGAACACATTTTTCAACCCTTTACAGTTTTTAGTGGACTACAGCACCATGAAGCATGACCTGCCACTGCTCTCATTCACAGAGAATAATACCCTGATGATAACCACATAAAACAGGTCCATAAAGTTCTGCAACTTAGTTAGCCTAGTAACTGTAATTCACAAAACACTAATAATGTCACTGAAACTGCTTGAAGCTATGCTGTTTGTGAATTAGACTTCATTAGCAATGAGGCACAGTTGCAGAGACAGAGGGCCACGTTTTCCCAAAACGTATACATAATGCATGATTTGAATGCACGCAAAGAGTAAGTGTACGTCCTTAGATGTAATATGCTTGGCAGCGCTTTTTATTCTGGTATGCTTTGTGTCATTCAAAGCCAAAGTAGCTTCACAATCCTTTCCTTACCTTTGTCCTTCATCCTTAATCACAAGCTGCTGAACACATCCTGGTAAAACACTGATTTAATTCACACTGCAGCTGCTGCTGTTGTGTTTCTATATTTATCCAACACTTTCATAATGAGGTAAGTAGTTTAACCATTATAAAAACCAGTATGAGCTTTTTTTTAAACAGGAATGAAGAACTATTGTGTGTACAAATCCTTAAAGGAAAGGATCTGAAGTTTAAATATTTCAGGTTGTTGTTTTTTTTGTCCACATCCGCTCCCTAACTACTAACCTTGCTCTTTGCTGCTGTAACACTGTAAATTTCCCCGTTGTGGGATGAATAAAGGAGCATCTTATCTTATCTTAACCTTTGACCTGAACTATTCTCTCGTCTGTGCCTCTTTTGTTGGTGATAAAAAACACATCGAAATACAAATCACAGAGGCAGTTGAAAGTTGTTAGTTTTGACAGGACGAAGCTCTTTAGCCATGTCATATGGAGTTAGATCAGTTTCAATATTCACGAATGCACACAGAAGGATTCACAAATGTATTTCAATGCACACATTCTATATAAATGTAAAACAAATCCTCAAATAAAAAAATAAGATTCACGAATGTATTTCTGATTCACACACAAATAACGCTAAAGTGATCACATTAAAACATCTACGCTACTGTGATTGGCTGAATAGGAAGGAATCTGATTGGCTACAGACATTTCCCTGCTGAAAAAAATGCATTTGTGAATCTAACCACGGCAGGGGAGTCTCAGAAGTCCCACACACAAATGCAGTGAGGTTCACAAATGACACACAGTTTGTAAATGCAGACTGAACAGTTTGTATATAAATGTAACAAGATACAAATGTGCTTTTTGAATATCTATGTATATCATATATTTGTGGCTTTCTATTACATAAATACAAAACTATAGATATTTGTGTGTGAATCAGAAATACATTTGTGAATCTTGTGTGTGCATTGTGTTATGATAATGCGTTAGGAGGATTCACTTCAGTGTCTTTAGCGGTAGGCGTGGTTGGTAGGAGGAGAAGCAGGGTCAGTACTGATGTCACACCTGAGAGGGGGTGTGGTGGCTCATTGAAATACATTTGTGAATCCTTCTGTGTGCATTCGTGAATATTGAGAGTCATCTAACTCCATATGACACTGCATGGACCGTTTCTCAATGCCCCCCGAGCATCACCTCTCAGGTTCAGTGCAACACAAAAAGCCTCAATGACATCACTGAGTAAATCACGGGCTAAAAGATTTACTACAGGCACTAAACATTTATTCTGAAGGTGATGAGGAAGTGTAAACTTTCAAAAAATCAAAGTAATGACTCCAGCGTGAGCTAAATTGTTTTCCACTCTCCTTTAAATGAAACTCTATGTAAATGAAGTCATGCTCATATCTATGATAATTCAGATCAGCTTTGTGATTTCAAGCTGTGCATTTTTATTAAAAAGAAAATCGATCATCCTGTCAAATAGGAAAATCTGAAAGTGAAGAAAAGTGCCCATGATTATTTGTTCTCTGATAAATCATCCTGAATATCAATTTGAGGACTTGACAAATAAAGCGTTTGCATTTATTACATACAGCCATCAAATCTGTCAGCAAGAAGCTTAATTCTATCCACCTGTGATTGGATCCTCGCTGCAAGTAAATCCTTAATACACAGACGGGAGTTTGAAATCTGTACCTTTTTAAATAAACATTCATTTAGATATAAAACAAAGCCAGACGTCAACAGCTACAGTGATTCTTTATATTGATGAGATCTTGCCCCTCACTGAGATTGCTGTCTTTGACATTCTTCCTTTAAAGTAATGGATGTTACATACGCTTGTCTTGGTTCACTGTAGTCATTCTGTTTATTCTAAGTGTTGGAGCAGAATTAAGCTTGAACTCTAGGAGAATGGTGGAGCCCATATGTGGACAGTTCGTCCTTATCAGGCACAGGGTACAGTGCAATGTTTTCACAAATCTTACCATCACAAATAAGTGCAGAGGACAGAGCGAGTAACTTCCCTTTACATGTTTGTTCCCAAGCACAGTATAATGCTGGACATAAAACTGAAGAAATATTTGCCCACTGTAACTGGGGCAAGATAATATCTGCTTCAGAGATTTTAATTGAATGTGTATTTTTTACAGTTTTGACTAATTTACAACAAAAAAAGCTTTTTAGAATTTGTGTGAAAAAAATCTTATTTTAGAAAATAAAAATGAGAAAAATGCAACCTCTTTCTGAATAAAGAAATATGGGGTCACATCTGTGCATGCACACACCCGTGGGGACAGAGCATTCGGCTGCTACACCTGAGCCACTGACACACAGAGCTGTGTTGTTTCTCTTGATTTTGTTTTTCTTTGTCAACCATTAGGAGTGTGTCAGGACAGCACACCCAAGTGTCACTGCATTTAACCAACAGTAATTTGACGGTTTGTCAAACAGACTTATACATGCTTTAAAATGCTTCAATACAATATTGATTTCTCTGCAGCAGACAGGTGTCAAGTTGTCAAGTTCTTCAAGAAGAAGGAGCATTCTCTCAGATGAAGAGTAAAGCCTCTTGGAGCAGTGTTTTTCACTTGACTAAAACTACAGCTCATATGCAAGGATGAAGCATGCTGAGATAAAAAGGATTTAAATGTATAAAGCAAAACTATGACAATTAGATTAGACAATTAATAGCCCAAAATACCAAATCCACAAACTGTAAGTTATCTTGTTTTTTTCTGAGATAACACTTTTTATATGAGAATTAGTGAAATGTCACAAACAACTGCCTGCATTCTGGTTTGGTAAAAATATTTTTTTGGGACGCAGATGTCTTAGCGGTTAGGTCATAGCCCTGCAGCACTCAAAGAAGGCATGGGGGTCGAGTCCGACTCGTCCTTCTCCACTCTCTGTTCCTAATTTCCAACTCTATCCACTGTCCTCTGTCTCTCAGATAAAGGTTAAAAACCCTAAAATAAATATCTTAAAAATATTTATAAGTTTATATTTATATTTTAAATCAAATTATGTATGATGGATGGATTTATGTGTTATCATTTGTTGTTGTTTTTAATAAATATCCAAGTAATAAATAGAATATGATAATGCAACCTAAACATATAATCCCCCTGTAAGAAGGCATAAAGAACAAGATTCTGTGGCAATCCTAGAAAGTTTGTTTTTAGCTTTTTCTTACAGCGTTGAGGCCACAGAGCTGATAGCAGGCCATGGTGATGATGATGGTGATGAGCTGCCAGCGAACAGCAGGGTTCCTCAGAAGCTGTAACACAGACGCAGTGCAGAGGTTTTCTTGAGCTCGAGCCTCCGCATGGACCTCTTCCAGCTCCTGGGACACATCTTTCTTCCCCAATAACTTCTGAAAGGCTGTCACACACACAGAGACACACACATGCACACACACACACACACACACACACACAAAAGCACACACAGTGTTATAAAGATACATTTTTTTTACGATGAAAGAAGCTTTAAAAAGCATCCATTGTGCTGAGATCAAAGAAGTAAAGGATTTGATCCACATTAAGTTGGGACATACACTCACACATTTTTAAATGTCAAAATAAAAATTGTGATAAGAGCCAACTGGGTTCAAGTGGTTTGTGTTTATGATGTGAAATCAGTTTTCTTAATCTTTTTTTCTCTTTTGGCCTCCTCAGAGTGAGTATCTATGGGTTTTGCGAGTTTTTAAACCCAAAGATATTAGTTGCAGCGGATAATAAAGAACTCTTTGATCTGTGTCTTTGACCTCTGGAGGGAGAGAATATATGAACCTTGATAAAACAGTTACGCAATCCATGGCTGATATGACTAAAACAGACAAACTGTTTATTATCATCCTTGAAGAGTTTTAGAGTAAACTTCATCTGTTTTTAATATGTCCAGCTAAAACCTCTACATTTAAAAACCTCCTGTACAGGTTTTAACACCTGCATACATTTCATAAAGAGGGTATGGACATGACCTCAATCTATGTCACAAATTCAACTGCAAAATGCAACACATGGCAAACAATACAAGTTTGTAAAGGATAAGGATGCACACACTTTACTGTTATTATCTGTTTACCATACCTTTATATTAAAACTGTATTATAACCACATTAAACTGTGGAAACGGACAATTTATGTTTCTTTTAAGACCCAAATATCCACCAAGTGTCAAAGGCAAGAAATAAAATACTTCAACGAGCTGCTGAAGTATTTCAGCAGCTTTACTCTGCTTTATTTACCCAGACATCAGTGGATTCTTTAAAGCAACATCTACATTTAAAAAAAACATGCTATGAGTTAAAGATACTCAATAGAGGGTATGCATTGACGTCACTTTCCCTCCTGACGCGACGAAAACCGGAGTAAACAGACAAATATCTACATTAGCATTAGCCTACATAAAGCAGAGCATGAAGCTACACATAGGCCCGGTTAGATCAGTGATGGATGTGAAACTGAATAAACTTTGTAGTCAGAGTGTAGAGATGGAGAGATCCAACTGTTTCAGTGATCCATTTGCTTTTTTTACTTTAGCTTTCAGTAGTCTGTAAAGAGATCACTCTGGGGCGCTGGTGGCGCAGTGGTAAGTGCGCGCGCCCCATGTATGGAGGCCATGGCCCTTCAAGCGGGCGGCCCAGGTTAAAATCCCACCTGTGGCTCCTTTCCTGCATGTCATTCCCCACTCTCTCTCTCTCCATGTTTCCAACCCTATCCACTGTCCTATCGCTCCAGTAAAGGAACAAAAAGCCCAAAAATAAATCTTAAAAAAAAAAAAAAGATCGCTCTGTGTCAACCGCTCAACAGAGGAATGTATAGTTTACATTAATCTTGTCTACTTCGATTTTATTAATATGTTCTAAATATATCAATTATTAAAGCTAACAGTGCTAGCAACATAGCAAAAAGAATGCTGTCATAGACGTAGTGAGGGCTCAATGAGGAATGTGATGGCAGATAAATGAGAAAGACGTGTGAAAAAAGTTATTATATGGTTGTTTTCATACAGGCCTCCTGTATACTCGCTAAGCTCACTCTGTTCTCGAGAACAATGAGTGTAATCATAACGGAGGATTCGTTCAGTCTATTCAAAGAGATTTGTGGCACACTCAGGCTACATCCTGCTGCTCTCTTGCTCTCCACGTAAATGCTTCTTTGGGATGAATGATTCATGGAAAAAAACATTACATTTCAATGCAATGCAGACTCCACGCAGCCACAGTGCTTACTTTTAAACAAAACACAAACATTTTTGTGCGAGGGCTGCCAAGGTTAATGGCAGTTATTTGCAGCTTGGCCAGTTGGAGGCTGTTTAAACTTTTGCGCCACAGATGTGATGGACTTCAGGGGATACGTGGATGTTAAGACACTTTCCTCACTTTCTCCTGAAAGTCAAGCGACAGGGTCATGGAAAGTTTAAGTGGCTGTTTGTTAAAGAGATACTGACTATAAACTGACACATAGTGATCCCATGTGAGGCAGGAAAATCTGCTAATCTAAAACCTGGTCTGAGGTGTTTTGAGGGAAGTGTGCTGGAGCAAACCTGAGAAAATTGTTGTTTTGAGGTTACATCATTTCTTATTATTTAATCTTTATTTAACCTTTTTCTAACCAGGTAATTAACCCATTGAGATCGAGATCTCTTTCCCAAGGGTGACCTGACCAAAAGGGCAGCAGCACACGTCATAATAAACATTACATGATTGAGTTTGCAGATAAAGTGCAGAAGTTGTGATCACAGATTACAAATTAAAAACCACAGCCGCTGTCCATACCACTGCTGTCAATGACACTGGCAAGACATAATGTTGATCTCCATGATGGTGTTTGTATGTGGAGAGTAGAAATGTCCACACGGAGGCAACCTATTTAATTTTCCCTGCAGGCGGTGACACTTCATGTCACTGATGTGGCCTAATAGCGCTCCAAGGGCCACAAGCCAGAAAGAAGAGAGAGGAAAGGGGATCGTCAAAGAACATTTCAACACCTAAATATCCTGACTATTGAAACAGATTTAATATTTAATGAAGTTCTTAAAGGGACTGTCAATCATTCTATTTTTTATTTTTTTTAAAGATTTATTTTGGGGCTTTTTGTGCCTTTAATGTAGAGATAGGACAGTGGATAGAGTTGGTAATCAGGGAGAGAGAGAGTGGGGAATGACATGTGGGAAAGGAGCCACAGGCTGGATTCAAACATGGGCCGCCCACCCAGGAAAAGCCTCCATACATGGGGCGCACACTAACCACTGAACCACCAGCGCCCCAAATCATTCTATTTTTACATGAAGTCCCATGAGAAGACCAAATCAACAATATATAGTCTGTCTCTCTTTTTCCATCCATGTCCATTTTAAATCTGACTCTTAGAATAAAACCACTCTTATTATTTTTATATAATATGTAGTAATGGATAATATTTCAAGTATGGAAAAGGTCCGATAAAAGGCTACGAAAAAATAAGCAATTACGATGTGAGGAATTTTGCATGATTTGAGGTTTCCTGAGACTTTGATTATAAATGTTTCAAAATGCATAAAATGGCATAATTCTTCCCATTTTTCTTCTGAGAAGGACCCCTTGACCCCACTCTAGCTTAATCCCCCTCCAGAAGTTCTGTTGCATGAAGCCCCTGTCAGTGGTTCTCAGCACATTTCATGTCTTCTGATGATGGAAATCTTGAAATATGCATCATAAATAAAGTGTCTCGTGCTTAAAAAAGGACAAGGAAGTCCTCAAACAGCTTGGCTCCATACTTCTTGGTATCTCATGTCCTGAAGTAGATAGTTTGAGGAATGTCAACCGGTTTGATCAACATAACATTTGTTCGGTTACTTGTTTCAGCACCTTGTTTCAGAAGTGTTTTTGGTATGACTCACCCAAACTACAGTGTTCATGGTTAGTAAAAAAAAAAAAAAAAACATGTCAGCCAGTGTTAGGATGTGGCTTCTGTGTGTGTTTTTAATAGATGTGACCGGGCTGATACCAAAGATTAGTGTCATGGTTGAAAATACCATTTTCTGAAGGCTCTGTGTTACGTGCCGCAGTGTTTGTGGTTTTCTCTCTCTCTCTCTCTCTCTCTCTCTCTTTCTCTCTCTCTGTGGGCCAGAATTAACTGCACTGAACATGAACACACCACAGCAGGGCTCTCCAGTAACACCTTATTGACAATATTCACATGCCAGTAAAACTGAATGGAGAGATAATATTTTGTTGCAGCAACATGAGTGACTCTGAGCTCTGATACTGAAGTACATTGATGTCCTCATCTTGCATAGAAAAGCAAGCACAATGACAAATACTCACAAAATGACATTTAAAAAAAGACTGCAGAACGACTCCCAAGATGTGTCCTCATACTATTGTGTTTAAAAATATATATATATTATTGAGGAAATTTGATTGGGAAAGACATGAATGGCTGTAAAATGAATGTGTTGGGTTACATTTCTTTTCGGGCCGTCACATATAATCGCTTCACAAACATTTATGAACTTCCTGAATATTATGATTGTTGGATTAAATCCCACGTTCTCTTAAAGTCACAGTGTCCTTTGCACCCTGTCTACAGTCATCCTGTTATCTTAAAATCTAAAAATAAAAAGTGACGATGAAAATACAAGAAAGAAGCATGCACTGATTAGTTATGATGTGTCCCTCTCAATCATGGCGCCTTGAAGCTTACATGTGCACATAGTGTTAATGGGTGAACTAAGAGAGGATAAGCCTTATATGAACTGAATGCATGAGCAGTCAAGGCAATCCTAAAATGAAATGCAGTTCGTTTGGCAGTCCTGCTGACAGCGTTTAGCATATAAAACTGTCATCTTTGACCTATGTGACCTTTAAATGGTGGGCAGGACTACAGCAGATATACAGCATGACAAGCAGCGAGATGAAGTGAAAGAGAACATGCTGTTCCTGTCTGACACTGTATGATGTTAATACAACCAAACAAGGCCCCCCCCCCACCCCCCTTGAAAATGTATGCGTGCTGACAACAATTCCCAAACCTCAGCGCTGTAACTCAAGCCAGCAACACGGATCTGCAACTCTGATATGACTCATGCCAGCTAAATGTTGACTGGCAACAGCAGAAAGGATGTAATGTGAGTGTGGGCCAGATGTCCTCTCAAGAACAACTCATCTCCTCCTCAAGGAGATTTTATAACACTGACACTCATTGTCTCACGTCGTCTAATACTTGGAAAACACCACAAGCAACAAGTTTTCAAAAACAGTACATCAGCCGCTTTGCAGGTAATTACATTCAGAACACAACATCCCTTTAAATTGTTAATGGAGTACTTATGTGTACGGTTGTAAATGTATTTGATTTAGGTAGGCTTCTCATTCATTTTCTTTTGTTTCATTTGAGGAGAAAAATAACCCTGGTTCCAATTTGCCAAACAGACTCAGGGTTGGAATTATTTATTTGTTGAGAGCTATTAACAAAGACAGATGGCACATGTGAAAATGAGCCAGTGAGCTTCATCACAAGAAGTCCTTGAATTCTAGACACTGCCACAAAAAAAGTTTTCAAATTAAGAACAAGGCAAGAAGTTGGAATTAGTTGTCAGGGAGACATCATTATAGGTATTTATTATTGAAGCATTAATGAGCAATCACAATGAGTCGGTGACCTTCCTTCTACCCGTAACGATTGTGCCTAAATCATCCTATGAAAAATGTCTCTGTCACAAAATGACTTTCCCCTAAGTTTATAATCTAACATGTGAACCTAGGATCATAGGAGGACTATTAAAGTGCCTCAACGTCTTTATAGCTGAATATTGGATCATGGGTTTTCTCCATAGATAGTAAAACATGTGTTACTATAGGACTTAAATAAATACAGTTTGCTTTTTAATGCTGTATTCTGATGTGAACATTGTCACAAATTTTAAAGGAGCAATATGTAACTTGGACACCTAGCTTTTAAAATGGGTACTGCGGTCCATAAATGCCATAAAACCGCCAACTTCTATTGTCAAAAGCATCACAAACCATTCTGCACTGGAAACAGAACTTATAAGGAGTACATACTGGCTGCCGCCTTGTTGACAGAGAGGAACAGCTCTTACACACAATTATTTTTTCAAAGCTATAAAAAAAACCTGAAGAAAATAACACTGCAGCCTCTTGTTTGTTTGAAATGTGCCACGACAGCAGCCCAGCCAGCATCCTTTACAAATGGCTACAGCACAAAAATTGTGGATTTTGTTTTTACAAAAAAACAAAACTTTGACTTTTAGCTCAATGCAATATGTGGCACGGCACTGCAGTGGCTTTTTATGTATGTGCAGGCACCCATTCCTTGATCACTTTGTGACACGAACAATATAACTTTTTATTCTTCCTTGCAAACATGAAGAAGAAGTGCTGTCGTCGTAACGTTTGTGAAACTTATCAGATCATTATCATTCCTGTCTCATTGGTATCAAAATCAACAATTCCTCACTAATGCAGACCCTTTCATTGTTTTCATCCATGATGGTTTTTCCGTCAGGATTCCTTTTAACATCCTAAAGAAAAAAGATGAAGGGACACATTTGGTCAAATTATGTGCTTTCTTCGAAAAGCTCATCACTGTGGAAGAGCACCATGTTCTTCTGAGTTCATCATGTTCCTGTCAGATTCTATTGCTGGGTTTTTTTCTCCTCGGATGAATGAGGCAGGTAAAATGATTGCACCATTTTCCCCATACTCTGCAAGTGTGATGATTTGATCAAACATGTTTTAATTCCCTGATAGTAAACATTGAATGGTTCATTCTTGTTCTTCATGATGATCTATCACAGGCAGACCAGCCTACTCACTACGTATATCATGTTTGAGCATTTTGGGCTCACTTAAAAAGTTCCTGTGCATTATACAAAACAGAACGAATAAGTAAAACCAAACTTTCAAATCTAAAAATGTTTGGACTAATTAATCATCAATATCTAGATATAGATAGATATATAGAGAGACCTCACTGAGCTTTGCACCACTCTGATGTCAGAGGAAACAAACAGGATGTTTCACTTGACAAAGAATTCAAGAACCTAAACCTCTGGAGCATATCCATCTATAGCGTATCAACATAAACATCAAAGATCTCCAACCAACCCCAGAGACAAAACTGATCAAAGTCGTATCTGATGTCACATTTTACTACATGATTCCTTTATACATTCCATTTGAGCTTCACCTCCAGCCCATTCTGTGTCTTCTCGTGTCACTGGATTCCAACATTAAACAGCATTACACCATCTTTCTCCTTCAAAGTCTCCCAAATATCACTATAGGCAAGAGGATCCATATATCAAAGTTGAAGGTTTAGAGACATTGTTTTGTTAGCAAAAAAAATTGAGATTCATGGCAATTAAAACTCCTAAAACATTTTCAGCGTTTTATTGCTTCTATATCTGAAAACATGTTTGATGGAGCATTGCTTAATTTATTTCCATCTGTGAACTTTACATTCATTACAGAATGAAACTATCATTATCGCTCAGTATGCTGTCATGCAGTTGTCACACAGATTCAACAAGACTTCATCAATATGGAAATTAAAGGAAGAAATATTTGAAATGATACAAAGTAAAACAGAAAACACTCAGTCATGATTAATATGAAATGGGGACACTGAAAATTAAATCTGCACTGTGGTCCTTTGTTACTCTAGGTGAAAACTATATCACCTTATCTGAGTTTGAACTCTAATGAGACACGCAGACATGAAGCACATATTGACATCATTCAGTGTGACTTATACATCCCAAGGATATCATTACCACCAATTTAATTCATGGATATACATGTATCATTAAAAAGATGCTTCAGAATGTGTCTGAGTCATCTGGTTGTATTGTTTGTGTCAGTATAAGGGTTATCTATTGATGTATGGACTTAGACTTCAAACAACTCAAACCACCAAGGAGACATACGGATAAACTCAGAATCTGATGAAACCTGAAACGCTGCTGTTTCCCAAAATACATCAGGGCTCAAAAGAGGAATCCCATCTGTCAGTACAACAGCTTCTTTGTGACTCACTGTCATGCAATTCTGTGGACCATATTAGTCCCCAAAGAGGCCTTAACATTCATGTTCACGTGTGTTCAACAATCAATATTATTTAAAAAAAAACTTCTTTGACAAACTCTGAAAATAGAAGTGGAAATCATCCTAATTGTTACGTTCCCTCCCAGAAGCAAAATCAGAATCACGGGAGTCCCAAACAAACACTGAACTTGTTTCAAAAGGGACCACATAAGTAGACCTTGGGTTTCTTAAAGGTGACAGAAGAACATAGCCCTCCAACACCACCCACTGAGTCTATCAAAATCATAGACAAACCAAAAGAGAAGAGGGAGTCCATGAACAGAGGGGCAATGGAAGGAGTCACACATGGCTGAAATAAAGACATGTTTCCTAAAACACACACACCTGAGATTTTCATTCAAAAGAAAACACAGAGGGGCGCTGGTGGCGCAGTGGTTAGTGCGCGCGCCCCATGTATGGAGGCTGTCGTCGCAAGCAGGCGGCCCGGATTTGCCTCCCACCTGTGGCTTCTTTCCCGCATGTCATTCCCCACTCTCTCTCCCTGATTTTCGACTCTCTCCATTAAAGGCACAAAAAGCCCAAAAATAAATCTTAAAAAAAAAAAAAAAAAACAGAAAACACAGAAAGCCAACTGATGATGTTGACTCCCTGGAAACACAACCAACTGGGCAGGGAGACTCCAACCGCCCTTTATAGCCTCCTAGCCCAGCTGATGACAGCCGAGGGGAGGGGGGGGGACATCACAGGTACAGTCAATATCTCCTTAATGCACTTACTTTACACACTGTTCAATATTTATATATTTTTTTTATTTTCTTATCAGGGTTGATTACATTTAGTGTTTAAACGACCTGTTTCAAGTCTGTTTCAGAGCATTTTCAAATGTAAAGAGAAGGAATCGTTACAGCTAACATACTCTCTATTCACAATTCTAAATGAGATGTAGAGCCTGACTGTAAGTCTTGGAAGGCTCTTCTTAAAGAGTCTTACACGTTGAAGCTCTGTCGAGAACACTACGACGTGGAGAATCTAAATTAAAAGCCACAAATTGCAGCAACAGGAAAGTAATCCGAGTGTTCAGAGGCTTGGCAAACCACTCCCATCAATCACATGTCGATACAGCAATGCAGTGAATCATTTTTTAAAGCTTCTTTCAAGTGAGTGAATTTAAACCTTGCAAGGTTTCCCCACTGCTCTTAAACCTGAACAAGCACTAATGTGCTCACTAATGTACCATAACGATTTAAGCAGTGATGTATTCTACATGGGCACTTGAGTGAGTCACATGTGTTGCTCTTCATGTCTGCAGTACCTCTCTCTGCTGCAGCCTCGTCCCTCCTCTCCATCAGCAGGTAGCGAGGACTCTCAGGCAGGAAGGGCAGCACACACAGCTGCAGCACTGCAGGCAGGGCCAGGAAGGAAAACAGGTGGTTCCACCGGGACTCCTGCAGTACAAACAACAAGAGGAGGACCACATTAAATATGGAGGCAGGGAACAGCTACACCTTACCATACAAAGAAGTTGGATAAAACTTTTTGTTTCGTTTCTGTTACACATAGAGAAAGCTCATTTTCAGTGGAGACAAATAGACGGATAAGTGCATTCACAAAGATGTCATTAGTCATTAAAGAGCCCACATTATGCCCTTTTTAGGGTTTGTATATTTAATCTATGTACCTACTTTTGTACGTTCACAATAGCTAAAGTCCGAAAAAAGTGTCTGTTTTCATGTACTGCTCCTCCTTGCTCCCTCTCCGCTCTGAGTCCGTCAGCTACGCTCTGCTGAGCCCACACTGTTAGACCCCACATGGGCCAAGTCTGCTCTGATTGGTCTGCCGGTCCGCTCTGTCGTTATTGGTCAGTTGCTCAGCACACGCTTCTCGGAAATTTCACCATGAGCTGCAGGGCTTGCCACAACGAGCCAATGGGCTTAGATCAGTGATCTCACACTGACAATGACGTCAGACTGACAAATTTTTATCGAGGGGGGCTAGAACCGAGCGTTACATGCGGCTAATGCTACAGCTAACAGGAGGATGTAGGAGAAGCCGCGTTTCCGCAGACTTTGAATTTTTGCACATAGATGTGCCTAAACATGCACAGGATACTTGGAAAACACATTAAAGAGCATATAAAACCAGAAAAAGCATAATATGGGACCTTTAAGGATGTCTTGTTTTCATTACAGAAATTATTGATTTAAAAAAAATGCCCCATTGGCTAAATATTCATCACTGCTGGTATATTTGTGGAAGCTGGTATTTATTTATCAATGTAGTGGCTTTTAAAACAAGAGCAAAGAGAGATGTTGTAAACATCATAGCAAGTGCAATGGTTAATGTGTTTGTCCTTTTTGTTTTATTAGTAAGTATTACTGAGAGGCAGCACTGGAGTCAAAGATGAAATATGGAAACAATAAAGCGTGGCGGTGTGGTGTGGTGTGGTTCTGTGCGGTGAGGTGAGGTGCAGTTTGGTGCAGTGCGGTGCAGTGATGTGATGCGATGTGGTGCGATGTTCTGTCATATTTTTAAAAAAGCACACAATCAAACTGAACGGGAACAACTCATAGAAAACAACATGCACAGCCCCATCTGTTTGGCACATCCTTACTGCATGATCCCATTTAAGCAAGTGAGAGTGAAGGTTTTGTATTTATGCAGAGACTATGGAAAGGAGTTGCCCTTTAGAAAGAAAATGTCAGCTCTCAACTCATAAAAGAAATATTTGGGATTCAGTTTCCTAACCTTTATTGGGTGTGTGGGGCACACAGCCAGTAAAACTTTAAGAAAAGTAATTAACTTTGGTTTAACAACTTTTTCAGCCTTAGCTGTGCTGCACATTCAAGAGTTCATAGCATGTTGTGTCATTACACTTTAAGTATGTGCTAAACTTCAGAAAATGAAGGTAGATTCACGCAGTCTAACTGATGCAAACTGATTATTCGAATGACAAGAGAATGTGAAACCATTTGCAAAACCCGCAGACATTGAGAAACATTATCACTTGCCCAATATTCACACTGTTCCAGCTCTGTTCACTTGACACACTCCTGAGGGAAATATCTGGCTGCTTAGCTGTTAAGTGATCCACAGTGTTCACCAGCTAGTTGTAAACAGAAAGCATTAAGCATAAAGGGACTGTTTCACTGTGAAAAGATGCCTGCTGCTTCTAAAAACAGGCTTAATGAAAGAAACAGGGTGAGAATCAAACTATTCAGTTGCAGGAAACAGTGAAGCTGAAGAGTGCAGCTTTAAACATCAAATAATTAAATCAAAAGTTGAATTTAATAGATGGCAAATTCGATTTTTATATCAAGAAACCATTCAGTGTTGGTTAATATGTGTTATTTAATGTCTCTTTTTTGATAATTTTATTCTTTTTAAACATTGCTAAAAAAAATTGATTTATCTAGGGGTATTCTTAAATATTTTTGGGGGGTTAATATATATGTATGGGAGGGGGGGCGTCGGTTTTGTACGGTGGCTGGGAAGTGCAAAATTACAAGATGTGAAACACTTTTACAATCGCTGAGACAAATTTACAAGAGGGAGAACACTTTTACTAGTCCCCAAACACATTTACAAACGACAGAATCTTGAGGGAAAGGGAATGTACCGCGACAAAACAAAACAAACAAAATGGCCCCTCACTCGATCACTTCCGGGTCACTTCCGACATTTGGTACATTCCCATTTTTTTTGTAAATTTGTTTGGCAATTGTAAAAGTGTTTCACATCTTGGAAATGTGTTTTTTCCTTGGTCAAAGTGTTTTGGTTTTGTAATTTTGTTTTCTAAAAATGTAAAAAGGTTTTTCAAAATGTAAATTTGTCTCACATTTGTAATTTTGCTTTGAACTTCCCAGCCACACTGAGTTTTGTGGTTCATTTGTAACAAATGTTTAATTTCATGTATGTCTTTGTAACCTGCTACTGGATGCTTTGAATTTCCCTCGGGATCAATAAAGTATCTATCTATCTATCTATCAATCTAATATGCAAAAACAAATGTGTTTCAGTCTCGTTCAATATCCTTTGTTTGTAGCTATACCATCAACTTTTACCTACATAAATATGTATTGAATTAACATCTAAGTAAGGAATCATAAGTCACACTGGTTTCTTTTTTCCCTTTTGAAGTTTTGAGCTTCATTATCTCTCTCCATGGAGCCCTCAATGTGAGCATGCTCCACAGTACAGAGGTATCTGGGAAGCTGAGCTTGGGGTCGTCTTAAACCAGCAGGAGCTGAGAGTGGGCGAGTAGATCAGACCTTTCAAAAGCTGCTCTGACAGAAAGGATTTTATACATGTAGCACAAGCATTGATTTCTAGGCTCTGAACTACATTGTGTGCATCTTAAAAAATGTTTCCTCTATAACATCAAGTGTAATTAATGATGCAAACAAATGTACTTTTCTGACCCAAACACATTGTTTCAGCCATGTTTACAGTACAAACTAAATGCACGCCTTGTGGTGCCTACAGACTTTTTTAATTGTTCAGGCTTGGTGAGCCAAGCTGTGTGTTCCTTCTGGGCCCTGATCCCATCCTCCCTAGTGGTTAAATGAAATGAAAGCACATGGAGCCCTCCTATGACCTGGAGTGTTATTTTTTTTTTCATTGTAAACCAAACAAAAAATGAAGAAACGGTCCATTGCTGTATTCCGAGAGCTTTACAGTTTTCCTCTCAATTATGTCCTCTGTGAATTGAGATGCTGCAGGCGCTATATTCCCGCGCTGTGATGTACAAAAAGCAACGCATGAAAGACATCTTTGTTGTCTCAAGCTGAGAGGAGTTAGACAGAGCTGAATGTGCATTTTAAGAAGCCTGAGCCGCTGATGCAGGAGGACCACCAGAGAGGAGGCTGGTGTGAGTGGGAAAACTGCTCAGATAGAGGTAATGGAAATGTCAGGTTGTCCACATCCGTGGGCTTTCCAATTATACCAGTTTGTTTTATCTCTTTTAGGTCCATCTTAATTATGTTACCAAGCCGGACCATTCCCCCAGTGACAAATGAAGTTTGTTACGTACTAATCTTGTGAGTCTGGTAAAGGCAACAACTGGTTATTGCAAATCTTTAGTTCTGCAGCAGGCGGTGAGATTTAATTGGCTGTCACTCAGGGTCAGCTGGTTAAAGACCAACACTTAATGGATACAAGATGGTCAACAGGAAAAAGCTTGAGATGAGCTGATATTTACATTTAAAATCTCATACTGTCCCTGGCGAGCAATTTAGTGGTCAATCAATAAGAGCATTTCTATCAATCAAGGGATGAAGATGGAATGCATATAAAAGTATTGTATTAAAAACGGTATCTTAAGAGATAGCTTTTTGATTTCTCTCTGAGGGGAGATCTGCATTTCATAAACTCTCCATACCCTAAAGACAAACATTTAGCCGAGTCTTGTTTGTTTATATTGTAAACACAACACCCCATCCACTCTCACAAAATGGAATCCTTGTTGGTAAAAACATCACGTCCAAGCGTTTGAAATACTGTATGGGTTGAGATCTGCCAGGATCAGAAGAAAAGCCCATCACCCTTCTGCCTGGAGCAGGTTTGTAATGAATGTCACCTCCTCAGGGAGCCCATCTTCCTGATGCTTTGCCACAAGAGCAAAATCGACAGTTGGCCCTGGCAGGTGTGTGCTGTCCCCTTCTTAAAATATTAAAACACAATGGTATCTTCACTGGGGTTATATCACCAAACAGGAAGTGCTTCAACCGTGTTCTGACTTACTACAGCTACAATCTCCTCAACTTACTGAAACTTTGAATCTATCGTTTACTTTACTTGTATTTACATCTCAGGACTTTGGTCAACATAGTGTTTCCTTTTCTTTCATAACTGAGCTAGGATGTTTTCTGGCAGGAAGCAAACAGCAGTATCCACTGCTCTGTTATGTATTCAGATCCGCTCATGGTGCTTTTAGTCACTACGGTCACACTCTCTGTAATTCTTTACCACATGAACTAAGGTCTGCAACAAGTGTGTCTTATTTAAAAGCAGACTTAAAACACATCTCTCTACATAAGCTTTTGGCTAAATTATAATAATAGGAGTACATCTTCATGTAGGATATTTCTTCTATTTAAATACATATTTATTCCTACTCATTTTTTAATTGTGTTGCCGTTTAATTTTATGCATTCTTTAATCTTTAGTTTTTATTGTAATTGTTATCATGTATAGTGTCTACTTTTATTTTTAAGCACACTGAGTCTATTGCTTGTCATATGAAATGTGCTATATAAATAAATAATATACTATATTTAAATTTCATATCATTTTGGCTCATAATCTGAGTAAATTGGAAAACGTTACATAAATTGAGATGACACACACAAATATGGAGTTATCACAACATTTACACTAACTTCTGGTTAAGCCGACAATCATCTATAAGTAGCCAGTTCAACTCGTTTCTACAGTGTACTGCTCCGGTGTTTCATGGCTACATGACAACCATCTCAAATGAATTGCACTACAGTAACAACCCCTATGCATTGATTTTTTATGTCAGTGACAGGTGTTATGGAGGATACAGAATAGGAATAAGGGCCTATTAAGGCCACAGAATCTAACCTTACTGCTGTAAGATGCAGTTAAGGCATGCTGATGAGTTCAGAGTCTCAGGAGAGCTCTGTAACAGACCAGCTAAGAGCCTGCTCCTGCTGTAATGCTGGAACAAAAATGTTTCAATGCAGGGAGAAGGTCAGTAGCTAAGCATAAAGGTTAGAGTGATTACAATTTGTCAAAGCTTATCTCCATTTTGCACCCCACAACAAGTGACATCTGAGACCCACTCCCATTAACGGACGTGTCCGCTGAGAGGAGACCCATCGGAATCTCATAACCAAATGCCAGCAAAGACCGCTGTGGCATTATCATGAGATATGTCTCATATGTCTGTGACGCTCTTGTCAATAATGAAGAAACAGGCAGGCCTGAAGGATGTCACAGAGGTGATTTGACAGTGACAGAACAGGCGCTGGTCGAAGACACAACAATGATATAACATACAATATTTATAAAGGTGGACAGGTGGAAATGATGGATGGGGCAAACCAATACTTATACATTTTAAATGAGTGCCTGCTTCGCTAAGAGCTAGGACAAAGATCATGTGTAAATGTCACTGCAAAGTGGCTGTGGAAGAAAATAAAAGGACCTCAAATCCTCGAATGCAATACATCAATAATTTATATTTATTTCTAATTTATGCTTTTATTTCCCGTCCGTCATTCTAGTGTTGTAGTACTCAAAGTCAGTCTTGCTCTGAAGACCGGTCTGGAGACCTCTTTTTGAAGGTCTCAGTCTCGTCTCAGAATCAAAAGCATTTTTACTCAGTCTTGTCTCGGTCTCAAGACTGTGCAGACTCCAGATTTTAAATCAAGACCGGTCAGGACCACCGAGGCTATTTTTTCCATGTCATTACTGTGATCAGACGGAAAACGCCTCTTTCTAAACGAACAAATAACTTCAATTAATTCATAATTATATTTTTATTCTCTGGTTACAGCCACAACCTTTTTTTTTTTGTTTGGACAAAATGAGTGACAGGCCTGCTGCACACAAGATGATGATTTTTCAGTGATATTTATGATCTTTGTCTTGTCTCAGTCTCGCCCTGCCATGGTCTTAGTCTCGACTCGGTCTCGATCCCTAAATGTCTCTGTCTTGTCTCTGCCTCGGAGCACTCTGGTCTCGGGTAAGTCTTAATCGCGGATAGTGTGGTCTTGACTACAACACTATGTCATTCCTTTGTGAAGCGCTTTGGGCTGCATGCTTTTATGTTTCAAAATCGCTTAGAAATATAGTTGAGATTAGATATTCACAGCTCAAGATATTCATCAGTGTAAGATAAATTGATTTCTTCCTTGAGTTTACTTAAAAGTGAAAGAACATATTGATATTTTTCTTAACATCCATTGCATTTCTTATCACTGCAATGTTGCCTTTTTGTTTATTTGTGTGTCTAATACACAAATAGTGAAGTGGAATCAAATTGTATAGACAGACTTTGCGAAACTGATTCTGACTGAGTGAATGGAAAAATGGTTTGAAGAATAAATCAAATCCTCTCTTTAAAGAGGCTTAAAGGCCAGCTGTCAGCTTGAGTATTGTGTATAAATGTGCTTTTCATTGGATTAGATATAAAGAATAATCATGAGAAAGAAATGGAGGAGCTGGCAGAAAACAGATTTATTACAACAATACTGGAGCCTCCGTGCAGTATAGACACAGGCCTTTAGAAATGATGTGCAACAAGGTTCATCCAAAATCCACTGGCTTAGCTGCTCTTATTATTGTGAAGAAGAACAACACAAATGCACGGCTGGAATCGTACAATTCTGCCTCATGCACAATATGATGCAGCACAGAGTGTAACCCCTAACAGAAGACGATGTGGGTGCAGTCTTTTTGTTGACTGCTGACTGATTACAGACAAATCCAGATGCCCTCCTGTCTCACAGCGTGTGCAGAAGCAGCTGCTGTGCAGAAAGTACCAGCACACCTCCATAAATCCCTTCTACATGCTTCACCAACACAGCCGAGAAGAACAGATTTACTCACAGCAGAAGATATCCTATCCCCAATATGGAGATTTTATATCCATTTCAACCATTTGTACAACAGAGGCTAATGAATGGAATGTTAGAAAAGCAGAATTTTTTTGTATTTACCACATGAGCAAAAAGTTGGCGGTTTTCTAATCAATAATGTTCTATTAGAGAGCCATGATTGATTTGCCACAGTGGGATGTTAGGGAAGTCATTTGGTCCTCTCTCACTGAAGGCAGTATGTGAATTTAGTGGCATCTCTGGATTAGTCATTCATATATTGTTGGATTAATAGGCAGGGATGAGTTACTGTAAGGTTTTTACTACAGTCAGAATGTTGCTGCCCAGCGTTACTTTCTAAAATTGCTTCATTACAGGTTTGAGCTGACAAAAATCTCTTTGTTTTTGACATACAAGCCAATACACAGGAGCCACATGGGCACCACTTTGATGTTTCTAACCTGCGACTCTCTTAAAATGTGTTATTATTGTTGAACGGCGAGCACTTCCTCTGCCTCAGCAAACAGCATGTCTTTTAAATCATGTTGGCAAAAATCATGCTTTATTGCCACATTAAGAGTTTTATAAACCAAATCTACATCGATAAGAGCTGGGTCATTTTACAATTATATTATTACCTCTCACTGGAAAAAACATTGTTCTTCTCAAATATGCCAGTATTTTGTATTTAGTCATTCTAAATAAGCTGTTCATCCAACCAGGGGTGGCTGTGGCGCAGTTGGTAGAGTCGGTCGACTCTCAACCGGAAGGTTGAGGGTTCAATCCACAGCTCCTGCAGCTGCATGTCCAGTGTCCTTGGGCAAGACACTTAACGTCAAGTTGCTAACGCTAATGGTATACAGATGTGTATGAATGGATGAGTTACTTCTGATGGTCACTTCACATAGCAGCCTCTGACATCAGTGTGTGAATGTGTAGGTGTGACCTGCGGTGTAAAAGCACTTTGAGTAGTCAGAAGACTAGAAAAATGCTATACATCTATTCTTCTGTACTCACTTAATGTTTAAGCGACTAGGCCTGTGTATTAGGTTGTCACAGTCCTATTTTCCAACTCCCTGTCCAATACGCTTCTGACTTAGACTCTTTGTTTACCAGTATAATGCTGTATAGATCACCCTTAGATAATAGTTACAATAGTTAGTTACAATTCAATAAGCAGACACTTTTATCCAAAGCGAAGTACAACACCAATCAATTCATACACCGCCACCGAAGCAGCAGGAGCAATGCAGGGTTAAGTGTCTTGCCCAAGGACACATCGGACATGTTGCTCGGCTGGGGATCGAAACCCTCAACCTTCCATTTGGAAGGTGACGACTCTACCAACTTGGCGGAATTGCACACTTTAATTTAGTCCTTAAATAAAAGTTTGAGAAAGAGTGCCAAAAGTTAAAAGCCAGCGAAAGCCAACTAAATATGCTGGGAGTAGACTGTCATAGTTCTGAGGTCTTTATTGGCTCCCTTTCTGATTTCTGGATTAAACAGAATGACTGAGGGCCATTTGTGATCTTCTGATGCACTGAAGTGTTTTAATAACTTAAATGCTCTCCTACAGTGTGTTTCTTTCGCCATCTGCCATGATGCGTTTGATGTTTTGTGTGAAGCACTTTAAATTCCATAGTCGCTGAAATGTCTCACATAAACAAACATGCCTTGACTTGCCATAGGTCATTGGGATTCTCTTCACAACTCACAGCAGAATCGGGCTTCAACAGAAATACTAATGTGTGCTTTAAGCCCCACAAGATATAGTGGAAATCTAGCATATGAATAATCAAGTGTGAATATGAAGACTGGATCTCCTTAATAATACTCAACATGGCTTAACATGTGTATGATAGGCTTACAGGTGAGAGACGGGGTTGACATTTCCTACAGGGTAAACAAGCTGTGATTGAAAATCCCTGCAGATAACTTCTTGAAACACGGGACTGATAGAAGCAATCAAACAGTAAGCAGGATGTAAACATGAGTTTTTGACTGAAAGTGACTGAGGAAGAAATGTTGCTGCAGTGCAGCATGTTTTCAGGTAGTCTGCACTGCTCACTTGACCGGACAAATAGTGATGGGAAATCATTACGGATGAGTGGAGCGGTCCGTCTTTCTGTGTCTGCACTATCTCTACCCAGATGTCAAGTCATAATGAAAAAATCTGCTGGAGTTGTTGAGGTCCTCGACTTACACACAAGGCTTTACTGACAGAAGGAAAGGTCTTTATTATTTCATCCTCTCCTACATGCCACACAAGAGTAGCTCAGGTTGTTAAAGTCGCTTGTCAGACATGTGTGAGTCGCAGGAGTTACGTGATTTATGGTTCAATTGGTGTGAAACCAAGAGGACCTCAAGACGGGAGTGTAGACGGCAGACTTGAGAATAGAGTCAGCCGTCTCTGACAATGTTCGAAGAAAGGAAGAGTAGCTGATGCTAGGAACTCTGTACTCTGATCTAATGGAAAGACGTGTTGATTCTTGAAATAGAGGAGAAGTAGAGCCACCATAGGAGAGCATAGATGATCACAGAAAAGAATGCATGAAGGAAGAATTTGGACTAAACTGCATGGCACACGTGTTTATAGGATGTTCCCAACCTTAATTGCGGGTAATAATGTGTTTAATCTGTGCACAGAATAAGTCACAGGGTGTAAAAGGATTGTGATCGTATTAAGTCTCTCGATTATCGATATGTGTGATTTGGTTGTATAATTACTCAACTAATCAGTGTCACCTCTTAGTT